>NC_068923.1:34612032-35237032 GCF_023091745.1 Budorcas taxicolor | reverse complement strand
CACCAAGGCAACAGGGGGACTGTTTTTTATGGGTGGTTGCTGCTTTTTCAAACAGCCAAGATGGTCCCCCACATTTTTCGAATATGTACAAAAAGAGTAAGAAACTTTAAAAACATTTTCATCACCTGTCCTTCAGATGGTGATCACGTGACATGGCCAGGAGCTTGAGGAAATTAACATGTGCATTCTGTTTTCAGATCTAGCCCAGATCTCTTGCTAAAGAACTTACACATGATAATGAGAAAGTTTTAATGCTTAGACTGAGTACTTAATTTTCTAACCAGGGTTGTAGAAGAAACTTTTAGCAGCATTAAAAAACCTCCAATGGGCTTCCCCGATGGCTCAGCAGGTAAAGAATCTGCCTGCCAATGCTGGAGCTGCAAGAGACTCGGGTTCGATCCCCGGGTCGGGAAGATTCCTTGGAGAAGGAAATGGCAACCCACTCCTGTATGCTTGCTTGGGAAATCCTGTGGACAGAAGAGCCTGGCAGGCTGCAGTCCATGGTGTCATGAGAGCTGGACATGACTGAGTGACTAAGCATGCAAAAATCCCCAGTGGATCCTTAAAGTTTTAGAAATTTTATCATTTTAATGAGATAGGAATCAGCAGCTAAGTGATGGTGTGACTAACATTCGCACTCACACCCATGTATTTAAAGTTTGCAAGCTTTATCTCATTTTGTACTGTTTACTTATTATTTTTATCTTTTGGCCTCGTCTTATGACATGCAGAACTTCCCAGACCAGGGATTGAACATGCGTCCCCTGCAGAGGGAACACAGAATGTTAACCACTGGACCACCATGGAGTCCCTCACATCCTTTTATAGTCTTTGTATTCTGATCCCATCACACGGACAACTGGCACAGTGAGCGGTGAATAGTAAAGTACCCAGCTTCTGTCAATATTTCTTGGTATTTTGCCTCTAAATCCCCATCCTCTCACTTGTCCTCACTGATTACTCTCAGGGAGTCACCCAGAATAAAAAGGAGAGATGTGGTCTGAGGCTGAAGCAGAAGAAGCAGAAAGGAAGTGAGGCTTAAAGGAAAGACCTACTTGCCGGGTGTATCCCCTGTGCGCCTTTCCCTGGCTTCCGATTCTGCGCTGTGAGGATATATATCCCATCTCTATCTTATGTCCACAACATTGTTTTTCTTTCTCTTCTGGTCTCCTATTTTGATTTATGCTATCTGGTCAGATTTTATGCATCCTTTAAGGCTATCTCAAATCCTTTCTGGCAGGGAATAATTTTTAAAATATATGTAGAGATCACCGAGTCTTGAATCATCACCTCTTCTCCCTGTACGTGGATATCCTCTATTTTTTCTGTTTCTGAAGCTAATTTTATTGTCACATGTTATTTGTTTCCATGGATATTTATATCCTTCAGAGAACGATTTATGATTTTATGAAGGCTTTTTCTAAGTTTCTTGGGGGGCGGGAAGCTTGCTTCATCAAGCCTACTGTTTCTTTGAAATATTCAGTATTTTGGGCTTTCCAGGTGACCCTAGTGGTAAAGAACCTGCCTGCCAATGCAGGAGACATAATGAGACACGAGTTCAGTCCCTGGGTCGGGAAGATTCCCTGGAAGGGGGGATGGTTACCCACTCCAGTATTCTTACCAGGAGAATCCCATGGACAGAGTAGCCTGGAGGGTTACGGTCCATAGGGTCACATAGAGTTGGACATGACTGAAGTGACTTAGCATGCACACGGTATTTTAAAATATCTTACTTTAAATATAATTTTTTTTTAACTTTGTCTCTTGGGCAGAAGCTATCGTCCATTCTCTTTCCCTGGTTATGTTCTGTTTGTAAGTTTTTAAAAGTTTTAATTAGTAAAGCACTTGCCAGAGTAATTAGAATACAGCGAACCCTTGGGTTTGAACATATTTGAAGGACTAAATGCTTTTTGAATGACTTTCCCCCCTCATGAGCCTTTTAAAATATAAACTTCAAGTAACACCGACACTGAGTGTCAGCCAGTGGAGCTGATGGGCTCTAATGTTTTTATTGCTGTCAGGAAGCTGTGAGCTTGGTTGGGAGAAAAGCATTTTCTGGATGAAGAGGTTAATTGGGGAGTAAGCAGTTTATCAGAGATGAAAATAAATTGTCATTCACAGCTAACTGATTTTGGCTCTGAGCTACTTCCTGGACTCCATTTCCATCGGCCAGAGAAGTATGGATGTTGCCCTGCACACTGCTGACAGAGGGCTCCTGGAGGTGGGTCTGGGGCCCTGCGGCTCAGATGAACTTCCTCAGATCAGGACAGGCTCCCTCCAGATGCCTAATCAAGTAAACAGAGAGTTACAAAACACTTTTCCAGGAGGAGTGATTTTGTACATTACTATCACATACTTGAGAAAATTAAAATAATATTCTACTCCTTTGGAAGGAAAGGAAATTTCCTGTAGAAATCAATAACAACTTGCAGAAATTTATCTGAATCCAAGCTGGAGAAGACTCTTGAGAGTCCCTTGGACTGCAAGGAGATCCAACCAGTCCATCCTAAAGGAAATCAACCCTGAATATTCATTGGAAGGACTGGTGCTGAAGCTGAAACTCCAATACTTTGGCCACCTGATGCAAAGAGCTGACTCATTGGAAAAGACCCTGATGCTGGGAAAGATTGAGGGCAGGAGGAGAAGGGGGTGATAGAGGATGAGATGGTTGGATGGCATTACAACTCACTGGACACAAGTTTGAGAAAACTCTGAGAGATGGTGAAGGACAGGAAAGCCTGGCATGCTGCAGGCCATGGTGTCACAAAGAGACAGACATGACTTAGTGACTGAACAATAACAACATATATATTCCATGGTTTGTTCAACTATCCATTGACTGAGGGACATTTTGGTTATTTTCAATTTGGGGTCAGTAGTAATAAAGCTGCTATAAACAATTACATATAGGTTTTTTTGTGGACATAACTTTCCATTGCTCTGGGATAAATTACCAGGATTGCAATGGCTAGATTGGTGAGTATAATTTTAGTTTTTTAAGAAGACAAATTTGTTTTCCATTTTACATCAGTTCAGTTCAGTCACTCATTCGTGTCTGATTCTTTGCGACCCCATGAACTGCAACACGCCAGACCTCCCTGTCCATCACCAACTCCTGGAATCCACCCAAATCCAGTCCATTGAGTTGGTGATGCCATCCAAACATTTCATCCTCTGTCATCCCCTTCTCCTTCTGCCCTCAATCTTTCCCAGCATCAGGGTCTTTTCAAATGAGTCAGCTCTTCCCATAAGGTGGCCGAAGTATTGGAATTTCAGCTTCAACATCAGTCCTTCCAGTGAACACCCAGGACTGATCTCCTTTAGGATGGACTGGTTAGATCTCCCTGTAGTCCAAGGGACTCTCAAGAGTCTTCTCCAACACCACAGTTCAAAAGCATCAGTTCTTTGGTGCTCAGCTTTCTTCACAGTCCACTCTCACATCCATCCATGACCACTGGAAAAACCATAGCCTTGACTAGACAGACCTTTGTTGGCAAAGTATGGTCTCTGCTTTTCAATATGCTATCTAGGTTGGTCATAACTTTCCTTCCAAGAAGTAATAATTTTTTAATTTCATGGCTGCAATCACCATCTACAGTGATTTTGGAGCCCAGAAAAACAGTCAGCCACTGTTTCCACTGTTTCCCCATGTATTTCCCATGAAGTGATGGGACCAGATGCCATGATCTTCGTTTTCTAAATGTTGAGCTTTAAGCCAACTTTTTCACTCTCCTCTTTCACTTTCATCAAGAGGCTCTTTAGTTCTTCTTCACTTTCTGCCATAAGGGTGGTGTCATCTGCATATCTGAAGTTATTGATATTTCTCCCAGCAGTCTTGATTCCAGCTTGTGCTTCTTCCAGCCCAGCGTTTCTCATGATGTACTCTGTGTGTAAGTTAAATAAGCAGGGTGACAATATACAGCCTTGATGTACTCCTTCTCCTATTTGGAACCAGTCTGTTGTTCCCTGTCCAGTTCTAACTGTTGCTTCCTGACCTGCATATAGGTTTCTCAAGAGGCAGGTCAGGTGGTCTGGTATTCCCATCTCCTTCAGAATTTTCCACAGTTTACTGTAACCCACATAGTCAAAGGCTCTGGCATAGTCAATAAAGCAGAAATAGATGTTTTTCTGGAACTCTTGCTTTTTCGATGATCCAGCGAATGTTGACAATTTGATCTCTGGTTCCTCTGCCTTTTCTAAAACCTGCTTGAACATCAGGAAGTTCACGGTTCACGTATTGCTGAAGCTTGGCTTGGAGAATTTTGAGCATTACTTTACTAGCCTGTGAGATGAGCGCAATTGTGTGGTAGTTTGAGCATTCTTTGGCATTGCCTTTCTTTGGGATTGGAATGAAAACTGACCTTTTCCAGTCCTGTGGCCACTGATGAGTTTTCCAAATTTGCTGGCATATTGAGTGCAGCACTTCCACAGCATCATCTTTCAGGATTTGAAATAGCTCAACTGGAATTCCATCACCTCCACTATCTTTGTTCGTAGTGATTCTTCCTAAGGCCCACTTGACTTCACATTCCAGGATGTCTGGCTCTAGGTGAGTGATCACACCACCATGATTATCTGGGTCATGAAGATCTTTTTGTACAGTTCTTCTGTATATTCTTTACATTGCCACCAGCAATCTATGAAAAGTCCAATTTCTCTGCATTGTCCAGCATTTGGTATTGTCACCACTTTTCATTTAACTGTTGTTAAATGAACAACAGTTGTTTCCTACAACTGTACGGTGATGGTTCACTGTGGTCTCAGCTTTCTTTCCCTAAAGGCTAGTGATGCTGAGCAACTTTTTATATGCTTATATGCTGTCTGTATACCATCTTTGAAGAGATGTCTTTTGCCCATTTTCTAACTGGATTGTGGCTTTATTCTTGAGGTTTGAGGGTTCTAGACATAAGTCCTTTGTCAGCTATGTGGTTTTCAAATATTTCCCCCCAATATCTACCTTATCTTTTCATATCATTGCAGGATATTTTGTAGAATAAATATTTTTCAAGTTCAATTTACCAAACTTTTGTTTCAGGGTTCATGCTTTAGGTGTTATGTCTGAAAAATCTCTTCACAAAGATCTAGGTTCTGGAAATTTTTTTCTATATTATCTTCTAAAATTTTTATAGTTTTACATTTAAATTTATGATCAATTTTCAGTTAATTTTGTATAAAGTATGACATGTAGTTTGAAGTTTGTCTATTCCTTCTTCTTTGCCTGTGAATATCTAATTGCTCTAGTTCCCTTTGTTGAAAAGACCATCTTCTTCCACTGAATTCCTTTTATATCCTTGTAAAAATTTAGTTGGTTGTGTTTGTGTGGCTTTCTGAGTTTTCTATTCTATTCCATTGATCTTTTTGTGTCTCCCTCTCAGTGAACACCACAACATTAAATTTCTGCGGGATGCAGTGCAAACAGAACTGATTCTGGAGATAAAAGACCTGGTGTGGCTCAAACCTCCCAGGTGTTAGTTGGTCTTAGTTATGTTGGCTTTTGAGGTTTGGTTTCCTCACTTGGCAAATTGGGATGGTACTCATTCTATATCTACTCCACTGGTGTTTGCTTTGAGAATTACTATACTATGTATTCCCACATGACTTTATCTTGAAAACATTTTCTTATTCCTTCATTGATCCAGTCAGACTGCTTGAGGGTGCAGTACCATGGACTGTGGCGGGGGTGGACAGACAAGTGTCAACAGACAGGTGCTCTGCTTAAAGAGGCTTTCATCATGCAGTGATGAAGAAGCGTGAACTCTGGAGTCAGAAAGACATGAGTTCAAATCCTTGCTCTACCACTTCTTGTGTTTGAACTTGGGAAAGTCCTCTAACCTCACTAGCCTCCCTTTTTATTTTCCATCTATAAAATGCAGATAATGACACTTAATCCCATCAGTGGTATTGCATGGTGATTAAGTGAAATAATGATTGTAGAACATAACCAATAATAGTCTAATTATATAGAGAGCAGAAGAGATGTAAACAGCAGCAAAGTTGATTCAGGGAGCAGGGGTATTTAGTTACAGAAACGTCTACTACAATCTGGAAGTGATGAATTTTAAGAAATCAGTATATATACAATTCCTAAGTTAAGAGTCGTGATAATTATAAATGCATTCAGTCAGTCAGTCAGTTCAGTCACTCGGTCATGTCCGACTCTTTGTGGCCTCATGAATTGCAGCACACCAGGTCTCCCTGTCCATCACCAACTCCCGGAGTTTACTCAAACTCATGTCCATCAAGTCGGTGATGCCATCCAGCCGTCTCATCCTCTGTTGTCCCCTTCTCCTCCTGCCCCCAATCCCTCCCAGCATCAGGGTCTTTTCCAATGAGTCAACTCTTCCCATAAGGTGGCCAAAGTATTGGAATTTCAGCTTTAGCATCAGTCCTTCCATTGAACACCCAGGACTGATCTCCTTTAGGATGGACTGGTTAGATCTCCTTGCAGTCCAAGGGCCTCTCCAGAGTCTTCTCCAACACCACAGTTCAAAAGCATCAATTCTTCAGTGCTCAGCTTTCTTCACAGTCCAACTCTCACATCCATACATTCAGTTCAGTTCAGTCGCTCAGTCGTGTCCAACTCTTTGCGACCCCATGAATCACAGCACACCAGGCCTCCCTGTCCATCACCAACTCCTGGAGTTCACTCAGACTCACGTCCATTGAGTCCATAATGCCATCCAGCCATCTCATCCTCAGTCGTCCCCTTTGTCTCCTGCCCCCAATCCCTCCCAGCATCAGAGTCTTTTCCAATGAGTCAACTCTTCGTATGAGGTGGCCAAAGTACTGGAGTTTCAGCTTTAGCATCATTCCTTCCAAAGAAATCCCAGGGTTGATCTTTAGAATGGACTGGTTGGATCTCCTTGCGGTCCAAGGGACTCTCAAGAGTCTTCTCCAACACCACAGTTCAAAAGCATCAATTTTTCAGCGCTCAGCCTTCTTCACAGTCCAACTTTCACATCCATACATGACCACAGGAAAAACCATAGCCTTGATTAGATGGACCTTAGTCGGCAAAGTAATGTCTCTGCTTTTGAATATACTATCTAGGTTGGTCATAACTTTTCTTCCAAGGAGTAAGTGTCTTTTAATTTCATGCCTGCAATCACCATCTGCAGTGATTTTGGAGCCCCCCAAAATAAAGTCTGACACTGTTTCCACTGTTTCCCCATCTATTTCCCATGAAGTGATGGGACCATATGCCATGATCTTCATTTTCTGAATGTTGAGCTTTAAGCCAACTTTTTCACTCTCCTCTTTCACTTTCATCAAGAGGCTTTTTAGCTCCTCTTCAGTTTCTGCCATAAGGGTGGTGTTATCTGCATATCTGAGGTTATTGATATTTCTCCCAGCAATCTTGATTCCAGCTTGTGTTTCATCCAGTCCAGCGTTTCTCATGATGTACTCTGCATGTAAGTTAAAGAAGCAGGGTGACAATATACAGCCTTGATGTACTCCTTTCCCAATTTGGAACCAGTCTGTTGTTCCCTGTCCAGTTCTAACTGTTGCTTCCTGACCTGCATACAGATTTCTCAAGAGGCAGGTTAGGTGGAAAAACTATAGCCTTGACTAGACGGACCTTTGTTGGCAAAGTAATGTCTCTGCTTTTTAATATGCTATCTAGGTTGGTCATAACTTTCCTTCCAAGGAGTAAGAGTCTTTTAATTTCATGGCTGCAATCACCATCTGCAGTGATTTTAGAGCCCCCCAAAATAAAGTCAGCCACTGTTTCCACTGTTTCCCCATGTATTTCCCATGAAGTGATGGGACCAGATGCCATGATCTTAGCTTAGCAGTTCATAATTAAACAAACTCAGAAGTTAAGCATCATGAAGCTCATCCTGCATGCTTAAACAGTAAAAACACATCCAAAATTTAATTTGATGTTTCTGTAATAATCTGACTTCAAGGAACACATTCTTAATTTGTTAAAGCCCAGAGTAGTTTGTAAATGTTCCCCTAAGAAGCAGACCTCCAGCACATTCTTAATTAAGTTCATTAAGTGATATGTTTGAGAGGAAACACAAATTCTTATCCACACAATGAACAGTTCTTTATTAAATGTTGAACAATGAGCTCTAGAAACAAATATATGTAAGTAGAATAAAAATGGAATATTTCCTATTTTAGAGGTCCAATATTATGGTAAAATAGTTAGGTCTGTATAGATACATTTCTGACTCAGAGAAAATAGCTCTTTCAGAGCAAGCAGGCAGGATGACTCTCATAATTTCAGAGCCCCAGGAGACCTTGTGACTTGCATCATCTCACAGAGTGTGTGAGTCGATTCAGTCGTGTCCAACTCTGAGACCATAGTCCACCAGGCTCCCCTGTCCATGGGATTCTCCAGACAGTACCAGAGTGGGTTGCCATGCCCTCCTCCTTGGGATCTTCCAGGCCTAGGGATCAAATCTATGTCTCATGTGGCTCCTGCATTGGCAGGCAGGTTCTTTACCACTAGCACCATCTGGAAAGCTCCATTATTTCACAGTGCAGTTGACTTAAAAACTAGTTACTCACTGACAAAATAACTATTTTTAGAGAATAAACATGACCTGCTAGGCTTGTTTTCAAAGGTGAATTTCAATTATATTTATACATGTGCTTCAATAATCAGGCAAATTTCTTTATTACAGTGGCAAATTTCTTTATTACAGCATCAAATTTTAATCTTAGAAGATGAGCATAATTTTGTAGAGCTTAAAAAATTATGAGAAAATCTGATCATAAGTTACCCTACCCAATATAAAAGTTTGATGTCCATGTAAATGTAAGTACTTTTTTACAAACTAGTTGCAGAACGTTCTAGTAAGAAAGATGGGAAGGCTGATCTGTGATATGACAGTTAAAGCTCAAACATCACACAGTCATGCAACAGGTGGCAACAAATTGACAGTGGTATTTTCAATGGTCCCACTCCTGACTGGTGCCTTCTAGTCCCACAAACTCTCAGGATAATTCCAGTTGTTCGCATAGCTTGGAAGTTCCTCTCACAAGTTACTGATTTCTAATCAGCCCGCTTCCCTAGTCAGTCTTACATGTGTTCTGACTGCTGGCTAACCCTTCCTGGCCGTGAAAGACAGTCCTCAGATTCAACACATCTATAACTATCCACACTAGCCTCTCTGCCTTCTGTCTCTCAGCTGGGTAGTTCCAGCCTCTGTCTAGGCAAGCCAACTAGCAGCGAGGGGAACAGATTTGATGTTTTCTCATAACAGTCATCAAGTCGCTGAGTGCTGTTTACTTCATCTCTTAAATACATCTCACAGTATTCTACTTTTCTCTGTCCTGGGTACCAGCCTTTTTTATTTTGTCTGCCATCAGAGCAAATAACTGAAAACAAAAGTTAGTTTGTCACCATCCTACTTAAAATCTCTTCAGTGTTAAGTTTTGTTTTTCAAGCATTGCACATAAGACTGTGTGATCTGGTTACTGTTTTGTGTCTGTAACTCCATGTTGGACATTTGGTGGTAGTGGTGGTTTAGTCGATAAGTTGTGTGCGACTCTTGCGACCCCATGGACTATAGCCCCGCCAGGCTCCTCTGTCCATGGGATTTTCCAAGCAAGAATAGTGGAGTGGATTGCCATTTCCTTCTCCAGGGGATCTTCCTGACCCAGGAATCAAACCTGGGTCTCCTGAATTGCAGGCAGAATCTTTACCAACTGAGCTATGAAGGAAGCCCATGTTGGACATTTATCTTTATTTATTCATTTTGTATTGAACTATCGATTTATAATATTGTGTTCATTCCAGGTATATTGCAAATTGATTCTGATATATCTATATCTATATTCTTTTTCAGGCTTCCCTGGTGGCTCAGATGGTAAAGCATCTGCCTGCAATGCCGAAGACTTGGGTACGATCCCTGGGTCAGGAAGATTCCCCTAGAGTAGGAAATGGCAACCCACTCCAGTATTCTTGCCTGGAGAATTCCATAGACAGAGGAGCCTGGAGGCTTACAGTCCATAGGGTTGCAGAGAGTCAGACACTCCTGAGCAACTAACACTACACTGTATGCTTTTTCAGATTGTTTCCCATTACAGGTTATTAAAAGATACTAAATACAACTTTCTGTGCTATAAATCCTTGCTTATGTATTTCATGCATAGTAGTGTGTTAATCCCACACTTCTAATTTATCCCTACCCTGCTTCCCTTTGGTAACTATAAATTTGGCATCTATGTCTATGAGTCTATTTTTAAAATAATTTTGTTATTTTTTTAGATTCCACATGTATGTGATATAATATTTCTTTCTCTGACTTATTCCACTCAGTATGATAATCTCTAGGCCCATCCATGTTATTGCAAATGGCAAAATTTCATTCTTGTTTATGGATGAGTGATATTCCACTGTATGTATGTACATCTTCTTTATCCATTTACCTGTTGATGATCACTTGGGCTGCTTCTGGGTCTTGACTGTGGTAAACAGTGCTACTATGAACACTGAGGTGCATGTAGAGTATCTTTTCCAATTAGAGTTTTCTTCTTTTTGGATATATGCCCAGGGGTGGGATTGTGGGATCACAGGTAGCTTTATTTTTAGTTTTTTAGGGAACCTCCATACTGTTTTCTAATCATCTGGGCTTTTATTTTCCCATCCACCCAGTCGATTAACTCAGATGCTATCAATTCAGAAGGATATATGATATCAAGAAGAAGTGTTTTATCATCAAATCAGATATTTTACTGGCTAAAGAAATTATCCTAAGGACATCTGTATGGACAAAACCATAGCAAGGTGATACATTTCTCATCATATCTGTTTCTTTTTTTACAAAAGCAAACCTTTTTTTTATAACCGCAAACCTTCTCTAAATTATGACTCTAGGTGTGCACTGTTTGTGTAAACTTGGAGAAAGTCCTGGAAGGAAGGGCTCCACATCACCTACTTGGGGGCCTCAGCGAGGTACCATGTGCCAGAGGCATTGTACTGGACAGCAAGCATGTTCTATTCCCAGAAATTTTGAAAAAAAAATGTAGGAAAGAAGAAAATTAAAAAGGAAAACTACTTGTTGCTAAAAATAGTACCAAGGAGGCAGTAATAGACAGTTTGAAAGAGCAAACAGGGGACTTCCCTGGTGGTCCAGTGGTTAGGTCTTGGCACCTTCGCTGTTGAGGGCCCGGGTTCAATTCCTAATCAGGATTGAACAGGACACAACTGAGCAACTAAAGCAACAATACACTCTAAGGACTTCTTATTAATTTCTTACTCATACCCCACATTCCCTGAAGCATTTGGTAAACCGTCTGGCAAGAACACGCCATGGAGAGGTGCACAGCAGTCTCTTGGAAAAGTGTCTATTTGTGGTAGAGGCAGTGAGCTCAGAGCCTGATACCCCCACCTTGGGGAAGAGTAATGGAGAATCACCGCCTCCCAGTACTTTGTGCTGGGGTGGTAATGATCCTTGATTTCGCTTCCTGATGATAAGTTAGCACTCAAAATTCTGAGAGTCAAACCTGAGAATACAGTAGAAACAAATGTAGCTATTAAGAAATTGTCCTCAGTTATGCATTAATTTTGGTACAAGCCACATTACAACAAAAGACACATGAAAAAGTTGTTTCAATAATCTAGAAACTTATTTCTCTCTCACATAACAGTCCAGACCTAGCCAGACAGCCCTGGAAAAATTAAGTGGCATTGCTCCAAGAGGCTGTCTCCTAGGCTTCTTAAGTAGGCTCTGGCTTTTTTAAAAAATTAATTTTTGGGGGGGTACAGTTGCTTTACAATGTTGTGTTAGAATGTTTCTGCTGTACGGCAAAGTGAAACAGCTCTGCGTATACACATATCCCCTCCTTTTTCGGATTTTCTTCCCATTTAAGTCAGCACAGGGAATTGAGTAGGGTTCCCTGTGCTGTACAGCAGGTTCTCAGTTATTATCTGACTCTAAAGTTGAGGTGATGGATTCAATAATGTCTGGCAGAGTTTGGAGTCAGTGCCTTGATTCATGCTAAGCACCAGCAGTTTTACCCACCATGGCTTTGCACTGTCACTGTGAAAGTCCTTGAGATTGGAGAGGTCTACGAATTATTGTGAAAATTTTTGTTCTGGTGCACACCTGGAAGGGTCTCTAGGACCCCTAAGTGTTTGTGGACCATCTATGAGAACCTTTACCCAGAGGAAGGGGCTGTGGGAGGAGGAAGCTGAGGGAAAGGTCAAGAAGAGGGCTCTGACCTCTGACCCATGCACAGGCACTGAAGGCACCAGCAGCTCATGTGGTCCAGGGTGAGACAGCTGAGGGGCCCCTGACAAGCTGATGCAAGAAGCTCCAGGTGAAAGGGGGGTGTCCCAAGGAGTACAGAGCTCAGAGAGGCAGAGCTGGGAGGAGGATGGACAGGATTAATCAAGAAGCTGGCAAATGTCTAGCTTCATTGTGGATGGAGGGAGCCCTAGGCTAGAACAAGTCTGTACCATGCTGCTATTGATGTGGTCCTAGATGCTCTTCTCTTCTGGAGGGCAGGACTTGCATCCACTCAGAGCCTGGCCCACTCCAGCTGCTTGGTCAATATTTTCAGAATGGATCAAGATAAACACAATGTTGTTTACTATAAAATGTAGTAAGACCAGACTCCCAGGACTGGGTGTTAAAGAATAACAACATAGAATAGGTTCAGGCAGTGACCAGAAGCGTGACAACATGCACGCAGGTCGAGCAGAATAGACACCATGTTCTGCCCTGTCCTAGGCCCTTTCTTTGTCTCACCCTTTAGCTGACTTGGTGTTTCACATGTGCACCTTGGAGGAGGAGATTGTCCATACCAAATGAGGGGGCTAGCTGAACCCTGTAGAACCAGACGATGCTAGAAGACTTCATGCTTGTGCTTCCCATAGAAACTAGAACCAAAAAAAATCACATCTGATTTGACAAGAGAATGGCATGGCTTCCATGAAAGGATGTCTATTCATAATCATATAATTAATCTCACAATCTGTTAGCCAAGGTGATATTTTTTGATAACCTATATGTTGTCCTTTGCACATATTATTTCATTAATGTACCACATCCTGGTAAGATTATTTTATTGATGAGAATAGAGGCTTAGAGAGGTTAGGAAACTACTTCAAAATTGAAGACTGAAAAATTCAAGCCTGGGTTGTTCTGAAAGATATGGCATCTGGTCCGATCACTTCATGGGAAATAGATGGGGAAACAGTGGAAACAGTGTCAGACTTTATTTTTGGGGGCTCCAAAATCACTGCAGATGGTGATTGCAGTCATGAAATTAAAAGACATTTACTCCTTGCAAGGAAAGTTATGACCAACCTAGATAGCATATTCAAAAGCAGAAACATTACTTTGCCAACAAAGGTCCATCTAATCAAGGCTATGGTTTTTCCAGTGGTCATGTCTGGACATGAGAGCTGGATGGTGAAGAAAGCTGAGTGCTGAAGAATTGATGCTTTTGAACTGTGGTGTTGGAGAAGACTCTTGAGAGTGCCTTGGACTTCAAGGAGATCAAACCAGTCCATCTTAAAGGAGATCAGTCCTTGGTGTTCATTGGAAGGATTGATGTTGAAGCTGAAACTCTAGTACTTTGGCCACCTCATGCGAAGAGTTGACTCATTGGAAAAGACCCTGATGCTGGAAAGGATTGGGGGCAGGAGGAGAAGTGGAAAACAGAGGAGGAGATGGCTGGATGACATCACTGACTCGATGGACATGGGTTTGGGTAGACTCCGGGATTTGGTGATGGACAGGGAGGCCTGGTGTGCTGCGATGAATCAGACATGACTGAGCGACTGAACTGAACTGAACTGTTCTGAAAGTGGTGTTTGGAAGAGGAGGTAAGAGAGTTTGGAGAGGGGGCAGCGTACTTTAACTTGAAATATCTTTGATGCCAAAGGGCAGCAAGTTGTATTTAATTGCTAGGAAATGTAAGGATTTCTTTCTGAAAGTAATACTTAACAGTAACCTGAGGGATCATTTCATTAGTCAACAGGGAATAAATTAGCTGCCTTTCAGAGATAGAGGAGTAGTCTCAGGATATTAGGCTGCTACTTAGCTAATTGCTTTTCTGATGTGTTAAACGTCTACTGATTCCCAAAGATGCAGTTCATTTCCTACAGAGAAGTCAGATCAAACATAATATCTTAATAATAATTAGTATGAAATGTACATTTCCTACTGGAGAGGGGTCTGTCTTGGGTGTGACCTGAAGCTGCCAGGAGGGCGGAGGGCAAGAGAGAATCATCAATAAGAGCAAACGGGACATCAGTTCTTCAGGAGACCCAGCGGTTACACAGCAGAAGTAATTGAGTTGCTTAAGGGGTATTTTAATTTTTACAAGCTATAAGTCTGCAGCTGGAAAAATTATCTGCTGAATTAATAATGTGCACAGAATTGATGTGCTGAGTTACCATAGAAATCACCTTTAGTACTGTTAACACTGCTAATTATCTTGCATCACCTTTAATGTGTTTCATAAGTAGAAATGTTTCCTAGCAGCTGCGTTAATCTATGTTCCTTCATAATTTGACTCTTTTTCTTCTTTCTGTGTGTTTGATAAAGTAAATCTTTTTAAAGACATTCCACTTATATATTTAAGCAAACATAAAGCAAAGTGCAATCATGTCTCCTGGTACCAAATTTCAGATCAGAATTCTATTATTTGGGATCATTTTTTAAATATTCTTATCTTTTATCTCACATCTCTGAGACCTCTTGAAGCCTTCTGTCTTTCCCTTCATCCATCCATCCACCCATTCATCTGTCCATCCATCCATGTATACATACATCTTCCATGTTGAAGTGCTAACCCCCAAGGACCTCAGAATGCAGCTGTATTTGAAGATAGGATCTTTACAAGGAGAAGCTTCCCTGGAGGCTCATAAGGTAAAGAATCTGCCTGCAATGAAGGAGACCTAGTTTCGATCCCTGTTTTGGGAAGAAGGGAATGGCTACCCACTCCAGTATTTTTGCCTGGAGAATCCCACAGACAGAGGAGCCTTGAGGGCTACAGCCCATGGGGTTGCAAAGAGTTGGACACAACTGAGTGACTTTCACTTTTTTTTAACAGAAGTAGTTAAGTTAAAATGAGATCATTAGGGTGAGCCTTAATCCAATAGGACCGATGTCTCTACAAAAAGAGCAATTAGGACCAGAGATACAAGCAGAGGGACAACCATGTGGGGACACAAGGAGAAGGTTGATGTCTTCAAGCCAAAGAGAGTGGCCTTTGACGAAACCAAGCCTACCCACTCTGGACCTCTGACTTCCAGCCTTCAGAATTGTGGAGAAATGAATAGCTGCTGTTTAAACCACCTAGCCTTCCATAACTGGCAGGCTCAAGAAACCAATGCAACATCCAACCTCCAAAAGGAGTTTTAAGCTAACGAAAATATCAAATGACTCTAAGTTGCTTACGGTTTTAATTGAATAGGTAGCAGGTGATATTTCAGTAGTGTGCGTGGTGCTCACCAACACTATGGAACAGACATGAAGTTTGATAACACTAGTGGATCTGTTTGAAACATTTTCGTTTGAGAATGACAAGGAGTAATGAGGTGATGTCAGTTATTCTTCAAGAAGTATCAGCACTTTCACATAGGCAGAGACCTGAAATATCATTTTTGAGAGGGAAAGAAGGAAAATGACATAGATGGTTACATCCCAGGATCTGAAGTGATAGCCAAGTTTAGTTTTTTTTTATAAATTGTTCTCTAGAATATAGTGGTGTTATAACAATGCATATGCAAGATTTATTGCATTTGCAATTGTGCT
The DNA here is from genome assembly GCF_023091745.1 of Budorcas taxicolor. Taxonomy (NCBI): domain Eukaryota; kingdom Metazoa; phylum Chordata; class Mammalia; order Artiodactyla; family Bovidae; genus Budorcas; species Budorcas taxicolor. The sequence continues at coordinate 35,221,304 of NC_068923.1, read as the reverse complement.
CTAATTTGGTGAGCCTCAGATTTTTTAATTCAAATCTTTTAATAATAATTTGGAATTTCTAAAATCCCGTCAGTCTGGTCACTTTCTAATTCTCTTTCCAGCAAATTCCCCATGGTCCAAAGGATGCAGAGGAGATGGTGATGACACCCTTTACTCTAATCTGAAACTACATAGATGGTGACAGTGTTTGATGCGATTTTAGAATCAACAGGTCACAGAGACAATGAGGAAATATCTTAAATGTAAATCAGTAGATGATTGGTTAAATAAATTATAATTGATCTATATGAGGAACTGCTGTGTGGTGACTAAATGTGATGGTATAAATTATATTTATAGACTAATAAAGAGGAAAGATATCTGGGACACAGATTTGTTTAAAAGAGAACAAGCTAGCAAATAGCATATTAATTTTAAAGTCTTTTAATTGGGAAGATCCCCTGGAGAAGGGAATGGTAACTCATTCCAGTATCCTTGCCTGGGAAAGCCCATGGACAGAGGAGCCTGACGGACTACAGTTCATGGGGTCACAAAGTGTTGGACACGACTGAAAGGCTAACAGTTTCACTTTCATGAGTATCTATGCACATAGGAAATATATACCACAACGTATATATTAAGTGATAACAGAGCTTATTTGTATCTGCTGGGAATTTTGCAGGTGACTTTCACTTTGTATCTATGTATTATCTAGAGCTTTGTTAACATTCTTGTCCTCCTTTTATTTCTAAAAAGAGAAGAGACTAGATGAAACCAAAAGCTGCCTTCCTGGTCTGTAGAGGGTGTGTGGAAACTGAGTCTTTGAGGGCAAGACCAGACACGCAAGAACAAAGTTCTTCTGCTGTGATGAAAGTTTCAAATTTCATCCAAACTTTACATTTCCCGGCTCAGACTCAGCTTTGAACAAAGGGCAGAGTCTGTGACTATAAACCATTTATCTCCTTTGGTCTTTGTCAGTATGTCTGGAGAGCTCAGGTCTTGCAGCCTCTGGCTCTGAGGGTGAAATTAGTTGAGGTCGAAACTTTGAAGGATTTCTTGAAATCCAGGGTTGGTAAAATTTCTCTGTTGATAAAAGGCTGATATCATATGACTTGTATGTCTTTTAAAAATGGGCACAGAAGTGAAGGGAGAGAAATTATGGGTCAATTTGACATTGGAGGAGTCAGAGTGGAGTCTATTAAGTCATTTTACCCCAGATAAATTGGAAGCAGTTACTTTTTCCTTTTAATCCTAAGAGAATAATTTTCTTTGTGTTCTTGTTATGATAGTCAAATCCTGAACTGCCAGCTTTCAGTAGGTTTATCTTAGGAATGAATACAAAGTAATCTCTATCTATCTACCTACTTACTTTGCTATCTATCTATCTATACTTGGGGATTTTTAATGCTTACCACCTACATAGTTTTACATTTTGATTTGATGATAAATGATATGTGCCTATGTGAAAAACCCAGACAATGTAGGTGCAATTAAAATGAAGAAAATCTCTGTTTTAATTTCATCTCCAACCTTTCACTTCTTAGAGCAAATTACAATGAACTGTGCTGTGTCTCTCCAGACACAGGTACCTACACCAGAATTTTCTCCCACAAGATATTCAATACGATTAAAATAAAATCTCAATACTGTGGATATTCATGGCTGAGTGATATGGCATCATGTGGGCACACCATCATTTATTTAGCCATTTCCTTGACAAGTGATGTTCAGAATGTCCCCATCTTTTTATGTTTTAATTAATACTTGAAGTACACCATCCACACTTATATGCTTATGTAAGTCTAGGTTCCTGGATGAAGAACTGTTGATAGACCCTAGTGATACTGTCAGGCATCAGTGAATTTATGAGGGAGCATTTGGTGCTAGTGGTAAAGAACCCACCTACCAGTGCAAGAGATGTAAGAGACACAGGTTCAATTCCTGAGTTGGGAGGATCACCCAGAGGAGGGCATGACAACCCACTCCAGCATTCTTGCCTGGAGAATCCCATGGACAGAGGAGCCTGGTGGGCTAAAGTTCATAGGGTTGCAAAGAGTCAGACATGATTGATGCTTGGCATGCATGCATGCTGCGTGAGTGCAGGGCCGCTGTGCTGTATTTATGTGATGTGATTGATACTGAGCAATTTACATACCTGGCGGAGAATGTTTCTCCCGGTCACGCTCTGCCTCTCCCAGTATCTGGGGTCTGACAGGTAAGGACATCAGGATCACATTCATTAAAACTGAAGTTTTTACAGAACTGGGGACACGCTATATGTATCCAATCTCTTCCAGAGGAGTTCCTGGTGCACAGACAGGTCCTCCTGAGGGGCACACCTGCTCGTGTAAGGTCTTGGGGATCTGCTCAGTAACTTACCATGAAACATCTAGAGCAAACGGCTGCTAACCACAGGAACAAAAGAACGATGAGCTTCGTGGAACTGTTGCTTCTCCTAATACTACCTGATGCTTTAATTTCTGAGATCTGTCTCGGAATGTGACATGAGAATGTTATTTTAAAATCTTGTGATAGAGGATCCTTTGTCATTCATGAGAAGTTCTCCTCGGTGTAGGCAGGATTAAAATAGTGGCTCCAAAGTCCTGAAAAAATCTGCCCAACTCAGAGTATGTGTTCTTGTCTTGATCACCCATGGGTGTTGGGGGTTTAGGGTTATAGTCCACCTCTTATGGCCTCATCAAGATGAGACAGGCTCCTCAGTGGTCAGCTTAGGATACGTGCTGCCGTTTATTCACTAAGTTGTGTCTGACTCTTTGCAGCCCCATGAACTGTAGCCCGCCAGGCTCCTATGTCTGTCGGAGTTTCCAGGCAAGAATACTGGAGGGGGTTGTCATGTCCTTCTCCAGGGGATCTTCCCGACCCAAGGATCGAACCTGTGACTCCTGCACTGGCAGGTGGATTCTTTACCACTGAGCCACCATAATCATAGTGTGTAGTGCTTCATGCACACACAAAAATCTTGCATGCTGTATATAACATGTATCTGTTTGTTTCTGTTTTCCCTCTCCCTGGAATTGTCAACATCTTTTGGCAATGACAGTTTCAGAGCTCGGCTGCGTGTTGAAACAGGGTGGTGGATGTCGATTGCCTAACAAAGCTGTGGATTGTGACACAGCTGTCTAATTTGTTGTGGAATGACAGCTTCATGGGGTAAAACCAAGAATGTAGAAGGTGTTAGAAACAGGCAATTGCAGCATGGAGCTAGAGTGCTAAAGGCCGATGTGCAAATTCATTCATCTATAAATTGATTTACTCAGAACATATTTGCTGAGTATTTTCGAGGTACTGATCTACATGCTGGACTTCCCAGGTGGCACTAGTGGTAAAGAACCCGCCTTCCAATGCAGGAGACATAAGAGACATGGGTTGGATCCCTGGGTCAAGAAGATCCATGGAGGAGGGAATGGCTTCCTACTCCAGTATTCTTGCCTGGGAAATTTCATGGTCAGAAGAGACTGGCAGGCTACCGTCCATGGGATCGCAAAGAGTTGGACACGACTGAAGCAGCTTAGCACAGACACACAGTCCACACACTGGAGATTAGGAGATAAAGGCCCTGCTCTCGTGGATGTTATATCCCAACAGACAGTGTGACAGCTAAGTAAAGAAATTCACACCAGAAGGCAGAGAAGCGCTGGTCTGCAGGGGGCTCCTGTCTGACTATGTCTCTAGGAGGAGGTGTGAATACTCAGGGCTGAGGCTGTGCCGTTGTGCAGACCTTGAAGGAGAGGGCAGGCAATTTGGTCCTTCCTTCGCTGTAGCAGATGATGAAACTTTCCTGGCCTTTTTCAGATTGGAAACGTAGCAGCAGATGAGAAACAATGAACTCTTCTGGCCCCAGCTCGAGCTGAGATGTCAAAAGCCAGCCCCTTCAACAGCATGACCCTCCCAGCTGTGTGCTCGCTGCCCTGTCTCCCAGGAGAGCTGTCGAGTGGCAGATGAGAGTTCTTTCCTGCTCTCAGGTTGAGATATTTTCCTGTTCACACACATTGCTGGCTCCTGCCAATAATGAAACTCATGGACACGGATGCTAGCTTGTCAGTTTTATTCTTAAGTCTTCATTGTCTAGCGGGGGACCAGAGCTCCTCTCGGATCTGGAAAGGAAACCAGACACCGAGCTCTCACACCATAGCTCAAGCCTCTGAGCTGAATGGGGAGTAAGAGCTTGCAAATGAAAGTGGACTGGATCCTCCCTTGGCCCGGGGAAATAAAAGACTCCTGGAAAATTAGTTTTCATCAGGTGCATGAAGCTTTTGTTTTCCTAAGTGTAAATGCTGCTGCTACTTGGAAGAAGACATATTTCTCCCCCTTCCCAAAGTTTAAATTTCAGGTTATTCCAAATAATAAGTTGAAATTCGTTGTTGTTCAGTCACAAAGTTACGTCCAACTCTTTATGACCCCATGGACTACAGCCCACCAGGCTTCCCCGTCCTTCACCATCTCTTGGAGTTTGTTCAGATTCACGTCCATTAAATTGGTGATGCCGTCCAGCCATCTCATTCTCTCAAGAGTCTTGTCCAAACACCACAGTTCGAAAATATCAATTCTTCGGTGCTCGGCCTTCTTTATGGTCCAGTTCTCACATCTGTACATGACCTCTGGAGAAGCCATAGTTTTGATTATACAGACCTTTGTTGTCAAAGTGATGCCTCTGCTTTTTAACACACTGTCTAATTTTGTCATAGCTTTTCTTCCAAGGAACAGAGTTTTAAATAAGGGGGTGTTCAGCTTGGACTCGGGGTCAGGGCAGAACCCTCTCCAGGCAATGGTCAAGACTGGAAGGCAGTGTGTTGACCAGCAAGAAAAGCACTTCAGGGTGGAGCTCAGGAGAATTCCATTTTCCTGGGATTTATATTTGCATAGTGCTTTGTCTGTGCACTTTCATCATTTCAGTTTGAGCCTCTAAGGGTTAGGCTTTTTGTTATACAGTGTCTGGCTTATTCAGTGTTTGCCTTTAGTGTAGAATACCATCCTTTCTGTTTATCTGAGTTGGGAACAGAAGAGATCACCTTTGGAATTTCTGTTTTAATTTGCATGAAAACCTAGGTTTCCAATGCATTACAATGAATGGCAGTGAATTGACAAAGGCAAATATATATGTGGTTTTTCCCATTTATATGTATGCCTTTGGTATATAGTTAGAAAACATAATATATAATCTGTACTCACTGTGATGTTGGAGAGGGGGTAGATTGGTCAGCTCTCACAGATTCAAAATAAACCTGATTTAATGATGATGCCTCTTTAAGTTTTTAAGTATACAAACCTGTCTGTAGAGAAAGAAAAGGAAAATTGGTTTTAGTGACAAAGACAGTCTCAGGAAGAGGTTGAATCAGTGAACACATAAATGAGACTGTCACTAAAAAGAAACTTCAGGATAATGAAAATGTTCATTTTAAAAGCTTTTTTGATTAGTGTCAAGCTAGAACAGAATATCTTTTTATAAAAAGCTGTACTTTAGTTTCTGCCTAGTTGCAGAAGAGGTTTCCATATAAACCTGGACCTTTTAATAAAACATTTATAAATATGGAAGATAGGTTAGTTCATACAGTGAACCCCGATGACTGTGGGATCCCTGGGCACTGACCCGCCTGAACAATGATATATATAGATTTTTGCCCACTCCATTTGGCTTGTGGGATCTTAGTTCCACGACCAGGGATCAAACCCAGGCCCTTGGCAGTGAAAGCACCCAGTCCTAACCACTTGACCACGAGGGAAGTTTTTGAACAATAAGATGAATCTGAGACACTGTCAGAAAAATTCCTTTATCTGTTCATCAAATATTTGTTGGGTACCTACTGTGTGCTGTATCTGGGGATATAGAAGTCAAGGCTCCCCACAGGGGAAACCTGATTTTTTTTTTATAATTATGTTTAAAATTTTAGAACTCAGTTTATATGAACCTATACACAAACACACACCTATATAATTAATATCATATATATCACTCTATATAAGTAGTTGTGAAATAAACTTTTGTCAATACTTAAAAAAGGTCAAGGCTCTCATCCTTTTCCTAAGAAAGGTCAGCAAATAACCTTGTACTTGTTAAGTGCTGCGCCATATTGAAAAGTAATCGGGCGTTATGTTTGTTCACGTGCTTTACAAACTGCTGTGTGAGTACATGATCCTATGAAAATGCCCAATGGTACTGCCAGCTGGACAACTCTCTCCATGCCATGCTGAGCACCAGTGTCCACTCACCAGGGTCTCTGCTCAGCCTGAGAGCTGGGCTTCCCTCTAGCATTGGCCCTGGGCTCACCCGGAATGAAACCAAAGGCTAGCAGAGTGTGAAGGCTTCAACGATGCTATTGAAACGGAAACGACTTGCAGCGCTGCTGGATACTGGAGCGGGTTGCCATTTCCTCCTCCAGCGGATCTTCCCGACCCAGGGGTCAAACCTGCATCTCCTGCATCTCCTGCAATGTAGGCAGATTCTTTACTGCTGGGCCACAGCGGAAGCCCCAGTTAAAAATTACAGAAGCCTATTCATGGTCTTATTTATAACAAAAGTGTCTGGTTTTAAGAAGACACACAATCATTCTTTCTACCACCTTTCCCTTTTTCCTTTGTGTTTTTGCTTAATTCAGGCCTTTCTGGAGTTCGGACGACATGTGCTGTTATGACTTTAATTTCACCCCACAATGAATTTTCTACATTTTGCAAAGAGTGAAAATCCTGAGCCCTGGGAGTTTGTGTCTCCTGTTACCTGCTGCCTGTTTCATGAACACATGGTTGTGTTGAAAGCCTTAAATAAACGAAGCCAATCTTTTGAGACGAGGCCATTTCAGAGGAACTGTGAGTGTCTCTGTGACTGTTCCCTGGCCTCCAGACACCACTGCGATCGTAATGACATTTTCCAGCTGAAAGGAAACCAGACTTGAGTCACTCTCTTTCCTTTGTTTCATCAGATTAAAATGTAGTGCATGCTCACACAACTTTAAACAAACTCGATGAATAAAAACCGAACTTCCTAAACAGAAGTCCTATGTTCAAATATTTCCTGTGCAGAGATTGCTCTGGAAGCTTGCATTTGCCTTCTCCTCCTTACCTCCTGTGGCCCATATTGTTCCTTGAGATGATCTTTCAAAACCAGATCTAAGACTTACAGATTCTCCAAGCCTCCCCTTTCCTTACCAACCAGACCTCTGAACTCGATTGCAACGCTCCTTTCACTTGAGCCCCGGCTCCGTTCTTCAGTGGAATTCCTTTGACACACTCACGTCCACTCTTTCTGCCTCACAGACCAGCCACCATGGGTGGGTCACCCCTATCTTGCTGTAGCCCCTCCTCTTTCCTCCATGTTCCTGTGGGTCCCACCCGGGGTGCTTGGCCAGAGAACTGTCAGGTGGGGGGAATCCCCGGGGGCCTGTGGGAGTGCTCTCAGTACCTCTGTGCTGGTTTTGGCTGAAGCCGTGATGTTCAACCTGACCCCAGGCCTCACCTCGGGGCTTGTCAGCCTCACCTGGGGGCTTGCTGGCTCTGCCATCCTGGGCCAATGGCTCAGAAACTCTGGTGGACCTGGAGACCCGTGTTTTAACCTCCAGTTCATTCTCCACAAGAGTTTGAGCTGTTGCTCTAGATGGAGGTGGGCGGCTCTCAGTGAAGCTGGCGTGACCGTGTGCTCCTGAATTGCACGCCTCCCATCTGTGTTCATCGAGCTATCGAGTCTCTCTAGGTACGAGGAGGGGTAGGGGGGATGACGGTGCACAAACCCTGGTGCTCCTGGAGCCTGCATTCTGGGTGGGGGGTGGGGAGGTGGGCACCAGACACAAACCTGTAGAATAAAACAACTAGTTTCAGAGTGGTGCTGGAGCTCTAAAGGAAATAAAACAGCATGAATGAGTCTTCTCTCAGCAGCTGGGGGAGAGGGGAACGCTGTTTACTGAGTCGGGGAGACTGGGGTCACGGCAGGTCAGGTGGGTGGAGAAGTGAGTGTTCTGTTCGGTATGTCACGGTTGAGAGGAGGATGAGACGCGCAGCAGGACTGTCAAGGTGGTGGTGGGTGTGTGAGTCTGAATCCCAGGGAGGCAGGCAGGGCTGAGGACACAGTTTTGGGGGTCATCAGTCAGAAGGTGCTATTTGATTGAAATCCCCATACACATTTGGATAGCCAAGGGACTATTAGCACTCCTGAGTGTGTCTCGATTCACGAATTCCCCGTCTCTTCCCAGGATCCTCCTAGCCCTGCCCACTCTGGCTGCTTCCTCCTGAAGTGGGGCTGGCCCCTCACCCGCAGCATCACTGGTACCCAGGTAGGAAGGAAGAACTCCTCTGACACCAGCATCCTCTGCACCTGCTGCTGCGCTGACCTCCAACTTCAGCAATCTCCCCCTGCCCACCACCCCTGCACACACTCCTCTTAACCCTCCACACCTGCCTGATTGGGGGTTCACCTGCTGAGTCTTTGAACACATGACTCTGGGCCCTCTGTGCCCACCTGGGTGCCCCATTGCGCTTTGGGCTACATGTTCTCCTCCCCTTAGCACCACAGTGCCAGCCAGTCCCCCATGTCATGCCCACTCCTGCCAAGCTGTCTTCCCACCTGGGTAGTTAGTGTTAGCCACTCAGTCGTGTCTGACTCTGCGACCCCATGGACTGTAGCCTGCCAGGCTCCTCTGTCCATGGCATTCTCCAGGCAGGAATACTGGAGTGGGTTGCCACTTCCTTCTCACCACCTGGTTACTGCTGGACAATTTTCTAAAGTAGTTGAACTCATCAGGATTTATAATAGGATGGGCCCTTTTCACCTTAAAAAAAAAAAAAAACACTTTCCAAACCTAATTTTTCGATCAGCTCTTTCAGCTTGATTTTCAGTATCCTTTCCCTTCTTTATCTGATTGGAGATGTCTGCAGGTCTTTTGAGAACTGCGGTGTAATTGTGCTTGTCTTCTGTCTGCATGTGACACCGCTCAGGGTTGGTGCGGCTGTTAGAGTCACATTAAGATTGATGAGCTGCATGTTCTGCGTGCTGACTTTCTCTGGCAAACCAGAGTCTTTGAATTAAATGACTACCCATGTTGTGCTGAAATATTCATCTGTAGGATTTGTGTTTCTGCCTTTCTTCAGAAGCACCTTTGATTCGATTTCACATGCTCACTGTTGTTCCCATTCAATAAGCGTAGTTCAATTCATCAGTCTACTCCAGACAGGTCCACATCTAAAGGAAGTCACCTGGCGAGTCGAGCCTGATGAAATGCCCAGTGGGTCAACACATGTTTCCTGCACAATCTAAATTAAAATAAATCTTGGGGTCAACGTGAACAGAGCAAACTCAGCAAGTGAGGGAAATTTTAAAGACCAAGCTGTTCTTGGTTGATTGTACATAATAGACCGGGTTGTCCCAGCTCACAAGTGAATCCTGAGAAATGTCAGTAGCTGTCTTTTGGAAGTGGTGCTGTTTCTCAGAGGCTGAGAAACACTTAGAAATACAAAAGTTCTAAATAATATCTTAGCAGACTGGAAAACCAGACATCGTTTTTAGAGCATCACAGCGATTATGTTCTGGAAGTGCCTGGTGCCCTGGGAGAAGTGTACTGATTTTATCTAATCAGGGAAAGTATGGGACTAAGTCTGGCAGGGACACTGGGAGCTTGAATATTTCTAGGCTATATACGGTCAAATTCCTAGCTGCCTTGTATAGGAATAATAAAGTGTTATTACTTGTGTTGGTGTCTTAATGGAAACATAAGCTAGAGTTTACTGAAATGGTGATGAAATAGATATTACCTTTTCTGTTCAAAATCCTTTTCCAAGATTGCAAGGCTCAGAAACAAATAACTGATTTCCCCCTCTCATATAATTAACATTCATGGAGGAATTGCTATGCAATGGGTGCTATTACAGGCCTTGGAGGAACAAATGTGGGCAGCACAATGCCCTCTGTCAATGAGAAGGTGAGAATTTGAGAGTGGCAATCGATGTGTAATTAATATAGTGTGATTAGTATGTGTGTGCTCAGTTCATTCAGTTATGTCCAACTCTTTATGACACCATGGACTGTAGCCCACCAGGCTCCTCTGTCCATGGGACTTTCTAGGCAAGAATACTGGAGTGGGTTGCTATTTCCTCCTCCAGGGAATCTTCCTGACCCAGGGATTGAACCTGCATCTCCAGTATCTCCTGCATTGGCAGGCGGATACTTCAATGCTAGGTCACCTAGGAAGCCCTGTGATTAGTATAAGGGTACCTTGAATGGAGGTGAAGACTGAGTAGTTCTGGAGTAAAGAGAACTCCTTGAAGCTGAGACTCTGAAAAGAGCATCATCAAGAATGAGGCCAGGGATGCTGGTGAGTTGATATAGATGAGAAATTCCTTGTATGTCAAGCATGCAGTTGGATTTTATCTTTTAGGCGATGGCTAGCCATTGACAGATTTTAACTAGAGGTATAGCAGTCATCAAATCTTGCTTCTGAAAAGTCATCCTGGTAGCAACATGGAATATGGACTAGGGCAGGAAGAACTGGTCTGGCAGACCCAGAAGACAAATGGCAAGATTGTGGAGGAGGATGTGGTGGGAAGAAAGGGGGCAAGAGGCTGGAGTCGAGGGAGGGTGAGAGCCCATGATACCTGCAGGGCAGAGGTGCATGGGAGCAGTGCCCTGGGGACCTGGAATTATGGGAAAGTTATGAGAAGGGTGGAGACAGAGGTAGTCTGAGGACACAGCTCTGCACACTTGAGGCTTCATCTATGGATGCAGATAGACCCTCCCAGACAAAAGCTTCCAGGAGGGAAGGGGAGCAGTGATAAGACCAAGACAAGGGGATGAAGGGGGACTAAGAAACCACACTGAGCACAGCAGAACCAGGAGAAGAATCGAGCTCAGAGACGCCCCTGATGTTAATGCTGTGACTCGGGATTTTTTTGACATGGTGTGGAAGTGATGTGCATTTAGTAGAAACGATGCTTCAAATTTTTTTTACTCCTAATAAAATTATTCCATGGACAGAATCTAAAAGTGTGAAAAAATCCCAGGAGGGAAGCTGCAGCCGGGAGGGCACTGGGACTGACCAAATGGCTCCGTGAAGCCAGGAGCCCTGTGCCCTTCACATCCCAGCTGCCCCTGGGCTGCAGCTTCCAGCACGGATCATCCTTTCTCTGCCACTTACCATAACAGTTCCGGCAAAGAAACAGCATTTTCATTCTTCACGTCTGTCTTGCTTTCTTTAACAGTGTCAGCGCATCTGACTATTTAGACTGCTTTGTGTGATGTGTGCGAAGTGAAGAACCAGCCTCGTGCACAGATGCACCAGATCTTGGAGCCACAGGGCACTTGGGGGTGGGCCCCGCCTCCACTCCAGGAAGGCAGGTGTCCCTGCCAACCCATGAGACCTGCCAGGTGTAGAGGTGGTGCAGCGCCCAGAAGCACGCTTGGCTCTTATTCTCCTTTGTTGTAAGATTCGGAGAAGATGCTGGCCCCTGGCTCAAGGTCATGCAGCTGTGTAGCAAGGTGATGATTCTGGGTGACAGTCCCTCTCCTTGGCTACTCTTCTTTCCTTCTCTCACTGCTTTGCTTCACGGTCTCACCTGTCCTGAGGCCTCTGTGTCCTTCCTGGCACAAACCCACCTGTATTCCTGCCACATCTTTCAGACGCCATAGCCCACTCACTGGGGTGAAGGTAAGGCTGAGCTTGCTTGTCCCCTGCTGAACGCAGTCCCTTGCACAGAGCTATTTGCAGAATGTATGGATCAGAGCCCCCTCTTGGCACCCCACTTTACTGCCCCCAGAGCTGCAGTGGGAGAAGAACACCCACCACCCCACCTTCCAGGTGGGGTGTGGCCCTGGCTGCATACCCTTCCCACAGGCTGTCCTCCCTGCCCAGCGCCCTCTTTGCCGCACCGTCTATGTTAGAATGACACGTCCTGTCAGTCAACCTATGCAAATGTGATGGGGGTCCTTCCAGGTCCAAGTATGAAAGGCAAGATCATTTCTCTCTATGACAACCAGGGCCCGTGGCCCAGACATGTCCAGACCCTGTGATGACACCAGGTGACACTGAAGGCCAAGTGGGTCCAGACCCAGGGCTTTCTGCTACTAACTTCAGAGTTTTGTGGGTTTCCATGGAAACAGATGCTAGTTTGGCAAAAACATGATGCATTAATTTTTTTTTAATGGGAAAGATTTCTGAGCTCTGACCTTGACAGCTTCATTGGCGAAGGAGACAAAAGAAGCTGTTGGCGGGCGAAGAAGCCACCTTGGTTCTCTTTCTGGTCAGGGCTTGCTCTGCAGTTTCTCTGTCCTCAAAAGCCAATGGCAAGCAAGCCTCACAGATACTGAAAATAAAATCTAGTGGATGTAAGTGATGGGAGGAGGAGCAACATAGGGATTAGGAGGAGGGAGGTACAAACTACTAGGTGTAAGGTAGGCTGCGAGGGTGTGTTGTGTAATACGGGGAAAAGCATCAGCACCAAACATGAGACAAAACCCAGACAATGTAAAGACTCAGGCACACTCAGTGTTGTGGTCTAGACCCCAGGCACTAAGAGTATTTGAAGAAGGAAGAGATTAACGGTGCATGTTAAAAAGAAATTGTGACCAGCTAAGACTGGATAACTGGGTACAATCTGGGAAATAGCTAGGGAGGAAGAAAGGTATAACCTGTGAAACACATCACGTAACAGAAAGCCCAGAAGTGTAAGTGAACACTGTGTATTTATGTATGGATAGAATATAGTTGGACCAGAAAGATGGGCATGTATTGGGAATTTAGAAATTAGATTGGGCAATGGCGAGACAAAAAAAGGAGCTCATGAAACACACAGTGGTTTTGTATGATGTTAATTTTATTTGGGAGAAATAATCTAAGGTTATAAAGCTAAGGAATGACTTGGTTAAAGTGATGTTTTTCAAAGAGTAGGCTGACAGTAGCAAGGAGGTTGGACCTGCATAGACAAAGCCTAGTGTTCTTGCCTGGAGAATCCCAGGGATGGCGGAGCCTGGTGGGCTACCGTCTATGGGGTCGCACAGAGTTGGACACGACTGAAGTGACTTAGCAGCAGCAGCAGCAGCAGAGTTAGGAAGGTCAGCTCTTAGACAATTGGATGATCTAGAATTGAGGCTGGAGGGCTTAGAATGAGACAGTGGCCGTGGTGATTGACGGGCAGGAAGGGACACTAAAGTAGATTCGGGTGGATGAACTAACCAATTATATGGGTATAGTGGGAATCCTGGGATGAAGATGATAAAGTTTGTGAGTGTTTCTGATGAAGGTTAGGTGGTATTTTTACTATCAGAAGGCAGCTTGTTTGAGAAACTCTTCATCTGGGGACATTAATTCCAAGGGGCTTAGTGTTTCCCCTCCATGCTTAGTGATTTAATTTGTAGATGCAAAAAATTTAGTACTTAGTTTTTGAGAAGATATTCCAAGGGATAAGTTAAAATAAATGACCGTTCTTCTCTAAAAGCTTATTTAAAGCTTGTGTTATAATATGTGTGTATATACATGTGTGTACAGAGATCATTAGTGAGAAGAGGGAATAATACAGAGGGAAATACAGAAATAAAATTTTGTAGCAAGTTTAAGGGAAGTTTTCAGTGTTTATGTTGGGAGGGAAAGTGAAAAGACAATGAATTTTCGCTGCACAGAGTATTATATCTAAATTATGCCCAATTGTGAGCCTATTTTTCCTACTAATAGATAATGTATATTCATTGTAGGAACTTTAGAAAATAATTGTGTGTTCTATTTAATAAGGGATCATTTACTGTTGTTGTTCAGTTGCTCAGTCATGTCCCACTCTTTGAGACCCCATGGACTGCAGCATATCAAGCTTCCCTGTCCTTCACCATCTCCCTGAGTTTGCTCAAAGTCATGTCCATTAAATCAGTGACGCCATCCAACTGTCTCATCCTCTGTCACCCCCTTCTCCTCCTGCCTCAATTTTTCCTAGCATCAGCGTCTTTTCCAATGAGTTGACTCTTCACATCAGGTGGTCAAAGGATTGGAGCTTCAGCTTCAGCTTCAGCAACAGTCCTTCCAAAGGATATTCGAGGTTGATTTCCTTTAGGATTGACTGGTTTGGTCTCCTTGCTGTCCAGGGGAGTTTCAAGAGTCTTCTCCAGCACCATAGTTCAAAAACATCAATTCTTTCATGCTCAACCTTCTTTATGGTCCAGTTCTCACATCTGTACATGACTGCATGTAAGGTTACTTAGCTATTTTAGGGTCTATGAAAAGCAAAGGAAAAATGAGCTCATGAAATAAAATCTGGGAAATCCAAACCAATAATAATCAGTTGATGAGCAATACAAATTTAGCTAAATTTTACTTTTACTGTACATCAAAATACTATGAACACAATTATACCCTTAATAATTAGAGATTAAAATTTATCCTTAATCTTTCTTTTCTTCACTTCATTATAATGAGATTAAATAGAATCTTCTTTTAACTTATCTTTCCCAGTTTAAGCCAGGCCTGGTTAAGCAAATGTCATATATTTCTTTTCATTTACAGGAAAAGACCTTTTACAGTTACACATTGAAGTAGAAGCAGAAACCCTGTATTGGTTTCTGCAGTTCTGTGTGCTGTTTGGTGATCTTCTCTTCCTTACTTTTAATGGATTGTCATTTTCCTAAAGTCTTCTTAAAAATACTGCAGACTTATGTTCCCAAAACTCTTCTAGAAGCAAAGAATGTTTCTGATAAAAACAAACCACTGTTTTTTAAACATTAGCTTGGACGTTCTGTCTTCTACAATAAGACAAGAAACAAATAAGAAAACAAATCCTGGCAAGAAAGAAAACTGATCATTTTGTAGTGAAAAGTATAGTTCACTTTTCATGACTAAAACATTAAAGCAATCAACTGAAAATAAAAAAACAAGATGTGAATAAAGGGATTCAGTTCAGTTCAGTTGCTCAGTCATGTCTAACTCTTTGCAATCCCATGAATCGCAGCATGCCAGGCCTCCCTGTCCATCACCAACTCCCAGAGTTCACCCAAAGTCATGTGCATTGAGTCAGTGATGCCATCCAGCCATCTCATCCTCTGTCGTCCCCTTCTCTTCCTTCCCCTAATCCCTCCCAGGATCAGGGTCTCTTCCAGTGAGTCAACTCTTCGCATGAGGTGGCCAAAGTATTGGAATTTCAGCCTCAGCATCAGTCCTTCCAATGAACAGCCAGGACTGGTCTCCTTTAGGATGGATTGGTTGGATCTCCTTGCAGTCCAAGGGACTCTCAAGAGTCTTCTCCAACACCACAGTTCAAAAGCATTAATTCTTCTGTGCTCAGCTTTCTTTACAGTCCAACTCTCACATCCATACATGACCACTGGAAAAACCATAGCCTTGACTAGATGGACCTTTGGATTAGATGGACTAGATGAATTGGCAAAATAATGTCTCTGCTTTTCAATATACTATCTAGGTTGGTCATAACTTTTCTTCCAAGGAGTAAATGTCTTTCAATTTCACGGCTGCAATCATCATCTGCAGTGATTTTGGAGCTCCAAAAAACAAAGTCTGACACTGTTTCCGCTGTTTCCCCATCTATTTCCCATGAAGTGATGGGACCAGATGCCATGATCTTCGTTTTCTGAATGTTGAGTTTTAACCCAACTTTTTCACTCTCCTCTTTCACTTTCAACAAGAGGTGTTTTAGTTCCTGTTCACTTTCTGCCATAAGGGTGGTGTCATCTGCATATCTGAGGTTATTGATATTTCTCCTGGAAATCTTGATTCCAGCTTGTGCTTCCTCCAGCCCAGTCTTTCTCATGATGTACTCTGCATAGAAGTTAAATAAGCAGGGTGACAATATACAGCCTTGATGCACTCCTTTTCCTATTTGGAACCAGTCTGTTGTTCCCTGTCCAGTTCTAACTGTTGCTTCCTGACCTGCATATAGGTTTCTCAAGAGGCAGGTCAGGTGGTCTGGTATTCCCATCTCTTTCAGAATATTCCACAGTTTATTGTGATCCACACAGTCAAAGGCTTAACATATAAAAATCAAATGCATTACTGTATGTCAAGAATAACATTAGAAAATGTAACAAAAATTTAGAAGATTCAGTTAAACGTAGCTACAGTATATAAAGTACTTGACATAATTGTAATTGCCTCCAGGATCACTCAGATGCTGCTGTGGGCGGGGCCTTCATTGCTGAGACCCCACAGGGAGCAGAGTAAGCAGAGGCAGAGAAGGAAATACAAAGTGATAAAACTCTTTGGGGAAGCAGTTTTACAATTTAGATTGAGAATCATTAAAATATTCATGCCCATTTATTATACTAATTTTACACCCAGGAATTTGCCTTGAGGTAGTCATCCAAAATGCAGGAAATGTTATATACAGAAAAGTTTCTAGTTTCCCAAGAGTAAAGAAATTGTTAAAATTCTCAGTAGTAGGGGAATAATGAAGCAAATATAGTTCACTCGTGTGATGGAATATACTCTGATTATTAAACATGATGCTTATAAGGGTTCTTATGTAAAGTGAAAAAGTATGCTATTATTTTTGTTACAGTTTTATTAGAAGTACATAAAATATTACTGGGAAAGTATTGGAGAGAAAAAAACTTTAGATCGGCATCACACTAACACAATAAACAATTTTCTCCTAATTTTCAAAATGTCTACAATTACTTTTGTCTTAAAAAATAGAGACATACATATTTTTTATTTTGTTAGTTCTTTGGGTGTGCACATGACATTTACACATATCTGTTCATTCTGTTTTACACAAGTAATAGAATAAAACAATCACAGAAAATATAACGTGTGAGGAGTAAGTCTCCTCTTCATTACAGCCTTCTCTTGTCCTTGGCTGTCCCACTTTTTGCCTCCGAAGTTAACAGATTGATGCATATCATTCCCAACACTTCTGTGAACCTTTTGAAATTATTTCCAATGCATTTAAAACTAAATTGCATTATATTATGCTATATGAACTTCTTCACTTGGAATATTGCGATGGTTTCTGGATAGCCCTGGAGAAGGAAATGGCAACCCACTTCAGTATTCTTTCCTGGAGAATCTCATGGACAGAGGAGCCTGGTGTGCTACAATCCATGGGCTCTCAGAGTCAGACATGACTGAGAGACTAACACTTCACTTTCTCTCTCAGGACCAATGGTTAGATCTCATTCCTCTAACTGCTAGACTTTGGGAGAAGCCACTTCCACTGAATCTTGGTTAATGAACTGCTGGCAAAGCAATTAAGTTCTCCTTACCACTATTGATTATGGCTAAATGTGTTGATTTCCTCCTGAGTTTCTGTCTACCAGTTTTGCTGTCCTCTATTGTTTCCAGACTGCCTTGTCTTTCGGATGGAACGTGCTCTTTATTATGTAAAAAAGCCTCTTCTAGCTGCTCTGTTTGCTGTGCCAGCCTTTCCGTGTTCCACGCCTCCCTCTTTATGCACAATTGCTCCTCCTCCACTTCCTGCTTCCTTCTCCTGTCTATTCTTGATTTTGCATGTTCTAAAATTTTCAAATATTAGTTGAACTGCATAGACCTTTCTATTTTCAAAAATGATATTTTTCTTCCAACTTGTACTTATTTGCTGGAGTGGGTTGGCATTTCCTTCTCCAAGGGATCTTCCCAACCCAGAGATCAAACCTGTATCTCCTGCGTCTCCTGCATTGCAGCCAGGTTCTTTACCACTGAGCCACCTGGGAAGCCCACGTAAAAAGTAAAGCATTCAAAAATCACCCAGCAGCAGAGTACTGAGTGCATGTACCAGAAAGACATCCCACTCACTTTGGTGCCTCAGTCAGTTCAGGCTCTCAGTCATGTCTGACTCTTCATGACCCCACGGACTGCAGCATGCCAGGTGCATCCTCAGGTCCTAATTCAGCCTTTCGCCAGAATAGGGAGTTGACCATATTATAGTATAATGCAGGGCATTTAGAAACCCCACCTAGTGAACTTCTTTTCCAACTAGCTTGAAAAGATTCCTATTGGAATTATAGTTGAGGTCGAAATGGTCACCATCGAAGTAGATATTCATCACCTAGAAAAAAGGAGTATAATAGAGGTAAGGGAGGAGAAGGCAGGACAAGGTTCTTCCCTCTAACTCTTAGCATCCAGCTCTGGTTAGTCTGACTGATTGTAGGGTTGTCTCCTTTGCCACTTAGCAAAGCATCAAGGAGCTATGGAAATGAATGTGGGATGGACAGATCTCGTTAGCCGCTCAATGGGAGTGTTCACCTAGAACAAGCCTGGGTAGCAGGGGAGAACCAAGGTTATATGTCAAATACACTCACCACACACTAGGGGCACTCTGTGAACCTACTGCGGTAGAAAGGTGGTCATCACCATATTTAGCTTTGTCTATTTTCACCTTTCCTCTCATTGTTCCTGCTACCTAGTCCATGCATATTACTTCTCAGCGAAATATCAAGGTACTTGGCAAATTGCTGCTCTGCTTTGTTCTGAACTGCCATGTGATGATAGTTAAATAAAGGCTTAGGAAGAAAAAGGACATTTACTTTTCTCAGAAAAGAGAACACACGAATGATGGAGGGACTGGATAGATGAACTACCTGCTCGAAAATGCTGTGATTATTTTCTGGATGGAAATAATAACTTTTTTTTTTTTTTTTCTCACTGCAAGTCCTTCTTTTCCTTCACGCTCAGTCACTCAGTCATGTCCAACTCTTTGTGACTCCACGGACTGTGGCCTACCACGCTCCTCTGTCGATGGGATTCTCCAGGCAAGAATACTGGAGTGGGTTGCCATTCCCTTCTCTAGGTGATCTTTACAACCCAGGGATGGAACCAGGATCTCCTGCATTGGCAGGCAGATACTTAACCATCTGAACCATCAAGGAAGCCCTGTTTTCCTGCACGTCCTCCTTTTCATCACAGAAACAGTTCCTTGTATCAAGATATCTATTTTAGATACGTATGATTCCAGACATGTCCTGGTACACGAGAAACTCGTTATTCGAGACTACATAAACAAAAGCAGAATCAGGAAAAGGAACAAAAAAACAAAAGCCAGGACTTTGGGGCAACAATCCAGTCTTGTCCAACAAACTCATAGGCAGTGCTGGTCCTTGTGGAAGGAATCCTGACCCAGCCCTAGCAACTACTGAGTTCCTACTCTGTGCCAGGCATTTAGACATTTTGCCTATAAGATCTTATTGTAACTCTTGCAAACTATATGAACTAAGTATTATTAGGAGCCTTATTATCCAAGTGGCAACCCACTCCAGTATCTTTGCCTGGAAAGTCCCATGGACAGAGGAGGCCGGTGGACTACCCTCCGTGGGGCTGCACAGAGTCAGACACAACTGAGCAACTGAGCATGCACACATCCCAGTTACTCAGGTGAAAATACTGAAACTCCAGGAGGGAAAGTGACCTGCCATAAACCACACTGCTTGTAAGTAGTGCAGTTTTGAGGCAAACCCAGATCTGTCTGCCTCCAAAACCTGAGCTGACATCTCAGTGAACAAGTATTTTTGTTTTTTCTCTGGAGCTTTAAAGATTAGTGCTTTAAAAATTTTTACTTTAATTTTTTCCGAGCTATTTCTACGTGGCTTTTCTATCACTCCATCTTCAAGCATCTAGGTATTTTTAACTCAACGTGAGTGCTTGGTAAAACATGGCAAATACTGTCTGCTCGATTTAATCAGTTTTAAAGCTGGAGAGAGCAGACGACTCGCATTAACTCTGCTCTCCTTCCCCTCTTCTGACTTCAGTGGACTTCGCACGTTTTGGGAGTTTGAAACTTCCCCATTTCCTGCTGTGGTAGACCCTTGTTTGTTGTCTTCCCAGCAGTGATTCTTGTTTCTCTTTCCTCCAGACAGCCTCAACATTTTAGTCCAACTGCAGTTCCAAGACTTGGCTGAAACTGTCTTAAGCCTGCTGGCTATTTAATCTCCCCAGCACAGGATTGGCTCAGAGATGGGCACATGGACCAATCAGAATTGTGATAATAGGATGTGAGATTGACCTCAGGACAGGGGATCATCTCATTTTCTGGAGCAGTTTTTGGTTGAATCTCTCTTGTTCTGGATGGTGTGCTGTGAACATGTGAGGCTCTAAGCTGCTACAGCTGTTCACAACCAGCAGGAGCTGCCTGGGGACAGACCTGATGTGGGAAGATATGGCAGAGAGATGGGGAAGCCCAGGGCCACTGGTGACATCATCTCACTGCTGAATGAAGTCCATCTTGAAGCAGTGTATTTGCTTCAGACTTTTAACCCAGATTTGGTCCCTGGGTCTGGAAGATCCCCCAGAGAAGGGAATGGAAACCCACTTCAGTATTATCGCCTGGAGAATCCCTTGGACAGAAGAACCTGGTAGCCTACAGTCCATGGAGCTGCAAAGAGTTGGATACAACTGAGCGACTGACACTTATTATGCAAACCAAGAAATCCTCTGTATTATTTTGCTAGTATGAACTGGGGCCTCTGTTCTGTGCATATAATGGATAAAACCGTCTTCTAGATTTCTCTAGAAACGCAGTCATCATCAAGCACACTTTTGTTACTACAGTTACTCATCTTAAAGGAGTTCAGAGTTGCTGTTAGTGCACGGATGCTCAGCTGTGTCTGACTCTGTGAAATCCTATGGACTGTAGCCCATCGGGTTCCTCTGTTCCTGGCATTCTCCAGACAAGAATATTGGAGTGGGTTGCCATTTCCTCCTCCAGGGGATCTTCTTGACCCAGGGATTGAACTTGAGTCTTCTGTGTCTCCTGCATTGGCAGGCAGATTCTTTACGACTTGAGCCATCAGGGAAGACCATCAGGGAAGCTGTTAGTAAGAAGGGCAATTAACCAGCATTGTATTTCTGGTTAATTGAAATGGATGACTGTCTTAGGATTAGTGGAAAACCAGTTTCTATTTCAAATTTTGCTATGGAAAAAATTCTCTCTTTAAAGTTGGTAGAGTTGGCATGGACCTGAAATGATTGTAAGGCTTCAGGTGCTGCTTAACTGAGGTCTATTATTGCTCAATAATTTCAAATCGTTCATTGTTAAGAGGCTCCAGAGACCACAAAAATCAACACCTTTCTTTTGTCTAGATTTTCTTCTCTCATCTAGCAGCTGTATTTACTGATACTGTTGTGAATTGTTTAACCTTTTGAAACCATTCTCTGTAATTCTAGGGTGATATTTGCACATGTCCTTGGCTTTTTCAAAAATAAACTAGACAAAGCTTATTCCAGAATGTTCGAATAAATGAGAAAAAGCAAGGAGCTTAGGGCAGACCAGCATTTTTACTCATTTGGGGGCCATTTAAAGTTATGGTTTATACTGCAAACGGACTTCAAACCATTTGCTTATAAACACTGTAACCAGAAAGTGAGTTTAACATTGCTTTTATATCTTATTTACTGCCATATTAGGAATATTCTTCTAAAAAATCCATTTTACTGGCTTTGAACTAGACTAGAGACATTAAAGTCCATTGGGGAAAATAGCTTCCATTAAAAGCAGCCAAGGAAACATCATGGAACACAGTGTAGCATAGAAATAATTCAAAGATTTGTAGGCAGTTAAGATCATTATGACTTACTTCAAAGATTCAGTAAGTTTCCCCAAGAAGAAAGAGGTTTTAAAGAGGTCCCTTTTATTGGGGACCCTGGGCAGGCCAACTAGGGGGTTTATTATGTTTTCTAGTCTTTGGGGGAGAAGGAGAAAGAATATATTACTTACACGATTTTGAAGTACTGACATCACAATTCAAACGTTGTTGTTCAGTCACCAAGACCTGCCTGACTTTTTCCGACACCATTAACTACAGCATGCCAGGCTTCCTTGTTCTTCACCATCTCCTGGAGTTTGCTCAGACTCATGTCCATTGAGTTGATGATGCCATCGAACCATCTCATCCTCTGTCACCCTCTTCTCCTCCTGCCCTCAATCTTTCCCAGCATCAGGGTCTTTTCCAATGAGTCGGCTGTCCGTATCAGGTGGCCAAAGTATTGGAGCTTCAGCTTCAGCATCAGTCCTTTCAATGAATACTCGGGGTTGGTTTCCTTTAGGATTGACTGGTTGGATTTCCTTGCAGTCCAAGGGACTCTCAAGAGTCTTATCTAAACCACAATTTGAAAGCAGCTATTCTTTGGTGCTCAGCCTTCCTTATGGTGGAACTCTCACAACCGTGCATGACTACTGGAAAAGCCATAGCTTTGACTATATAGACACATATAAACAAATTCAAGCATCCCAACTCAAAATATTACCTTGAACAATTTGCTTCATTTTTCACTGAGGGGTTTTTTTCTTCAGAAAGTAATTGGAAATCATGTGGCTTTGCCAGAGAAAAGGAAAAGAAGACACACAACCTCTGCAAAGTCAGCACCACCTCTGAGCAGACAGCACAGAGAACACAGCTCTGGCACCAGCAGGGAGAGCCGAGCCGGCAGCTGGCCTTGGAGGAATTAATTTACAAAAGCCTCTTCTGCTGCTGTGGTCCAGATGGAGTCCTCTGGCCGCCTTCCACCAGGAAGAGAAGGATACTCCTGAGCATGTGTTTGTTGGTTAACTGTGGAAAAAGGAAAGACTCTCCTGAAGTCTTTCTTTACTGGTAGTTGCATATCTAGTCTCATAAAGAGAAGACAGTGCTATTTAGAGGATCCATGATCTTGGCAGTGAGGGACATGAAGTTGATGTAGCCACAGGAGGGAAGATATGACCCAGAGGCTCTGTCACTGGCGGTGTAGCCGGCGGCTGGTTATTTATCTTAAGTCTGCTATAGCGACCACACTGATAAAAGCCAGACAGTGTGAGCTAGCTTGGCCCCTTCATCAGAAACTGGGTGAGAGTGTGGCAGCAGAGAGATCCGTATGTGATGACTGCTCGAGCAGAAGACTGCTCTTCATGGACCTCCAAGCCCAGTACACAGAGGACATCAAGAGCTCAGCGCTGCAGATGGGGATTTAGAGGTAGGTGGGGACCCTGTTGTTTAGGGCCCCACATGTTATAGATCGGAAAACTGAGGTTTGTAACTTACTCTCTGTCACATGGCCAGGAGGTGTCAGAAATAGGATTCACATTGTGATGGTTGGGTTGCAGGTCCTAAGCTCTTAATCAGTTTAGATTATTCCCGTTGGTCACAATATCCAGGCTCTTGACTATACGAGGGCAGGAATTTTCTACTTTACTTTCTATAAAGTACACTGTGATGCACTGTAGGATTCCTAAGGAGGTAAGCAAACATCTCTAACCAAAAATAAAGCTTAGGTTGACACAAGGAAGAAAAAGAAAGAAAGTAGAAGAAAGTCTGGTCAAATGCACAGTGAGGACAGGACCACATGCTTCGATGAGTACACATGGGGTGCCATGTTCTAAACCTCCTCCACTCATGGACCTGGAGGGTGATGGACAGAGCAACAGCTCTGAGCTCTGGGGGCTCCTGTGGATGGGCTGGGTGAGCTATACACCACCTTGTGTATTCATGAGAGCCCTTCAAGGGCAGGTTAAGTGGTTCCTAATAAAGAAAAAAAATAGTCGTGCATATTGTAAGTCCTAGCTTTTAAAGTAAGAAGCTATTGATAAAAGATGAAATACAGCCTGCTGTGCAGGAGACATAGGAGATGCGAGTTTGATCCCTGGGTTGGGAAAATCCTCTGGAGAGGAAATGGTAACCCACTCCAGTACTCTTGCCTAGAGAATCCCATGGACAGAGGAACGGTGGAAAAGAGGTGGACACAGTGTAGCTACTGAGCATGCACACACACAGGGAATGAAGACTGACAATCTTGTTCAGGTGAGGTGAGGATAGTCTCCACAGGGCACTAAGTTCTGGGTGATCCAGGAGCTGTCTGGACCACCTACCACTCAGAGAGTTTCAACCCCTACTCCGTGTGCTAGCTCCAGAAGGGGCAGTTGCCATCAATTCCTGTATCTTTTAAGGGTTCTGATACACAAGTTGGAATAGTCCTGGAGACCCTGCATTTAGTTCTCTGGATCCACTAAGCCAGTCGCTGTGTGTCTATCTGTTGCTATTGGTTTCTACTGTGCTCTTGCCATCTTCTTCGTACAGTCCTGATTTGTGTGTGAGTGTAATTTAAAGGACCTTCAGGAGGCAGTAAAGTTGTGTGCATATGTTCAATCAATTATCTTAGTACAGAAACTGCACTCTTTATGGAACTATTCATTTTATTTATTCCCTGTGTAAAATCATAGAATTTAGGACAGGAAAACACCGCTAACTTTATATACTCTTAAACCCTCATTTTATAGATGAAAACATTGTCTCTGATGAGGATAACTTGTCCAGAATCACATGGGTGGTTTGTGTTAGGGCTCAGACTTTTAAAAATGTGGACCATTTTTATAGTCTTTTTTGAAGTTTTTATAATATCGCCTCTGTTCCACATTCGGGTTTTTTGTCCACAAAGCATGATGGATCCCAGGCCCCCAGTCAAGGATAAAACCCACACCCCCTACCCCCAAGGCAAAGTCCCAACCACAGGTTCACCAGGGAAGTCCCTTGGACTCAGACTTAAAGAAGAAATCAAGATACTGAAATGTTAGATACTCCTCAACGTCCAAAGCTGCTCATATAGCAAGATCTAGCAATTACTATAAATTTCCTGCATGTTGTGTTAAAAAGGTGAGGTGCAGATCACTAGTTATAGAGACCCAGCCTTGGTCCCGTAGCAAACTGTGATGTTTGTGAGGTCACAGACTGTGAGCACAGCATAGGACCCCTCTCAAATCAAGCAAACATTGACTGTAATCCAGGAACAAATTGTTAGTTTGGATTTTGAAACCATGGGACTTCCCAGGCGACTCAGTGGTAAAGAATCCACGTGCAGTGCAGGAGATACAGGAGACTTGAGTTCAGTCCCTGGGTCAGGAAGATGCCCTAAAGAAGGAAATGGCAACCCACTCCAGTATTCTTGCCTGGAAAATTCCATGGACAGAGAAGCCTGGTGGGGTACAGTCCATGGGGTCACAGAGTCAGACACAACTGAGCACAATTTAATTCAGTCGCTTAGTCTAGTCTGACTCTGCAACCCCATGAACTGCAGCATGCCAGACTTCCCTGTCCATCACCAACTCCTGGAGCTTACTCAAACTCCTGTCCATCCAGTCGGTGATGCCATCCAGCCATCTCATCCTCTGTCACTCTCTTCTCCTCCTGCCCTCAATCTTTCCCAGTATCAGTGTCTTTTCCAACGAATCGACTCTCCACATTAGGTGGCTAAAGTATTGGAGTTTCAGCTTCAGCGTCAGTCCTTCCAGTGATTATTCAGGACTGATTTCCTTTAGGATTGAGACTGGTTGGATCTCCTTGCAGTCCAAGGGACTCTCAAGAGTCTTCTCCAACACCACAGTTCAAAAGTATCAATTCTTTGGCACTCAACTTTCTTTATAGTCCAACTATCACATCCATACATGACTACTGGAAAAACCATAGCTTTGACTAGACCTTTAGACCTAAATTCTAAAATGTCTCTGCTTTTTAATATGCTGTCTAGGTTGGTCATAACTTTTCTTCCAAGGAGTAAGCATCTTTTAATTTCATGGCTGCAGTCACCTTCTGCAGTGATTTTGGAGCCCCCCCGCAAAATAAAGTCTATCACTGTTTCCAGTGTTTCCCCGTCTATTTCTCATGAAGTGATGGGACCAGATGCCATGATCTTCGCTTTCTGAATGTTGAGTGTTAAGCCAACTTTTTCACTCTCCTCTTTCACTTTCATCAAGAGGCTTTTTAGTTCTTCTTCACTTTCTGCCATAAGGGTGGTGTCATCTGCATATCTGAGGTTATTGATATTTCTCCCGGCAATCTTGATTCCAGCTTGTGCTTCATCCAGCCAGGCAGTTCACATGATGTACTCTGCATGTAAGTTAAAGAAGCAGGGTGACAATATACAGCCTTGACGTACTCCTTTCCCGATTTGGAACCAGGCTGTTGTTCCATGTCAAGTTCTAGCTGTTGCTTCTTGACCTGCATACAGATTTCTCAGAAGGCAGGTAAGGTGGTCTGGTATTCGTGTCTCTTGAAGAAATTTCCACAGTTTGTTGTGATTCACACAGTCAAAGGCTTCAGTGTAGTCAGTAAAGCAGAAGTAGATGTTTTTCTGAAACCCTCTTGCTTTTTTGATGACCCAACGGATGTCAGCAATTTGATCTCTGATTCCTCTACCTTTTCTAAATCCAGCTGGAACATCTGGAAGTTCACAATTCACATACTATTGTAGCCTGACTTGGAGAATTTTGAGCATTACTTTACTAGCATGTGAAATGAGTGCAATTGTGTGGTATTTTGAACATTCTTTGGCATTGCCTTTCTTCGGAATTGGAATGAAAACTGACCTTTTCCAGTCCTGTGGCCACTGCTGAGTTTTCCAAATTTGCTGGCATATTGAGGGCAGCACTCTCATAGCATCATCTTTCAGGATTTGAAGTAGCTCAACTGGAATTCCATCACCTCCACTAGCTTTGTTCGTAGGGATGCTTCCTAAGGCCCACTTGACTTCGCATTCCAGGATGTCTGGCTCTAGGTGAGTGATCACACCATTGTGATTATCTGGGTCATGAAGATCTTTTTTGTTTAGTTCTTCTGTGTATTCTTGCCACCTCTTCTTAATATCTTCTGCTTCTGTTAGGTCCATACTATTTCTGTCCTTTATTGTGCCTATCTTTGCATGAAATTTTCCCTTGGTATCTCTAATTTTCTTGAAGAGATCTCTAGTCTTTCCCATTCTATTGTTTTTCTCTATTTCTTTGTATTGATCACTGAGGAAGACTTTCTTATCTTTCCTCACTATTCTTTTGAACTCTGCATTCGAATGGGTATACGTTTCCTTTTCTCCTTTGCCTTTAGCGTCTTTTCTTTTCTCAGCTATATATAAGGCCTCCTCAGACATCCATTTTGCCTTTTTCCATTTCATTTTCTTGGGGGTGGTCTTCATCACTGCCTCATGTACAACATCATGAACCTCCATTCATAGTTCTTCAGGCACTCTATCAGATCTAATCTCTTGAATCTGTCACTTCCACTGTATAATTGTAAGGGATTTGATTTAGGTCATACCTGAATGGTCTAGTGGTTTTCCCTACTTTCTTTAATTTAAGTCTGAATTTGGCAATAAGGAGTTCATGATCTGAGCCATAGTCAGCTCCCGGTCTTGTTTTTGCTGACTGTATAGAGCTTCTCTCCATCTTCAGCTGCAAAGAATATAATCAATCTGATTTTGGTATTGACCATCTGGTGATGTCCATGTGTAGAGTCTTCTCTTGTGTTGTTGGAAGAGAGTGTTTGCTATGACCAGTGCGTTCTCTAGGCAAAACTCTGTTAGTCTTTGCCCTGCTTCATTTTGAACTCCAAGGCCCAATTTGCCTGTTACTGTATCTCTTGACTTCCTACTTTTGCATTCCAGTCCCCTATGATGAAAAAGACGTCTTTTTTGGGGTGTTAGTTATAGAAGATCTTCTAGGTCTTCATAGAACCATTCAACTTCAGCTTCTTCAGCATAACTTGTCGGGGCATGGACTTGGGTTACTGTGATATCGAATGGTTTGCCTTGGAAACAAACAGAGATCATTCTGTTGTTTTTGAGATTGCATCCAAGTACTGCATTTTGGGCTCTCGTTGACTGAGCACACACTCAAATGAAAACATGGACATAAGCCGCTATCTAAATCAATGAGCAGGAAAGGATCCGTGAGCAGGAAAAACAGGATCTGTGTTCTTTGAATGCTGGCAACACCATGGTGCATGCATGTAACACCCCCATCTGTTCTTCCTGGTGTTCCTCAGGGTTCTGCGGCCCCTTCCTGGCCTCCAGGGCCTCTTGTCATGTGTTTTCCAAGGCCCCTCCCCCAGCTCCTAAGGTGCTGTGTTCCCTAAGCAGCTGCATCCTCGCCCCACCTTCCTGCTTTTCTTCTTCCACCATGAGTTCTGGGACTTGGTCCAGCCATACCCTGCCTCTCGTCTGCAAAGTGACTTCCTGCATCAGAATTCCTCAATGACTTTAAACAAACCACGATTGATGGTACAGAACTCATATCAAGATAGTGGCTTTCTCAGGTGGCATTTCCCCTCTACCGTGGAGACAGGGGTCTGGATCAGGGCCCACAGAAGGGGAACTACAAAAGCGCACCATTTAGATGACCGTCTTTCCTCCAAAAGAAGACAGCATCTGAAAATCTGAGGTGCAAGGGGAAAAAAAGCACAATTTTGTGGCTGTAAAAACCCATGAGACACAGTTTTAATCTTTGTGTATTGGTGAAAGGTGTTTATTTCACAGTTGTACACCTGATGATCTAAAATAAGCTTGGGCCTTCACTTGTTTTCTTTTAAATTAAGAATCTAAAAATGTAAGTGGGAAATAACTTATAATTGAAGCCTATCTTCCAAAGGGAAAAACCACTTAAACTGTCATAACTGACAAATATATGTATGCCTATATTTATAACCTCCCAACTAATGGATAACAGATCAGATATTTAACTGTCTTTTATGGTGACATTTTGCATTTTATAGCCATTTATTTTTTGGCTGTGCTGCACACCTTGCGGGATCTTAGTTCCCCAACCAGGGATAGAATCTGGTCTCCCCCTACCCCTCAACCCCAAGTGGAAACTTGGAGGCCCACCGTTTTGTTCTGAATTAACTTAATGGGACATCATCCTAAGAAAGCATCCATAATTTACAAAGCAGAACTTAAAAATGTCCTGTGTTGATAGGGTTTAATGCATGAGTTATGATTATTATGATTTTATGCTTATTAGTCTTGTTTTGATGTGGGAGGGTGACTGACAGTCTTATTCAGGTTTTGTTTTTTAACTTTTAGAATATTAGCTTTCAATGATTATTGATTTGTTATTAAAATAATTTATAATAAAACATCAAAGTAAGTGAAAAGAGGCTCTAGAAGTCATTTGAAAAATAAGGCCATTTCCTGGTCTGCCCCAAGCGATTATTCTTACTGGCCCACTGGGCCATGTTCTCACAGCCTGAGCCTCGCTCTCAGGTGAACTGTTAAACACACATGTGTGTCTCCAAGCTTGCAAAGTGGTGGCTCAGGTGACAGTCCCAGAGACCTCCCACTCTCCGCAGAAGCACTCAGATGTGGCTTTCAAGGGGGGTGACTGGAAAGGAAAAAGATGCTATTTCCTACACACCTGCTTACCTTCCATGAAGCCCAGTGTTTGTTGTGAAGATTTTTGAGAATTGTTGATGTCAAGTTGCAATGTCCAGATGATCCTGGGTTGGGTTCCTGCTCTGGACAGTGGCCTCATTACCCCACATCAGGGTGACGCCTTGAACATATTCCTTCATCAGCTTCACAGTTAGTTACAATGCTCTTCACTGTTATTTTCTTCCCAGTCTCTCAGTCTTGGCTATTGAAACCCAGAAGGCAGGCAGGCAGGCAAGATACTTGAAGACCAGGGAGAAGCAAGCTTCCTCCCACCACAAGCAAATTGCAGTAAATGGTAGAAGATTTGAACGGTGACCCTTTAGCTTACTGTGTCACCTGATGCAGATAAATGATTTAATTTCAAGAAGATGAAATGTGAAATGCAGAAATACATTTGAACACATGGAATATGTTATGGATTAATTATTTAAATGAAAATCTTTTTGATACCAGCCGTGCTTTTATTGCACGATTCATACATTGAAGATCTTTATGTTTTGTCACATTTGGATGTTGTCTACTGAAATAGGAAGAGTTTGTTGTTTAACTTTGCTACTTAAACTGGCTTTAAAAACTCCAGTTCCCAAGGGCAAAAGCACGTGCCAGTTTCTCTTTGGTGTTTTAATTTTCTAGTTATAAGCCAGAGCTGCCAAATGTTTTTCTCCTTTGAATATAAATGCTATAGGCTTAACTAGATTTCTATTCTCTTTTACGTAATTGGATGATTGCAGTCTTGACAATCGGGGTGAGCGGGGGGAATGCGAAGTCTTGTTCAATGTTAATGTCAGTTTCCTTGCCCATCACCTCCTATTCCTCCTCCATTTTCTCCTTCTTCTTCTTGATTATGGCCAATGTTCTAGGTGTTTGTACATTTTATCTGATGATACTTCTTATTTCTGGAAGGTCAGTAGCAGTAGCATCCCCAATTTCATTTCTGATTTTGTTTATTTGCCATCTTCTCTCTTTTTCCCTTTATCACTCTAGCTAATGGTTTGCCCATTTTGTTGATTTTTTTTCAAACACCCAACTGTAGGTTTCACTGATGCTTTGTGTTCTATTCTTTATTTCATCGATCTCTAATCTTATCATTCTCCTTTTCTTCTGTTAGCTTTGTGTTTAGTTTGATCTACTTTTCTTAGTTTCTTGAGGTGTAAAGTTAGGTTACAGGATTGAAATATTTCTTTCTTTTTTTAATATAGGCAATGCAACTAGAAATTCTCCCCCCAAAAATGCATCTGATAAATTTTATTGTGTTTTCATTTTCATTAGTCTGTAAGTATTTTTAATTTTTTTGGTGATGTCTTCTTTGACCCATTCACTGTTCAATAGTGTGCATTTAACTTCCACATATTCACACATATTCCTGTTTTCCTTCTGCTATTGACTTATAGTTTTATTCCATTTGGTTAGAAAAATGCTTTAAATGCTTTTAATTTTTAAATGTATTAACCACTTGTTCTGTGACCTCACATATCCTGGAGAAGGTTCCCTGTGCACTTGAGAAGAATATGTGCTCTGTCGTTGCTGAGTGGATGGCATGTTCTATGTATTTGTTAGGTCTACTTGGTTTATAGTGTTGCTCAAGTTCTCTATTTTCTTATTAATCTTCTGTTCAGATGGTATATTCATTATGGAAAGTGACATTTTGATGTCTCCAAACACAGCTGTAGAACTGTTTATTTCTCCCTTCAATTCTATCAGCACTTGCTTCATATTGGGACTCTGGTGAGTAAAAGACTCAATACGAATATGGATATAACAGGATGTGAGGGGAAGTACACTCTCCTGGGCAAAATGTGAAGTCTTATAATCTTTGTTTGAAGGGCATCAATACTTATTAATAAACATGTACCTATTCCATCAAATTGGTATATCATTGTTGTTTATAGTAGCAAAAATTAGAAAGAAACAATCCCATCAGTAGGAGATAGTTTGTATAAAATAAGTATCTTTGATTCATGGTCTCTGAAAATAATAAATTCAAGGTATATCATCTGTCTTGGACATGTAGAAGATACAGTTGATGTGAGCAATACAATCACATAAAAATATGAATAAACAGTCGTTTCATTTTTACAAGAGATAGAACACAGCCTTTATGTATCTGATATGTATGTCTAAATATAATTATATAAACAAAGAGAACACTTTAAAATATATTTTCTGGGCTGCACTGCACAGCAGGTGGAATCTTATTAAATAGTCCTCTGACCAGGGATTGAACTCCTTGTATTGGAAGTGCAGAGTCTTAACCACTGGATTGCCAGGGAACTGAAAGAGAACATTTTGAAAATGTGTGTCCCGGATTAATAGGAGTTATACGGGAATGACAGTGATGCAGTGGAGAAGGAAAGAAATGGCAGGTTGGGAGAGAAAAAAGGGGGGACAACCAGCCAAAGTGATAGGACCCCGTTTATGCATGGATGTAGATTACTCCTTCCCACTCTCCTCACTTCATCCAGCTCCAGGCCTCTCTGCCATTTGTCCAGCACATTTGTCCATTTGCATGCTCTGACCCCAGGCCATTTGCACTTGCCATTCGCATTGTTTGGAATGCTCTTCATCTGGAACTCTGCACATCTTATCCTCATGCACTTCACATCTCTGCTTCACTGCCCTCTCGTGGAGGCCTTCCTCTGCTATCCTCCATAAAACAGCAGCCCACCCTCACCTAGCACTCAGTTTGCTTGAACTTACCACCACCTGATGGGTGATGTGCTTATGCAGTTTAGTCACTGTCTCTTTTCATAAGAACATCAGTTCTGTGGGGTAGGAACTTTATTTTATGATTTTCTATAGTTCTGGGAGTGAAAACAGTAACTGGTTCATTTTAGTCACTTAATATACATTTGCTCAGTTAATGTCTAAACATATGTATGAGTGAGTGGCCTATGCATATATGTATCTATAAGAGAACATATAGGTGTCTGTCTACAAATAAATGAGAGCCCTCCTGTCAGTGCTTAACCTGGAAAGTCGGCTTCTGATTCTCTCAAGGGGGACGAAGTTTCCTCCCATGGGCTGGAACATGTTTTGATGCTGATTGCACTTGGAGTTTAGGTTTTCTGCTCTGACTCACCCTGTGACACTGCAGGCGAGACTCTCCACTGTGGCCTTTATCTGCAGGTGATTGATGAACTTTGTTGTAAATCATTGCCAAAATCATTTGCAAAAGTGCTTTGTCTTAGGGAGGTGACTTTCCTCCAGATTTCAAGCCATCTGGCTCATCAGTGCTGCTCACTGTGTCCTGAAATCTCTTGGTGCACAGTTTGGCATCCACCACGTGTACTCTGTGAACCAAGCACTGGAAGCTTGTCTGTTAGAAATTAGCAGATCTTTTCTCTGCCTCGAGCCTATGTTTACAGGGCAATTGGTGGGAAAGATCTTCCTTCCCAAGACTCATGGCCTCCGAGTAGGTCCTGGCTTTTTGGTTTGAGCCCTTGTGCCTCTGTCTGCGTGGTTCAGTGCACATGTGGGTGTTTCCCACAGTGCTTCTAGATGCTTTTGACCTAGATTTGTCTGCTTCTGTTATTGATATTAGCATCTTGGAAATGAACAGCCACAGTGAGGTCTGTGGTCCCTTAAAACCCAGCTGTTTGGATTAAACAGGAAGTGAGACTCTGTAATCAATCATCTCATGACTCCATCAGATTGGAAATTTGTGTTTAAAACATGCTGTGATCAGTGTCTCCATTCCTGCCCCACAAATAGGTTCATCAGCACCATTTTTCCAGATTCCATATACGTGCGTTAATATACAATATTTGTTTTTCTCTTTCTGACTTACTTCACTCTGTATAACAGGTGCTAGTTTCATCTGCCTTAGTAGAACTGACTCACATGAGTTCCTTTTAATGGCCAAGTAATATTCCATTGTGTCTATGTGCCACACCTTCTTTATCCACTCATCTGCATAACACTGTAAAGCATTATCCTTCAGCTAAACATGAATGCCATGATGAACAGAACTGTAGGAAGTACTGGGGACACAGACTGGAGCATGAAGGAGAAATGTCAGCACCATGAAGGGAACCCTGCACTCTTCACAGAGATGAAAGACTGTTTCCTACAGAGAGAGACTGCTCAACACATTTTGAAAAAATTGAGATATAATTGACAAGTAACAGGAAGTTTGAAGATTTTGACTACCTTCATCCAGTTTTGCTGGGGTCCAGCCTTGGTGGATCCAGGGTAATTCGAAGGTGGGGATGGAGTCGGCATTCTAGGAAAAAACTTATTTAATTACAGATAGAGAGGGATTAGAAAATTAGCGGAGAAAAAGAGGCTGAATAACTTGGTTTACGTGGAATACCAATCACCACCTACGTAGGCCGCAGGCATTTTCCCGTTCTCCTGAAGGAGAGGAGGCACTGAGGGCCCCCCCGCCCCCCCCCCCGGTCCGATCTTAGAAGCCCAGGCAAAATTAGCAGGTGTGGTGAGTACCCATGCACCAGATGGGAATTCGGCCAGAAAATAGTAGGAGAGAAAAAGAGGCTGAATAACTTGGTTTATGTGGGATACCAATAAAATTCCAAGACAAGGAATTTGCACCATCTATGTTGGGCCACTGGCGCCACTTGAATATCGGAAGGTGCCCCTCCTTGGGCTTGAAAGCTGGGACAAGTAAGTAGATGTGGTGGGCACCCACGCTCCAGATGGGAATTCAGCCAGAAAAACAGGGAGCAAGAAAAAAGACATGGGGGAATCAGTCTTTCCAGAAACTGATCCGAATTTTTTATTTTTAGGTTTGCTTATATACCTTTTGTTACACATAGGGATGAATACAGAGTCACGTGGGGGTCAGCAGTCCTGACCTTTATCAAAATCAGGTGCTTTACATAAAAAAAGGTCTTAGGGGTTTTACATCATCTTCTGGCCATGAAGTCTGCTGACATTTTACGACCCTTTCTTTCTGATAACCAAAAAATTTATTTTTTCCAAGGGTGTTTTTTCTCAAACCAGGCACCACCCTCCAAATAAAGTTGCATTCCTATAGGGTGAGGGTGTAGTGAGTTACAATCAAGAAAGGAAGTTATTTAAGCCAAGATTAACATGATTAATCCTAAAGGTTAATACTTATTTCTCTTATATGTTAGTTATATTCATTATAAGAGCAGGGAGTATGGAGATTTAGCAGCAAACATCAGCCCAACAAATGAAAACCCTTCACCAATGTTCCCCTTAAGATCTATTTAGTCTTAAGATAGTGATAAAGTTACATTTTTACATAGCAAGGACACAGTGATTTATAACAAAGTACAGTGATCTATTACAAAAGAGAAAATTCATTAACTCAAAAAGTCTAGTATTGCTAACCTTAAAAACTACTATATTTCCTTTTCTATATTCCAAATACATTGATTAATATATTCCCAGGTGCCTAAGGATATGGAGGCCTGGTAGCAATCATTGACTCAACAATGAGAAAAGCCCTATGCTAATTAAGACTTTCAAAATACTCCAAACTCTCTGTGCCATTTATGGTTGAGAGGTAGTAAACAATCATGTGCATAGTGGCAGGAGTATGGATAATCCTGTCACACAAGCTAGTTTGCCAGCAGAGAAGTTTGACCTGAGACACCCTTGTCACACCCAAGGCAGGGAATTAGCAGCAATTATTGGCACAACAAATGAAAAACCCTTCACTAAAATAATTCCTAACCAACCCACTATACTAATAATTTCTAACTTCCCAGAAGAATCTGCCTTTAGTAAGTCTAAAAACATCTCGTGCCGCTCAGGCAGGCTAGATAACCTTCAGAGGAGTTCGTAAGTTGAAACACTCTTGTCACACCCAGGAATTTTTATTGACTTGGAGCTGCACGTTTACTCCTTCTCTGAGAGGAATGGTGATGGGGGAGAGGCCCCCGTAAAGTCAGAGGTGTACGTGAGAGCATAAAACAGACTCTGGTTTTGGGGGTAGATGCTCGGAACAGGGGGTTTCCTGAGGCTTGATCACGCCTTTGCGCATGCCAAGCCTCCTTCCTCATGACCTTTGCCATTGGCGGAGTTCCTCACACTGGCTCCTCACACAGTTTGCCCACCCGCCACCTCTGGCAGCCACCACCCTGTTCTCTGTATCTATAAATCTGTTTTTTTCAGGTTCCACATATAAGTGAGATTGTAAAGTATTTGTCTTCCTCTGCCAGACTTATCTCACTTAGCATGATGCCCTCAAGGTCTATCCCTGTTGTCTTAAACGGCCGAATTTCCTTCTTTTTTACAGCTAAATAATATCCCAGTGTGTATACAGATCACATATTTTTATCCATTCATTCACTGTAGGACACTGAGGTTGTCTCCGTGTCTTGGTTACTGTGAATCATACTGCAATGAACATGGATGGAGGTGCAGATATCTTTTGAAGGCAGTGATTTGGTTTCCTTCAGATAAATGCCTAGAAGAGGAATCATTGGGTTCTATGGTCTCTAGTTTTAGTTTTTTTGAGGAACTTCCATACTGTTTTCCATAGTGCCTGACCAATTTACATTCCCACCAACAGGGTAGGAGGGGTCCCTCTACTCCACATCCTCGTCAGCACTGGTTGTCTCTTTTCTTTTGAGTCATGGCTGTTCAGACAGGTGTGAGGTGATGTCTCATTGTCAACACATCTTTAAAACTTGAGACGTTGCTGCTGTGGTGGCATCCATGGCTGAAGGGCAAAGCCTTTTGGGTCCTCCTCAGGGCAAAGAGAGTCATACTTTAAGAGCAACTTTTAGGAATAAAGAGCTACATTTTAAATCTTTATTGAATTTGTTACAATGTTGCTTCTGTGGTTTTTGTTCTGGTTTTTTGGCCATGAGGCATGTGGGATCTTCGCCCCCAACCAGGGGTTGAACCCGCACCCTTTGGATTGGAAGGCAAAGTCTTAACCACTGGAACGCCAGGAAAATCCCAAACATTTTTTAAAAGACTTGAGCTCTCAGAGTCCTAAATTGCAGTTTTAAAGCATACATTTTAATTTCAAGACACCTCATATCTATTTTATTGTTAAAGCTAGATACCAATTCAACTTCGGGATCTTTGCTTCATCAACAATAGAGAACAAAAAGGATGTATTTCATTAAATCTTTAGGAAGGAGAAAGAGTGATGACCAGGTCAACAGTACTGATTTCTGTTTCAGTTATTTGTGTCAACAGCATTTATTTGTAATGGGTCAATGCACTAATTGATGTACCTGTCAGGCCAAACGTAATAATTATTTAAAAGTATTAGTCTGCAAAATCCAATTCCAAAATTTCCTAGAAATTCTAGAGTGCATCTCAAAAGCTCTATTTCTTTCCAGCCAGTAAAGTGATGGGTCATCTGCAGCTGAAATGCTGTCTCAATGTCTATTACAGAAAGCTCTTGCCATTATTTTAAAGTGTAAAATTGCATCCTGTGTTGATCGTGAAATTGAAATGTCCTCCTTCTGAAGGCCAAGCATGATAATTGAAAGGAATGATTGCAGGTACTAACAGGGCTCTTTTCTAAAGGGAAGATGATTAAACTTTTAAAAATGTGTGCAACTGAATTAAATGGAAGATGGAAAGTAAGATAGACCAAGGTTGCCTAGAGTGGCTGTAGCTGCCTGGCCGACTAGCATTGCTCATAGGAGATATGGTGTTCTCAACTGATGTCAAGGACTGTGAACCCCAGGTCCATTAGTTTCAAGATTTTCAGTGGTCCCAAATTGTAATTTGACCCAGGTCAGCTGTCTGGAAAGTGCATGCCGCTTAATTATAAAAAGCTTTATAGAATGAGTATATTAATATAAATTCTTTTTTGTCCCTGGAACCACAATGCCTGGTGGGAGTTATGTTGTGTGTGCACACAGAGGCCAATGGGCACGCACATAATGCAGTCATACACACACACCCCAAATGCCCACATTAAAGAAGAACAATGAATAGAACACTGAAGCTCCTATTTACTTTCCCATTGCGAATGTTATTCATTTTTAAATAAATATGAGAACATAGTAATATATATTACTTTTTAAAGATTTTTTTTATGTGGACCATTTTTAAAAAGTCTTTATTGAATTTATTGTAATGCTGCCTTTGCTTTAGACAACGAAGCATGTGGGTTTTAGTTCTCCAACCAGTGATGGAACCTATACCCCCTGCATTGGAAGGTGAATTCTTAACCCTTGGACCACCAGGGAAGTCCCCATACACATCATTTCACAAAAATGTGGGCTGACATGAAATTTCTGATGTAAAATATCTTGCATACTGAAGCATATCTGTGGACATTCAAGCACATTCTGACTTATACCCAGTCACTAATGGCTATGAACAAGCAAGTTGCCTCTTTAAAAACTGTTTGAAATGGAGCTTTCATCTACAATTCATTCTATTTTTTCTCATGCTGTGGGCATTAACTCCCTCTGATTATTAAGGGCTGGTAGGGGGAGGAACTGTTTCCATATAGGGGACAACAGAAGAGCTAAGTTACATCCATATTCTTGAAAAAGAGTCTTGTGAGTGACCTGCTGTCCATCTGGGTCTGTGTCCTTGTGCCCCTGATTTGTCTGAAGCACAGTCATGCTGGAAATGTCATGGTTCTCATTAGTGGTGAGAATGAGGGTCTCATTTATTATTCAATCCTTTGGTAACATTTGCATTATTTTCGATATAGGTACACTTCAGAGGTGTACGGGTATAAAAGTCTTATCATTCAGAGAATCTATTCTGCATAACAAACAGCGATTGTTTTAACACAGGAGGTGAAAAATGACTTAACATCTTAAGAGAAGGATAAATGGTGCATGGTCATTCAGAAAAGGGCGTGATTGATAGTAATAACTACAACCAAGGTTGGTTCAGTTTAGTCAGTTCAGTCAACTCAGTTGTGTCCGGCTCTTTGCGACTCCATGGACTGCACCGTGCCTGGCTTCCCTGTCCATCACCAACTCCTGGAGCTTGCTCAAACTCATGTCCATTGAGTCGGTGATGCCATCCAACCATCTCAACCTCTGTCATTCCCTTTTTCTGCCTTCAATCTTTCCCAGCATCAGGGTCTTTTCTGAGTCAGTTCTTTGCATCAGGTGGCCAAAGGATTGGAGTTTCAGCTTCAACATCAGTCCTTCCAATGAACATTCAGGACTGATTTCCTTTAGGATTGACTGGTTGGATCTCCTTGCAGTCCAAGTGACTCTCAAGAGTCTTCTCCAACACGACAGTTCAAAAGCATCAATTCTTCGGTGCTCAACTTTCTTTATAGTCCAACTCTCACATCCATACATGACTACTGGAAAAACCATACCCTTGACTAGATGGACCTTTGTTGGCAAAGTAATGTCTCTGCTTTTTAATATGCTGTCTAGGTTGGTCATAGCTTTTCTTCCAAGCAGGAAGCATCTTTTAATTTCATGGCTACCATCACCATCTGCAGTGATTTTGGAGCCCCCCAAAATAAAGTCTGTCACTGTTTCCATTGTTTCCCCATCTAAAGTCAGGAGATGGCAGGGTGAAAACAACGAAACCTAGCCTTTTGTTCTCCTTTTTCCAACCATTTAGAAGAAATTGTCTTCAGATCAGACATTTTAGAACACAGAGCTTGATGAATTGAAAAAAATCCTGGCTTGCACTTAAGAATTTCTAATAGATTTGCCGCTTGGATCTGCTTTTTGACACAAGGTCAGACATTTAATTTGTCTTGTACCTCGTTTTTAACCTGGAAAATGAGCATAATTATGTTTTCTTCCTTTCAGAGATAGAGATGGTCTGAGGTTAAATGAGTAGCAGCATTTTCTTTTTATAACGTTGGTGCAGGAGAGGAAGAACATAATTTGCATCCAGTCTGGGGGTTGATTAAGCCACACCTTATCTCTACTGCTTGCACTTAATATGGAGAGGCCGAGTTTGATCTGCATTAGAATCCTGTCCTGGTGAGGCTCTTCAGAAGGAAGACAGGCAGGGCTTGTGTGGAAGATGCGCTCTCTTGATTCCTTTCTGTTGGGAGGAAAGCAGAGAAAAATTATGTCACCGCCATGCTCCGAAATGAAGTTGGTTTTATTTCCTGCCTTATATTTGGATAGTCTTATAAATTGTAAACTGATTCTTTTTATTAATTTTACATGAAAGGCTAAGAGGTTAAAATATGATGACCTGGCAATAAGGTGGTCCTTATAATTTGTGTGAAAGTCCAATAATGTTTGCTTGTTTTTCTTTTACCAATGTATTGATTTTTGGCTGCACTGGGGCTTTGTTGCTCAACGCAGGCTTTCTCTCTAGCTGCGGCAAGCAGAGCTTCTCTCTAGTTGCAGTGTGCACAGGCTTCTCCCTGCAGTGGTTTCTCTTACTGCAGAGCACAAGCTCTAGGGCACCCGGCTCAGTGGTTGCAGCATGTGGGCTGTGCAGTTTTGGTGCAAGGGCTCAGGTGTGCTAAGTTACTTCAGTCGTGTTCGACTCTTTGCAACCTTATAGACTGTAGCCCGCCAAGCTCCTCTGTCCACGGAATTCTGCAGGCAAGAATACTGGAGTGGATTGCCGTGCCCTCTTTCAGGGGATCTTCCCGATGCAGGGATCGAATCCAAGTCTCCTGCATTGGCAGGTGGGTTCTAGCAACACCTGGGGAAGTACAACGGGCTCAGTTGCCCCACGGCATCTAAGTGGGATTCCTGGACCAGGGATCTTCCCAGACTAGGGGTCAAATCTGTGAGCCCTGCATTGGGAGGCAGATTCCTAACCACTGGACCACCAGGGAAGCCCACTCTTTTAGCAAATGCTGCCATCAGCTCTTTTTGAGGTGCTTCCTGTACCAATTAAATTTGGTTGTTTTTGTGTCTTAAACAGAAGTTAATTCACTAATTGATGTGACCTGGTCCAAGAGAACTTGGAAAAGGCACTTGTAGTTTTATCTTCTCTGGGAACTTTCTTGAAATACCAATCAATTATGAAATCTTCCAAGTTGTTCAGCAACATGGCAGTTGAAAGGAAAACTAGAACAGGAGCTGTCAGCAATCCATCTATGAATAACTAGCACAGTGTTGTCTGCTTGGTATATGCTTGATCATTGTTACAAAATCCACAACTGGTATATGTGTGTTTGCAGAATTGGTTTAATCCCTTGACCACAGATGGAGGTTTTGGTTCCAAAATCCTTTCCTGCTTCTCCAGGAAGTAAATAAAATCTTCAAGAATATTTGATTTCTTAATGGAGAAAATAGTTTAATTCTGATGAAGTAGCATGTTTTTTTCCCCAGGCATTGTTGTTGATCTCAAAAACCATATACAATGGATGTAAAAATCATACAATCATGCATATCAAATGATTATTCTTTATACTTTTTAAACATTCTTGTCTTGTGATCTCTTTCCTGTTGAAAACCTTTCTATCTAGTCACTCATTATCATACTTGTGTAATTATATCACAACCTGACATGTCTTCTGGGGATTTTTAATACTACTCTGATTTTTTAAAATTTCATGACTCATTTTGATAAGACTTACAGCACAATTATATTATGATTTCTGTAAATGCTATCTCAGACCCCCAAATACAGAGTCCTAATTGCACCATGGTTACTTTCAGCCACCAACAAGTTCTTTTAGATGTGCCTCATTTCCTGAGCTCCTATCACGGCTCAGTCACTGTGATAACGAACCCTCACACAGGTTCTGTGTTGTCACCTCATTCTGATGGTAATATTACTCCTTTTGATGGGTGGAGAAACAAAAGTACAAAGAATTTCTGTGTTTTCCATAATTAGATGCAAGTGTGTTGGTCACTCAGCCATGTCTGACTCTGCGACCCCATGGACTGTAGCCACCAGGCTCCTCTGTCCATGGGATTCTCCAGGCAAGAACACTGGAGTGGGTTGCCATTCCCTTCTCCTAGGGGTCTTCCCGGACCAGGGATTGAACTCAGGTCTCTTGCAGTGCAGGAAGATTCTTTACTGTCTGAGTCACAATGTAAGCAAGTAAGATTTAGACAAATTAAAGTGGACTTATATAACTAGAATTTAAAAAAATGTTTACCAATAAAAAAGTCAAACAAATGAGCTTAAAAATAGGGGAAAATGTGAATACTTTTCCAAAGAAGATATACAAATTGCCAATTAGCACATAAAAAGATTTTCAGTCTCATTAGTTACTAGGGGAATAAGACTTGAAACCACAAGGTATTATTTCACACTCACTTTGATGGTTGGAATCAGCCACTAAGATGATTAGAATGAAAACATGTTGGTGAAGATGTAGAGAAACTGAAATTCTTGCATATTTTTGGTGGGAGTGTTAAAAGGTACAGCTATTGTGGAAAAGAGCTTGACAATTCCTCAAAAGTTAAATATAGCATTACCATACAACACATAACCTCCACTTCCAGGTATATACCCAAGAGAATCAAAAACATATGTCCACACTGAGACTTTGTGCACGAATGCTGATAGCAGCATTATTCATAATAGCCAAAATGTGGAAACAGTCCAAACACAACTGATGAATGGACAAGCAAAATATGTATGTACAAGCAATGGAATATTGCTCTTATTATAACATTGAATGACATTATTCCACAATAAAAAGAAACAAAGTACTAATGCATCCTACAATATGGATAGACTTTGATAACTAAGTGAAAGAAGTTAGTCACTAAAGACCACACATTTCAGTTCTAATGAGGTGGATTAAGTCAGAAAGAAAAACACCAATACAGTATACTGGCTTACATATATGGAGTTTAGAAAGATGGTAATGATAACCCTGTATGCGAGACAGCAAAAGAGACACAGATGTGTAGAACAGTCTTTAGGACTCTGTGGGAGACGGTGAGGGTGGGATGATTTGGGAGAAAGGCATTGAAACATGTGTAATATCATATATGAAACGAATCGCCAGTCCAGGTTCGATGCATGATACTGGATCCTTGGGGCTGGTGCACTGGGATGACCCAGAGGGATGGTACGGGGAGGGAGGAGGGAGGGGGGTTCAGGATGGGGAACACATGTATACCTGTGGCGGATTCATGTTGATGTATGGCAAAACAAATACAATATTGTAAAGTAATTAACCTCCAATTAAAATAAATAAATTTATATTTAAAAAAAAGACCACACATTGTATAATCTCACTTACATGAAATCTCCAGGGAAAAATTCACAGAGATAGGTTAGTGGTTACAGGGGACAGAGGTGTTAGAGAGGAAATAAGGAAAGACTTTTGAGGGTGATAAAAATGTTCTAAAATTGACTGTGGTGATGGCTGTGCAATTCTGTGAATAAACTAAAAGCCACTGAACTGTACACTTTAAAAGGATGAGTTAGCTGGTACGTGAATCATATCTTAATGGAAACATTTAAAGATGATTAAGAGTGCTTAAACCATGTCGTTTGAGAAACAATTGAAGCATCTGGAACACATTTAGTTTAGGATTGTTGTTGTTTATCTTGAAGTGGAAAAGTTAAAATTTTACATAACCTGCTCCTTCTGCCTCTGTAGCTCAGCTTGCTCCTTGTAAAGTCTGGATCATGTAGGTCATATAGTCTCAAAAAGTGGGGCTCACAATACTAGGAACTGGAACTTATCTCACTTACCCTTGTCCTGCTCTTTGCAATCTCCCAGCCCCTGCAAACCTGCTCAGTCATGCCTGTCCATGTATTAAAAACTCTGTAACCCCTTTGTTTGGGGCTCAGAGCTTAGAATGTTAACTCCTCTGTGCCTACTGGCATAATAAACCTGAGTTCTCCAACTCTCTGGGTATGGTACTTGGTTTCTTGAGTACTGGTTTCTGCAACAATCATTAAGTTGTGTCTGACTCTTAGTGACCCCATGGACTACAGCCCCCAGGCTTCTCTGTCCATGGAATTCTCCAGGCAAGAATACTGGAGTGGGTTGCCATTTCCTTCTCCAGGAGATCTTCTTGACTGAGGGATCAAACCTGTATCTCCTGCATTGGCAGGTGACTTCTTTATCCCTGAGCCACCAGGCAAGCCCATTACCTTAGGATGGCAAAGATTAAATATCCCCATTATTTGAGGGCTGTGTTATTATTCAGTTTCACCCCATAAGTTTGACAGTATTGCGGCTCTTTTGCAGTCGTTGCGTGACCAGATAATAGCTTTTCCAAAGAAGCTGAATTCCAAGTAGAAGAAGTTGTTGCTTTTAGCATCTCTGGGGTACCAGGTGGTCCTAGGTTGCTGGCTGTTGTTCTGCATGCTGAAATATTACCTGGAACTACCCAATATGAAAGTAGCAGTGGGATTAGTTGATCCTTGAAGACTTGGTTGTTATTCTCAGAAACTGTCTG
Source organism: Budorcas taxicolor (assembly GCF_023091745.1). Taxonomy (NCBI): domain Eukaryota; kingdom Metazoa; phylum Chordata; class Mammalia; order Artiodactyla; family Bovidae; genus Budorcas; species Budorcas taxicolor. The sequence goes on along the minus strand of NC_068923.1, from coordinate 35,178,010 downwards.
AGTCACATTCTTTCTTTGTATTATTGGTGTTTGGCAGATTTTTAATCTCTCAGTTGGGTTCTCTCAATTATCACTTGTGTGAGTCAATTCTGCCTCTCCTTATAAAAACAATGTTTCCCATAGTCTAGAGGATGCTACAGAAAACACAAAAATTATTACTGGTTCACTATTAAGAATGATCTGATCCAGTAGCCACCTTCCTGAATTGTTTCCCCCCATTGTTCTCTAGTCCTTAGACTAAATTCCTTTTTTGGACCCCAAGTGCCCAGTCAAAGACATTCCAGTAAAAGGAGTTCCAACTCTTGCTCCTAGTTTTCAAGGTTGCTTACTTCCTTCTTGCCAACCCTCCAACTGACATAAAACCCTTACATGCATGTTACTTTATGCCTGATTTCTAAGTGCTTGTGTCGCATTGCTCTTTAATCTCTGCTGCTCTACTGTGTGCTGCTGGGGTCTTCACCTCGCGCCTGACCTCCCTTTGCCTGGACAGGGGTCTTGTGTCCTAGAGTCAGGCGTCTTCCCTAGCTGATCTGATTTCAGGTATGGAATTGGGATTTGTACTCACAGCCCCATGTTTGCATCTCTAGGATCTCTCATGTTAGCTTTGTATCCAGTTCTAGACTCTGATCTGCACTGCACATTTGTTTTATCCTGCGTTTCCTAAGACCAGCATACTCGTGCTAGAATAACATGTTGAAATAACAAATAAGAATCTGTCTTTTTTTGGAAACTCTTTATAGTCACAGATTTTAAACCTCTGTCCATTAATTACAGTCTTTTGCATACACCTTCTGGTTTCCAACCAGTCAAGGGTCTCCGTGCTTGTAGGCAGCACGTGGTTAGCTTCTCCCACTCAGTGAGGTTTTGGTATCTGCAAAACAGCTCAAAGACATTGTTTCATGCCTCCCTTGAGGGGGATCCAGGACCTGCCTCAGGGCTGCACTACTGTTTCTTGGCAGCTCCTTCCTTGTGTCTGCGCCCCCTCCTTTCCCTAATTAGCCTCTGTTGGAACCTGCCCTGTGGAACTCAGAAAAGGTTCAGGGGGGCTGAAGAACCCTCAAGTAACCCTGAGAGAACTGCTCCAAGGAGGCCAGAGGGGAGCCAGGATATGTAGCAGTTTTTAAAAAAAGGGCAGGTGTTCCGAAGTCAAAAGATTGTTCTTGTTCAGTTGCTCAGTCACGTCCGACTCTTTGGGACCCCATAGACTGCAGCATGCCAGGCTTCCCTGTCCTTCGCTACCGCCTGGAGTTTGCTCAAACTCATGTCTGTTGAGTCGGTGATGCCATCCAACCATCTCATCCTCTGTTGTCCCTTTCTCCTCCTGCCTTCAATCTTTCCCAGCATCAGGGTCTTTTCCAGTGAGTCCGTTCCTCACATCAGATGGCCAAAGTATTGGAGCTTCAGCTTCAGCTTCAGCTTCAGCATTGGTCCTTCCAATGAATATTCAGGATTGATTTTCTTTAGGATTGACTGGTTTGATCTCTTTGCAGTCCAAGGGACTCTTCAAGAGTCTTCTCCAACACCACAGTTCAAAAGCATCAATTCTTTGGTGCTCAGCCTTCTTTATGGTCCAATTCTCACATCCATTACTTTGTCAACAAAGGTCCGTCTAGTCAAAGCTATGGTTTTTCCAGTAGTCATGTGTGGATGTGAGAGTTGGACTTTAAAGAAAACTGAGCCCCAAAGAATTGAAGCTTTTGAACTGTGGTATTGGAGAAGACTCTTGAGAGTCTCTTGGACTGCAAGGAGATCCAACCAGTCTGTCCTAAAGGAAATCAGTCCTGAATGTTCATTGGAAAGACTGATGTTGAAGCTGAAACTCCAATACTTTGGCCACCTGATGCAAAGAGCTGACTCATTTGAAAAGACCCTGATTTAGGCTGGGAAAGATTGAAGGCAAGAGGAGAAGGGAATGACAGAGGATGAGATGGTTGGATGGCATCACCAAGTCAATGGACATGAGTTTGAGTAAGCTCCGGGAGTTGGTAATGGACAGGGAGGCCTGGTGTGCTGCAGTTCATGGGGTCGCAAGGAGTTGGACACAGACTGAGTGACTGAACAGAACTGAACTCACATCCAAACGTGTCTACTCAAAAGATTATTGTTGATTAAATAAAACCAGATATCTCAAGTTAAGAAAGTTAGCAGTTCTGTGTATGGGAAGATGCAAGAGTCTACAGTCATTGAAATCATTCCTTTCCTAAGCACCTCAGCTATCTGGGGATCAATATCCTGTGTTTTTCACCTCCTGATCCCCCTTGGAGCTCACCCTGGGGGGTAGCTTCAGTCTGATGGCCGCTAGAGGGCAAATAGTCGTTCCTTCCTGAGTTCCCTCAGGGCTCAGGGGCTTACCTTCCGAGGTGGCTGCAATCACCCAAGGTGGCTGCAATCGCTGATGAGATGATGGTGAAAGCCTTTGTTTATTGACATGCCAGGAAATATTCTGTTTCTCATCCTTAAACATAAATATGTCCATGCTTACGCCAGCCACAAATGTATAGGATGGGTTATTTACTTTTAAGTAATCAGATGTTATTTAAAAGCTATCTGTTCCATTCACTGAACTGGTCTATAAGAATACAAAGGTGTAGTGCCTAATTCTTGCCTTTAAACAGAAAAGTGAGGAAGACAGATCCATAAACAAAACCCTCCACATCCAGTGAAAATGGTAGAGGAAAGATACAGAAGTTGTGTGCAAGAGATTTGATGGAAGAAATATAGAGTGTAGGCAGCAAGAGGTGACCGGAGGGTATGAAGCAGTGGCTTGTTTTGTTCAGGTTCTCATTCTGGAGAACAGGCTGGTTTTATGGAGGGTGGATGTGAGGGGCCAGAGAGTCAGGTTCACAGGGAGAATATACGGGAGAATCCCTGAGAAAACGGCCGATGTCTGGTCCTCTGGTCCCATGAGCAGAGAGGGCAGCCTTGATTTCTGACCAAGATGTCAGCGTAGGCGTCACCCTAGAACCCACCCCTCGGGGGCTCAGCGTTACTTGCTGACCTTTTCCTAATAAACTCCACTTTTGTTTGAGTGGGCTCCATATCATCTAGAACAAAACTCAAACTAAACAGACAGCCTAGTGAGGAAGACCGCCCAGAAGACACACCCTGGGGAGCACTCACGTCCGGGGAGAGCTAACATTTATTGAAGCATGCAGCTCAAACAGTGCCCCAGTCCTGGTGATCGCAGGGGCTCCGATGACCTCGTTTAGGAGGAACAAGCTGCAGGGCCTTAGTGGTGCTGTGAGGACCTGGATCCCGTGCAGCCTGTACTCACAGCCATCCTCCCCCCTTTTCTTAGCACCTGCCCCTCTGCCCTCTTCACACAGTATGACTCTGCTCTCCAGCTTCACTCATTCCCAGACCTTGCCCTGTGCTTGGTATCCCTGAGCTCTTTCCTCTGAATCTCTACTGGGCAGAGCTCCCCTTGCCCTTCCAGATACAGCCTGACTACCAGCATATCTCCTCTGAACCCCCACCTGACACAACGGGCCCGAGGAGCCTGGGACACACCTGCATTTGGAGTCACTGCCTTCATCACTTAACGTGGTTATTTCCCCATGAAGGCACCACCCTCACCTCTTTGTCAGTTCACGTGGTTATTTCCCCACGATGTGTTGATCTTTTGCCAGGAGGCAGCATCGCATCTGGCACATAGTAGGTGAATGCCTGGGATGAACAACCTTGTGAATAAATAATGACTCATGGCACCCCACTCCAGTACTCTTGCCTGGAGAATCCCATGGACGGAGGAGCCTGGTGGGCTGCAGTCCATGGGGTCGCTAAGAGTCGGACATAACTGAGCGACTTCACCTTCACTTTTCACGTTCATGCATTGGAGAAGGAAATGGCAACCCACTCCAGTGTTCCTGCCTGGAGAATCCCAGGGATGGCGGAGCCTGGTGGGCTGCCATCTATGGGGTTGCACAGGGTCGGACAAGACTGAAGCGACTTAGCTGCTGCTGTTGCATGTGAATCAATGGTGCTGGCAACTATCTGCCTTGAGCCATGAGCTCCAGGAGCAGGATGGAGGATTTTCAGGTGCAAATCTCAAGAAGGAAGGAATTTTAGAAATACAAGCAGAGACAATTTGAAGACATCTCTCTTATGCCATGTTCCCTGTTTTCCAAGACACGTTTATTATCCTGTGGCTGATGGGCAATAATGAGCTATTCATGGTTTTCCACCAACCTGAGATGCCTCTCAGTTGCCCTGCACACAGGAGTCAGTATCTGCCTGCCGCCCCATCTGGTCTCCTGGCAGACTGTGTACACCTGGAACCAGTGCTCCTCTTCTCTGGCACCATGGTTGTCATGCCCACGTTGCCTATGTCGCTGGGCAGCAGCTGCCTGTGTGACATCTGCCCTGGGTCTGTTAACTGGTGGAACACTGAATGGGCAGCACGTGGCAGAGGGTTGGAGGGGATAGATGGGAAGATGGAAACAGACTCATGGTCTTGCGTGTGCTGTTAGAGATCTTACATGTATGTGGAAACAAAGTACCTTGTGCTTTAAACATATTTTATATTACAACATGAACTATGGATGTGTACATGTCAGCCGTTGGAATCAGCTGGCACGGGAATGTTGTGCGGCCATCTGTATGTGTCAAGTGAGAAATGGCAGTACTGCTGGAAAGATGCTCTCCCCACCTTAGAAGGCAGGAGGGGGACAGCTTTCTATTGTGTTAGTTTTGTTTAACTGGGAGACTCATAGAAATCATGAGCAAGTTCATAAGACAAAGAAACTCCCTGTCTCTTTCACAGGAACACTGCCCCTACAGTGAGGAATAACTCTGTTCCTAAGGTGTCCTAGACAATCAGACCTCATTATCTCAAAGGAAGGTCAAAGTCTTAGTTATTGTTAACTCAACTAGGGGAGGTCTGGGTGCTTTCAAGTGTCAAAGCTTTGTAGTTGCTGTATTATAAATGTCTGTAAGGCACTTAAAACACACACTGCACAGAGACTTGGATAAAGTACTTGTTTCTCACACATGCTCAAATGGGAAAAGTTTTATTTAATAGTTGCGTCCATTCACTAGAAAGCATGTCCATGTATGAAAACTTGTGAGTAGGTGGAGAGCAAGGACCTAAGCTGGGGATCTGAGACAGGGCAAATCCACTGAGCAGAGGTGCATGGAAGACGGATGGCTTTTTTGGAAGTGATTTTGGGGCTTTCCTGGTGGCTCAGATGGTTAAAAATCTATCTGTAATGCAGGAGATGAGGGTTCAATCCCTGGTCAGGAAGATCCCCTGGAGAAGGGAATGGCTACCCACTCAAGTATTCTTGCCTTGGGAATTCCATGGACAGAGGAACCAGGTGGGCTACCGTCCATGGGGTCACAAAGGGTTGGACTTGACTGAGCAACTAGCACTTTCACTTTTTCACACATCAGCTGTCATTTGTTATGAGACTGATTTGCTCGTCATCAAAGAACCTCAAGAACAAAGTCCCACAGCACCCTGTGAAGCTGTTTAAGCCTGGCTTAGGGACCTGTGCTTTCATGTGGTCGGTCTCCAATTCCACTTGGTGTCTAGGGTACCTGCCAGGGGTCACATATCCATGTACACATTAGGGGCTTGAGGTACCCAGTGGGTGGCTGCAGTGCCAGTCTCTTCTCTGCTCAAGTATCTCTCCAGTACACCCTTACATAGCCTTGCTCAGCTCTGATCATGCTTAAAGTGCTGGTGATGATGTTAGCTGTTGTTACCATCTCAGAGGTCTGTGGATTTTCCCAGGGGATCCTTCAAGTCTGAAACACCTACACAAACTAACAAGAATGGAGTCCAAACAATAAGGTGCTCTTTATTATGACAAGTCAAGATTTGAAGCAGGTGCCGAATTCCCTGGCGATCCAGTGGTGAGGATTCTGTGCTTTCACTGAGGGGGCCCCAGGTTCAATCCCTGGTTGTGGAAATAAGGTCCTGCAAGCCACGTTGTGCAGCCAAAATTAACACATAAAGGAAAGCAGGTGCCCATCGAATGATATCCTGTAGGTTTGGAGAACCATCTTACTTTTGAGATAAGTCTTGACTGAGTGCTTGGAGAGCAAAATGGGTAGACTGAGGAAGAGAGTAGGGAAATTGGGTAGAAGAAAGAGACCAAATTTAGGACACCCTGAACCACCTGGGGCAGGGAGACAGCAAGAAGCAGGTGTCTGTGCAGCCGTGATCATGAAGAGAGGAGCACACAGGAAAGGGAATTCACAATTCACATTGGAATTTTAACTAGATCTGACCTTGTTCCCTTGTATTCTCATTTAATGAAACTGATTATCTCGGTATATTAGAGCACTACAGTAGCAAACACGGTATTTGCTTGTCAACAAGCTCCCTTCATGTTTGCATTGTCCAAAAACCCAAGGAGTTTACACTGTTGCTTCAGTCCAGAAGCCACATTCACATGACATGTTATTCATCACTATAAAATGTGTCAGCAATGCTCTACATGAAATATGAAAGGCCAAGGAAAAGCAAAAGCTAAAGCATTTTCCAACTTTTCTTTGACACCAACCAGATTAATGAAAGCAAAATAAAATGGCTATTGAAAGTCATACATTGTATAATCTGCTTATTTCCATCAAAGAAAAAGAAATGTCTCAGAAACCCAAGAGCTGGAGACTGATTGCATATTAATAAAAAGCATCACATTTTTGCTTCATTACATTAATCCTCCACTTCATCACACTTGGTTGAAAAAAGCCAGGTAGTCACAAAAAGCTACACATTCAGGCCCATTTTTCTTTTCTATGTAATTTATTATTTTTCTGCAATCACTCGATTTATATCACCATTAAAAGAAAACATTTATAGTCGAGGAAAGGACAATACTTAATTTCCTGCATAGGCAGGTGGTGTTAAATGCCAAAGATGAATGGCTCTGCAGGAATCAGCAGTAGACTTGAATTTAACATCCCTGTCAGTTTATTGGTTACCTTGAAAAAATGGTGTATTACCTGCTAATTTTTTTTTTACCTGCTAATTTTGAAACTGCAATTACAAACAACAGTCAACTGGCAGTGGAACAGAGTTGAGAGCAGCTAAAATGCCAAGAATTTCCAGGCAAATCCAGAAAGAAAAATGTTTGTACAGCATGTGTGCTAAGTTGCTTCTGTTGTGTCTGACTCTTTGTGACCCCATGGACTGAAGCCTGCCAAGTTCCTCTGTCCATGGAATTCTCTAGGCAAGAATACTGCAGTGGGTAGCCATTCCCTTCTCCAGGAGATCTTCCCAGTCCAGGGATAGAACCTGGGTATTCTGCATTGTGGGCATATTCTTTACTGCCTGAGCCACCAGGGCAGCCCTATGATGTAATAGAAGCTTGCAAAATAGAAAAAAGTAATTCTTGACATTAAATGCTCAGTGGATCATTCAAAGAGCAGATTGGACATATCTTAGAGGAAATTAGTAAATGAGAAAAGTAACTTGGAGGTACCTATAATATAGCATGAAGAGATGAGGAAAATGTGTTGGAGAGGTTAAGAGACCTGGAGAATGGGGGGTCTAAGAGACACTCTATGTTTGAGAAGGAATGAACACAGAAAGGGAAGATGGAATATTTCAGGAAAGAATGGCTGAGAAGTTAAAAAATTGTTGAAAGACATACAGACTCGTAGTCAAGAGGAACACAATATTCTCAGCAGGATTGGGGGGGGGGGGGGAAGCAGCCTGCTGAGTAATTATAGCTGTTATATCAATTGTGCAATTGATAATTGTAGTTAAAGAACTGAAAGAGCAAAGACAAAGATCTTAGAAAGCAGGCAGAAAGCAGACAGATGTCTGCAAAGCAGTGATACTTGGACCAACAGCTGATGTGATTTACAGACACTGGAGCCCAGAGAGCAGTAGTGGTATGACAATATCCACAAAGGGCTCAGAGAAAAGAGCAGTGACTCTAAAGTGATGTAGTCAGCCTTTCATTATAAATAAGTGCAGGGACTTCCTGGGCAAACCAGTGGTTAAGACTCTGCACTTCCAATGCAGGTGCGTGGGTTCAATCCCTGGTTGGGGAACTGGAACTAAGCTCCCACATGCCGTGTGCCCAATAAAAACAACAGCAACGAAATTCACAAACAGATAGGTACAAAATAAAGACACTTACAAACTATTTCCAAATACCAAAAGGACATTTGAATTTTTAAAATTCACGATTTCTTCGTGTAGGAAAGTTTCTGAATGAAAGTATAAAAGGAAAAACGCTCTAATATTTTTTGAAAAATGGTGATATTTTTGGTATAAGCATAATTTTATATGTATCAATATATTCTCTTTCTTCCTTCCTCCTTCTCTCTTTATTTCCCTCTTTCTTCCTTTTTCCCTTCTTTTTTAGATTAATGACATCGCTTTGCTTAGAGCAACTCACTTTTGTCTCATAAACCTAAAAATGTGATTCAGTTCAGTTCAGTTCAGTCACAGTCATGTCCGACTCTTTGCGACCCCATGAATTGCAGCACACCAGGGCTCCCTGTCCATCACCAACTCCCTGAGTTCACTCAGACTCATGTCCATCGAGTCAGTGATGCCATCCAGCCATCTCATCCTCTGTCATCCCCTTCTCCTCCTGCCCCCAATCCCTCCCAGCATCAGAGTCTTTTCCAATGAGTCAACTCTTCGCATGAGGTGGCCAAAGTACTGGAGTTTCAGCTTTAGCATCATTCCTTCCAAAGAAATCCCAGGGCTGATCTCCTTTAGGATGGACTGGTTGGATCTCCTTGCAGTCCAAGGAACTCTCAAGAGTCTTCTCCAACACCACAGTTCAAAAACATCAATTCTTCGGCACTCAGCCTTCTTCACAGTCCAACTCTCACATCCATACACGACCCCTGGAAAAACCATAGCCTTGACTAGACGGACCTTAGTCGGCAAAGTAATGTCTCTGCTTTTCAATATGCTATCTAGGTTGGTCATAACTTTTCTTCCAAGGAGTAAGTGTCCTTTAATTTCATGGCTGCAATCACTATCTGCAGTGATTTTGGAGCCCCCCAAAACAAAGTCTGACACTGTTTCCACTGTTTCCCCATCTATTTGCCATGAAGTGATGGGACCAGATGCCATGATCTTCGTTTTCTGAATGTTAAGCTTTAAGCCAACTTTTTCACTCTCCTCTTTCACTTTCATCAAGGCGCTTTTTAGTTCCTCTTCACTTTCTGCTATAAGGGTGGTGTCATCTGCATATCTGAGGTTATTGATATTTCTCCTGGCAATCCTGATTCCAGCTTGTGTTTCTTCCAGTCCATTAGATACTTGCATATGTATGATAATTTTAAAAGTTGGTTTGTCAACAATTCTAGACAGAGAAATGAAGAGAGATAGGAGATTTCAGTCTCACCCTATAATCTATGAGTTAATACCATTATACTTTTATATAGCACACTGGAAGTCAATTTCATGCCTTTGCTTCATTCTAAAAGCTGCATATATGAAATTAATTCCGCATAGGACCTTCTATCTTCTCACTTGAGAAAGTTTACATATTTAAAAGAAAAAAAAAAGAAGAAACACTAATGTTATTCCATAATTAAATTTATATTACTGTCTCTGCCAGAAAAGAAAAGGCAGAATCATCAGCAAGCGTGCCTAAAACAAGTGTCAGTCATTTGACTCTCAGAACATGAGCTGAATGCGATTCATAACAGCTCTAGTGCCCGAGTCTCTGAGGAGCCTCCTTTGAAACTTGGGTACAATAAACTTCTCAGAGGCCAAATTTCCACCGAATAACCATTAGAGAAACGTTAATTAATTAATTGAACTTTGAACTTTTTATTTTGCATTGCAGTATAGCCGATTAACGATGTTGTGATAGTTTAAGGGGGACAGCAAAGGGACTCAGCCATACCTATACACGTATCCATTCTCCCCCCAACTTCCCTCCCATCCACTCTGCCACGTGACATTGAGCAGAGTTCCCTGTGCTGTACACTAGGTCCTGGTTGGTTATCCATTTAAAATATAGCAGTGTGTACTTGTCATCCCAAACGAGACACATACATTTATATGCAATTTTCTTGAAATTAAACTGGAATGAGTAATGTAATACTTTTCTTCACAAAAGAAACTAACCATCAGATAAAAAAATTGATACATAATTGTTTGCAATGTCTATAAAAATGTAAAACAACTGTTGACTTGGAGAAATTGTGACAACGGGAGATTAAAACAATCCAAATTTCTGTTTGAGAAGGACTGGTTACACAAGCTGATAGTTCCATGAAATGAAATGCTTTGAAAAAGTTAGATTATTTTAAAGAGAATGAGAAAACTATGTATTGACATAGCACTATCTATAGTATATACTGTTACATGAAAACCACCTGGTGCAGAACAATGAATGCGTTTTTCTGTGTAAAAATGTAGAGGAAGCAATTTAATTGCATGTGTATAAAGGAACACCCTCAAAATACAAAGGAAATGAAAAAAATTTACTTATATGAGATGGGGGTTGGATGTGGAAAACAGAGATAAGACTACTTACAATACCTTTGTAAATAGTTCTGATTTTTGGTCCATGTAAATGTATGGGAAAGATTGAAGGCAGGAGGAGAGGGGACAACAGAGGATGAGATGGTTGGATGGCATCACCGACTTGGTGGACATGAGTTTAAGCCAGCTCCGGGAGTTGGTGATGGACAGGGAAGCCTGATGTGCTGCAGTCCATTGGGTCGCAAAGAGTTGGACACGACTGAGTGACTGAACTGAACTGAATGTACAAGCAAGTAACAACCTTTTTAAATGAAATCACACTCTATTTCTATAATTACAAATAACTGTATTTCTTTCAAAGTGCTATGTAATCTTGTTCATATCAATTATTTTTCCCAGAATTAACATATGTGCAGTTTTCACTTATTTAGTATCTTTCTTTGAATCAACTGTGGAATTAATCAGTCTACCTTCCTTCTGCTTTAGTTGTCTGAATATACCCCCTTTAAAGGGGAGTTAAACAGATTAACATCGGTGTAATTTTTCAACATAATTTCCATTGTATTTATCTCCATTTCATAAAATAGATTAACCACCTCTTGCATAGCAGACAACGAAGCCACAGCTCATGCTTCAATGTCAGAGCAAACACTTGACATTCTGCTCACATTTTAATTTTACTTGTGTGACTCATCTCTGCTTTCATTCAAACTACAGTATCTGTGCAAACTGGGACGGTGAAAAGATCACAGGGTGGGATTTAAAGGAACAATCCTGTTCCTAGTACCTCTTCTTATTAAATGATTGCGGTTATGCAACTTAACCCCTCAAAGCCTGCTTTTAATTATAAAATACAGACAGAGTTATTCTGCATGAAGACAAGGAAGTTATCATGACCAAGTGAGATATTATCATAGGAAGTACTCTGACAGAATCAAAGGCTTGTACAAATTTTTATATTGTTATTGCTGTTGTTTAGCTGTTAAGTCATGTTCAACTCTTTGTGACCCAGTGGACTGTAGCCTGCCAGGATCTTCTGTCCACGGGATTCTCCAGGCAAGAATACTGGAATGGGTTGCCATTTCCTCCTCCAGGGGATCTTTCCCACCCAGAGATGGAACCCTCGTCTCTTGCTTTGGCAGGTGCGTTCTTCACCACTGGGCCACCTGGGAAGCCTATGACCTTTTAATATGCTGCATAGAAAGCAAAACTGTACTTTTCTAACAATGCTGGGTTCAAAATTTGCTGTTTTATTGAAAATATTTATATGTTGGTTCTAATTTTATTTACTTGCATCTCTTTACCTACTCCCTCTGCTGTTCAACTACCCTGTTAAACTGGGGAATGGGGGGAGGTCAGAAATGAAGTCAAAGAGGATTCACCTTGTGTCACCCAAAATATTCTTGTAATTATCTGTTTCTAAGGGTAGATTCGGAGAAGGCAATGGCACCCCACTCCAGTACTCTTGTCTGGAAAATCCCATGGACGGAGGAGCCTGGTGGGCTGCAGTCCCTGGGGTCGCTAAGAGTCGGACATAACTGAACGACTTCACCTTCACTTCTCACGTTCATGCACTGGAGAAGGAAATGGCAACCCACTCCAGTGTTCTTGCCTGGAGAATCCCGGGGAAGGGGGAGCCTGATGGGCTTCCATCTATGGGGTCACACAGAGTCGGACACAACTGAAGTGAATTAGCAGCAACAGCAAGGGTAGAGTATTCAAACGCTGTTTTTTTTTTTTTTTTTTTGGTAGCTTGTAGAACTAGGCTTTGATAGTCTTTTAAAACATCACTCTTTGGGTGCAGTCTAATAGTTTTTAATTTTAGTGGCACATGCTTTAAAAATGCTGGAAACTGGAGGAGGTCTTATAAGACAAAGGAGTCAGCAGAGACGGTATTATTAGATTCAGGAGCCATTATGGCTTCTCCACTCAGGGGATTTTTGTTTCCTGACTCTGAGTGCTAACCAAATCATCATGAAATTGATTGCAAAACGAGAAACATTTTTGGCAAGCACTGCCTACAAATACAAAGCTTGATCTGAGTCTGAACTCTTTGGAGTCATGAACTGCCAAGTTTTATTAAGTTCGGTGAGTTCATTGATCTTAAAAGTGCACGATGCTTCATAGGATACAAAGGAATCCACTAACCCATTTTCTCTAGATTTGTTATCCCTTGACTTCCGCCACTTTGCTTATAATTTTGCTTGAAGACTTATGTAAGAAAAAGGGAAAGAAAACGCCAATCAAATATAATTACTGTCTTGAGTTAACGCTACCTTTCAAATTCATGCTTACCTTCCGTTAGCATATTTTCGGGTTCCAAGCCCACACGTCTGCATTTGCTTTTTTTACTGTGAAGTATGCCATATTCTTTAAGAAATTAATTAATTAATTTAAATGTTTTATTTTGTATTGGAGTATAGCCAATAAACAATGCTGTGATAGCTTCAGGTGAAGACCAAAGGGACTCAGTCATAGTCCCTGACATAGTGGTAAAGAATCCACCTGCCAATGCAGGAGATGCAAGAGATGGGGGTTCAATCCCTGGGTTGGGAAGATCCCCTGGAGAAGGGGATGGCAACCTACTCCAGTATTCTTGACTGAAAAATCCCATGGACAGAGGAGCCTACAGTGGGCTACAGTCCATGGGGTCACAAAGAGTCAGACACAACTGAGCATGTGCACACACACACACACACACACACACACATTCTTCCCCAAACTCCCCTCCCATCCAGGCTGCCACATAGCATTGAGCAGAGTTCCTTGTGCTGTATGTGAAATATGACATATTCTTTATTCATTCAGTTAATATGTGTTTTGTATTTGCCAGACAGTATATGGGGAACATCAGCAGTAACAGCATTAGGAATATTTATTAAGTCAAAATCTTTTTCACTCTTTGCAAACAGAATGGTGAATTTGAGTGAGGTTGAGTGAGTGAGGCAGGGGGTGGCAAGGTTTTGTGTCTGTGAGAGGCCCTGGCCACACTCTGGGGGTCCTGCCTGGCTCCCCTACTCTGGCCATTCAGGGGCAAGACAGAAAGCCAGGAGTCCCTCACACCCTGGGAAACCAGTTTCCCTTCAAACCTGGAGTCAGTCAGTTCCTTAAGGATGAACAGCGCCTTTATCAGCCAGCGCCCAATGTCCTTATTGTTAAGCTGCACGACAGCAGTCATGGTTGCTCCTGACATTCTTGTTCTCCCTTGAAACTCTCACTCCATCACCTGGTGCCTGACATGGGATGGGCACTAGAGTTTCAACTCCATGGATTCAATTTGATCAAGAGTTTCAGAGTTGTAGAGATTAAACGTTTCAGGTTTAAGCCCGTGCTCCATGACCACAGGAAAGTCGTGTGTATGACACGCAGGTATGGGGTTCACTAAGATGCCTTTGTGTTATGACAGTGCATGACACTGATTTGCAGTGGTAAAGAATCCACCTGCCAGTGCAGGAGACACAAGAGACACAGGTTCCATCCTTGGGTTGGGAAGATGCCCTGGAGCAGGAAACAGCAACCCACTCCAGTATTCTTGCCTGGAGAGTTCCACAGACAGAGGAGCCTGGCGGGCTACAGTCCATGGGGTCAGAATCGGACATGACTGAGTGACTGAACAGGAACAAGAACAAGATGAGATAAAACATTTTCAAACCTCCGAGGGCACCAGGGTTGAAGGAATACAGTTGGGCTCACATCACATTTCTCAGAAGAGCTGTACATTTCCAGGCTGGGATACAACTCTGGGGGGCGTATATCTATTGGGGGGTCATATCTCTATTGGGGGTCATTGTGTCGCAGAAGTGGGGGGAGCTCCCTTCTGCTGCCCATCGATGGGTGGGATGACTGTCTGGGCCATGAGTGTCCAGGTGTGGGTGCAGATGGGAGCCAGGGCAGCAGCAGTGGGCTCTGTTTGTCTCCAGAGGTCAGTCAGTCTTAGACAGGAGTCCACTCAGGACACTTGGCTAACTTGATCTCCTGGCACCTGACTTCCAACACCAGCTGGGAGAGGCGGACTTCCCCAGTCTCCCTCAGGGTCTCATCACGGCGCCTGAGTCCTGCTTTCTTACCCTCCAGTCACTGTGCTCAGGGCCTCTCTTACCAGCAGAGTCTGCTCCTGGCACTGGCAGAGTCATGCAGAGGAACGAGGATGGGATTTCTTTTGGGGGCTCAGGCTCTTGGAGGTGTCAGAGAAAAGCCGCCTTCATGAGGGAATGTGATGGCTTTGGAGGTTAATGTGGGAGAAAGGGCCCTATCTCGGACCTGCACCCACACTGTGGCCTGGCCTGAGGAGGGGCGTGTCTTCTCTTCGGCAGGTGACAGCAAGACACACAGGTGGTACCGCAGGGTGCATCCCGTGCATCCAACAGAATGAAAGGGACAGAATATTCTATTTATGTATTTGCTGTTGTTCAGTCCCTCAGTGGTGTCCGACTCTTTGCCACTCTATGAACTGCAGCACGCCAGGTTTCCTTGTCCTTCACTATCTCCCGGAGTTTGCTCAAACTCAAGTCCGTGAGTCAGTGATGCCATCCAACCATCTCATCTTCTGTTATTTTCTCCGCCTCCTGCCCTCAATCTTTCCTAGCATCAGAGTCTTTTCCAGTGAGTCGGCTCTTAGCATTGGGTGGTCAAAATCAACCACTAAAACCGTGTGGTCTGGTCTTATTCTAATTGGATCATTTTGCTACTGTATTTGGACTGGTCACTCACATGAAATAACCATTTTCCTCCTCACCGGAAAGCAGATGTGTTCTGAGAACGAGGCCGGCAGCAGTTCTAGACACATTGTGAGTAACCCCGATGTCCACTTGCACTGGACAGGCGCACCCTTCTTGACCCTAAGTCTGAATCGCCCAGATGTTCAGTCAGGCGCCGGGGAGGCCGGGGCCCATGGATGGAGGCTGTGCTCCGGGTGAGCCGGCGGGCGCGGGGCGGGGGGCGCGCAGGCGGGTAGGCGGGGCGGCAGGGGCGGGGTCGGGAGGGGAGGGATGTCTGGGGCCCGCGCGCACTCGCGGCGTCCAGCCGTGTTCTGCCGCTGCCGGTCGTGGGAACCGCGCGCGGAGTGGCGGGGACGCGCTCGGGGGTTGGGGGGCGGCCAGAGCGCGGGGTCCGGGTCTGGGAGCCAGCGCCGCAGGGCTGCGGATGCACGGCAACCCGCCGGCTGAGTGGGATTCGGGAACGCTGGGTTCCGCGCGGTCCAGCGTCGCTGTTCCTCTGCGTGCATCTCCCGAGCCGGAGGTGAGCCGTGGGATTTCGAAGCGCGGTCCTTGGCAGCGAGGGCTCTGCGCTCCAGGGGTCTCTTGTCCCTGGGGTCTCCGGGCCGCAGACTGGGGACAGTTCCTCCCGGGAGCCGTGCCTAGGAAAGGGTGGGGGATTTCAGGCACCAGGGGAAAGGACGGCGCGCTCTCCGCCCCTCCTGGTACCTGCGGCGCGTCTGCTGGCCGGGGTGGCACCCAGAGAGAGGTCCGTGCCCCTGTGCCTCCCCGGGGTCTTCCGGCCGGGGTGGGTATCAGCGGGTCGCAGGCCCCTGCACCGCCGCGCTCGCGCGCTGGTTCGGACGCGGCTAAAGTTCGCTTCCCGGGTCCAGTCGGTTCTCTTGCCCCCGCAGGTGCCGCCTGTCCTTGTCCCGCTGCCGCAGCCGCCGGACATGGAGCCCCCAGTCCAGATCTTCCGCGGTGAGCCGGGCCCCACCTGCTCCCCGAGCACCTGCCTGCGCCCCAACGGCAGCGGCTGGTTCCCGGGCTGGGCAGAGCCGGACGGTAACGGCAGCGCGGGCTCGGAGGACGTGCTGCTGGAGCCGGCTCACATCTCCCCGGTCATCCTGGTCGTCATCACGGCCGTCTACTCCGTGGTGTTCGTCGTGGGCTTGGTGGGCAACTCGCTGGTCATGTTCGTGATCATCCGGTGAGCGCGGGGTCCCGGCGCTACAGTGGCCGCAGCCGGAGGGAGGGTCGGGCTAGTCACCAGGAAGCGCGGAGGGACGCCAGCCGGGTAGTGGGGACCCCATTCCGTCCGGGCTCCGGAGAGGTTCAGGGGGCGGCCTCTTCGAAGTGAAATTTCCTGGGAGACATTTTGCTGTGGGACTGCGAGGTTCGCACAGGACGAATCCAAGAGACCAGAGGTGACTTGAAGGTTTAAGAGTGACCCTCCCCTGCGCCCCAAATCCCTGCAGAAGGCCCTTCGGATGGAGATAATGGGGTGTCCCTGCAAGAGACAAAGTCAGTGTCTCCTGGGAAGGAAACTAGTCCAACTGCCTGGCCTTTTGCCTGATTGCCTGCACCAGTTTGGAGCACTTTGTTTTGCCCTTGCAAATATTTCTTTAGATAAAATTCATGCCCACTCAATGCCCTGAAGAGAATTCAGGATTTCCTGTGACTCATCAGGATGGTGTTATGGTTTATGAAGCAAATCCAGTATACTGTTTAGGTATCCACATGTGAGCCTTGCAGTACTGACATGCTGCCTCATTTGTTTAGAGTGCCAGTCACTTTGGTACCTAAACCATCTAGTATTTGTCTCCTACAGTATGGGTGCTGGAGGTTTCCAAAAATTGTTTTGCTTTTTATCTCCCACCATGGGAACTAGAACTTTCTTTTTATTGTTCTTTTGTGGGCCCATTGAAGTCAGCTTCCAATAATAAATACCTAAATATCTGCATATATGCTAATTTTCTAAAAAGTGAAGTGATTTGTATTTTGGCCTTTCATAACAAAGGAAACAAGAAAAACACAGAAATCCTACCATTGTCTGGATACCCTTTGAGAAATTTCCCTTTCTGGGAGACTTCATGGTTTTCAGCTGCACATTTGAGAGTGAATACGAAGATGAGACGTTCCTGTGTATAAAGGAAGGATGCAAGTCACTCTGCTTAGAGGCATAGAAAGGATGAAGAACTTTTTTTTTTAATCTTGACTTTAGTTTTGAAACATGCTCTTTATTTATTGTGAACTTTAAAGACAATATCTGCAGTAGCATGAATCTTTCAAATACCTGTTTCCTTTCTCTCTCTCTCTCTGACTTGGGAATGTCACCACTTTTATCCTCATTTGTGCTACAGAACTGAAAACCATCTTTTAAGCCTCCAAATACATATTATAAAGCTCTTTTCACCTACAATTAGTGTCTCTAGCTTGGTGACCTTGCTTTCCACAATTGCTTATTGCCTTCCACTGGGCTTCTATCAGTGATGAGTACAGGCTATAGAAGTAATATTTTACAAGCAAGTTGTTCTTCCAAATCATTAGTAATTGCAGGGCTACTCTCCATTAGAAAGAAGATTATAGTAACCAAGAGAAATGAAAGAACAGCTGTACTCTAAACTATAATTAAAATTTCTAGGAGATCTTTGCTACAGAGGCTGTTGTTTTATAATAAAACATTGTTACAGAGAAAGGGGATGCCAGGAGGAAACCCACTCTGTTCCTGCTCCATCATACTTGAGTGCTTGAGTGAAACAGATACATCTTACTGTCACTTGAAAGAGAACTTGAAGTTTTGAGTTTTAGAGGGCTTTTAAAGTTGCTCTACAACTCTGTATAGCCCTGCAGTCTAGGATTAAAAAGAATAAAGAACCCTAAAATATGTGAAAAGATAACTCCATGGGGGAGCATTAGACATGTCAGAAAGAAAGAAGAATCACTGTAGATTGACTAGAATTTTCAAGATAAGTACAAAAAAATATAAGTATAAGCTAAATATGTCTATCTCAAAGACATCAAAGACTAAAGTTTGTGAAAAGGGGATAAATTCAGCTAAAAATACAAAAAGAGTTATAGAGTTCATGTAATAATATTATGCATCTGCCCACTACATTTGATAGTAAATGAGGAGTGAAGAGTTCTATTATCATCTTGGAAAGCCAAATATCGAAACAATAGTTGGCTTAAATCTATAGCAAAGAGCATTAAGAAGCGTTTAGAATTTGTTTAGACTGATACAGGGCCAGAGAACTGAAAAATAAAACCTCAGAAGAAAACTTGATGGATGGGTTTATTTTGCTAAGGAGAAGAAAGGACTAAAGGTTGGAGCCAGGCATCAGACACTGTGTGCTCATCAGAACTCAGAGCAGAACAAGAGGGTGGAGTTCAAGTGCGGCTTTTGTGATTGACCTTGGCTGAGCAGTGTCACTTGAAAAGATGGAGGATCACTTTTGAAAAGGATGTTATTTTAAAATATTGAACATGCCAAAGGGTCCTGGTTGAGTCACCTAGGAAATCACCCTAGAGATGGAATTTAGATGCTTGGATGGCAGGGCAGGCGCAGGTCTGGGATGGCCATCTCAAACCTGGGAGGATGTGAGGGTTGTTGAAGAAGCATCGACTGCTTGTAGACCTGCCTTACCAATGGCTTTTCTCCCTTCAGCACCTGGAATGTCATCCAGTATCTTCTGAAGATCATCTAATGTTTCAAGGATTTTCCTCCTTTAATGTGTAGCAACTACTATAGTTGCTCAATGTTAGGGTTCTATAACCTTTCACTGTGAACACCTTAAAATTTAAGCACTGCAGCCTCCCTCTCTCCAGGTATAGGAGTTTGTGGTCCTGGCTCAGGAAGGTCTTACCTCAGCCCTTGATTCATGTCCTTGGGTCCCACCAACACCTTGGGGTGCCCATGATGATCCTCAGGGTCCTAACCCCATGTTCTCTTCACCTCTCCTGTGCAGGTCACCTGCAGTGAATGCTATGATGCCCACCCAGCCCACGCCTGGGACATTGCCAGGCAGCTCCACCTCTGATACCTTATATTCCTTTTCCCACCCTAACCACAACTTCCAACACATATGGCTGTCGCCTCTCTTGGTGAAAACAATTAACATTTAATGAACACCTAATATATGCCAGGCTGGTAAAGCTGTGTGGTGGTTGGTGGTTTAGTTGCTAAGTTGTGTCCAACTCTTATGACCCCATGGACAGACTCCTCTGTCCATGGGATTCTCCAGGCAAGAATACTGGAGTGGGTTGTCATTTCCTTCTCCAAGGGATCTTCCCAACCCAGGGATCGAACCTGCATTTCTTGTGTCTCCTGCTTTGGCAGGAGGATTCTTTACCACTGGAGCCATCTGGAAAGCTCATGGGTATGTTTCCCCATACCCATTTAACAGATTATGTTCCCTTAGCTAACGTCCTTTCTTCCTCCTATCTGTCTTGGGTAAACCTCTTGGAGGAATAACCCCTGCCCATCACTTTGGTGTCGTCCATCTGTTGCTCAATCAGGGCACTTGAGTTTCCTCCCTGATGCTCCTCCCTCGGACGTATAGGTCTCACATCCCAGGTAATGTCTCAGGCTGGCTGTCCCTTAAAGTCCATGGGGATTCAACATGCTGGACCAATCTCACCTTCTTCTTGACTTCCTTCCACACACACTGGGTTTCTCGTCAGTCTCCATCACAGGCTCCTCTTCCCTGACGTGTCCTAAATAATTGTCTTTTCCTGAGACTTCTTAGCTTTCTTTGCACTCTCTTCATGTTAGTCAGGATTCAGCCAGAAAAGCAGAACCAGTAGGGGATATGTGTGTGTTGAGGGGTTTACTACAAAGACTTGGCTTAGGTGATTGTGGGGCTGGCCAGTCAGGTCTGTAGCCCTGAGGATAGGTGTCAGGAGAGGCAGAACGCACTTCTAAGGTAAATCTCTTCTTTCTCAGGGAAGCTGTATGCCCTGTAGTTAAGACCCTTCGACTAATTAGACCAGGCCCACCCAGGTACTCTAGGATCATCTCCTTTGTTTAAGATCAACTGATAACGGACTTTAACCACATCTACAAAACACCTTCAGAGTAGCATCTTGGTGAGTGTTTGAGTATTTGAAGACTGTAGCCTGGCCAAGATGGCTCATCAAACTGACCATCACTCGTGATGGTATTATCCATTCTTGTGGCTATAACTGTCAGGGAAATTCTGAACTGTCCTAAACCTGTGTATCTCTCTTCCACTTATTCATCCCTACTTCAGACTCATCTGCCCTCCCTCCTTCTGGATGGTTCTATAGGATTGTCTTGTAGGTTTCTCAGATTTCTAGTGAATCTGCCTTGCTAAGGCTGTCATAACAAGGACCTCAGACGGAGTGGCTTAAACAACAAAATTGTGTTCTCTGCTTGCTGTTCTAGAGGCTGGAAGTCCAAGATCAAGGTGCTGGCAGGTTTGGTTCCTGCTGAGTGTCTCTGCTTGCAGGTGACTGCCTTTTCACCGTGTCCTCATGTGGCCATCCTTCTGTGTGGACATTCCTACGCTCTGTATCTTGATCTCTTCTTATAAGGACACTTGTCAGGTTGGATCAGTCAGTTTAGTCGCTCAGTCATGTCCAACTCTTTGTGACCCCATGAATCGCAGAATGCCAGGCCTCCCTGTCCATCACCAACTCCCAGAGTTCACTTAGACTCACGTCCATCGAGCTGGTGATGCCATGCACCCATCTCATCTTCTGTCGTCCCCTTCTCCTCCTGCCCCCAATCCCTCCCAGCATCAGAGTCTCTTCCAATGAGTCAACTCTTCGCATGAGGTGGCCAAAGTACTGGAATTTCAGCTTTAGCATCATTCCTTCCAAAGAAATGCCAGGGCTGATCTCCTTCAGAATGGACTGGTTGGATCTCCTTGCAGTCCAAGGGACTCTCAAGAATCTTCTCCAACACCACAGTTCAAAAGCATCAATTCTTCGGTGCTCAGCTTTCTTCACAGTCCAACTCTCACATCCATACATGACCACTGGAAAAACCATAGCCTTGACGAGACGGACCTTAGTCGGCAAAGTAATGTCTCTGCTTTTGAATATGCTATCTAGGTTGGTCACAACTTTTCTTCCAAAGAGTAAGCGTCTTTTAATTTCATGGCTGCAGTCACCATCTGCAGTGATTTTGGAGCCCAAAAAAATAAAATCTGACACTGTTTCCACTGTTTCCCCATCTATTTCCCATGAAGTGATGGGACTGGGTGCCATGATCTTCATTTTCTGAATGTTGAGCTTTAAGGCAACTTTTTCACTCTCCTCTTTCACTTTCATCAAGGGGCTTTTTAGTTCCTCTTCACTTTCTGCCATAAGGGTGGTGTCATCTGCATATCTGAGGTTATTGATATTTCTCCCGGCAGTCTGGATTCCAGCTTGTGCTTCTTCCAGCCCAGTGTTTCTTATGATGTACTCTGCATAGAAGTTAAATAAGCAGGGTGACAATATACAGCCTTGACGTACTCCTTTTCCTATTTGGAACCAGTCTGTTGTTCCATGTCCAGTTCTAACTGTTGCTTCCTGACCTGCATATAGGTTTCTCAAGAGGCAGGTCAGGTGCTCTGGTATTCCCATCTCCTTCGGAATTTTCCACAGTTTATTGTGATCCACACAGTCAAAGGCTTTGGAATAGTCAATAAAGCAGAAATAGATATTTTTCTGGAACTCTCTTGCTTTTTCCATGATCCAGTGGATGTTGGCAATTTGATCTCTGATTCCTCTGCCTTTTCTAAAACCATCTTGAACATCTGGAAGTTCATGGTTCATGTATAGCTGAAGCCTGGCTTAGAGAATTTTGAGCATTACTTTACTAGCATGTGAGATGAGTGCAATTGTGCAGTAGTTTGAGCATTCTTTGGGATTGCCTTTCTTTGGGATTGGAATGAAAACCGGCCTTTTCCAGTCCTGTGGCCACTGCTGAGTTTTCCAAATTTGCTGGCATTTTGAGTGCAGCACTTTCACAGCATCATCTTTCAGGATTTGAAATAGCTCAGCTGGAATTCCATCACCTCCACTAGCTTTGTTCGTAGTGATGCTTTATAAGGCCCACTTGACTTCACATTCCAGGATGTCTGGCTCTAGGTGAGTGATCACACCAACGTGATTATCTTGGTCATGAAGATCTTTTTTGTATAGTTCTTCTGTGTATTCTTGCCACCTCTTCTTAATATCTTCTGCTTCTGTTAGGTCCATACCATTTCTGTCCTTTATTGAGCCCATATTTGCATGAAATGTTCCCTTGGTGTCTCTAATTTTCTTGAAGAGATCTCTAGTCTTTCCCATTCTGTTGTTTTCCTCTATTTCTTTGCATTGATCACTGAGGAAGGCTTACTTATCTCTCCTTGCTATTCTTTGGAACTCTGCATTCAGATGCTTGCATCTTTTCTTTTCTCGTTTGCTTTTTACTTCCCTTCTTTTCACAGCTATTTGCAAGGCCTCCTCAGACAGCCATTTCTCTTTTTTGCATTTCTTCTCCATGGGGATGGTCTTGATCCCTGTCTCCTGTACAATGCCACGAACCTCATTCCATAGTTCATCAGGCACTCTATCTATCAGATCTAGGCCCTTAAATCTATTTCTCACTCCCACTGTATAATCATAAGGGATTTGATATAGGTCATACCTGAATGGTCTAGTGGTTTTCCCTACTTTCTTTAATTTAAGTCTGAATTTAGCAATAAGGAGTTCATGATCTGAGCCACAGTCAGCTCCTGGTCTTGTTTTTGTTGACTGTATAGAGCTTCTCCATCTTTGGCTGCAAAGAATATAATCAGTCTGATTTCAGTGTTGACCATTTGGTGATGTCCATGTGTAGAGTCTTCCCTTGTGTTGTTGGAAGAGGGTGTTTTCTATGACCAGTGCATTTTCTTGGCAAAACTCTCTTAGCCTTTGCCCTGCTTCATTCCGCATTCCAAGGCCAAATTTGCCTGTTACTCCAGGTGTTTCTTGACTTCCTACTTTTGCATTCCAGTCCCCTATAATGAAAAGGACATCTTTTTTGGGTGTTAGTTCTAAAAGGTGTTGTAGGTCTTCATAGAACCGTTCAACTTCAGCTTCTTCAGCGTTACTGGTTGGAGCATAGAATTGGATTACCGTGACATTGAATGGTTTGCCTTGGAAACGACCCTATTTAACCTTAATTTTACCTCATTTCATCTCTTTGTTCTCAGTCCCGTCCGTCATGTGCAACTCTTTTTGACTATATGAACTGTAGCCTGCTAGGCTCCTCTGTCTATGGGATTTTCCAGGCAAGAATACTGAAGAGGGTATTTTTGTTTGTTTGTTTAAAGAAAAGCTTTACTCTTATAAAGGTATGTTTCTTTTTAAATTAAATATAAGGATAGTGTTAGTCACTCAGTCATGTCTGACTCTTTCTGACCCCATGGACTCTTTGCCAGCCCATGGCCTGCTAGGCTCCTCTGTCTATGGAATTCTCCAGGCAAGAATACTAGAGTGGATTGCCATTCCCTTCTCCAGAAAATATAAGGATAAGCAAGGGAAAATTATTAGAAAAAATTACAGGAATCAGAAAATTATTTGGTCCTTGATCTTATAAGTTGTGCCTTTTCTTATTAGTTTTCATTAATTCTTTGCTATCATGATAAAGACACAATAAAGGGATCAGTCTTCTGGTGACTTTGTCTCACTTGTAGAAGACTTTGGCTTCCCTGTAATTCAGCCTGGGCAGTGTTGGAATATCCCCAAAGGGGTAACTTTGGGAGCCGACTTAGATCATGTCACCTGATGAAATGCAGGGAGCTGTGAGAGGAAAGGCAGAGGTGTGTAGTCGTCATTAACTACTCACTGCTTCCTGTTCAACTGCAGGCTTACCTTAGGCTTTGATTAGAAAAAAATGAGCATGTTGTAATTTATCCTGATCCTCTCTTGGAATCAGTGCTCAACATTTCCTTTAAAGCAAGCATAGGAAAAATAATTTCAGAAATTATTTTCAGAGGAGCCTATCTTGAATGTCCCAAAGTAATTTTACTGTTTGACAAGCTCTTAAAAGAGAAAACTGGCTTCACTGCCACTGTTTATTTTACATGGATTAGCTAAATGAGATTATTTTCTTCCATGTAGGACATGTGGTCACGGAAGCCCAAATCTTCATGGAGCTATTTCAGAGATCAGAGACTGCATGATTGCTTGAAAAGGAAGGAAAGAGGAAAGGAACAATGAGGGGAGGGAGGGAGAAAGAAAGAAAGGGAAAGAAAAAAAAAACAGGAAAAAATAAAAAGAAAGAGAAAAACAAGCAACGTGGTTATCAGGTACAGACTCCTAAGATTTAACAGGCAAAGTTGTAGTCTTCAATATCACTTTTGGATGCTGTTGCCGACACAGTTTTTTTGGTGTCTGTCTTAGAGTTATTTTTAGGAGGGACTGACTTCTCGCTGGGAACTGGCAGCTTCTATCCATTTTCTGCCCAGCGATGTCTTTGGGTAGCAGGCAGCATCTTCATGAGAACTGGGAAGTTGGAATCTCCTTCTCCCTAGATTAACCTGTGAAGTTGCTCAGTCGTGTCCAACTTTTTGCGACTCCATGGACTGTAGCCTACCAGGCTCCTCTGTCCATGTAATTTTCCAGGCAAGAATACTGGACTGGGTTGCCATTTCCTTCTCCAGGAGATCTTCCCAACCCAGGGATTGAACCTGGGTCTCCTGCATTGTAGGCAGACGCTTTACCATCTGAGCCACCAGGGAAGTCTATGATTAACCTGTGGAGATACTCAATTGTTGCTGCCCTGCTCCGTGGGAGAAGTGCCTCTGTGCTCAGCTAAAAACCTAAAATCGTATGTCTGCAAGATGGTTTCCTTTCTAAGATTTGGCTTCTGTGTTTCAGAGGTAGAAGGTTTTACAGGCTTTATAAAATACCTAGTTAACAAAAGATGGTTTCAGAATAACACTCATGTATTCCTCAGCAGAAAATCAGCCAGTGTATTTTGTTTCTCTCTCTCTTTGTTTGGAATGCTGGCTTATATCTTAAATAAGGAAGACTTGCATGAGAAGAATGGATTTTAGGAGTGGGGATAATGTTGTAAAAGGCTTATGCCTTTTTATTTAACTCACTCCACTGACCAAGCAAGTCAGCATTTAAATGAAAAATGAGAAAAACATAAAACATGTGGATGAATTGAGATACCCCAAAGGAACTGATCTGAGGTTGAGCAGGGAAGCCTTCAGACTAAGCATGGCTGGAGTTACGTGCCTGTAGAGATAGGCTGTAACAATCAGAGCGATCTTCCGAGATTCTGTTGAATATTAATTCTTCTGAGCACAGCTCTAAACTCTGCTTTGCTGTGTTGCTTTCCACCTAATGCAGGGGTTCTTCCTTCCCACAGAAGACAGAGCAGGAGAATGACCTTGTTGCCTCTGGGTGGCGCCCTGTGGCTCACCTTAGCTGGGTCAGTTTTCTGTATAAAAATGGGAAAATAATTCCAGAAGTCTACATACGTCTAGGTATCCAGAGAGTTGTACACTGGGAAACACTGCATCAGTCATTTGAGATTCGTATTAATAGTTTTCTACCTGCTGCTGTTGTTTAGTTGCTAAGTCGTGTCCAACTCTTTGAGACCCCATGGGCTAGAGTCCACCAGGCTCCTCTGTCCATGGGCTTTCGCAGGCAAGAGTACTGGAGTGGGTTGCTGTGTCCTTCGTGATAAACACTCACCCTGTGTGCACTGCTGGACACACTGGACAGTACCTCCTGGGGAACAGGGCTGTGACTCCAGGGAGGGGAGCACTTGCTGGGGCCTGGGCTAAGGCAGGGAATGCACTGCTTCGGCACTGCTTCCTCCCCTGCCCCACAGCACCCTCAAGGACAGCCCACCAGGACCTGAGGAGGTATCTGTTTGCCTTCTGACTGCACCTCACTGCCAGCCTGGTACCTGCAGTCCCAGGAGTTGGGGCTGGGGTACAGCCCGCTCCTTCTCTGTTCTCCTCAGAGCTTTTGCTCAGCTTGTGGTACAGTTTCAAGGGCCCGATACCTACATGAATACGACGCCTTTAGAATACCATCAATTGAGGCTATTTCAAAGTCAGATCATTGAGAAACAGCAGCTCAATACCCCCCCCCCCTTTTTTTTTAAATCACAAGCTACTGCCCTTTAGTAAAGAACCATAATTTCAGTAGTTAACAATCTAAAAGGATGTTTAGCCAATTCATTGAAATGAACTGGAAATATCTGGATAATTTAATGAAGCAAACTTATTATATATTTTTTAAAAAGTTCCCCTGAGAATTTGCATCAATACAGCTGTCACGTCTGGCTATTTTACTTTTTCAACTTTTGTTTATTTATTTAGCCAGGTCACATGGCATATGGGATCTTGGTTCTTTGTCCAGGGATTGAATCCACGCCTGCTGCATTGGAAGCACAGAGTCTTAACTACTGGACCACCAGGGAAGTCCCCAATGTCTGGTTATTTTAAACATAAAATCTAGAATGCTGTGTATCTGGAAAACATGCCCAAGAGGATGAATACGTCATACAGAGAAAAGATGCTGAAGCCCACCCTCACTGTGCTGTTCCCCCACCACTGGTTAAAGAGGGGTGCCTCCTCCCTGGGCCTGCAAAGCCTCCCCCTCCTGAGTTTGGTGTTCAGGCCTTGCATCTCTTGGTCCAGCCCCAGCTTGTGGGGTATCGGCCAGCTGCCCGTGGGGCAGGTTACACTGATGTTTTCACCAGATCAGCATTTGTTCAGGTGCTTTCTGATGGCGATTAGGTATTTGCTGTATTAAACGAGTCTCTTCAGATAACTGGCCAGTAGGGTGTTTGCTTTTTTGTGATGTTGAAGCTGAGATTCTGTGTCTACTCAGAAGGCTCACATTTTTCTTTTCCCATGGTCTCTCGAATTTGAGGAGATCACTCACTTCCTCTTCACTGAGTTCCCTCTCCTGCAAACCACGGGCATTGCTCGTGGACAAGCTGAAACACCGTCATCTGCGTGATGGCCTTTGTCTACCGAGGGGTCACATGCTGTATTTTATGTTGATACTCCCTTCTGGCTCAGGCCCTACCTCCTCATGTCAGATGCTTCCTGCCCTTGCAAGGTACAGTTAACCACCCTTACCAGAATGCCTTTCAATCTTTAGCTGCTGGAAGGAGTGGAATTCCGAGTATCCTGTCATTTCTCTGGTACAATTTCTGACTCCTTAAGAAACGTTGGAATATGGCCCTGAATTCCTTTACTTATTAGAGATTAGATTCTCCTCCTGCCCTCGATCTTTCCCAGCGTCAGTGTCTTTTCCAATGAGTCAGTTCTTCCCATCAGGTAGTCTATTCTTCTAGTTTGTGTTACAATCTTGACTCAATTAATTTAGAAGATCCTGGGGGCAGGATCTGTGTAAACTTGTTTTTCAGTCGCCTCAGTATCCAGGATGCTGCTGGGTATGGAGTAGGCGCTGAGACTTGGTGTTGAAATGATGAGAAGATGCGGCTGAGGGTGGGAGCATGAACCGACTGAAGACATAGAGAGGATGTCAGCCTGGCGGACAAGGGCAGGGACGAGCCACAAAATACCGAAATCCACAAACCTGAGAACGTGTCTGTGTTTAAAGATATATGGTGATTAGCCATCAAGATTTGGGGTTTATTATGCTGCACCAAAGCTAAAAAGCAGCTCCTGATTTAAAAAGCCTCATTTAAATTTAAGGAAAAACACTGGGGCAGCACACCTCAATAGTAAGGGATAGTAATGCTCCAAGAATGAAGTCTCACTTGGATTGTCTGCACCGGGCAGGTGCAGGGCAGGACAGAAGCCGTGAGCCTGCAGTGTCACAAGGTCAGTTTCTCCTGCGAGAGCCATGGTCTCCTAACGTCTCTGCCTGGTGATAGGTTCTGAGTCAGTTTCTCCTGCGAAAGCCTTGCTCTCCTAGAATCTCTACTTGGTGACGTTGGTTCCTGAGAGCTCCACAGATTCCTTTGTTCCCCTCGATATCACACCAGCTGTGATATGGCTGCCAGTTTAGAAGCCACTCAACAAATCTCTCTTGATGAGGACATGCTAGGCAGATCTTGAGTTCATGTGTGATGGGGAGATTCTAAGCTCCTGGGGACACCATCCATGACCTTGCCCTGTGCTGACTTCCTCATGGCTGGCACCCTGGGCTCCCTCCTGATCCTCTTCCTGGCCTGCTTCCCGCATCCCACCGTTGTTTCCAGGTTTGTGACACTGGCAGGTTTAGCGGGTACAGCCTATACACTTTGCTCTCTTAATGCCACACGCTCCTGCAGCGTGTACACCAAAAAGTGCAGCCGCCCGCTGCCAACCCACCCCCAGCTGCTCCACACAAGCCAAGAATTCCCACTCACACAGTGCCATTTTACTTGAAAGACTTGTGAGTCTTTGTCAGGCAGCATGGATGAAATGGAAAGTGATTTCCTATCTGATCCTGGTGAGAAAGCTTACTCGTTTATTTCCACCAACAGACAGATAATAATTGAAATAACACATGCTGTTCTGTTTTGGTTCAATGCAAACAATACCCATACCCAGGGGCTCAACCAGTTTGTCTTTGAGGTTGGGGGAAGGTCTTAAAATCCTATGTTCGCTGGATCCAGTCCAGTGGAGCACATAAAAGACTTAATATATATTCCTTGTACTCATAGTCTGTTGTTAATACTTGTACCTGTTGAGTTCTCCTTTTCAGGGTTGTAGGCATGTAAGCACATGTCTTCCAGAGCCCTGGAGTGGGGGCTGAGAACTGCTGCCCGCTCCTTGTCCTCCCACAGGGCCCCTCCCTCTCTGACACTAGAAAAATCAATTTACTCTCCTGAGTCTACTTTCTTCAGCCATGTTAGGGAAAAGGCGTACATCCCCTGGGCAACTCGAAGAGCAGTTGTTGTGAAAATCCAATAGGATATGTGGAAGTCAAAATACTGAGTGGGTTTTGTAAGTTATGAAGTGCTGCAGAGATTGCCAGAATGTGGGCACGAGCTCAAATCCCTGGGTCTGCGTTCCTGCAGTGCCTCTTCTAACCATGCGACTCTTGAGACATTTAAAACCTCCTGCGGTTCTCAGTGCCTCGTTTCTAGAGTGAGGATGCTGGTACCCACCACGCAGAGTCACTTTCAGGACTGAGTGGGATACGGCATGTGGAGCGCACAGCAGAGTGTGACATAGGGAGTGTTTGGAGACAAACGGTTATTACGATTACTATCAGGAGCACGATCCACCCCATGCTCAGACATCGGATGTCGGCAGATGCAAGGGTCTCAATGGCAGGGGCTGCCAGCCTCCCTCCGTCCCTGGCAGACACCTCTGGCCCTCGGGCTGTAACAGAGAGCCCCCACAGGGAGTGTATGGGCAGGGCTTGTTTCTTGGGGAGCACCAACTTCTGCTGCAATTAGTTTAATTGCGATATAGATGTCTTTGTTGCAGGTAGTCATCTGTCTCATTCTGAGATCTGATGACAGGGTTTGAACTTTTTGAAAGTTCAAGCCTTAAGCAATTTCACACATCTAATAAAAATATTTTTGAAAAGCTCAGGGCAAGTTATCCTCCAGTATTTTTTGACTACCTAAAAGACACATATGCTGTTTTATTGTAACTCATGTGTCTTTCCATTCATGGTGTGCTAGCATGTAAGGCTGCAGGCTTCATTTTTACTTTTATCTTTCCTATTCAAGCTGAAATGGGTAAATACCACCAGAGGTGTTAACTACAAACTGTGTTCCCTTCTGGTTCCTCTGGTAACTGGTAGTTTCCACCCATATTAGAGCAGGGAGAGGAGCTGGAAGCATGCGATAAATTCCAGACAAAATCCAGATCAGGTGCCTTCCCTTGGTTATCTCAGGACCGCTCTGAGATAATAAGTTTCCCATTCCAGGGTGGGGAAACTGAAACTCAGGGTTTTTAGTGACCTCTCCAAAGTCTGTCTGTTGGAGGGAAAATTAAGGACTAGAACCCAGGTCCACCTAAATGTGTCAGGCAAAGAATATCAGCCTAACTTCCTAAAGATAGAGGAGAATATCACGTTACAAAACATTAGAGCAGAAGTCACAGGTGTTGCTGGCTCAAGTCTTTGCTAGTATTAGGGATTGAAAGAGTAAGAGGCTGGGTTGTAAGATGCATTTTTCAAACATAAAACCATATTTTTAAGAAGACAGTATTTGAACAGATAATGTTCCCTAGTGGCTCACATGGTAAAGAATCTGCCTGCCATGCAGGAGACCTGGGTTCAGTCCCTGGGTTGGGAAGATTCCGTGGAGAAGGGAATGGCATCCTACTCCAGTGTTCTGTCTGGAGAATCCCATGGACAGAGGAGCCTGGTGGGCTACAGTCCATGGGGTTGCAAAGAGTCAGACACGACTGAGCGACAAACACACTCTCCTATACTATTCATAGGACTATAAATGGGTGTAACCACTGTGAGTAATGGTACAGATTTTCCTTAAAAATTAGAGCTACCATATGATCCTGCAATCTCACTCCTGGGCAGATATCTGGAGAAAACTCTAATTTGAAGAGATACATGTACCTCAGTGTTCGTAGTAGCACTATTTATAATAGGTAAGACATAGAAGCAACCTAAATGTCCACTGACAGATGAATGGATAAAGAAGAAATGGTTTATATAAACAATGGAATATTACTCAGGCATTAAAAAAAAAGATAGCACAGACACAATGATCAACACATACCACTGATAATACTTTATAGTCCAAGCAGAAGTCATTTTCTGTAATCAGCTCCTTACAAATAACCTTCGATTAAACTCAGGGCCCTAGTATGGAAAAAAGTCTGGCTCCTTGAAGATACATGGGACATGGTTGAATTAATTGTGATTAGGTCCACAACCCTAAGGTGTGTAGAAAATCATTTCCCTGTGGATTTCCTCACCATATCTTAGCATCTGGCTTCAGAAAACCTGCTGAGGTAGTCTCGAACATTTCCTGCCCTATAGATCCCCGAGGAAGCATTCTCTAAGTAAAACAATCTTATTAATTCAGTTTTAGTAGAAGAGGCAATTGTTCTAAACTTCATGTGAAAATGGAAAGAAGTAATTTGGGCTTAAAGGCCATCTTTCTGACTTATTTTGAAATTTTCTGTTCCCTCAGTTGGAAGATGAAACAAATTGTGTGCTTTATAAACCTCCCAAGATGAAAGTGAAAGGAACAGATTCATTTCTCACATACCACACTAGATTATGTTTCATACTATATTGTGTATAAGAGAACTCAGCCTGTTTTTTTTTTTTTTTAACATAACACATTTTAAATTAAAAGGTGTGGGTCACTGGTTAAAAAAATCTACACTTAGTTGTGCTGTAGTCATTGAAATGGAATTATTTAAAAAATAAAAAACCATTTAGATTTTCAAAAGACGTAATTACAATGACTGATTTCTCAAAGTAACCTTAAGGAAAAGTTGGGTATGTTTTATCTTTGTTTTACACAGTGAAAAAAAAAAAGGCATTAAAAAATAATGAAAGCCAAGCAATCTTGTGTAGGATTAAAATGTTAGTCACAAAATAAAGACCTATATGACACACAAGTTTATTGACAAGATCTGTGTGTATATTTATCCATTTGTCTATCTATTCTCGTTTCTTTGGTTGTCGTTGTTTTTAGTTGCTAAGTCATTTCCAACTCTTTGTGACCCCAAGGACTGTAGCCTGCCAGACTCTTGTGTCCATGAGGTTTCACAGGCAAGAACACTGGAGTGGGTTGCCATTTCCTCCCCCAGGGGTCCTTCCTGACCCAGGGACTGAACTCGCATCTCCTGCATTGGGAGGCAGATTCTTTACCACTGAGCCACCAGGGAAGCCTACTTGTTTCTTGTGCTGTTGTTCAGTCCCTAAGTCATGTCCGATTCTTTGCGACCCCATGCACTGCAGTATACCAAGCTTCCCTGTCCTTCACTATCTCCCAGAGTTTGCGCAAACGCATGTCAATTGAGTCAGTGATTATCCAACTCATTTCTCTACCCTTTTACAATTAAATAGATTTTGGAACAAAGCACTAGAATAAAAGCTTAATAAAGTTGGAAATATTTGCCCATTTTTCTACTGCCCCTAACGTCTGGATGATAAATACATAAAGAATAAGTGGATGAAACATTCAGTAATCCAGAGAAACGTTTACCTCATGAGTATGGCATGAAGATGGAAAGAAATGATCTTGTTTCTTGTCTCTTAGATACACAAAGATGAAGACAGCAACCAACATCTATATCTTCAACCTGGCTTTGGCAGATGCACTGGTGACCACAACTATGCCCTTCCAGAGCACGGTCTATTTGATGAACTCCTGGCCCTTTGGGGATGTGCTGTGCAAGGTGGTCATCTCCATCGACTATTACAACATGTTCACAAGCATCTTCACCTTGACCATGATGAGTGTGGACCGTTACATCGCCGTGTGCCACCCTGTCAAGGCTCTTGACTTCCGCACACCCCTGAAGGCGAAGATCATCAACATCTGTATTTGGATCCTGTCCTCATCTGTTGGCATCTCTGCCATAGTCCTTGGAGGAACCAAAGTTAGGGAAGGTAAGGATGGCTGTTTCCATTAAAAAAAGAAAGACTCTGTGATTTATTTTGTCCTTGTTCATAAAATAAAAAAATCATCGGAGTATAGCTGATTTATTGAAAACATTATTGAAGTGTGGTGTAGTTTCAGGTGTACAGAAATGTGATTCAGCTACATTATTTCATTTTTAGAATGTAGCTTCTAGTTACACAAACTCTTAATCACTAGGAGTCAGACACCACTGAGTGACTTCACTTTCACGCATTGGAGAAGGAAATGGCAACCCACTCCAGTGTTCTTGCCTGGAGGATCCCAGGGACGGGAGCCTGGTGGGCTGCTGTCTATGGGGTCACACAGAATCGGACGTGACTGAAGCGACTTAGCAGCAGCAGGACTCATGTATAGAAGAAAAGCCAAAAGCCAACAGAAATGTAATGCCTAAATTCATGGAAAATGAGAAAGAAAACAATTTGCATTCCCTCGTTTGTCTAACACAAGATGCGGTGATGGCGTGGCCAGAACACAGACACCATCCTTATCCCCTACTTAGAAAGTGCTTATGGAGCCTGGAGGGGTGAGGACAAAGTAAGGAACCACAGGCATGTGGATTTTTAAAATACAATTTTGTTGCATCCTGGCAATTCTAAGATAGACTTCGCTCCTCTTTTTCCTCCCTAAAAAGAGTCCTAAGTCATTAAAGTCATAGGCTGCCTCTTCACTCTTTTCCCTAAGGGGTTAATTTCCATGGCAACTTTATTTGGTGGTGGTTGTTGTTCAGTCATTAAGTCATGTTCACCTCTTTTGCGACCCCATGGACTGCAGCGTGTCAGGCACCTCTGTCCATGGAATTCTCCAGGCAAGAGTATTGGAGTTCGTTGCTATTTCTTTCTGCAGGGGATCTTCCCAACCCAGGAATCAAATCCATGTCTCCTGCATTGGCAGGCGGGTTCTTTACCACTGAGCCCACAGGGAAGCCTTCTTCTGAAGGTAAGTCATTCAAAATCAGGGTCACAATGGATGATAGTACAGATGAGCAAAGCCATCAAACTTTGGACTCATTGCTTCTCACCCCATGCAGACAGGACTTGATGTTTTCTCTGTATTTCCAGGACAGTGCTTCTGACTCTGGGATGCATGTTAGAATCACCTGGAAGTTTACCTTTAGAAAAGCTCTGCTGCCTGGGTCCCTCTCAGGAAGGTTCAGTCTTATTGATCCGAGGCACAGTCTGGGTGTCAAGAGTTTTAAGATGTCCCCAGATGACTCTGACCTACAGCCAAGGCGAGAACTTCTGCTCTAGGAATTTAGCTTTACTAGTGAAAGATAAAGCTATGAAAATATGTTTGTTTTGATATAGATTCACTGGGGTGAGGGGAGCTATTTATTGCTTTCAGTTCAGTTCAATTCAGTCGCTCAGTTGTGTCCGACTCTTTGCTACCCATGAATCGCAGCACGCCAGGCCTCCCTGTCCATCACCAACTCCTTGAGTTCACTCAGACTCACATCCATCAAGTCAGTGATGCCATCCAGCCATCTCATCCTTGGTCATCCCCTTTTCCTCCTGCCCCCAATCCCTCCCAGCATCAGAGTCTTTTCCAATGAGTCAACTCTTCTCATGAGGTGGCCAAAGTATTGGACTTTCAGCTTTAGCATCATTCCTTCCAAAGAAATCCCAGGGCTGATCTCCTTCAGAATGGACTGGTTGGATCTCCTTTCAGTCCAAGGGACTCTCAAGAGTCTTCTCCAACACCACAGTTCAAAAGCATCAATTCTTCGGCGCTCAGCTTTCTTCACAGTCCAACTCTCACATCCATACATGACCACAGGAAAAACCATAGCCTTGACGAGATGGACCTTTGTTGGCAAAGTAATGTCTCTGCTTTTGAATATGCTATCTAGGTTGGTCATAACTTTTCTTCCAAGGAGTAAGTGTCTTTTAATTTCATGGCTGCAGTCACCATCTGCAGTGGTTTTGGAGCCCAAAAAATAAAGTCTGACACTGTTTCCACTGTTTCCCCATCTATTTCCCATGAAGTGATGGGACCAGATGCCATGATCTTCATTTTCTGACTGTTGAGCTTTAAGCCAACTTTTTCACTCTCCTCTTTCACTTTCATCAAGAGGCTTTTTAGTTCTTCTTCACTTTCTGCCATAAGGGTGGTGTCATCTGCATATCTGAGGTTATTAATATTTCTCCCGGCAATCTTGATTCCAGCTGTGCTCTTGCAGCCCAGCGTTTCTCATGATGTACTCTGTGTATAAGTTAAATAAGCAGGGTGACAATATATAGCCTTGACGTACCCCTTTTCCTATTTGGAACCAGTCTGTTGTTCCATGTCCAGTAGCAGGTGTCTAAATGCTCCAGGTTATGAGAGAGGTTCATGATACCTGTGAGTACAGATAAGCAGAGACTTTCCAGGTCATAGTGAAAAGGCAGGTGCTAAAACCATAGCTTCTCCTGCATGGTACACATTTTTAAATGAAGCATAATCTTTTTTCTTTTAAAATGAATTTACAATGTAAATACCACAGATGTTAAGCTATCAGTACAGTACACACAGGCAAAGTCGTATCCGACTCTTTGCGACCCCATGGACTGTAGCCCACCAGGCTCCTCTGTCCATGGAATTCTCTAGGCAAGAATACTGGAGTAGGTTGCCATTCCCTTCTCCAGGGAATCTTCCCGATCCGGGGATCAAACCCAGGATCTCCTGCGTTGCAAGCAGATTCTTTACTACCTGAGCCACCAAGAATGCCCTTTCACACACAGGCAAAGGAACCACAGTGGACCCCTAAAACCTGTAACATCCTTCTCCTGTTCCTTTAATGCAAGATATAAAGATGTTTCCTATCTAACATCTCTTTCCTGTTGAAGGAAATCTGATAGATTTTCCCGTCAAAACCTATTATTCTTTCTAAAGTTCAAGCTGGTTGGCTCCCCATTAAGTATAAAAGTGATTTGTTTAGACAAAAATGAAGTTAAGGTGGCTATGAGCTCAGATGTCAGATATACATTTGTTTACCTAGCTCTGTTAAAGCATATTTTAAACCATTCTGCATAGTATGTCAGGTTATAGGCTGTGCTTGTGTCATTTCTTGAATACATTTCTAAATTCTTGTTATGATTAAGGCACTATTGCAGTCACTGCTGGATTATACAAGGATAACAACAATCACATAGAACAAAGGAGCAGAACTGAAGAGTTTTAAAACCCCACATAAGAGTTATATCCCTTCCTTTGCCAATCAGTAGCTGAGAAAGGTTTAGGTCCTCTGTAACCATCTGTGAGCTTATCTAAAAAACTGTAATCTAGACATATGGGCAGTACAAGAAAGGAGAGTTAATCCTGTTATGGTATAGGTTCAAGCTAAACTCAAGGACAGTACTGGTAAAAATTACAGCTGCGATAATTTGATAAATTTTAAGAAATGCCAAGCTTTACTAGAGAAGAACTTTAAAATATGATTAATTCCACTAATTACATCACAATATTATTAATTTAATTACTGCTGCTGCTTCTGCTGCTAAGTCACTTCAGTCATGTCTGACTCTGTGTGACCCCATAGATGGCAGCCCACTAGGCTCCTCTGTTCCTGGGATTCTCCAGGCAAGAACACTGGAGTCAGTTGCCATTTCCTTCTCCAATGCATGAAAGTGAAAAGTGAAAGTGAAGTCACTCAGTCATGCCCAACTCTTAGCGACCCCATGGACTGCAGCCTACCAGGCTCCTCCATCCATGGGATTTTCCAGGCAAGAGTACTATTTAGTATTAATTAATTAATATGATTAATGGATATGAATTTGGGCAAACTCCTGGAGACAATGGAGGACAATGGAGGACAGAGGTGTGCTGCAGTCCACGGGGTTGCAGAGAGTCGAGCATGACTTAGCAACTGAACAACAGCAACAACAATTACACATAGGATTTTGCTTCTTCATGCACACAACACATGAAATAAAATTGCAGGAAACTTTTCTGAGCCTTAGGGGTTGGTGTGTAATAACTTAGGTTCAAAAGAAGATGCTCCATGAATGTGAGAAGACTGGGGTTAATAATAAAAGAAGAGAGATGGTTTTTCCCAGGGCAAATAAAGAATTGATTTTTACATTTCACATTATACCTGTTGACTTAACCACTACTCCTGTAATTGTTGTCAGAAAATGACATTCTCGAGGAACTGGGTTTCAATTAGGGTTTTGAAAGGAAATAAAGATAGATGCGGGTTTTCCTGGAAGGAGTTGCTGTAGATGAACGTGTGCAGATGTGATGGGAGAAACGATGCACCAGTGTCAGCAGAGGATAAGTTTGTGCAGCAAACAGGAGGAAGTGAGAGAAAACTAGTGTTGTAGGAGGGCTCCATCCTTTCTATGAGTCTTTTATTTTGTAAAGCACACTTGATTATGTGATGAGAGACTGTCTGCAGACCCGCTAGCCTGCTCACTGTGGCGTGCTGCATCTCCTGTGTGTCCAGATCCATGGCAGACCGAGAAGAGTCCTTTAGGCCATCTCCATGCTCTTGAGGCAGAGCTGACTGGCATTGGTGGTTCACAGAGTCATGTTCGTGGAGAAAGCTCACTGAAGGGAGCCAGGTGTCAGTGCAGTAGAACACTGGACAGGAAGTCT
This sequence comes from Budorcas taxicolor, assembly GCF_023091745.1. NCBI lineage: Eukaryota > Metazoa > Chordata > Mammalia > Artiodactyla > Bovidae > Budorcas > Budorcas taxicolor. The sequence continues at coordinate 35,140,788 of NC_068923.1, read as the reverse complement.
CAACCAATGCATCTTAAATGCTTGGCTGCATCCATCTGACACTTGACTTTTCTCGTAAGGAGGCTTTTCTTTAGCCCCAATCTCTGTATCTGTTATTGGTCTATTCAGATCAATGTCTGTGTCTTCAGATTCAGTCTGGTCGGTTGTATGTTTCTAGAAGTTTATCTGTTTCTTCTGAGTTGTTCAGTTTGTTGGCATAGAATTGTTTACTGTCACCTTCTGTGATCCTTTGTATTTCTGTGTTATCAGTTGTAATGTCTCCTCTTTCACTTATATTAATAATTTTACTTATTTGAGTCTTCTCTCCTTTTTTCTTAGTGTAGCTGAGGTTTTGTTATTTTTATCTTTAAAAAAAGCAGCTGTTTTCTATTGTTTTCCTGGTCTCTATTTATTATTTCTGATTCATTCTTTCTCATTTCTTTCCTTCTACTAACTTTGGGCTTCATTTGTTCTTTTTCTAGTTCCTTACTGTGTAAAGTTAGGTTCTTTATTTGAGATCTTACTTTTTTTCATGTAGCTGTTTATCATTATAAACTTCTCTCTGAGAATTGCTTTTGCTACATCCCATCAGTTTTGGTATATTGTATTTCTTTTTCATTCATCTCAAGCAATTTTTAATTTCCCTTTTGATTTGTTTCCACTGCTAGGTTTTTAAGACTGTGTTGTTTAATTTCTACATATTTGTGAATTTTCCATTTTTTTTCCTGTCATTGGTATCTATTTTCATGTGGTCAGAAAAAATACTTGATATGATTTTGATCTTAATTTGTTAAGACTTGCTCCATGTCTTAACATATGATGTGTGTGTATATACATATATATATACATACATATATATACTGTAGACTATTTCATGCACATTTAAGAAGAATTTGTCTTCTGCTGCTCTTGAGTGAAATGTTTTGTGGATGTCTGTTAAGTTCATTTTATTTTTAATTTTTTCAGATCTGCCATTTCTTTATTGATTTTCTATCTGGATTATTTGCCCATTGTTGAAAGTGTGGTATTGTATTCCTCTACAATTACTGTGTTTCTATCTATGTCTCCCTTTAGTTCTGTGTATATATACTTTGTATATTTGGGTATTCCAATGTTGGGTGCATTGTTCAGTCACTAAATCACTACTTAAATGATTTAAATCATTAAACATTTTTGAGTTCCTACTGCATGCAAGAGAAAGCTAATCCTCAGAGTTAAAAGATGTCCCCAGATTAAACATCAGCCCTTATGTTGCCTTGATTATCTTATCAGATTACTCTTCCATAATGACTACTGCACTGAGTCCATATTTTCAAGGATTTCCATGTGGTATTCATTTGTTTATTTAACAATTTATTCTCCTCAAACACCATATGTTCCTGCTTCCTTGTGTGGCAGGAATTGAATATTATTCAAGGCAGACTGGGTCCCTACCCTAAGATAGTTTACATTCTGGATAGAGAGAAAAACATTGGGAAAGGCACCATATTATTACAAAGAGCTACTGTCTGCTTTCTCTCTGGCTTCTGTCTTTGAATAATGATAAAAAATACAATGAGTATAGTGTGCTGCTGCTACTGCTAAGTCGCTCAGTCGAGTCCGACTCTGTGCGACCCCACAGATGGCAGCCCAACCAGGCTCCCCCGTCCCTGGGATTCTCCAGGCAAGAACACTGGAGTGGGCTGCCGTTCCCTCCTCCAGTGTATAGTTTAGAGGGAGAATATAAATTTCAGAGAAGAGGATGATTCAAATGGGGCTGCCTCTGTATAAATGTCTCTTTTACAATTTTATTTTCTAATTGTTGGCTGTGCTGGGTCTTCGCTGCTATGTGGGCTTCTGTCTGGTTGTGGCAAGCAGGGGCCATTCTCTAGATGCTGTGCACCGGCTTCTCTTTGTGGTGGTCTCTTTTGTTGCTGAGCACAGGCTCTAGGGCAAGGAGTCTTTAGTAGCTGCAGCTGCTGGGCTCTGGAGCACAGGCTCAGTAGCTGCGGTGCACAGGCTTAGTTGCTCTGCAGCATGGGGGATCTTCCCGGATCGGGGACTGAACCCGTCTCTCCTGTATTGGCAGGTGGATTCTTTACCATCCAGCCACCATGGAAACTCTGTATAAATCTCTTTAAAGTGACATTCAAGCTGAAGTCGACCACAAGAAAGACACTGTTGGAATACACAAAATTTAAGCAGGAAAGAAAAAAAAACTTCAAAGAAGCCAGATTGCAATGTGCCATCCTAAAAAGTTGTTAAATAAATACATTTTGAACTATGATAATAGTGGTGAATTTTTTGAAAGGTGATTTTAACTGTTCTTATTCCCGTAAATACTAAAGCAAAGACTAAGTGAGATGCTTGTTTGTTTCTTTTGGTCTTCCTAGTAATAGTATTTAGGACAGGAGCTTTTTAGGGAATCAAAAATTATAAGTTAACCTGGGAGTTTTCATTTACTATTGGAAGGTTTGATCTGGTATTTAGTTGATAAAAATGTCTCTGAAATAGTCATCTTCATTAATTGGCCGCCGTGATTATATTCTTTGTTTCTTAAAGCATGTCTAATTGAAATTCCAAGATAGATTTTGTTTTACAAAGGGATATATGATTCAGTTCAGTTCAGTCGCTCAGTCGTGTCTGAGTCTTTGCGACCCCATAAATTGCACATGCCTGTCCATCACCAACTCCCGGAGTTCACTCAGACTCACATCCATCGAGCCAGTGATGCCATCCAGCCATCTCATCCTCTGTCGTCCCCTTCTCCTCCTGCCCCCAGTCCCTCCCAGCATCAGAGTCTCTTCCAATGAGTCAACTTCGCATGAGGTGGCCAAAGTACTGGAGTTTCAACTTTAGCATCATTCCTTCCAAAGAACACCCAGGGCTGATCTCCTTCAGAATGGACTGGTTGGATCTCCTTGCAGTCCAAGGAACTCTCAAGAGTCTTCTCCAACACCACAGTTCAAAAGCATCAATTCTTTGGCGCTCAGCCTTCTTCACAGTCCGACTCTCACATCCACACATGACCACAGGAAAAACCATAGCTTTGATGAGATGCACCTTAATCGGCAAAGTAATGTCTCTGCTTTTGAATATGCTATCTAGGTTGGTCATAACTTTCCTTCCAAGGAGTAAGCGTCTTTTAATTTCATGGCTGCAATCACCATCTGCAGTGATTTTGGAGCCCCCCAAAATAAAGTCTGACAGTGTTTCCACTGTTTCCCCATCTATTTCCCATGAAGTGATGGGACCGTATGCCATGATCTTCATTTTCTGAATGTTGAGCTTTAAGCCAACTTTTTCACTCTCCTCTTTCACTTTCATCAAGAGGCTTTTTAGCTCCTCTTCAGTTTCTGCCATAAGGGTGGTGTCATCTGCATATCTGAGGTTATTGATATTTCTCCCGGCAATCTTGATTCCAGCTTGTGTTTCTTCCAGCCCAGCGTTTCTCATGATGTACTCTGCATAGAAGTTAAATAAGCAGGGTGACAATATACAGCCTTGACATACTTCTTTTCCTATTTGGAACCAGTCTGTTGTTCCATGTCCAGTTCTAACTGTTGCTTCCTGACCTGCATACACATTTCTCAAGAGGCAGGTTAAGTGGTCTGGTATTCCCATCTCTTTCAGAATTTTCCACAGTTTATTGTGATCCACACAGTCAAAGGCTTTGGCATAGTCAATAAAGCAGAAATATTTGTTTTTCTGGAACTCTCTTGCTTTTTTAATGATCCAGCGGATGTTGGCAATTTGATCTCTGGTTCCTCTGCCTTTTCTAAAACCAGCTTGAACATCTGGAAGTTCACAGTTCACATATTGCTGAAGCCTGGCTTGGAGAATTTTGAGCATTACTTTACTATATATAATTACGAGCACATTAAGATGTTTTAGAAACCATGATTAATAGAGCTGTTTCACTGCTTGAAAAATATCCTTGTGCTATTTTTGAAGCAGATTTTCCAATGTCAGAAGACACGTTTTCATTATAAAAAACTACAGCTTAGTATCATTCATTGTTTCTTCATCTGTAAAGAAGAATCAGGGCAAAAAGAATTTAGCCTGCTCTGGGCTCACTGGCTAGAGCTTGGGGAGGGTGGGTGGCCTCTGGGAAAATATTATAAAAGGTACTTGTCCTGAGTCTCTGCTCTTTCTAATATTATGGTCACTCCAAAGAGAATGCTGTCCAGCAAAGAACAGCAGAGCAAAATAAAGTCATTTTCTAAGTAATCATATATTTGTTTTCCCTGTTACATAGTCACTGTTGGCAAAAGTAAAAAATGTGTCTGATTCGTGGATTTCCTTGAAGATGATAATACTGACTCTCTTCTTCCTCCTCCCCTTTCTTCTGTTTCCTTTCGTCTCCTTTCCTCCTCCTCCTCCTCTTTCTTCTTCAAAAGTTTGCTCTCATGTTTCAGCAATGCTTTTAATCACAATGACCACCACTGGTTCTATTAAATCACAGCAGCTGGGTGGTATTTAGACAAATTTTGTTTACATGCTTATGGACCTACATAGTGATTTCCTGTTAACCACTTAAGGTTTTTCTGACAAGTTGGCTTTTGTTAAGTCGAATGGCTGGTTTTGCAATGTTTTATCATTTATTGCAGATAGGAGAAGGAAATGGCAATCCACTCCAGTATTCTTTCTTGGAGAATCTCATGGGGGCTACAGGCTCGTGGGCTACAGTCCATGGGTCGCAAGAGTCCAACACGACTTAGTGACTAAACTACCACTAGCTTTTATTGCCAGAGCCTTAGATCTGGGAGAATTGTTAATACATGGGTATGCAAGTAAGAACTCCTGCCGTAAATTAACAGTGTAGCTCTCCTGAAGATAGTCGGCATCAAACCAGCCTCCACAACTAGATAATTCGTATTGCTGGATAATCTTATTTACTCTATAGCAGTGTGTTTGTTACCAGTGAATGGTAACCTTTCTGACTTCATTGTTCTTTGCGTGAAAATAAAGGATGGTTAATACACACGGCCCTCATTCCTGGCTTGGTGATCAGCTTCAGGTAATATCACCTCGCCATAATTGGACCTTTGTAATGAAAGGTATTGAAATCCACATTTGAAACCCTTGGCTAACGGACTTCCCTTTTGTGGCTTTGTCCCCTCCTGCAGACATGGAAGTCATCGAATGCTCCCTACAGTTCCCGGATGACGACTACTCCTGGTGGGACCTGTTCATGAAGGTCTGTGTCTTCGTCTTCGCCTTCGTCATCCCCGTCCTCATTATCATTGTCTGCTACACCCTCATGATCCTGCGCTTAAAGAGCGTCCGCCTCCTCTCCGGCTCACGAGAGAAAGACCGGAACCTGCGGCGGATCACCAGGCTCGTGTTGGTGGTCGTGGCGGTCTTCATCGTCTGCTGGACCCCCATCCACATTTTCATCCTCGTGGAGGCCCTGGGGAGCACCGCCCACAGCACGGCTGCCCTCTCCAGCTACTATTTCTGCATCGCCCTGGGTTACACCAACAGCAGCCTGAACCCCATTCTCTACGCCTTCCTTGACGAAAACTTCAAGCGGTGTTTCCGGGACTTCTGCTTTCCCATTAAGATGAGGATGGAGCGCCAGAGCACAAGCAGGGTCAGAAATACCGTTCAGGATCCTGCCTATGTGAGGGAGGTTGATGGGGTAAATAAACCAGTATGACTAGTCGTGGAGATGTCCTCTTATAGTCCTCCGGGTAGAGAAGAGTTCAATGATTTAGGATTAACTCAGATTACTACCGCAGTCTGAGATGGAAAGGGAGACATTTTAACAAACTTTTAGAAATCTTGTGGTTCTGAGATCGCAAGATGCAGGCTGTGTTAGCGACTCAGGTCGGTGGAAACATCAGGGCCCTGGGGATGGAGCACAGGAGATCAGAGCGAGCAGACGCAATCCCTTCTAGGGCAGAGAAGCGGTGCTGACTCCCAGTTCCTTTGATGAACCAAGAAATAAGCCTTTTTCTTCTGGTTCCCTACCTTTAATTCAGGACCCATTCTGCTGAGATTTTCCTAAGCAATGTGGTGTTCAAAGCTCTATTTAGGAAAAAGAAAAATGCAGTGATTTCAGAGCTTAGTGGCTCTCCAGTCCAGACACAACTTCAGACAGCAATGACCTCCATAAGAAGAAGACCCATGTCCGGAGCCCTGCCCAGCTCACTTTATGCCAAGTGGACATGCATTTCCTACAGCTGTAGGGTGAGGATTTCAGCTTAAGACTCCACCCCTGGGGTGTCTGCTGTTCACGTGTAGCAGAAAATTATCCTGATGTTTACGAAGTTATTTAAATATACAAAAGGTATTTTCCGACATCGTTTAATTTTTTGAAAACTATGGTTGGTTTGTTTTTAGCATGCTCTTCAGACAGATAACCTCATGATAAAGCATGTCCTGTTGTTAAGAGACACAAAGTGGTTTCAATACCCCCCCCAAAAATGTACAGTTTTATCTGTAAATAATAGTATATGTGCAAATAAGGAATGGGCTTGTCTTCCCACCAAGTGGCTTCCCTGGGACATGCTGATAAAACCCTGAGTCATTTAGGGCTGATGCAAAGATGCTTCGCTGATGCATAAGCTTTTGTCTGGGATCAGCCATGTGTCATATACTCTGAGTCCCTCAGCACTGTCAGCCCTTTAACAGGGCTCAGAACTCATATGCTAATGAATCAGGAACTATTTAGCTCACTCCCAGGTGGTAGCCTTGGCAGAATCTAGTTTATAAGCTGTATCTTTTTATGAACATATCACTATTACCAGATTCTCTCTGTTCATGAAAGGAGGGCATCTTGCTCATGTGACTCTTGAGATACTGTTTTGTGGCTTTTAGCCGGAAGTGAAATTGATCCTAATTGTGGGGGAATGAGGACATTATGTCACTCTCGGTGCTGGAACATAGCTGGCACAGTATTTGGTGAGGAGCACACCTGCTGAGGATAATGCTGGCAGGGGGCACATTTAGAGTAATTTTGCTAGAACTTCGAGATAACGTATAACTTCTTCCTTCTTTCCCCGCAAACTTATGGTTTCGAGGTAATGGCTCTTTCTGCAGTTTGCCTGGGCAGAAGAAAGGGCTAATTTAGAAATAATACCCATCTCTTCTTTAAGCCTGTATGTTAGGGCAACACCCTCTGGAATTTATAGCGATGTGAAACGTAACTGCAGACATCACTACATCTACAAGACGTGTTCACTGTGGACTTCCTACTGTGTGGACACTCTACTTTTGGAAATGTACCTTGCATGGGAGGTTTTTACGTGGCTCCAGAATTTCACTGTGACGTGTGTGCTGAGTCACTCAGTCAAGTCTGACTTTTTGCCACTCTATGGACTGTAGCCTGCCAGGCTCCTCTGTCCATGGGATTTCCTAGGCAGGAATACTGGAGTGGGTTGCCATTTCCTCCTCCAGGGTTACTGTGATGATGCTTGTGTTCCAGATTTTCACAGCACCTAACATGGATGGGTGAAGACAGCAGGGCAAGGTTTTCCCTGATGAAAATGTAGTGTTTTTTTGAGCATTTCTTACATTTCATTGATTTTCTTAGGTGTCCTTGTATTCTTATAACACGTAGGAATGGCTTGAATATTGGTTGACTTTCACCCCATGGCTGAAAGTTCTTATCATCCTGTGGGAGGGATATTTACATGGAGAGTAGTTCCAGGAAGAAATCCTGCTGATGTGGAAAATAGGAAAACCTCCTTAAATTCACATTCCATGTGTCCTCACAGCATCTTGCCATGACTGGAGTCTAAATGTTAGACTGAACATTGTGTAGCTCTGAGCATTATGTAACTCTTCATGGGTAAGTTTGCACCCCAGGAGAGAGAGATACAGCTCTCAATGCTCATGAGGTCATGGTGTTCTAAGCATCTCCTTTGTCATAAGCACCTTTGTTCCCAGACTGGAAGAGGAGAGATGACTGTGTCATTTTAGGGCAGGACTTTAAAGAATGATCAGCTGAATCACATTTGTTAGGAAAAGTACCACTTACACAGATGTATTTCTTTGTCAAAAGTGTGTATGTGTGTGTGTGCAAGTTGAGTGTATATGTGTGTGTGTGTGCATGTACCATGTGTGACTATGTGTGTGTCTGGGTTCCATCTGTTGATGTTCCTGTCTCACATCACAGCAAGGAGTGCAATGTCCGCTGTGTCTCCTTAGGACCAGAAATGCGTGTTTCTAACCCTGAATTCAATGTCCTCCATGAATTCTTTCCTCCCTGGTAAAATCTTCTTGGAGACAGGACGTAGTGAAGGGTCAGGAAAAAGGCATAAGAAGGAAACACCTTACCGCCATGAGGATAAAAAAAAACTCCTGCAATTCTGACCTGAAGGAGAGTAAGAACCACCATTAGTGTCTTGGATTACTCTTATGAATCTGGATGCATCCCCATGCAAAATTTGAGTCAAAACTCTAGGCTTATTATTAAAAAGGAACCATAGTTTGGAAAGATAGTTTTCAAAAATCAAGGAAAATTCACAAACATCTTAAGAAAATGGTTTCATTTGATGATGCATTGCTGAGAAATGAAGTCCTTAAATCTGCATAACTGTTATCCAGGCAATTTGTATATAGATGCTTCCTCTAGTATTGGGACATAAGATAAATAACTGGAATAAAAGGACTACATCAGCTGGCTTTAAATTAGAGCTTTTTAAGGAGAAAACTGTGACAGGGTTGTATGTCCATTCAGCGGGGTTTGTTTCCCAAGCAAGAGCTGTTTGGAAGATTCAGCATAAATAGGAAAATCTTATCCCCAAAGGCCATGAATCTGCTTGCCCTAAGGCAGTTTTCTTCTCTGAGACAGGCATATTTGTATATTCTTTAATGTATATGATTTATATCTTGTACTTTGTGATGATTATGCATTGTATATATAATTGTGTGCCTTGCAAGAAAATAAAAACTGTACCTGCTAAAGTCACAGCCTTTCCATTACTGTGCTCAGTCATCTGCTCTTTAATGGCTTTGATGGTGCTGCACTTCAGCAAGAACGATGCTCACCGAGTCTCCAAAACATAAACTGTTGCCTTAATTTTCCATCCACAACAATGTTGTGGACAGTTAATGGAAAAGAACATAACAGGTGGGAATCTAAACTGTGTGTGATCTAAAGTTGTGAAACCCACTTAGGGCTTCTCTGATAGCTCAGTTGGTAAAGACTACCTGCAAGCAGGAGACCCTGGTTTGATTTAGGGTCGGGAAGATACTCTGGAGAAGGGATAGGCTACCCACTCCAGTATTCTTGGGCTTCCCTTGTGGTTCAGCTGGTAAAGAATCTGCCTGCAATGTGGGAGAACTGGGTTTGATTCCTGGGTTGGGAAGATCCCCTGGAGAAGGGAAAGGCTGCTCACCCCAGTATTCTGGCTGGAGAATCCCATGGACTGTATAGTTCATGGGGTTGCAGAGTCAGACACGACTGAGCAACTTTTACTTTCACTTTTACTTTATCAATCACTTAGGAAAATGCAGTTGTTTCCACAGTAATGCAACCATGATTCCAGAATCGATGCCTACTGCCTTCACTATGAAAAGCCACTATTTCACTATGAAAAGTATGTGCAATTCAAACTCAAGCTGTTCCACCAATAAAAACATGAAAAAATCAAATACTCCTGGAAACACATGCAGCTTCTGTCCTGCTTCCAATGAAATACAACCACATCACTGTCGTGAATGGTCTCTAAACCTCATGGTGTTTGAACAAACAAAGAGTAATGTAAAATCAGCATCTTGACAAAAGAAAGATTTTTTTTATAAATAAAAACTTAGGGAAGGAAAATGAAAAAGGGACTCCTTGGTAACTAAGGAGAACATACTAGCAAGTCGTAGTCTCACTTAGAAGAACACATTTCTTATTACTATTTAATTGTTAATTCAGTTTTTCATTAGAGATTGGAATTCAAGTGTATTATAAGATCCCCTTTTTGGTATATCCTTCAGCTTGCTAATAAAAGAGGGACCAAATAGAATTGGAAAAAGTCTAAGGAAGCAATAGTTTTTCATTTAAAACAAGGTCCTTTCCTTGAGCAGGATGCTATGTATTTAGTTGTAAAAATGCTGGAATATGCAGAACATGATTAGAAATTTATTTTTTAAGGAAATTGTTAATTTACTTGACTGGAGGGAAAACTCAACATGTAGTAAATTTTAGGCACTTTGTTTGCCTTCTAACTCGGGGATGCAGCATGTCTCAGGTGAGAGACACAACTGGACTCAAGGCTCGAATGATGACTTCAGGGTTTGTTTCACTCCTCATCTCTTTGTTCTGTGTTGCCTTCATTTTCAGGCAGTCTCTCTCTAAGGGTGGTACTGGTGGCCCCAGGCTCACATGGTCCTTACAGCTCATGATACCCAAGGCACAGAAGGGCCGTCTATTTTCCCATATATCCAAGGAAGGGATTCCATCTCCTAGTCAATCCCTATTGTTGTGGGGTCAGGGATACAGTACTCCATTGGCCAAAACTTGTTTATGTGTCCTCCCCCACCAGCCCCAGGGGTGTACCAGCATGGAGGAGTTGGGGAGGACAGGTTTGCTTTGAACCTCATAAAGTGGATTTCCACTGGAAGGAGGGATCCACGCAAAAGGGACTCTGGAAAGAGAAATACAGCAGCTATCCACCAGTGTGTCCATCTAGTCAAACTTTTGTCCTTTCCTCAATGGCCCTACGGGAAGAAAGGGGAAGAAACTGGTGGGAAGAGTAACATGGGGACCACAGCTTTGAAAGGAAAGTACCTGTAGAAGGTGTTTGCAGGTGGGAGGAGGGTGAGCTGAGGTGTGGGGGAGCACCAAAGGCATCAGTAGGTAGCGTGAGGACCGCAGGATCCAGGGACACGGCGCTCTGACAACCTACGTCACATCTCGCCTTCTGTTCAGAGAGCTGGGCCCCAGATTTATGTACCGCCAAGAAGAAAACCCACACTCCAAATATTTATATTCCTAAGTATTAATAGCAATTTGCATTCAAACTTACAAATTTTGGATGAATAAAGGAGAATAGGGTACTCTCAAAATTAGCAAGTAGAATTTAACACACGAACCACAAAATAATGAATGCTTTAGAAGAGTTCTAACACCAACGTTATTTTATAAATAACACAAGGTGACATTTGTTAGGGAAAAAATTAATATTTGCAGATATTGGAATAGCACTGAAAGTGGCGCTGCTAATATGGAATATGGTGTCCTGTTGCCACTGCCAACGAAATTAATGCTTTCCTACGCCTGCCATACCTTCCATGTCTTACCACTTTTTATATCTTCCATAAAGATGAGACTGTCATTTGGTGGCTATTTATACCTCCATAAATCCTGCAGCTATCAGGTCTAAATTAGACATCGTTTCAAGGAGGGTAGATCCAGGCATTTGATTGCCATGGAGAAGAGATTGTGACACAGGGATGGTGAAAGGAAAACTCATAGAATGATGTGTTTCCATCTGTCTGCAGAGAAGAGGTTTCTGCCATTTGTCCTGTAGCACCACACAAAGCCACGACGTATGCCAGTTGGAGCGAGTTTCCATTTGAGTGAAAATTAAGAGTGTTTGTTTTCTGAAATAACTGGAGGAATAGTACATCAATAAACACCTAATATATTTTTTTTTAGTGCTGGCTTTTTTCTTTGTAAACTAAAATATTTTTTTCCATAGCCTGCTTTCATTTTTGAGTTCTGCATAAATACACAGTGATAAGATGACCCTCTCAAGGTCCTTTGCCAGTTTTTCTTTTTCTTTCTCCCTTCCTTCCTCTTTCTTTTTTTTCCTATGATATATCTCTTCCCAACTTTATTTTCAGATTTAAAAATAGATCTCAGTGTTCCTTTAAGTTATATTTTGAAATTGCTCCTCTGTATATAAGCATTCGTTTTGAAGGACTCATTGTTTAAGGACTGCAGGGTATTTCCATTTAGATCAATATTCAGGCAAAGTTTATTTGGCTTATGGAGATTTTCTTGATTATGTCACTCAAATGTTAGTTCAAATGTAACTGAGGACTTAATTACCCCACAATGCACACACAAATCTCAAATATTTTGTCAGGGAATAAAGAAAATTGAGCCAACATTGTCTTTATTATGGATTGATTTGGCTAAGGTTTTCAAGCACCACTAGATGTTCATATTTTGAGATTCAGCTGCAAGTTGAACTGGAGTTTCCTGCCATGTGCACTTGAGCAGGCTTTGTAGTGTCTTCGTAAACGTGCCCATAGAGCAGATCCTAACTGGCAATCCATGGATAAATATTAGAGCTTCCACATCCTAGGACCACAGAAGGAACAAAGATCCAGCCACAGACAGTGGATATAGTAATACAATCAACTTCTGATGGTCTCTAAGGAGAGACTCATGGGATGAATAAGGTTTAACTGTAGATAGTCCCAAATCATTTATTCTTTTCATATTTGTACCATTGGGAAATCACATAGCTGATAACATTATAAAAGTATAGTTTTAAGATTTGACTCATTATGGCAGATGGTATTTTTCAAAATGGCAAACAGTATCTTTCTTTCCAAGTGACATTCATACAACATGGGTGATCTTGGTGTTCCTCCCATCATATGTTCCTCCCTTGAACTTGGATAAACTGGGGTTGCTATCTCAATCCCCAGAATGTGGCAGAAAGGAAGCCATGAGATTGCTGAGATTAAATAATGAATCGTGTAATTCTACCTTTCTCTCTTGAGATGCTTGCTCTTGGAACCAGCTGCCAGGTGGAGAAGCCGGGGAGTGAGAACCGCGGGGACCTGTAAGAGTCCAGCTGAGGCCCCCAAAACCCCACGGGACCTCTGCCAGACCACAACTCCAGCCCCCAGCTGTGAAGTCACTGCCCACAGAGAACCCAGAGAACTCACTGCCCACAGAGAACCCAGACATGGTGAACGACAGCAGGCCATCTTGCTATTTCCTAATTCCTCACCCACAGGCTCTCTGAGCGTAACAAAATGGTTGCTTCCTCCCATTCTGTCACGTAGCAGCTGTACGACTCACGCGGACACACGGACAAAAGCATTCAGACGTAAGCGCATCCCCTCATCAGTACCTCCCTGGTCACCTGTCCATAGTGCAGATGGAGAAGTGATGAGAAGGAACATCCTGGAGGCAGACTTAGCCTGACTTCCAAACCTCGTACACCCACCACGCGGCATCCTTTCTAAAGAATTTGTTGCTGCTTTCTCTTGCATTGCAGGCAGAGTCTACCACTGAGCCTCCTGGGAAGACCTCCTAAGGAACAGAATACAAAGATACTAAAGCTTCTAAGAAACTCATCTTAGACCTCCTCCCCTCCAACCACCACTGGACCAGAAGCAGCAGACAATGAATATATGAAAGACCTCTCAGTATCAGGAGATAAAACAGCAGTGCTTTTATTAGTAGTGGAAATCATGATTGCAGGCATCTTATAAGAACACAGAGCCTAAGTTTCATGTAGAGATGTTTCCCTTTCACAGTCATTTGCAGAAAGTAAGTTTCATTGTATATTATCTCAGATTTCTAAGTATTATTGTATCAAATTATACAAATGTCATCACTGACTACATTGTAGGAAAGTTGAAAGACGGTGGGTTTGTAAGCCAGAGCAATCTGAATTTGGAATTACCTGCATTAACTGGCTTGATGACCTTGAACATGTTATTAAACAGTTCTCAGTCCTGGCTTCTTTTTGCACTTAAAAAAAAAAGATGAAAGTGTCCACTTTGTTAATATATTATCAAGTTAGATTGTTTGAATTTGGATTCAGAAGTCAGAAACACAATGAGATGTGTACTTTGGGGTACAATGGTGAATATATTTCCCAAGACAAATTATATAATGTTTAAAAGACTGAACAACACAGCAAAGAGCCCATAATTATATGTCCTCAGAGTGGTGGCATTTACTCGTTCTGAGTCAGTGGCAGGTGGGGCACTAGGCTACAGGACTAGAAAGGAGAGCAGGTTATTAAAGCTTTTACAGGATAAGGAGGCCAGGAGGGCTCACAGCCCACTCTCTAAAACTCAAAATGTTTTGAGTTTAATGTACACGACTCTCCTTTAAGACTGATAACAGGTCTTTCCGGCAAACATAGAAGGTGAGGTTGGGGGGTGGGAGGAAGAAGTTGTATTTCCACTGTTCTCCATGAAAGAGAAGCAGTAACTCACTTACATGCCGGGAAGCACTTACTTCATGACCTGACGTGCATATCTGTTTATCTCTGTACACACATGCACACACACACACTCACACACTCCAACTGTGCCCCCAGTATAATGCACAAATTTCAAATCCTCCCACCCTCACTGTTGAGCAAAGAGCTCCCAAGGCTGGCGTGCCCCTGCTCCCTACAGGCTGAGAGGTACTGACAGGGCCTGGAGGTGGCTGCCATCCCCACCCCCGGGCTTCCATCGGCAGGGTGGTATACAGGGCAGTGGGCCCACACCTTGGGGGAGATGTCGTGAGCAGGGGCCTGGGCCTGACGGAGACCCTGGGATCCAGGAGTGGACCCTCATTCTCAGCTGTTCCTCCACTGCAACAAAAGTGTGCACGGGAAATCCAATGATGAACGAGCAATGCCATGGCTTTATGGGAAAGAAATCCTAAAACTCCGTGAATGGTTTGAAAATAATTAAAATGACTTGAACTTGCGATGGGGTTGCCAAGAGTCAGATGCGACTGAGTGACTAAACACACACACACAGTACCTTTGAAGGCCCTTAATTTTCACTGATGAAAGTGAAAGAGGAGAGTGAAAAAGTTGGCTTAAAACTCAATATTCAGAAAAGTAAGATCATGGCATCTGGTCCCATCACTTCATGGCATATAGATGGGGAAACAGTGGAAACAGTGTCAGACTTTATTTTGGGGGGTTCCAAAATCACTGCAGATGGTGATTGCAGCCATGAAATTAAAAGACGCTTACTCCTTGGAAGGAAAGTTATGACCAACCTAGATAGCATATTGAAAAGCAGAGACATTACTTTGCCAACAAAGGTCCATCTAGTCAAGGCTATGGTTTTTCCAGTGGTCATGTATGGATGTGACAGCTGGACTGTGAAGAAGGCTGAGCACCGAAGAATTGATGCTTTTGAACTGTGGTGTTGGAGAAGACTCTTGAGAGTCCCTTGGACAGCAAGGAGATCCAACCAGTCCATCCTAAAGGAAATCAGTCCTGAATATTCATTGGAAGGACTGATGTTGAAGCTGAAACACCAATACTTTGGCCAACTGATGAGAAGAATGGAATCATTTGAAAAGACCCTGATGCTGAGAAAGATTGAAGGCGGGAGGAGAAGGGAACAACAGAGGATGAGATGATTGGATGGTATCACTGACTCAATGAACTTGAGTCCAAGTGAACTCTGGGAGTTGGTGATGGACAGGGAGGCCTGTCATGCAGCAGTCCATGGCGTCGCAAAGAGTTGGACATGACTGAGTGACTGAACTGAATTGAATTTTCACTGCAAACAAGAAGGTGTGAGCAACAGTCACAGATATTTTATTCTGGAGTAAACCTAATCCTTGCCTCCATCTTTATTCCTCTCAGATTTCCTGTGACCAGCTTGGAGGGGATTTGGGGGAGTTGGAAGCCAGCAGGGAGAAGAAGCATCAGCTTTTTCCTGGAGACATTAGTCCTCAAAACAGGTATTTTTGTCACTCAGAGCTGGGCTGCAAATGGTGCAGCTGGAAATGCCCTTGATTGGGAGAACAGGGAGTGGTCCTGCTGGGTACTTCTGAGTGGTTTCTTAAAAAAAAAAAATCATTTCCTGAGAGTTACTTTTCCTCATAAAGCTTTTCGCCTATACTCCTGTGTATCTAGTCTACACTGTGATAAATGTTCATTTGAAAATTGAGAGTAAAATAGTAAAGCAGATGAAAGTGTTAGTCACTCTGTTGTGTCCAACTCTTTGTGATGCTGTGGACTGTAACTGCCAGGCTCCTCTGTCCATGGAATTTCCAGGCAAGAATACTGGAGTGGGTTTCCATTCTCTTCTCCAGGGGCTCTTCCCAACCCAGGAATTGAACCCAGGTGTCCTGCATTGTAAGCGGGTTCTTTACCATATAGCCACAAGGGAAGCCCTATTAAAGCACATATTATGGGCTAAACTGTGCCCCCACCCACACAAAAGTTCATGTGGTAAAGTCCTAGCCCCCAGAACTTCAGAAAATGACTGTATTTGGAGATAAGGCCTTCGAAGAGGTGCTTGAGTTAAAATAAAGTCGTTAGGGTGACTCTTAACCCAATGCAGCTGGTGTCCTTATACAGAGAGGAGATGAGGATTCAGACAGACACACAGAAGAAGACCCTGCAAGAACACAGGGAAAAGACAGCCATCTGCAGCCAAGGGGACAGCTGCCCCTGGTGATGCCTTGATCTCAGACATCTAGCCTGCAAAACTGTGAGGAAACACATTTCTGTTGTTTAAGCCACAGTCTATGGCACTTTGTTATGGCTGCCCTAGCAAACTAATATGGAGAGGGCAATGGCACCCCACTCCAGTCCTCTTGCCTGGAAAATCCCAGGGACAGAGGAGCCTGGTAAGCTGCAGTCCATGGGGTAGCTAAGAGTCGGACACGGCTGAGCGACTTCCCTTTCACTTTTCACTTTCATGCATTGGGGAAGGAAATGGCAACCCACTCCCGTGTTCTTGCTTAGAGAATCCCAGGGATGGGGGAGCCTGATAGGAGGCTGTCTATGGGGTTGCACAGAGTCGGACATGACTGAAGCGACTTAGTAGCAGCAGCAAACTAATACAGTACATAATAGATCTCAAAATATTTAACTTATAAATAGCACTCTTTAATTAGAATTTAAGTGGAAACAAGACTATACAATCAAACTGTGGGACTTTTAGAAAATTCCAAATTTTATCAGGTTTCTTTCCAACAAAATATTAACATTTTTTTCCCAACTTTATGCAGATGTAATTGACATATAGAGTTTCCCTGGTGGCTCAGTGGTAAAGAACCCGCCTGCCAGTCTAGGAGGTGCTGGTTCAATCCCTGTGTCAGGAAGATCCCCTGGAGAAGGAAATGGCAACCCACTCCAGTATGCTTGCCCGGAGAATTCCATGAACAGAGGAGCCTGGCAGGCTACAGTTCATAGGGTCGCAAAGAGTTGAATGCAACTGAAGAGACTGAGCAAGTATGCCAAGGTCATCATTGTAATCACCATGGTGAGGATTGCCATGGTATTTGCAGCTGTCTTAGACAATGACAATAGCTGCCATTATTAAGTGCTTTTGGGTGCCAGCCACTGTCTAAGCAGTTTCTATGCATTAGCTTATTTAACTCCATGTAGGCCAACTAGGTAGACAATACCACTGGTCTCATTTCTTAGGTGAAGGATTTAAGATTTCAGAAGTCTAGACAACCTGTACAAGCTTATGCTCTGGGGCCCAGTGTCAAAGTTTTCTGCAGATAGCTGCCTCTATCCTTTTTTTTTTTTTTTTTTGGCTGCACTGGGTCTTTGTTTTTATGCAGGCTTTTCTCTAATTGTGGCACGCGAGCTTAGTTGCTCCACAGTGTGTGGGATCTTAGTTCCCTGACTAGGGACCTTCCCCTGCATTGGAGGGTGAATTCTTAACCACTGGACCACCAGGTAAGTCCTGAGCAGCCTCTGTTCTCTGAAACTTTAATTGATGAGGGTGACCCAGATTCAGAGTCTCACAGGTCCCATCCAGGAAGACACCACTGGTCTTGGGGAGAAGAGCCTTGAGGCCCTGATTGTACTCTATGGCTGCCCTGTAGCATGGAAAAGTGTTCATTCCTGAGAATGAGGAAGGGTCTTCGTGGACTAGCTGTTGCTGGAGCCCCTGCCTCAGAGGAAATACTTACTTCTTTCTCACTCTTGTACAATGACCTGAAAGCAATAAGAAAACCCATCACTCATTGGTTTCAACTATGTAGAAATCAACCTTCGAAAGCACTATCTTCCCTAGATGCTCCCTGATTTGATCCTGGGACTGCCAGACAAAGTACCACAAAATGGGGAGCAGGAAACAACAGGAAATTTGGACTCGGTTGGGAGACTAGAAGTGTGAAGTTGGGATGTTGGCAGAACCAGGCTCCCTCTGAAATTCTGGGAGGCTCCTTCCTTGTCTCTTAGTTTGTGGAGGTGGCTGGCCATTCTAGGTATTCCTTCCTATGAAGACTCCAATCTCTGCCTTGGTCACATGGCCCTCCCCCTCTGTGTCTTTTCTGCCTTCTTGCTCCCCTTGTAAGGACATCAGCACACCAGCAGGTCCACTCTAAAGCACCACCACCCCATCTCAACTGGATCTTAACATATGCAAATGCCCTATTTCCAAATTAGGTCATATCTGAGGTTTGGGGTGGATATGAATTTTAGGGAGACACTATTTGGAAGATGAATAGTTAAATA
Organism: Budorcas taxicolor; assembly: GCF_023091745.1. NCBI lineage: Eukaryota > Metazoa > Chordata > Mammalia > Artiodactyla > Bovidae > Budorcas > Budorcas taxicolor. Next base: position 35,122,474 of record NC_068923.1, on the reverse strand, counting down.
AATATTTGCCCCAGAATTCTGCGGTGGAGCAGAGCCAAAAGTCTGGGGCCAATTCTTCCCTGTCACAGCAAACAAAGGGCAGCCTTGGGGGTCACATGTCAGTTCTCTGCCTACCCAGCTGACGACACTTGCAAACCAAACCCTGACATCTGACATGGATGGAGGGAGCAGAGAGCAGCAGCGTCAGTATCCGGGTATACTCAGGCTCGGGTTGTCAATGTTTTCAAAGGCTACATTTGAAAGGAAAGGTTGGCTAATTTCTACTCTGATGCCAGTCATCTTGAGAAAGCTGAAGATTTTATTTGGAAATCTGAGACACTTCAGGTTCTCTCGATGCTTGGATATTTTTAACTGTTAATATTCAAAAACAATTGGCAGTATTTCTGTTGCCAACTGTTTGTTGGTTTGTCACCTGTGGTTATATATAAAAAGCAAAGCATCTGTATGGATTTATTTTCACAGCCAGTGACCTGATGAAAAAAGTGAAAAAGTGAAAGTGTTAGTCACTCACTCATGTCTGACTCTTTGCGACCACATGGACTGTAGCCCGCCAGGCTCCTTCTCTGTCCATGGAATGGGTTGCCATGCTCTCCTCCAGGGGATTTTCCTGGTCTGGGGATCAAACCCAGATTTCCTGCATTGCAGGCAGATTCTTTACTGTCTAAGCCACCAGACTTGATAAAAGCATAACAAACAAGGAAACAGAGGGTCATGGCTGAAGTTCACTTGATTCTGTGTTTGAGTCACAAGCCTGTTTGATATTGCTGTGTACATTGTTATTCACTCTTTTTTCAAAAGTCTTTATTTTATTTAATAAAAACAATGTTCATTTATTATCTCCAGATTTTTGTGGGTCAGGAGTCCATGCAGATAGCTGTGCCCTCTGCTCATGGTCTCATGAATCCACAGTCAGGGTGCTAGCTGGTCTGCACTCTGGTCCGGAGCCTGAACGAGGAAGAATCCACTTCCAAACTCATCCAGAATTCACTTCCTTGTGTGTGATGGAGCTACTGAATTTGTTACAATACTGCTTCTGTTTTACGTTCTGATTTTCAGGCCTCCTCCAGCCATGTGGGATCTTAGCACCCTTACCAGAGATCAAACCTGCACCCTCCCCCATTGGAAGGGAAAGTCCTAACCACCGGACTGTCATAGAGCCTTCTCTTAGAAGGAGTTGGTAGGCAGCTTTTTAACATATCAAACAAAGGGGGTTTTACTAGTAGATACAGCTCTTAATCCTGTGGACAATATGCTCCCATGAAACCCCTCTCAGTTATCCATTGCATATTGATGGAAAAAACTCATTACAATTTGGTAGAAACTTTTGGTAAGGTCTCTGTCTAGACAACACGTTCGATAAAGAGAAAATCAGGAAAAACGATGAAATATATTTGTCCTAAGAATCTCTACAGATTTTCTACAATAAAAAAAGCACATTCTCAGACTCTCTGAAAATGTATTCATTTTCAAGTGAAGTTGAGTTTTCCTGGAACCAGAAGTCTGAAACAAGCCCATCATCTTTTCTGGATTGCTCCTAGTTTCTATGAGTAAGAGCAAAGTGTTTGCCCTCACTACTGTGAACACCAAAGAGATTTTTTAAGCAAAAATAAATAAATAAATAAAAAGAGAGAGAGATTTTTACTGCAGAAAGATTTTTAAAAGTTATTTATGTTGAAAGGTCCCTTTGGATTTATGGATAAACAGACTGCAAATTAAACAACTTTACTAGACATGGAAAGAATGTCTACATTTGCCCCCACATCTCTGTAGACTTGGCTTGGCCTGATGTGTGTTTATTCTTACATAAGCATCACAGTGTGTGTAAGTCGCTTCAGTCTTGTCTGACTCTTTGAGAACCCATGGACCTTAGCCCACCAGGCTCCTCTGTCCCTGGGAATTCCCAGGCAAGAATACTGGAGTGGATTGCCATTTCCTTCTCCAGGGTATGTTCCTGAACCAGAGATCAAAGTCAGGTCTCCTATATTGGTAGGCAGATTCTTTTTTTTTTTAAACGGAGGATAATTACTTTATAATATTATGGTGGTTTTTTTTTTTTTTTTTTGCCATACAGTGACATGAATCAGCCATGGGTGCATATGTGTCTCCCCATCCTGAATGCCCCTCCCTTCTCCTTCCCCACCCCATCCCTCTGGGTTGTCCCAGAGCACCAGCTTTGAGTGCCCTGCTTCATGCATCAAACTTGCACTGGTTATCTATTTTACACATGGTAATATACATGTTTCAATGCTAGTCTCTCAAATTATCCCACCCTAGCCTTCTCCCACAGAGTCCAAAAGTCTGTTCTTCATACCTATGTCTCTTTTTGCTATCTTTCATATAGGATCATTGCATAAAGGATCGTCATTACTGTCTTTCTAAATTCCATGCATATATGCTAAGTTGCTTCAGTTGTGTCCGACACTTTGCGACCCAATGGACTGTAGTCAGCCAGGCTCCTCTGTCCATGGGATTCTCCAGGCAAGACTACTGGAGTGGGTTGCCATTTCCTTCTCCATCTAAATTCCATATATATATGCGTTAATATACTGTATTAGTGTTTCTCTTTCTAACTTACTTCACTCTGTATAATAGGCTCCACTTTCATCCACCTCATTAGAACTGACTCAAATGCATTCTTTTTTATAGCTGAGTAATATTCCATCGTGTATAAGTACCACAATTTCTTTATCCATTTGTCTGATGATGGACATCTAGGTTGCTTCCATGTCCTAGCTATTGTAAACAGTGTTGCAATGAACATTGGGGTACATGTGTCTCTTTCAATTCTGATTTCCTTGGTGTATATGCCCAGCAGCGGGATTGCTGGGTCGTATGGCAGTTCTATTTCCAGTTTTTTAAGGAATATCCACACTGTTCTCCATAGTGGCTGTACTAGTTTGCATTCCCACCAACAGTGTAAGAGGGTTCCCTTTTCTCCACACTCTCTAGCGTCTATTGTTTGTAGAGTTTTTGATGGCAGCCATTCTGACTGGCATGAGATGGTACTTCTTTGTGGTTTTGATTTGCATTTCTCTAATAATGAGTGATGTTGAGCATCATTTCATGTGTTTATTAGCCATCTGTATGTCTTCTTTGGAGAAATGTCTGTTTAGTTCTTTGGCACACTTTTTGATTGGGTTGTTTGTTTTTCTGGTATTGAGGTGCATGAGCTTGTATATTTTTGAGATTAATTCTTTGTTAGTTGCTTTGTTTGCTATATTCTCCCATTCTGAAGGCTGTCTTTTTACCTTGCTTATAGTTTCCTTCATTATACAAAAGCTTTTAAGTTTAATTAGGTTCCACTTGTTTGTTTTTGTTTTTATTTCTATTACTCTGGGAGGTGTGTCATAGAGGATCTTGCTGTGATTTATGACAGATGTGTCCTGCCTATGCATTCCCTCTAAAAGTTGTATAGTTTCTGGTCTTACATTTAGGTCTTTAATCCATTCTGAGTTTATTTTTGTGTATGGTGTTAGAAAGTGTTCTAGTTTCACTCTCTTACAGGTGGTTGACCAGTTTTTCCAGCACCACTTGTTAAAGAGATTGTCTTTTTTCCATTGTATATTTTTGGGTGGATGGATTCTTTAGGGGAAGCACTTTATGCTGAAGGGAAGTGTTTTTCCTTGCCTCTTGTAGCCTCTGGTAGCCCCAGATGCTCCTTGGCTTGTGAAAACATAACTCTAATCTTCACACAGTTTTCCCAGTGTGCATGTCTCTGACAACATTTCTCCTTTTTATAAGGACCTCAATGGCAACCCACTCCAGTACTCTTGCCTGGAGAATCCTATGGACGGAGGAGCCTGGTAGGTGACACTTCACTCATTCAGTCACACTGGATTAAGGCCCACCCTAATGACCTTATTTTAATGTACCTGGTGGTGGTTCAGCCGCTAAATTGTGTCTGACTCTTGCAGCCCTGTGGACTGTAGCCCACCAGGCTCCTCTGTCCATGGGATTCTCCAGGCAAGGATACTGGAGTGGGTTGCCATTTCCTTCTCCATGGGATCTTCCCAACCCAGGGATGGAACCTGGGTCTCCTGCATTGCAGGCAGATTCTTTTCCAGCTGAGCTATGAGGGAAGCCCTTTTAAAGGACCTACCTCTGTAGAAACTGTACTTCCAAGAAAGGTCACATCTTTTGGTCCTGGGGCTTAGTGCTTGAAGTTGTCTTTATGAGGGAAATAATTCAACCCTGTAGCAGGTAATGCCAGCTGTTCTGTCTGAATTCCTATTTGATACCCACAGTGTTTGCCTTCTCAGCTGCTCACTGTATGAGTTCCAAAGAGGCAATTAGAAAATCAAGTGCAAGTACAAATGAGACGCCGTAATCATGACATATGGATGACTAACCAGCTCCTTCCTAACAGTCACTTTCTTCCTTTGTTCTCTGGCCAGATTTCTGGAACTTCATGCAAAGGCCTGAAATAGTTTTAAAACAATACATTCTTCTTCTTTAATTAAGTTTCATCCTTAGGAGAATGTCTTCCATAACTCAAGTTGTTTACTCATTCTCTGTGCTCAGTGATGGCTCTTAAAGACAGTCCATTAAAGAAGTAGACCTTCATGGCATTCATGACCAGGGACCATGTGACTTTTAATTATGTGGTAATTGCTATTGTATAGGCTTCAAGCTGCTCTGTAACTCAGAAGTCTTATTTTAAATTTAGAAAATAGTTCATTTTTCTATTTCTAAATGAAAGTCAACATGTTGGAAAAGAGTCAAATGAAATCTTTTCATGCCTAAAATGTGCACATAGTCATTTTATATTTTTGAAAATCATTTTAGTCCTGGTAGATGTTTTGCTATAAACTATTTCAGAATGCATTTTATAGACAACAGAATTCTGGGGGAACAGGATTCAGAAGGTCACTAAACCCATTTTTCTTCCTTTGGGCAGAGTCACCTTGGCTAAAACCTACCACCATGATAGATGATTTTTAAGGTCAAAATGTAAACTCAAATTGCATGGTAATGAACAAGGTCTTACTCCAGAGCTTTGGTCTTCTCTGCGTTGGCAGAAATGTGACCTTTGGCATGGCTCTGTGGCTGTGCCTTGAAATAATAAAGACTTTGGCTCCAAGACTCGAAATATTTTCCTTAGAAGAAGCACTTTTATGTTTCTTCCTTCAAATAGACCTCAAATGATTCTCAAGGAGGGGAAACAAACAATGAAAAAATTCTGAAATATTAATATATTCCTTATTTTGTGTTGCAAAAGTCACCTTAGGCATGTGCAACAATGCCTTTCTATAACAGTTTGTGGCAATAAAAGCACCATAAACTACATTATCTCCTTTCGCATGTCATCATTTTCCTTGTGAATATTATCATGACCATTTTCTAAGGGTGGGCACTGCTTGTGAAGACTAAGCATGGTTTTGAAGGGCTGACAAAAAATCAGGGCTAGACTTGTAATTTCTGGAGTTGTTCTATTATATCTGTAAATTGAAGAAGTATACTCAACTCACAAAGTGGCTGAGATGAATAAATGAGTCCCTAGGATCTAAAACATTACTGGCTATCACAAAGGTGCTCCACAAATATTTGTTGAATAAATAGAATGAATGAAAAAATAAATATTAAGCCTGCCAGGCACAGAGTATGTACTCAACAAATATTAGCCATTAATGTTAAGGACAGATGAAGAACCACTATTTCTTTAAAAAAAAAAACAACTTTATTTTGTATTAGTATATAGCTGATTAACAAACAATGTTGACCTGTTGTTGAAAATATGTTCAATAACCATGAGTTGCACTCAACTTTGGGCGGGGCAGAAAAGCCAAGAGAGAGATCCTCAGTCATGCGCATTCTCCAGTGACAATGTCTTTAGATCAGACGGTCCATGCATCTTCCATAAGTGCACTGGCAGGGCCAAGCTTTCTGGCCCACCTCCCTGTAAGGGTGAAGTGGAACCTCAGTGTTGGAGAGTCCACTTGTCAAAGCCATAGGAAATCACAGTCACAAACGACCCCAATCTCTGGGACCAGCCACAGGAAAGGCGTTTTTCTTATTCACGTCGCTGTCAAGTGCAGTCCAAGTGGATCGTGGCTTGTCTCCAAGCAGTGACTCAGGGACCCAGCAGCTCCCACACTTCAGCTCTGCCCACAGCCCAGAAGAGGAGCCCCTGCTATTAGGTGAGCACTGGCAGTCTTTTTCACACTACCTAATATTTATTCCAGACTCAAGATGAAAGGAGGTGAAAACATCAGTTTGATTTATTGTGAGTTATCAGCAGATTGAAATATATTCCTTCTGTTGTTATTTTAAATGGCCAAGTGGAAACACTGCTTTATACTTGATACCACACACCAAATACTTAAACTGATCTCAGTGGTCAATTCTACAAGTATCTGGTTTATGGAGGTTATACTGAAATGTTGCTGTTGCTATTGTTTAGTTATGCAATAGTGTCCGACTCTTTGTAGACCCCATGGACTATACCCTCCAAGTTCCACTGTCCATGGGATTTCCTAGGCAAGAACACTGGAGTGAGTAGCCATTCCCTTCTCCAGGGCATCTTCCTGCCCCAAGGATTGAATCCAGGTGCCAGCACTGCAGGAGGATTCTTTACCATCTGAGCCACCAGGGAAGCCCATAGATACCACACAATTAAGGAATGTAGTGTAAGACCTTGCTGAGCCTCACTGAGGGATATCCAAGGTCTGATACTGCACCAAGGGGCCAAAAGTGTATGTTTAATGACACATGAGCTTCCATTCACTCTTAAACACAAATCGTTTGCAACCTTTTATAATAATAGTAGGGCCTTATATAGAAAAATGATATCAAAGAAAAGTTTTTCTATTACTCTACAAAGCTGAGGATAGAAGAAAGAAAAGCTCTTCATTATCTTTCTTTATCAGATGTTGTGATTCATTGCAGCTACCAGCTACAACCAATACTTTCCTACATTTAAAGGAATTCTTACTTGGTGTAATCCAACATTTTATATTTTCCATTCTGTCTCTTCTCCTTTCTTTTTAAACAAGTTTGTGTCAATTTGAAAATATGGTATCATTAAATCAGCCACTGGATTTCATTGAGAGTTTTTGACATCATAATAACTTACTGGAAAGAATATCAATCAAATGTTCATCAGTCAGCTTAATTTAGATATTGTGAAAACTCAGTGAAAAATAAAATACAGTATTGTAAAGTAAAATAAAGAAAAAAATTTAGGATGTGTCTTTTGTTGGCTGTCTTTATTGAACAATTGTACAAATAGGCATTCATTGTGGTGGCTGAAGAAACCCTGAATTATCGGAAAAGACTGTGTTTAGATAACACTTAGCAAATAAATGTCAGGCCAGTTCAGTATGGTTTGCATTGTCCGTCCCATTAGGTTTCAGACACTTTGACATCTACAGATTTTGAGAAACTTTGTCTTACTTGTGTTGATAATTCTGTAGAACCCAGAGAAGAGTTTGTGCATGGGTACTGAAAATTATAAAACACAAACATGAATGGAAACAAGATGTTTTGAATCACAATTGTTTATTTGGAAACACAAAGCCTCTAGTTCCCATTTTTATTTTATCTCATCGTCAGACCCAGGAGGTTTGGTGTTGAGAGCTTCTCTGACAATTCTGTTATGTGTACATCTGACGCACAATTTCACACCCAGAAAATGAAAAACTGTTGTTTATTAAGTACGAGACAATGTGTTAGAAATTTTCATGTGTGTCATCTTATTCAATCATTAGACATTTGATGCTAAAATGTTGGTAATATTATTCTCCTCACTTGAGGGGGAAACTGAGTTTCAGAGAGTTTAAGTAAATTTCATGAGGTCACAGAGATAATTGGTAAATCAGAAACTGAGAATGGCCTCTAAAAATCAGTTCTCCTCAGTTTCTAAACATTCTCTTGTCTTGAGACTGTTCTCCCAAGGCGTTTCTGACCGAACTATTTCCGCCCGCCACATCCAGAGTCTTCCCCTTCACCTCAGTCTCAGTCTAGATGTCATTTGCTCTGAGTAAATTTAACAACCCCCAAGATGGGCACGTGGTCATTGTGGTCGACGTGGAATGGACATGTGGCTTGGAAGAGAAATAAAATTCTGACACCATGAGCCACTGAAGTGTTGGTGTCATTTGATATCAAAGCATGATTTAGCCTGTCCTGATGGATAAGAAAGCTCCTCAAATCCACACAGTAGCAGATCTTGGATTCCAATACAGATCTACAAGAATCCAAAATGAATGCTCTAAATCCTATAAATGAAACTATGAGCCAAATCAATTTAGGGCCTTGGTGATCTCTCTTGTGCCCTAGAAATTATATTGGTAATTTCGATAGTGTCAAAGAGGTCAAGACTGTGAGTAGAGTTATGAAAACCAGTTAATCATAGTGATTCTGTATTCTGTTAAGCTAATGGCCAAGATCGATTCAAAAGGAACTTTATGTCTTTTTTAAAAATGTTCTCAGTATTTTCATTCATATTTTAATTGCTTTTCATTAATCTTGACCCCTAAACTTACTTACAGGATATATACATACACATACACACACACACATATATATATATTTTAAAATGTACATATATTTATCAATATATTCTATTATACATTTATATATATCATTTGTAAATTTATATATATTTATTTATAAATTTTAGATAAGAGGTTTTGCCTTTATTTTTCTGGTAATTGTTTTATTCACGTATTCAAAATTATTTACTAAAAAAAAAGATCAACAAAGGACCTCTATGTTTTGAGTGTGAAGAAATTTAGACGTTTATTTTGTGCGAGTGTGATTCTGTAGGAGAATTTTCACCTTTAATTTTTTACTGTGCACGTGTGCTCAGTCACTTCAGTCGTGTCCAGCTCTTTGCAACCCTATGAACTATAGCCCGCTAGGCTCCCCTGTCCACGGGATTCTCCAGGCAAGAATACTGAAGTGGGTTTCCATGACAAATTCCAGGGGATCTTCCCAACCTAGGGATTGAACCTGGGTCTCCTGCATTGCAGGTGGATTTGTTACCAACTGAACCACCAGGGAAACCTTTGTATCTCAAGTAAATAGCATTTATGATAGTAAGTTATTAAGAAAATAACGGTGCAATTTTGATGAGTTCAAAATTGTAAATTTAGGATTTGTAGCAAGAATTTATAGCCCTATATCAATCTTAGAATTAAACTAGGTCCTGAGACTTAAATACCAGTCCTTTTCACTTAATAATATGATTTAAGGATGTTTCTCAACTCCTATGACTCAGTGCCTTAAATTGCAAATTTGTAATTGGATAATATTATGTATTGTGTACTTGTAAGAGTAAAAAGAAAGAATACTTAGGAAAGCACTTTTATATTGTAAACGTTATGAAAGCAGTAAAGTTGTATGTTTTAATAACATTTTCTTTAGACTCAGAAGACATAATAAAAAACACTCCCAAATTTCAGTCTAAAATGGAACTGGAAATAAGAAATGAATCTCAAGCATTTGCCCACAGGAAAATGAACTTTACTGAAATGTAATTTCTCCTAAATGCCTGACTTATGGAAAACCGGAACATAAATATCCTGACTGCTGAGCATCCAGAAGAATCTCAACCCATCCTCACTCAAGCCTATGAATTTGCTACTTGGACCCCTAACTGGGTTCTTTGCATGCCTTCTGCAATAATACAACCCTCCTCAAACCAAACAGCTTGTGTTTCCCAAACTCCAATTCCTCTGCTATTCCTAAATAAATTCAATTTCTGGTAATTTGAAACAAACAAACAAAAAACCCTCCCTGAGAGTATGGAACAGTGGGAAAATTAGAAATGTAGAATAAAAAGAGAGAAATGAGAAGATGAAACTGAAGAGATGAGGCGCAATCAAATCTTTGTTCCTCACAGTCACACGGAGAGATCTGGGCTACATCCTGAGTACGTACGTACTTCACTGGCCATGTTGGGGCCACAGGTCAGATTCATGTTTTCTGAAGTTTATTCTAACTGCACAGTAGAGAATGGAGTTGCTGGCTAGTGGCTTTCTCTATATGTTGGGTCTTCTTTGCTATTGCACTCAAATCGGACAAGTGGTAGTTTCTGAAATGTTAGTTACAATGTGGAATCTGAAATCATTTCAAACATTTATACTCTCTAGTATTGAAATTTATCACGCTTTTAATGGCAAAAGACTAAATTCAAACCTCTATTGATGTACTTACTTAGCTTGAAGAGCACAAACATGAGAACAGAGTGATGGAATTTGGTAGGACATTTGACCATCAGAGTAGCCCCAGCACCTTGGCTTGAGGACCTTCCAGGGTGTGGAGGTGCCTTTACATCCCTTCAGTGTGTGGAGGCCCAGGTGAGAACCACCAAGCTCATCACACTCATGAGAATACAGGTTACAAAACATGTTCCACTTATTCATATCTGTGGCTATCTGTCTCTGTGCAGCTGACAGTCTGGGTATGGACTCCACAAGAATCCCCCCAAATGCCCGTCCCCATGCCTGGCAAAAACACCCACATTGTATGCGCTATCGGCTTGTTTCAGCCACTCCAAACCCATACCTGAGAGCATAACATTACGATCCTCTCGAAGGAATAGCACATCATTAGTGCACTTGATGATCTTGTTGATATTTTCATAGCTTCCAACAGCAATGGCAAATGGATTTTTAGAAACAAAATGTTCCCCACAGACTATTACTATCAATCACTTCATTTTTAAACCTAAAAAAAAAAAAATCGTAATACGTTCTCCGGCTTAGAATTTTGTCTTTTAATTGTAAGTAAACATCAGCTAATGTTGACCAGTCCATAGCCTTGAACAAATAGATTCAGTTCAGTTTAGTTTAGTCCCTCAGTTGTGTCCGACTCTTTGCAACCTCATGGACTGCAGCATGCTTCCCCATCTATCACCAACCCCCGGAGCTTGTTTACACTCATGTCCATTGAGTCAGTGATGCCATCCAACCATCTTATCCTCTGTCGTCCCCTTCTCCTCCCGCCTTCAATCTTTCTCAGCATCAGGGTCTTTTCTTTTCTTTTTTTAAAAAATATAAATTTATTTATTTTAATTGGAGGTTAATTACTTTACAATATTGTATTGGTTTTGCCATACATCAACATGAATCCGCCACAGGTATACACGTGTTCCCCATCCTGAACCCCCCTCCCTCCTCCCTCCCCATACCATCCCTCTGGGTCATCTCAGTGCACCAGTCCCAAGCATCCAGTATCATGCATTGAACCGACTGGTGATTCTTTCATATATGATATTATACATGTTTCAATGCCATTCTTCCAAATCATCCCACCCTCTCCCTCTCCCACAGAGTCCAAAAGACTGTTCTATACATCTGTGTCTCTTTTGCTGTCTCGCATACAGGGTTATCGTTACCATCTTTCTAAATTCCATATATATGAACTAGTATACTGTATTGGTGTTTTTCTTTCTGGCTTACTTCACTCTGTATAATAGGTTCCAGTTTCATCCACCTCATTAGAACTAATTCAAAGGTATTCTTTTTAATGGCTGAGTAATACTCCATTGGGTATATGTACCACAGCTTTCCTATCCATTCGTCGTCTGATGGACATCTAGGTTGCTTCCATGTCCTGGGTATTATAAAATAAGTCAGCTCTTCAAATCAGGTGGCCAAAGTATTGGAGTTTCAGCTTCAACATCAGGTCCTTCCAATGAATATTCAGGACTGATTTCTTTTAGGTTGGACTGGTTGGATCTCCTTGCTGTCCAAGGAAATCTCAAGAGTCTTCTCCAACACCACAGTTCAAAAGCATCAATTCTTCAACTCTCAGCTGTCTTTATAGTCCAACTCTCACATTCATACATGACTACTGGGAAAATCATAGCTTTGACTAGACAGAACTTTGTTGGCAAAGTAATATCTCTGCTTTTTAATATGCTGTCTAGGTTGGTCATAGCTTGTCTTCCAAGGAGTAAGCATCTTTTCATTTCATGGCAGCAGTCACCATCTGCAGTGATTTTGGAGCCCCCCGTCCCAAAAAATGTCTGTCACTGTTTCCCCATCTATTTGCCATGAAGTGATAGGACCGAATGCCGTGATCTTTGTTTTCTGAATGTTGAGTTTAAAGCCAACTTTTTCACTTTCTTCTTTCACTTTCATCAAGAGGTTCTTTAGTTCTTCTTCACTTTCTGCCATAAGGGTGGTGTCATCTGTGTATCTGAGGTTATTGGTATTTCTCCCAGCAATCTTGATGCCAGCTTGTGCTTCATCCAGCCCAGAGTTTCTCATGATGTACTCTGCATATAAGTTAAATAAGCAGAGTGACAATAGACAGCTTTGATATACTCCTTCCCTGATCTGGAACCAGGCTATTGTTCTGTGTCCAGTTCTAACTGTTGCTTCTTGACCTGCACACAGGTTTCTCAGGAGGCAGCTCAGATGGTCTGGTATTCACATCTCTTAAAGAATTTTCTACAGTTTGTTGTGATCCGCACAGTCACCGGGGTTCCCTGGTGGCTCAGATGGTAAAGCATCTGTCTGCAATGCAGGAGACCCAGGTTCAGTCCTTGGGTTGGGAAGATGCCCTGGAGAAGGAAATGGCAACCCGTTCTAGTACTCTTGCCTGGAAAATTCCATGAATGGAGGAGCCTGGTAGATTACAGTCCATGGGGGTCTCAAAGAGTTGAACACGTTCCTTCATTCACACAATCAAAGGCTTTGGTACGGTCAATAAAGCAGAATTAGATGTTTTTCTGGAACTCTCTTGCTTTTTCTATCCAGTTGGATCCAATACCATCCAATGGACATTGGCAATTTGATCTCTGATTCCTCTGCCTTTTCTAAATCCAGCTTGAACATCTGGAAGTTCACAGGTCACATACAGTTGAAGCCTGGCTTGGAGAATTTTGATTGCTCTGTAAATTTAATATGTATGTAACTATTAGTGAGAGGGAGCAGATTTTTTTAAACTTTAACATTTTTGTTACAGAAGAAAACAATGCTCTTAATATAACTGTACCCAATCATTCCCTTTAAATTTTCTGTGATAACTTATTTTTAGTGGGTTTCTTATAAATAGTCTGAAATTAGATTTTTCTTTTCGTTCTGTTTTACCCTGTATTGCCAACTTTGCTTACAAATGCGAGGGTGTATTATATTTTTAGTGGTGCAAAATATGCCAAAAATAAATAAATAAGTAAATAAATGAAATAAATTCACTATAAAGAGATCCAAAAGAAAGAGCAAGGCTTCTGTGAGATACATGGAGATATGCCTCATGGGTCCCTTTCAAACTCCTAATCAGCTTCTCAGTCTGTAGTGTATGAAGACTCTTCCTGAATTTGCTGCTCTTACATCCATTTTCATCTCAGATGAAAGCAACAGCATCCTTCTTGTTGTTTTCTCAGCCCTTGGACTCATGCTTAAATCCTCTTTTCATCTCATCCTCTCCATCCCCTCTGCCAGATAATCCTCCTGGTTCTCCCTGGAAGTGTTTCCCAAATCTAAGCTTCTAATCTCTGTTCCTGCTTTGATCCTGTCCACACCACCAGCATCTCTCACCTGTGCTGCTCTATCACGTGGTCAGCCACTCTTCCTACCAGGACTCTGTTCTCACCCTACCTCTTGGGGGTCTGTTCTCTACACAACAATCTTTTAAAAATATAAGCCAGAATCATGTTGCGCTTCTATTTAAAACTATCCATAGATCTTATTTTGTTCACTTAATTGTTAAATTGCTCTTCAACTGCTAAAATGTAAATCCAGGAGAGTGGAAATGTGCATTTCTTTTGTTCTGTGGGGCTTCTTAGAATGGAACAATGCCTGTCACATAGTTGGCACTCAAGAATATTGGGTCAAGATATTGGCAGCCATGAAATTAAAAGATGCTTACTCCTTGGAAGAAAAGTTATGACCAACCTAGATAGCATATTCAAAAGCAGAGACATTACTTTGCCAACTAAGGTCCATCTAGTCAAGGCTATGGTTTTTCCAGTAGTCATGTATGGATGTGAGAGTTGGACTGTGAAGAAGGCTGAGCGCCAAAGAATTGATGCTTTTGAACTGTAGTGTTGGAGAAGACTCTTGAGAGTCCCTTGGATTGCAAGGAGATCCAACCAGTCCATTCTGAAGGAGATCAGCCCTGGGATGTCTTTGGAAGGAAAGATGCTAAAGCTGAAGCTCCAGCACTTTGGCCACCTCATGCGAAGAGTTGACTCATTGGAAAAGACTGATGCTGTGAGGGATTGGGGGCAGGAGAAGAAGGGGACGACAGAGGATGAGATGGCTGGATGGCATCACGGACTCGATGGACGTGAGTCTGAGTGAACTCTGGGAGATGGTGATGGACAGGGAGGCCTGGCATGCTGCGATTCATGGGGTCGCAAAGAGTCGGCCACGACTGAGTGACTGAACTGAACTGAACTGAAGTGAACATTGATAGTCAGTTGTTAGTGTGAAACGCTGTTAAGAAGCACTCCAAATATTATCAAAAGTGTTAAAAGAATTTGAACTGCTGAGTCATCAATTGACTTTAACATTAATATTAAAAGCAAAACTCAGCCTTAGAATTCACTAACATGGGTTCCCAACAATGTGGACATAGAAGGACTACTGTTATGCCCAAGTTGCGAAATCTCCCAATGACCACCAGGGAGCTGATACCGATGCAAAAGCAAGAGAGTTTTTATTACCAAGCTCGAGCTGGGGCTCCCACCGATACCGATGCAGCGGCTATAGGGAGGAGCCCTGAGCTCTGGGTTACATTGCTTATATAGGGTATTCTAGAGAGAAAAATTCGAAAAATGGGAGTCTCCGGGTCTAATTGGTCACCTTCTGGTGATGGGTTAGGTGTTGTGTTCTGATTGGTTCCCATTTCCTGGGCTTGATTCGAATTTCCCGGGCTGGCCAAGGGTTCTGATTGGCTCGCAGGTGGTGGGGTGAGGTCAGGGCATTTCCAAGGGCTCTTTTCCCGGAACTTTACAAAACGGAGTAGCTTAGATTCTTCACTACTACATCACCAAGTACCCTAGGGGTGGGAAAGCACTAGGACAGTATGTTTCAGAAGTTTGAGTCCAGAAAAATAGGCTAAAATGATGACAGCTAAGGAAGCCAGTGTTTGCTGTCACCAGAACATGAATGAACTTGGAGCAGATCTATATTCAAATTGCAGTGATACTAATCAGCTGTGTGACTCTGAGATGGTCTTTCACATCTCGGCATTCATATCAGGCTTCTAGTCAACTCATCAGTTTTAAAGAGAATTTCTTCCTTAGAAAGAGGCAGAGAGTTTCAAGGACAATTTTGAAAGTCTTCAATTCCAATCACAGTTTTCTTTGTAAGGAAGCTAGGAAATGAGATGTAAACAACAGCAAATCCAAACTAATTACCGTTCGAACAAAAGAAGTGGCCTGAATGGAAACTGTAATTGCTAGTGAAAACCTTCTATTAAGTAAATATGCTGCTTTGTCAAAATAACATGGCAAAAAGATTTAAATATTTTCTTTCTTCTTTTATTTTGAAATCTCCTAGTTAAAAATATTCAAACTATTACCAGATGAATAACTGAAAAACATTCTCTAAAGAGATGATATTTCATCAATCTGATGAAAATTTGAGCTCCTATAAATAAGTTCCTTAGCTGGGATAATAGGCATTTTAGGAGGAAATCTTAGCTAGGAGATTTGATAGTTAGAAAGCTTGACTGTGAACAAAATTATTTTTGTACAATTAATTTTCTCTGTATTAAAAAATTTCTGCCTACTAATATGATTCAGGAACTCCTAACTATAAAAGAACTTATCTTTGCCAAAGTTCTTTTAAAAGTCAGCTTGGGATGTGAAAGACATTTTGTTCTAGAAAATAGTCACATATCTATAAAACTCACAGAAACCTATGTAATCACTTGAGTGACTTATGTTAAATTTTTTTTAATGTACGTGTTATTCATCCCTGTGGCTAAATTTATTCCTATTTATTCTTTTCGATACTATTATAACTGGAATTTTTAAAATTTATTTTTCAGATAAAAATGTATAGAAACACAACTGATTTTGTATGTTAATTTTTATCCTGCAAATTGACTGAATTCATTTACTAGTTATAACAGGTTTTTGCAGAGTCTTTAGAGTTTTCTGTATACAGGATCATGACTCCTGGATGTTACAGGGAAAGTCTTAGGTGTCGTGATGGTCTCCTACCTGGGTATTTCCTGAGAAGATAAGGGTCAGATTTATGATTAACACTTTATCATAGAGGGTGTCATCTCACACACTAGAAAAGTAATGCTCAAAATTCTCCAAGCCAGTCTTCAACAATATGTGAACTGTGAACTTCCAGATGTTCAAGCTGGTTTTAGAAAAGGCTGAGGAACCAGAGATGAAATTGTGAACATCAGTTGGATCATCGAAAAAGCAAGAGAGCTCCAGAAAACATCTATTTCTGCTTTATTGACTATGCCAAAGCCTTTGACTGTGTGGATCACCACAAATTGTGGAAAATTCTGAAAGAGATGGGAATATCAGACCACCTGACCTGCCTTTTCAGAAACATATATGCAGGTCAGAAAGCAACAGTTAGAACTGGACATGGAATGACAGACTGGTTCCAAATAGGAAAAAGAGTATGTCAAGGTTGTCTATTGTCACCCAGCTTATTTAACTTATATGCAGAATACATCATGAGAAGCGCTGGGCTGAATGAAGCACAGCTGGAATCAAGATTGCCGGGAGGAATATCAATAACCTCAGATATGCAGAAGACACTACCCTTATGGCAGAAAGTGAAGAAGAACTAAAGAGCCTCTTGATGAAAGTGAAAGGGGAGAGTGAAAAAGTTGGCTTAAAACTCAACATTCAGAAAACGAAGATCATGGCATCTAGTTCCAACACTTCATGGCAAATAGATGGGGAAACAGTAACAGACTTTTGGGGAGGGGGCTCCAAAATCACTGCAGATGGTGATTGCAGCCATGAAATTAAAAGATGTTTACTCCTTGGAAGACAAGCTATGACCAACCTAGACAGAATATTAGAAAGCAGAGACATTACTTTGCCAACAAAGGTCCATCTAATCAAAGCTTATGATTTTTCCAGTAGTCATGTATGAATGTGAGAGTTGGACTATAAAGAAAGTTGAGAGCCAAAGAATTGATGCTTTTGAATTGTGGTGTTGGAGAAGACTCTTGAGAGTCCCTTGGACTGAAAGGAGATCCAACCAGTCCATCCTAAAGGAAATCAGTCCTGAATATTCATTGGAAGGACTGATGTTGAAGCTGAAACTCCAATACTTTGGCCACCTGATTTGAAGAGCTGACTTATTTGAAAAGATCATGATGCTGAGAAAGATTGAAGGCAGGAGGAGAAGGGGATGACAGAGGATGAGATGGTTTGATGGCATCACCGACTCAATGGACATGAGTTTGAATAAACTCTGGGAGTTGATGATGGACAGGGAGGCCTGGCATGCTGCAGTCCATGGGGTCACAAAGAGTCAGACACAACTGAATGACTGAACTAAACTGAACTGATAGAGGGTGTTCCATTCTGAGCAAAAGTGACTTTGTAAACCAGAGTATCTGGAGAACTTAGTCAAAATCAGGAGAACAAGTGTGATTCCCAAATATGTCATAAAATTTTCCTCTTTATCTTCATTCTAAGCAACAACAACAACAACAACAAAACTGAAGTAAATGCTTCATAGAAGAGTGACCAAAATAGGGCTTTTCCCATTTTGGCTCCCTGATGTATCAATACGGAAACAATACAGGCTCTCAATAAACGCTTGTTAAATGAATGAATGACTGAATGAATTTCCTCAATATCAACCTTAAGTCCTGTATTTTTTATCTAAAACCAGATTGAAAAATGCACAAATTCTAGAATACATGTGGAGAACAAAGTGCATCAGTCGGGTGTAACTGGTATAATACAACTCTACAACACACATTTAAATAGGGAGAAAGGATCTGAATTGGAGAAGGAAATGGTAAACCACTCCAGGACTATTGCCTGGAAAATCCCATGGACAGAGGAGCCTGGTAGACTACAGTCGATGGGGTCGCAAAGAGTCGGACATGACTGAGCGACATCACTTTCACTTTCAAGGATCTGAATGTTAGAGTTTACCTGCATTATTTTATAAATGTAGTCAATCAGCTCACCAAACTCTAAACACACAGAAGTTGACATAGAGAGATGTATGGAAACAGACATATACACCCTTTCCCCCCCAAAAAAGAATGAACTTGCTGACCACCTTGAGATGGTTGAGACCTGAAGTTACTACATAGTTTTTTTTTTTTTAATTAGGCTGTCTTTTTTGTTTTTTTGGTAGATTTTTAATGTACAGTCTGGATGTGAATCCTTTGATGAATGGCTATGTGGTTCTTGTTTAGTTGCTCAGTCATGTGTAACTCTTTGTGACCCCATGGACTGAACTCTGTTAGGCTCTTCCATTCATGGAATTATCCAGGAAAGAATACTGGAGTGGATTGCCATTTCCTTCTCCAGGAGATCTTCCTGACCCAAAGGTCAAACCTGGGTATCCTGCATTGGCAGATGGATTCTTTACCACTGAGCCATGTGGGAAGCCCCATAGTGTTTTGGACCAAAAAATCTTAATTAGTCAATTTTTTGTTTGCTATTGCTTCAGTCAGTTCAGTCAGTCAGTCATGTCCGACTCTTTGTGACCCCTTGAATCGAAGCACGCCAGGCCTCCCTGTGCATCACCAACTCCCGGAGTTCACTCAAACTCACGTCCGTTGAGTCGGTGATGTCATCCAGCCATCTCATCCTCTGTCGTCCCCTTCTCCTCCTGCCCCCAATCCCTCCCAACATCAGGGTCTTTTCCAATGAGTCAATTCTTTGCATGAGGTGGCCAAAGTATTGGACTTTCAGCTTCAGCATCAGTAATTCCAATGAACACCCAGGACTGATCTCCTTTAGGATGGACTGGTTGGATCTCCTTGCAGTCCAAGGGACTCTCAAGAGTCTTCTCCAACACCACAGTTCAAAAGCATCAATTCTTCGGCACTCAGCTTTCTTCACAGTCCAAGTCTCACATCCATACATGACCCCTGGAAAAACCATAGCCTTGACTAGACAGACCTTTGTTGGCAAGGTAATATCTGTGCTTTTCAATATGCTATCTAGGTTAGTCATAACTTTTCTTCCAAGGAGTAAGCGTCTTTTAATTTCACAGCTGCAGTCACCATCTGCAGTGATTTTGGAGTCCCAAAATGAAGTCTGACACTGTTTCCACTGTTTCCCCATCTATTTCCCATGGAGTGATGGGACCAGATGCCATGATCTTCATTTTCTGAATGTTGAGCTTTAAGCCAACTTTTTCATTCTCCTCTTTCACTTTCATCAAGAGGCTTTTTAGTTCCTCTTCACTTTCTGCCATAAGGGTGGTGTCATCTGCATATCTAAGGTTATTGATATTTCTCCCAGCAGTCTTGATTCCAGCTTGTGCTTCTTCCAGCCCAGCGTTTCTCATGATGTACTCTGCATAGAAGTTAAATAATCAGGGTGACAATATACAGCCTTGACGTACTCCTTTTCCTATTTGGGAGCCAGTCTGTTGTTCCGTGTCCAGTTCTAACTGTTACTTCCTGACCTGCATACAGGTTTTTCAAGAGGCAGGTCAGGTGCTCTGGTATTCCAACCTCTTTCAGAATTTTCCACAGTTCATTGTGATCCACACAGTCAAAGGCTTTGGCATAGTCAATAAAGCAGAAGTAGATGTTTTTCTGGAACTCTCTTGCTTTTTCCATGATCCAGCGGATGTTAGCAATTTGATCTCTGGTTCCTCTGCCTTTTCTAAAACCAGCTTGAACATCTGGAATTCATGGTTCACGTATTGCTGAAGCCTGGTTTGCAGAATTTTGAGCATTACTTTACTAGCATGTGAGATGAGTGCAATTGTGCGGTAGTTTGAGCATTCTTTGGCATTGCTTTTCTTTGGGATTGGAATGAAAACTGACCTTTTCCAGTCCTGTGGCCACTGCTGAGTTTTCCAAATTTGCTGGCATATTGAGTGCAGCACATTCACAGCATCATCCTTCAGTATTTGAAACAGCTCAACTGGAATTCCATCACCGCCACTAGCTTTGTTCATAGTGATGCTTTCTAAGGCCCACTTGACTTCACATTCCAGGATGTCTGGCTCTAGGTGAGTGATCACACCATCATGATTATCTTGGTCGTGAAGATCTATTTTGTACAGTTCTCCTGTGTATTCTTGCCACCTCTTCTCAACATCTGCTTCTGTTAGGTCCATACTGTTTCTGTCCTTTATCGAGCCCATCTTTGAATGAAATGCTCCCTTGGTATCTCTAATTTTCTTGAAGAGATCTCTAGTCTTTCCTATTCTGTTGTTTTCCTCTATTTCTTTGTATTGATCGCTGAGGAAGGCTTTCTAATCTCTCCTTGATATTGCTTAAATGTATTCAAACAAACCAAAAATCAAACGATGGAACCATTTATTAAAGGAAAAACAGATTTCTGTTGACTTTGGCAAACAATGTAATATATTAATGGCACAACAGCCCTTACCTGTAAGAAGGCTGCATCTGGGCTGTGTCAGGGCAAGGTCTCCACCTGTTTGCTCTTTCTAGACACATTCCGGCAGTGAATGTGTCCATTTTCTAGCCATTTATTTTTATTTTTATTCATTCTTATGAAAAATGCTTTTTAAAAATACATTTTTATTTGGCTGCAGTGGGTCTCAGTTTTGGACCCCTGCATTGTGAACTTGGAGTCTTATCCTCTGAACCACAGGGAAGTCCCTCTAGCTATTTATTTTTCAAGTATTATCATGTTCAGTTAGCAACTCAACTGTTGGGAACATGCTATATTCATTTGAATTCCATCTGCATAATTTACTAACCAAACTATTTTTATGCAGTGCTACAACCTTTTGCTTGAAAATAATTTGAATTCATTATAAAACTGTTTATTGAATTATACAAATACATTAAGTTTAAGACCAAAATGTTTATGGCCAATAAAACTGATTATTATTTCCGTATCAGTTTAAGGTAATGCATATCTTTTAGAGAAAAAGATAATAAGTCATTTTTATGACCTTTCAAATGGTGTATAATGTACATTTTGATGGACAGTCTGTCCTACTAATCATCAGTGCAACTCCAATCAGAGAGCTTAATCCTGCCTTCATTCCTTCTCATCACCACCCCCATCAAACAACAACACGAAGATTAGATTCATTATTTAGTTTTATTTAAAGTCCCTGAATGCATTTTTTCCAATGATAAGGTTTTAAGAGAGCAGTATGAAGATTCAGATTTCAAAATCACCCCTCTTTTTTTCCTGGGAGCCATTAGCTCTTTTCATAGTATAATAATGGAAAATTGCCTTAGTGACATCTCTGGGAATTTGGGTTAAATTCATTTGTGTCCTTAGAATTCTAATATTATTAGGGCACAGAACATCACAACCAAATATTTAGAGCTTATCTTTCCATCCAGTATTCAGTTTTCATAGTGAAGTCTTTGTGAAAAGTGAACGCATTCAAAAAGATATATCTTTTTGCTGAGAAGAGAGACTAGTGACAAAATCTGCAAGATCCTGTGTCATAATGACACTTTATCTATCCTCTGTTGGATTTATATAATTATATATTTCTGTCCTTTATAGAATGAAATATATCCTTATTTTTAATGCATATGATTAAAAATCTGATACTACCAATTAATGATATATTCCAGAGATGCTTAAGACATGCTTAAGAATTGCTCTTGAAAACAACCTGAAAAATAAAACAAGATGCCTTTTAAAAAAAACTGGAAAATACCTGAAACCCTGAAAAGTTATTGGAAAGGTGTGGTAATAGTTTAGAAGTATGGAAAAATGCGACAATAGCATAACTGTATCAGAGAAGTTTTGGAACAAAAATGACAAAGTTTACATCCAGAAGGAGAAGTATATACACTGATGTGAAAACCCCAAATCTCTTGCTTGCCAAAAAGGGGACAGAATGTTCTTTGGGACACATTTTGGTTCCAGGAAGCCAAGCACAATTAGCATGCATGAAAAATCACATAGTTAAGTCACATTTGCAGGAATCACATATCTGTTTGTCCTGATGAGAGAGCCCAAGAGAGACATTCAAAATGAATGGCATGTATGGAGCTCACCGAATTGCTGTTCAGTTGTTGCTGTTGTTGTGAGAACATCAAAGCTCCATTCTCATAGCAACGTCAATGTACAATGCAGTGCTGTTAACTGCAGTCGCATGTCCTGCACCAGATCCTGGAACTTAGTCATCTTATAACTGAAAGTGGTATCCATTGACCTACACTCCCATTTCCCTCACCCGTAGGTCCTGGCTATCACCGTTTACTTTGTGTTTCTGAGTTCTATGTTTTGTTTTGCTTAAAATCTTTGGTTTTGGCTGCACTGCACAGCGTGTGTGATCTTAGTCCCATGACCAGGAGTTGAACCTATGCCCCTGGCAGTGGAAGCTCAGAATCCTAAAAACTGGACTGTCAGGGAATTCCGTCAGTTTTGTTTTTTTTTTTTTTTTGCTTCACACATAAGTGAAATCATGGTGAATTTGTTTCTCTGTCTGACTTCTTTCACTTACTATAACATCCTCAGGGTCCAGTCACATTGTTTCAAATGACAGGATTTCCTTCTTTTCATCTTCTGGATTAATAATTATACTCTGGGGCGGTCCTAAGATGGCAGAGGAATAGGACGGGGAGACCACTTTCTCCCCCACAAATTCATTGAAAGAACATTTGAACGCTGAGTAAATTCCACAAAACAACTTCTGAATGCTGGCAGAGGACATAAGGCACCTAGAAAGGCAGCCTATTTTCTTCAAAAGGAGGTAGGGAAAAATATAAAAAATAAAAGAGAGACAAAAGAGGTAGGGACGGAGCTCCGTTCCGGTAAGGGAGTCTTAAAAAAGAGAGAAGTTTCCAAACACCAGGAAACACTCTCACTGGTGAATCTGTGGCGAGCCTTAGAACCTCAGAGGACAACATAACTGGGAGGAAAAGTAAGTAAATAAATAAAACCCACAGATCACGTGCCCAACAGCAACTCCCAGCAGAGAAGCAGTGCAGATGCTCACATCCACCACTAGCAAGTAGGGGCTGGACAGGGAGGCACGGGCTGCATTGCTTAGGGTAAGGACCAGGCCTGAATGCCCTGAGGGCAATCTGAGGGAACTTGAGACAGCAACCCAGACTGTGGGATAGCTATCCTGTGAGAAGCCCTAACCTAAGACACCACCAGGCCCACTCACAGAACAAAGGACTGAGCAGAGCTAGACAGCTGTGGACCGGCCCATCCCCCACCGGAGACAGGCAGGTGAGGGCAGCCAGAGTCAGAAGGGGGCAACCACAGCCCCAGAGAGGCATCCTCTACCAAACTGCAAGCAGGCTTCATTGCTAACCAAGACTTCTTGGGATTCTGGATGGATGACATCTGCCAGGCGGGTTGTAGCCAGAGATCAGCTCCCCAGAAGAGACACACAGCACACCTGAGAAGGCACGTCGGTTGTACAACCAGAAAACCGAGTGGCAGGAACCAGGGAGGCGATAAGTCTCAGCCTCCAACTGGGAGTGACTGTGCTCGCCAAGCACCTGGTCACCTGAGCTGCTAGGACCGGGGAAGGACACAAAACGCAGGCCCAACCAAGTCTGCACATCTGTGGAGTACCCGAGAACCTGAACCTGAGCAGCTTAGACCTGGGATGTGCATACAACTCACGGCCCACCTCAGACAGTTCCCGGCAGAACAACCTAGAGCCTAAGTAGTGTAGGCTGGGAAAGCATATATGCTGTGAGCGGGGGCAAACCCAGTGTGGCCCAGACACTGCAAGCACACACCAGTGATATTTGTTTGCAGTGTTCCTCCCTCCCCACAGCACAACTGAACAAGTGAGCCTAAAAAAGTGACTACCACCGCTCCCTTGTGTCAGGGCGGAAATTAGACACTGAAGAGACCAGCAAACAGAAGAAGCCAAAACAAACAGAGGAACCGCCTTGGAAGTGACAGGTGCAATAGATTAAAACCCTGTCGTTAGCACTGACTACATAGGAAGGGGCCTATTGATCTTGAGAATTATAAGCTGGATCAAGGAAATATCTGAAAATGAACTGACCCCACTCTGTCCACAACAACACCAGAGAAAGTCCTAAATATATTTTTACTATTATCATTTTTTAAATTAAAAAAATTTTAAGTCCTCTATTACTCCTTTATTTTCATTTTTATAACCTACTATTACTTTGCAAAAAAAACTGTATTTTTTAAAGCAAACTTCATATATACATATATTTAATAATTTTTGTGACTTTGGTTTTTTCTTTAATATTGTATTTTAGAGAATCCAACCTCTACTCTAGATTTTTAATCTTTGCTTTTTGGTATTTGTTATCAATTTTGTACCTGTAAGAACCCAATCTTCAGTACCCATTTTTACTTGGGAGCAAGATTACTGGCTTGACTGCTCTCTCCCCCTTTAGACTCTCCTTTTTCTCTACCAGGTTGCCTCTATCTCCTCCCTCCCCCTTCTCTTCTCTACCCAACTCTGTTAATCTCTTTGTGTGTTCTGGACTGTGGAGAACACTTAGGGACCTGATTACTGGCTAGATCTATTTCTCTCCTTTGATTCCCCTTTTTATCCTCCTGGCCACCTCTGTCTCCTTCCTCCCTCTTCTTTTCTCTGTGTAACACCATGAACATCTCTGAGGGATCCAGACTGTGGAGAGCACATAGGGAAGTGATTACTGGCTAGCTTGCTCTTTCCTCTTTGATTCCCCCTCTTCTCCTCCTGGTCACCTTTATCTCCCTCCACCCTCTTCTCTTCTCCATGTAACTCTGTGTACCTCTCCACGTGTCCCTCACTGTGGAGAGACTTTTCATCTTTAACCTAGATGTTTTATCATTGGTGCTGTATAGATGGGGAAGTCTTGAGGCTACTGTAAGAATAAGACTGAAAACCAGAGGCAGGAGGCTCTGAGAACACCAGAGAACTCCTGACTCCAGGGAACATTAATCAGTAGGAGCTCATCAAATGCCTCCATAACTACACTGAAACCAAGCACCACCCAAGGGCCAACAAGTTCCAGAGCAAGACATACCATGAAAATTCTCCAGCAACACAGAAACATAGCCATGAGCTTCAATATACAGGCTGCCCAAAGTCACACCAAACCCACTGACATCTCAAAACTCATTACTGGACACTTCATTGCACTCCAGAGAGAAGAAATCCAACTCTACCCACCAGAACACAGACACAAGCTTCCCTCACCAGGAAAGCTTGACAAGCCACTGGTCCAACCCCACCCACAGCGAGGAACCTCCACAACAAAGAGGAACCACAAACTGCCAGAATATGGAAAGGCCACCCCAAACACAGCAATATAAACAAGATGAAAAGGCAGAGAAATACCCAGAAGGTAAAGCAACAGGATAAATACCCACCAAACCAAACAAAAGAGGAAGAAATAGGGAACCTATCTGAAAAATAATTCTGAATAATGATAGTGAAAATGATCCAAAATCTTGAAAACAAAATGAAGTTACAGATAAATTTGTAACTCCAAAATGGAGTTACGGCCTGTAGACAAGAATTAAGAAGATGCAAGAAAGGTTTAACAAGGACCTAGAAGAAATAAAAAAGAGTCAATATATAATGAATAATGCAATAAATGAGATCAAAAACACTCTGGAGGGAACCAACAGTAAAATAATGGAAGCAGAAGATAGGATAAGTGAGGTAGAAGATAGAATGGTAAAAGTAAATGAAACAGAGAGGAAAAAAGAAAATGAATTAAAAGAAATGAGGACAACCTCAGAGACCTCTGGGACAATGTTAAATGCCCCAACATTCGAATCATAGGAGTCCCAGAAGAAGAAGACAAAAAGAAAGACCATGAGAAAATACTTGAGGCAATAATAGTTGAAAACTTCCCTAAAATGGGAAAGGAAATAATCACCCAAGTCCAGGAAACACAGAGAGTCCCAAACAGGATAAGCTCAAGGCGAAACACCCCAAGACACATATTAATCAAATTGACAAAGATCAAACACAAAGAACAAATATTAAAAGCAGCAAGGGAAAAACAACAAATAACACACAAGGGGATTCCCATAAGGATAACAGCTGATCTTTCAATAGAAACTCTTCAGGCCAGGAGGGAATGACAGGACATACTTAAAGTGATAAAAGAAAATAACCTACAGCCCAGATTACTGTACCCAGCAAGGATCTCATTCAAATATGAAGGAGAAATCAAAAGCTTTACAGACAAGCAAAAGCTGAGAGAATCCAGCACCACCAAACCAGCTCTACAACAAATGCTAAGAGATTTTCTCTAGACAGGAAACACAGAAAGGGTATATAAACTTGAACCCAAAACAAAAAAGTAAATGGCAACGGGCTCATCAGTTCAGTTCAGTTCAGTTCACTTCAGTTCAGTCACTCAGTCATGTCCGATTCTTTGTGACCCCATGAATCACAGCACACCAGGCCTCCCTGTCCATCACCAATTCGCGGAGTTCACCCAAACTCATGTGCATTGAGTCGGTGATGCCATCCAGCCATCTCACCCTCTGTCATCCCCTTCTCCCCCTGCCCCCAATTCCTGCCACCAACAGGATCTTTTCCAATGAGTCAACTCTTCACATGAGGTGGCCAAAGTATTGGAGTTTTAGCCTCAGCATCAGTCCTTCCAATGGGGTCATACTTATCAATAATTACCTTAAATGTATATGGGTTGAATGCCCCAACCAAAAGACAAAGACTGGATGAATGGATACAAAAACAAGACCCAGATATACGTTGTCTACAAGAGACCCACCTCGAAACAAGGGACACATACACACTGAAAGTGAAGGACTGGAAAAAGATATTCCATGCAAATAGAGACCAAAAGAAAGCAGGAGTAGCAATACTCACATCAGATAAAATAGACTTTAAAACAAAGGCTGTGAAAAGAGACAAAGAAGGACACTACATAACAATCAAAGGATCAATCCAAGAAGAAGATATAACAATTATAAATATATATGCACCCAACATAGGAGCACCGCAATAAGTAAGACAAATGCTAACAAGTATGAAAGGGGAAACTAACAATAACACAGTAATAGTGGAAGACTTTAATACCCCACTCACACCTATGGATAGATAAACTAAACAGAAAATTAACAAGGAAACACAAACGTTATGATATAATAGACCAGTTACACCTAATTGATATCTATAGGACATTTCACCCCACAACAATGAATTTCACATTTTTCTCAACCACACACGGAACCTTCTCCAGGATAGATCACATCCTGGGCCATAAATCTAGCCTTCAGTTCAGTTCAGTCATGTCTGACTCTTTGTGACCCCATGAATTGCAGCATGCCAGGCCTCCCTGTCCATCGCCAACTCCTGGAGTTCACTCAAACTCACGTCCATCAGGTCAGTGATGCCATCCAGCCATCTCGTCCTCCGTCATCCCCTTATCTAGCTTAGGTAAATTTAAAAAATTTTCAATCATTCCAAGCATCTTTTCTGACCATAATGCAGTAAGATTAGATCTCAATTACAGGAGAAAAACTATTTTAAAAATCCACCATATGGAGGCTGAACAACACGCTGCTGAATAACCAACAAATCACAAAAGAAATCAAAATATGCATAGAAACAAAGGAAAATAAAAACACAACAATCCAAAACCTGTGGGACACTGTAAAAGCAATGCTAAGGGGAAGGTTCACAGCAATACAGGCATATTTCAAGAAACAAGAAAAAAGTCAAATAAATAACCTAACTCTACACCTAAAGCAACTAGAAAAGGAAGAAATGAAGAACCCCAGGGTTAGTTGAAGGAAAGAAATCTTAAAAATTAGGGCAGAAATAAAAGCAAAAGAAACAAAAGAGACCATATCAAAAACCAACAAAGCCCCAAAATGGTTATTTGAGAAGATAAATAAAATTGACAAACCTTTAGCCAGACTCACCAAGAAACAAAGGGAGAAAAATCAAATCAATAAAATTAGAAATGAACATGGAGAGATCACAACAGACAACACAGAAATACAAAGGATCATAAGAGACTATCAGCAATTATATGCCAATAAAATGGATAACTTGGAAGAAATGGACAAATTCTTAGAAAAGTACAACTTTCCAAAACTGATCCAGGAATAAATAGAAAATCTTAGCAGACCCATCACAAGCACAGAAATTGAAACTGTAATCAGAAATCTTTCAGCAAACAAAAGCTGAGGTACAGATGGCTTTGCAGCTGAATTCTACCAAAAATTTAAGAAGAGCTAACACCTATCTTACTCAAACTCTTCCAGAAAATTGCAGAGGAAGGTAAACTTCTGAACTCATTCTATGAGGCCACCAATACCAAATACCAATACCAAAACCTAACACCAAAACCTGACAAAGATGCCACAAAACAAGAAAACTACAGGCCAATATCACTGATGAAAATAGATGCAAAAATCCTTAACAAAACTCTAGCAAACAGAATCCAACAACATAGTAAAAAGATCATACATCATGACCAAGTGGGCTTTATCCCAGGGATGCAAAGATTCTTCAATATCTGCAAATCAATCAATGTAATACACCACATTAACAAATTGAAAAATAAAAGCCATATGATTATCTCAATAGATGCAGAGAAAGCCTTTGACAAAATTCAACCTTCATTTATGATAAAAACCCTCCAGAAAGCAGGAATTGAAGGAACTTACCTCAACATAATAAAAGCTATATATGACAAACCCACAGCAAACATTATCCTCAATGGTGAAAACTTGAAAGCATTTTCCCTAAAGTCAGGAACGAGATAAGGGTGCCCACTCTCACCTCTACTATTCAACACAGTTTTGGAAGTTTTGAGAAAACAGCAATCAGAGCAGAAAAAGAAAAAAAGGAATCCAAATTGGAAAAAAAGAAGTAAAACTCTCACTGTTTGCAGATGACATGATCCTCTACACAGAAAACCCT
This sequence comes from Budorcas taxicolor, assembly GCF_023091745.1. Taxonomy (NCBI): domain Eukaryota; kingdom Metazoa; phylum Chordata; class Mammalia; order Artiodactyla; family Bovidae; genus Budorcas; species Budorcas taxicolor. The sequence continues at coordinate 35,093,540 of NC_068923.1, read as the reverse complement.
AAAGACTCCACCAGAATAGTACTAGAGCTAATCAATGAATATAGTACAGTTGTAGGATATAAAATCAACACACAGAAATCCCTTGCATTCCTATACACTAATAATGAGAAAATAGAGGAATTAAGGAAACAATTCCATTCACCATTGCAAAGAAAAGAGTAAAATACTTAGGAATATATCTACCTGAAGACACAAAAGACCTATATATAGAAAACTGTAAAACATTGGTGAAAGAAATCAGTTCAGTTCAGTCACTCAGTCGTGTCTGACTCTTTGTGACCCCATGAATCGCAGCATGCCAGGCCTCCCTGTCCATCACCAACTCCTGGAGTTCACTCAGACTCACAACCATCGAGTCAGTGATGCCATCCAGCCATCGCATCCTCGGTCGTCCCCTTCTCCTCCTGCCCCAATCCCTCCCAGCATCAGAGTCTTTTCCAATGAGTCAACTCTGCATGAGGTGGCCAAAGTACTGGAGTTTCAGCTTTAGCATCATTTCCGCCAAAGAAATCCCAGGGCTGATCTCCTTCAGAATGGATTGGTTGGATCTCCTTGCAGTCCAAGGGACTCTCAAGAGTCTTCTCCAACACCACAGTTCAAAAGCATCAATTCTTCGGCGCTCAGCCTTCTTCACCTTCCAGCTCTCACATCCAGACGTGACCACTGGAAAAACCATAGCCTTGACTAGACAGACCTTTGTTGGCAAAGTAATGACTCTGCTTTTGAATATGCTATCTAGGTTGGTCATAACTTTTCTTCCAAGGAGTAAGCATCTTTTAATTTCATGGCTGCAGTCACCATCTGCAGTGATTTTGGAGCCCAGAAAAATAAAGTCTGACACTGTTCCCACTGTTTCCCCATCTATTTCCCATGAACTGATGGGACCGGATGCCATGATCTTCATTTTCTGAATGTTGAGCTTTAAGCCAACTTTTTCATTCTCCTCTTTCACTTTCATCAAGAGGCTTTTTAGTTCGTCTTCACTTTCTGCCGTAAGGGTGGTGTCATCTGCATATCTGAGGTTATTAATATTTCTCCCAGCAGTCTTGATTCCAGCTTGTGCTTCTTCCAGCCCAGCGTTTCTCATGATGTACTCTGCATAGAAGTTAAATAATCAGGGTGACAATATACAGCCTTGACGTACTCCTTTTCCTATTTGGAACCAGTCTGTTGTTCCATGTCCAGTTCTAACTATTGCTTCCTGACCTGCATATAGGTTTTTCAACAGGCAGGTCAGGTGATCTGGTATTCCCATCTCTTTCAGAATTTTCCACAGTTCATTGTGATCCACACAGTCAAAGGCTTTGGCATAGTCAATCAAGCAGAAATAGATGTTTTTCTGGAACTCTCTTGCTTTTTCCATGATCCAGCGGATGTTAGCAATTTGATCTCTGGTTCCTCTGCCTTTTCTAAAACCAGCTTGAACATCTGGAAGTTCATGGTTCACGTATTGCTGAAACCTGGCTTGGAGAATTTTGAGCATTACTTTACTAGCATGTGAGTTGAGTGCAGTTGTGCAGTAGTTTGAGCATTCTTTGGCATTGCCTTTCTTTGGGATTGGAATGAAAACTGACCTTTGCCAGTCCTGTGGCCACTGCTGAGTTTTCCAAATTTGCTGGCATATTGAGTGCAGCACATTCACAGCATCATCCTTCAGGGTTTGAAATAGCTCCACTGGAATTCCATCACCTCCACTAGCTTTGTTCGTAGTGATGCTTTCTAAGGCCCACTTGACTTCACATTCCAGGATGTCTGGCTCTAGATGAGTGATCACACCATCGTGATTATCTGGGTCATGAAAATCTTTTTTGTACAGTTCTGTGTATTCTTGCCACCTCTCCTTAATATCTTCTGCTTCTGTTAGGTCCATACCATTTCTGTCCTTTATCAAGCCCATCTTTGCATGAAATGTTCCCTTGGTGTCTCTAATTTTCTTCAAGAGATCTCTAGTTCTCATTCTGTTGTTCCCTCTATTTCTTTGCATTGATTGCTGAGGAAGGCTTTCTTATCTTTCCTTGCTATTCTTTGGAACTCTGCATTCAGATGTTTGTAAAAGAATGAAACTAGAACACTTTCTAACACCATACACAAAAATAAACTCAAAATGGATTAAAGATATAAATGTAATACCAGAAACTGTAAAACTCCTAGAGGAGAACATAGGCAAAACACTCTCTGACATAAATCACATCAGGATCCTCCATGACCCACCTCCCAGAATATTGGAAATAAAAGCAAAAATAAACAAATGGGACCTAATTAAAATTAAAAGCTTCTGCACAACAAAGGAAACTATAAGCAAGGTGAAAAGACAGCCTTCAAAATGGGAGAAAATAATAGCAAATGAAGCAACTGACAAAGAATTACTCTCAAAAATATATAAGCAACTCCTGCAGCTCAATTCCAGAAAAATAAATGACCCAATCAAAAAATGGGCCAAAGAACTAAACGGACATTTCTCCAAAGAAGACATACAGATGGCTAACAAACACATGAAAAGATGCTCAACATCACTCATTATCAGAGAAATGCAAATCAAAACCACAGTGAGGTACCATTTCACACCAGTCAATATGGCTGCAATCTAAAAGTCTACAAACAATAAATGCTGGAGAGGGTGAGGAGAAAAGGGGACCCTCTTATACTGTTGGTGGGAATGCAAACTAGTACAGCCACTATGGAGAACAATGTGGAGATTCCTTAAAAAGCTGGGAATAGAACTGCCATATGACCCAGCAATTCCACCATTGGGCATACACACCAAGGAAACCAGAATTGAAAGACACATGTGTACCCCAATGTTCATCGCAGCACTGTTTATAATAGCCAGGACTTGGAAGCAACCTAGATGTCCATCAGCAGACAAATGGATAAGAAAGCTGTGGTACATATACACAATAGAGTATTACTTAGCCATTAAAAAGAATACATTTGAATCAGTTCTAATGAGGTGGATGAAAGTGGAGCCTATTATACAGAGTGAAGTAAGCCAGAAAGAAAAACACCAATACAGTATAATAACACTGTACATTATAATAACTATAATAATTAACAATAATATAAATTCCATATATATGGAATTTAGAAAGATGGTAATGATAACCCTGTATGCGAGACAGCAAAAGAGACACAGATGTATAGGACAGTCTTTTGGACTCTGTGGGAGAGGGCAAGGGTGGAATGATTTGGGAGGATGGCAATGAAACATGTATATTATCATATGTGAATTGAATCGCCAGTCCAGGTTCAATGCATGATGCAGGGTGCTCAGGGCTGGTGCACTGGGATGACCCAGAAGGATGGGATGGGGAGGGAGGTGGAAGGGGGGTTCAAGATGGGGAGCACATGTACACCTGTGGCAGATTCATGTCAATGTATGGCAAAACCAATACAATATTGTAATTAGCTTCCAGTTAAAATAAATAAATTTATATTAAAATAAAAAAATAATGATACTCCAATTTTTTTAAAAAAAGAAAATGAATTTAAAGCTTAAATTTTTTTTAAGAACCCATTGCTTTTATGTGTGTGCATAGATATTTATTATGTACCTAAATTCCTCAAGCCACCAAGTCATCTGTTATGCTACTTGCTTTGTCGTTGTTTAGTCTCTGAGTCTGACTCTTTTTCAACCCCATAGACTGTATCCCCCCCAGGCTCTTCTGTCCATGGGATTCTCCAGGCAAGAGTACTGGAGTGGGTTGCCATTTCCTTCTCCAGGGGATCTTCCCAACCCAGAGACTGAACCTGAGTCTCCTGCATTGGCAGGCGGATTCTTTACTGATGAGCCATCAAGGAAGCCCATGACCTGCTTACAAAGGTCAAAAATACATTCAAGGAAAAGATTTAAATTAAGTAATTTACCGTGTAGTAATTAGTATTTTAAGCATATGGCATCTTTATGGTTCTTTGACAGAAGATAATCATTTCCGTTTATTATTGAATTTGCCTCAAGTCTGAGTCGATCAACTATAAACTGGAATGATTCCATACTATTCTCTTCATGAAAATGGAGATTTCAGGTTGTCACTATGAACCCACTGGCAGGGTCAAGACCACTATGCCAGCACAGGCCACAGAATGAAAGCTTTGACTGATGAAATTTGTGAAATATTCAGGACTATCCTGGCAATATTTACAGGTGTAGTCCTCTAAAATTTTTCTAAAATTAAAATTTTCTAACATTTTTTAGTAGCTCAAGAAAAGATGGCTCCTAATGACTGTCTTTGCAGGATATGTCTACCATGAAACAAAGTCAACTCTGAAATTTACATGAGATGGGTCACCTGCTGCCAAAATAGCAAGCCTCTCTGATGCTCAGGTGTTTTTTGTTTTTAAGGTTTTTTTTTAAATGTGGCCCATTTCTAAAGTCTCTGTTGAATTTGCTGAAACGTCGCTCCTGCTTTGTTTTGACTTTCTGGCCCCAAGTTGTGCAAGATCTTGGCTCCCTGACTAAGGATCAAACCCGTGCACCCTCTGCATTGGAAGGCGAAGTCTTAACTACTGGACCACCAGGGAAATCTCTGCTCAGACATTTTGATTTATCTTCTTTGTAACTGCACTCACTTATGCCCCGTGTCTGATGAAATTAGTAAAATCTTCAAGAAACTGAGGAAATAACTTAGAATTGGCTTAATCATTATGGAGACACTGCATTCTGAATAACTGCTGGTATAGCTTGGCCCCTTGGCCTGATTACTCTTGCATACAAGACAGATAAGATGAAACAGATGAAAATAAAGACGATTAATACCTTAAAATCATGATTCAGAGAAGAATCTAAATGATGTCTTCTTCCAAGTCTGTTTTCCTATTTAGAATTATGCCTTGATGAATAGTCCTCGAAAAAGCCTGAGATTAAGTTGTCATAGTCATATCATGATTGCTTGCTCATAAAAGAAAAAAAAATGTGATGAACAGATACAAGAATTTTAAAGTTTGTTTTACAAAGAATTTTAACCAAATGAGATCAGATTATTAACCTTTAGTCCCCCCCCCCCAGTTTTTTAAAAGCTTTATTTTTGGCTGTACAGGGGCTGTGTTGCTGTGTAGGGGCTACTGTCTAGTGATGCATGGGTTTCTATTGTGGCGGATTCTCTGGTTGCAGAACATGGGCTTTAGGGTGCACAGGCTTTCAGTAGTTGTGGTGCATGGGCTTAGTTGCTCTGCGGCATGAGAAATCTTCCTAGACCAGGGATTGAACCAGTGTCTCCTGCATCGGCAGGCAGATTCTTAACTACAGTCCAGTCTCCCCTTTTTGAGTGTCATATATTACAGAAACATTGTTAGGTTCTGTCTGTAAATTTATGGAGGGTTCTTGGACATGTCATTCCAGTACAAAAATGTGATGGGAGCTATGAAATGGTCAACACTTTCTAAAATATTTGGAACTCATTTTGGGGGTGACTGTCAGGGGAAAACACTCATAATCACAAACCTCCACCAGTGGATTCCTTAGCTTTGGCAGAATCGCTGTGCTCAGGCACCCAGGTGTCACCAGGCACTCCTCTGTGGGGTTTCTGTCCTGTTGGAAGGTGGTTAGACATGGCATCTGCCCACAGTTACACCCAGTTTGCATGAGTTTCTAATAGATATTGGACATTAACCCCTTACCTGGTGGCTCAGATGGTAAAGAGTCCACCTGCAATGTAGGAGACCCAAGTTTGATTCTTGCATCGTGAAGATGCCCTGGAGAAGGGAATGGCAACCCACTCTTGCCTGAAGAATCCCATGGACAGAGGAGCCTGGTGGGCTATAGTCCATGGGGTCATAAAGAGTGGGGCACAACTAAGCCACTAACACTTTCACTTTCACCCCCTTACCAGATATGTGGCTTGCAAATATTTTCTACCATTCCTTAGATTGCCCTTTCATTTTTAAATATTGTTTCTTTTGCTGTCCAGAAGCTTTTCAATTTGATGCAGTCCCACTTGTTTAATTTTGCTTTTGTTGTTAGTGCTTTTTGTGTTGTTCCAAAAAATTCATTGTCAAGACCAATGTCAAGGTGCTTTTTCCCTGTGTTTTCTTCTAGAAGTTTTTCAGTATCATTAAGTCAATTTTTGTGAGTGGTGTAAGATCGGATCCAAGTTCATTTTTTTTTGCATGTGGTTATCTGGTTTTCCTGGCATCTCATGTTGAACAGGCCAGAACTGGATAGTTTTAATAACTGCAGCAAGCTCTGGGCTGCAGGCTGGTCCCCAGTTGTCCAATACCTGGGATGACTTGGGGAAGGGGGAATACTGGTTTGGGGGAGTTTGATACAAGAGATGGTTGGGGTGTGAGCTCTGATTGGTTGGTTTCTATACCAAAGGCAGGCTTACAGGGGAGTCCTTTGCTATCTATATCTTCAAGGGGTTAGTCCCTCCAGGGTTAGCAAAGCTCAAATTCCGGAGCATAAAAAATACAGAAAAGGGCTTCCTTGGTGGCTCAGTGGTAAAGAATTCCCCTACCAGTGCAGGAGATATGGGTTCAGTCCCTGATCCAGGAAGGTCCCACATACCGTGGACCAGCTAAGCCCATGCACCACAACTGCTGAGCTTGTGCTCTGGAGCCAAGGAGCTGAAACTACTGATCCCTTGAGCACGAACAGTCTGTGCTCTGCCACAGCAGAAGCCGCAGCAATGGGAAGCCTGTGTACGGCAACTAGAGAAAAGCCTAAGAAGCAACCAAGACCCTGCACAGCCAAAAAATAAATACATAAATAAATTTTTTTTAAAAAAAGGAAACAGAAAACATTTTTTCCACAGGTTTATTGGCTCAGTTCTTTCTTCCATTCATTTTCTTAGTATATTTTTATATTGATTTACAAAACATTTCATGCAAAGATGGGTACAATGAAGGACAGAAATGGTATGGACCTAAAAGAAGCAGAAGATATTAAGAAGAGGTGGCAAGAATACACAGAACTGTACAAAAAAGATCTTCATGACCCAGATAATCACAATGGCAGGATCACTCACCTAGAACCAGACATCCTGTAATGAGAAGTAAAATGAGCTTTAGGAAGCCTCACTACAAACAAAGCTAGTAGAGGTGATGGAATTCCAGTTGAGCTATTTCAAATCCCAAAAGATGATCCTGTGAAAGTGATGCATTCAATATGCCAGCAAATCTGAAAAACTCAGCAGTGGCCACAGGACTGGAAAAGTCAGTTTTCATTCCAATCTCAAAGAAAGGCAATGCCAAAAAATGTTCAGACTACCGCAAATTGCACTCATCTCACACACTAGTAAAGTAATGCTCAAAATTCTCCAAGCCAGGCTTCAACAGTACATGACCCGTGAACTTCCAGATGTTTAAGCTGGTTTTAGAAAAGGCAGAAGAACCAGACATCAAATTGCCAACATCCGCTGGATCATGGAAAAAGCAAGAGAGTTCCAGAAAAATATCTATTTCTGCTTTATTGACTATGCCAAAGCCTTTGACTGTGTAGACCATAACAAACTGTGGAAAATTCTGAAAGAGATGGGAATACCAGACCACCTGACCTGCCTCTTGAGAAACCTATATGCAGGTCAGGAAGCAACAGTTAGAACTGGACAGGGAACAATAGACTGGTTCCAAATAGGAAAAGGAGTATGTCAAGGCTGTATATTGTCACCCTGCTTATTTAACTTATATGCAGAGTACATAATGAAAAACGCTGGGCTGGATGAAGCACAAGCTGGAATCAAGATTTCCAGGAGAAATATCAATAACCTCAGATATGCAGATGATACCACCCTTATGGGGGAAAGTAAAGAGAACTAAAGAGCCCCTTGATGAAAATGAAAGAGGAGAGTGAAAAAGTTGGCTTAAAGCTCAACATTCAGAAAACGAAGATCATGGCATCTGGTCCCATAGCTTCATGGCAAATAGATGGGGAAACAATGGAAACACTGAGAGACTTCATTTTGGGGGGCTCCAAAATCACTGCAAATGGTGACTGCAGCCATGAAATTAAAAGATGCTTGCTCCTTGGAGGAAAAGTTATGACCAACCTAGACAGCATGTTAAAAATCAGAGATATTACTTTGCCAACAAAGGTCTATTTAGTCAAGGCTATGGTTTTTCCAGTAGTCAGGTATGGATGTGAGAGTTGGACTATAAAGAAAGCTGAGACCGGAAGAATTGATGCTTTTGAACTGTGGTGTTGGAGAAAACTCTTGAGAGTCCCTTGGACAGCAAGGAATCCAACCAGTTTATCCTAAAGGAAATCAGTCCTGAATATTCATTGGAAGGACTGATGTTGAACCTGAAACTCTAATACTTTGGCCATCTGATACAAGGAGCTGACTCATTTGAAAATACCCTAATGCTGAGAAAGATAGAGGATAGGAGGAGAAGGGGATGACAGAGGATGAGATGGTTGGATGGCATCACTGACTCACTGGACATGAGTTTGAGTAGGCTCTGGGAGTTGGTGATGGACAGGGAAGCCTGGTGTGCTGCAGTCCATGGGGTCCCAAAGAGTCTGACATGACTGAGCGACTGAACTGAACTGACAAAAGTTCTTCAGATGTATATGCAATGACCATCATGTTTGTTGAAAACATTTTCTCAATATGAGCTTAGATTTCCTTACATTCCCCAAAAGATGCTAAAAACAGCACAGGAGAGAAGAATCAATGTTTCATAAAATTCTAATTTCTTAACTGGCTTAAAAATTGAGATATCAGGTGAGTGGTTAAATAGCCCACAATTTCTAATTTCTTTGTTTTGAAAAATACATGTTTTTAAACTGACAGTAATATGCTCCTAGAAAATACAATATAGGCATGATGTTTGCTTTGAAATACTTTAAGATAGTTTAGGACAGAAATTTCTAGTCATTTTTGCTTTGAGGTTTCCATCCTGGTCATTTCCCCCCTCTTCAGAGAGTGGTGGCAGAAATAAGAGTAAGTATTTCTATATGGTAGTGAGCTTTCAAGATGATTTTCACTGGATTCTAAGAGTAATGAAAAACACAAGGCATGAAAGATTAAAAGAGTGAATGTTCCTTTCTTCCATCAGTCTCATCAGTCAGCAGTTGGCTTTGAAGCATCTTCATCCAATTGTCTGGAACCCCACTGTCAGGCCTCAGGCTCTGGCCTTCAGTTCCTCTCCAACATTGCTTTGAAAGTGGGTTTTTCTCCCTGTGTCACCAGGATGAAGCCTTCAATTTTCTGCTTCCCTTTTTCAGCAGAAGTTTGCACCTCTCATTGACAGAGCAGCTCACAGGCCTCTCTGTTTCTCTTCCCTCTTGGACTAGTCTTGAGTGCAGCGCGTGCAGCTCAGCAATTAAATGGTCTTTTCAGATTTCAGTGTGCCAGTTGGAGAGGAGGAAAGGCTGGTTCCTACTGCTCAGCTTGTTAATGGAATTTGGATTCTTCAAGTGAGCCAGCAGGGTGTGTGTTATTCTCTCAGTGCTGTCCGACTCTTTGCGACCCCATGGACTGTAGCCCACCAGGCTCCTCTGTCCATGGTATTTCCCGGGCCTGAATACGGAGTGGGTTGCCATTCCCTTCTCCAGGGGATCTTCCCGACCCAGGGATTGAACCTAGGTCTCCTGCATTGCAGGCAGATTCTTTACCATCTGAACCACCAGAGAAGCTCCCAAGGTGGGGGAAAATATCAGGTGATGAAGAAGGCAAGTTTTCCTCTATGAAATAATATAATTCTGTTGATGTAACCAGAGCAGTTCTGTGGAGAGCACAATGTAGGCATCCTGGAAGGACTTTCAAGAGCTTAAGAACAGCGCTTTGGGAGAAGAAAACTTGAAAATCCCTATTCACAAGCAAGGGTTCATCAGACCATGAAAACCTTACCTTGTGTTCAAAGATATACCTTTGCTTTTCTCGCACATTAGCATGCCAAGTTGAGGAGCATCTTAAGTCACAGTGAGAAGGAAGATAAGATCAAGCACTTTGTCTCTATCTGAGTTCTGTTTCCCTCCTGCTGTCTATTATCCTCTAGATTTTGCCTGAGTATCATGTCTTCCACGAACAGTTTTCTGATACCTGATAGTCTGTCCTCACCTCCCTTCTCAAACAAAACTTACATCTACTTTTCATTATATGTTAAATAATGGGATTATTTATTGACTGTATCCCACACTGACCTGCAAATTACATGAGAGCATGACAATCAATAAATATTTGTTGACTGAAAGAAATGATGACTGAATAAATGGCGAGTAAATGCTTTACCTAATATCTGAGAAAATAATTGCTCTCATAGCTACTGAGCAAATTTCCTTTCCTTTAGTCTTTAGAGGAGTGACCTTAAGAGTGTCCTGGGATTTCCCATAGAGCACAGTCCCCCTAAAAATTGCTACATGGTTTATAATGAGCAAGGCACAGGCTCTAATTCACATTCTGCCCATAACGATCCTACAACCTTGGTTACCAGCAGCCTTGCTGGGTCTTTGCAATCTTGTCTACGACATTTTGGTCAATAATTTTGCCAAAAGAGGCTTAACTCATTAACTTGGGTTAATAATTTATATAATCATGTTTGAGGTCTACCATATCCTTCTTTCTGTGTGCCCATCCTAATCTGAACGGGTGGGTTTCTTGCCAGGGTTCAGCTATTAATTCCCTGAAAGCTGCCTGTTTATTTAGTTCTTGTAATATGACTTCTATCTCTCTATGATATTACATTATAGTTCAGAGAAACTGTACACAGTTATATGTCTTCAATTAGCTGGAACTCGCTGATGCTAAAGCTTTAAAAATTTGTCCAAGTTCCTGACATTCCATGTCAATCAATTCACAACTAACTAAAGATTGAAAAAGAAAGAAAAAAGAAAATAAAAAGAAATCCATGAGGAAGCCTGTATTTAAAGAAATTCTGCATTATAATGGGTGTATTTGTAGTGTCAATTTTGTAGTATGAATGATGCTTAACTCATTGACTTGGAATCTTATGTCTTTGAGGAATTTTTAGTCTTTCCTCCATACAGTATCTATTATGCATTACTTCTATAACCTAAATATTTTCTAGCTCAACCTCATGTTTCATCCCCTACCCCAGGTACCATCTTTTTAGAGAGGCTCACTCCACTGCTGGCCTTCCGCTCATCAGTCCCACCATCCACACATGAGTCCCCATAGCATGCCCTGCATTTTCATTTAGCATTTATCATCATCTTGTATGCTAGAGACTTTTAGTACAGGAAGAAAGAAAATAAACCTAATAAGTAAAGTCTGTAGCATACAAAAATGAAGTGAATTAGAATGTAAGCCCTGCAAAAATATAATTATTCATTGTCTTTGTTATTTTTGTCTTACAGTGCATCTTAGTTCCTAGGAAAAAAATACCTGACACATAGTAGGCATGTGATAAATACTTGTTTGAATGAATATATTTTGACTTCTAAAAGAAACATGTTCTTTTTTTAAATAATGTAGCCATTCTAGGAGGAAAGTACAAGAATTTTGTAAGTTTTCAGTTGGAAAACATCGGAGTAGAGGAAGGTGAATCTCATACTAATAAATTGCTCAGTTAGTCAGTCAGCAAGCATTGTTTGAATCCACTTTGGAATAATCACTTTGCCAAGGCTTTTATAAGGGGAACAGAAGAATTTTTTAAATTAACTACTTGTAATCTAGTTGAGGACACAAGAGCAACAGATTTGAGAGGATTCGTACACATTGTCAGCTATTGTATAATTGTCTGGCTCAGACAAGTATATTGATTGAATTCAGAGAACAGGACGAGAGCAGCAGGTGGAAGATCTGACTTGAGCCTTGGAATATGGGTAAAATTTGGGTGAACCTTGAATCCTCACTATGATGTTACAGAGTAGGAATTGTTCACCTTTATGAACAATGTTACATGGAGCCCCGAAGGGGTTAAGTAATGAGTTCAAGCCTATAAAAGTAGTCAGTGGTGAAGCCAGAGTTTAAATCTATCTCCTTAATACGAGATAGTAGACTTGGGCTAAATCAGAGAGGCTCTGTTGAGAAGCAAGACCCAGGGGAATTTTCCTAGTGGATGAGTTCCATGACAAAAGTGATTCTAAAGGTGTCAGATTAGTGAGAGATATTTTCAATATGATATTATAAGGTAATTATTTTAAATAATTAAGTTGCTTGTTTTTTAAATTTATTTTTAATTTAATGATAATTATTTTATTATATCATACTGGTTTCTACCATACATCAACATGCATCAGCCATAAGTATACATATGTCCCTTCCCTCTTGAACCTCTCTCCCATCTCGTACCCCACCCCACCCCTCTAGGTTGTCACAGAGCCCCAGTTTGAGTTCTCTGAATCGTACAGCAAAAAACAATTAAGTTGTTTATTGTTATGCATTAAATTGGGCTTCTCTGGTAGCTCAGATCATAAAGAGTCCACCTGCAATTCAGGAGACCAGGATTCACCCCCTGGGTTGGGAAGATTCCCTGGGGATACCCACTCCTGTATTCTTGCCTGGAAAATTCCATAGACAGAGGAGCCCGGTGGGCAACCAGGGGCTTGGAAGGAGGCCGACATGACTTAGGAACTAACACTTTCACATGCATTAAGTTCATCCAATTTAAGACTTTATTTTATGCTAAATGATAGCACAGGAAATAGACAAGACTGAGGAGGTATGGCTGCCTGGGTATAGGGGATGGCGTAGGATCACTCAAAGATGACCCTGTATTTTGAACCTAGGTCCCTAGGACAATGATGCTACCGTTGTAGAGACAGGAAAATACAGAGAAGCAGCTAGGTACATGTGGGTGGGGGACAGGATAAACTCAGTTAATATTATGGAACTAAAAATTGCTTCATCTATTTTGGCTATTTGGGGTCTTTTGAAGTTCCATACATATTTTAGGATGATTTTCTCTTTTGCTCATATAATTGGAAGAATAAAAATAAACTGCCTGATGCTACTGAAAATCAAATTCTAAAGAAAAAGTAAAATGAAGTAATATAAGAACTTTGTGAATGTCTCTCATAGCAGAAGCCAGGGTGAGGGTCCAGAGACTACAGCTTCGTATCAAAACAGGCTCTAGTTTGTCGCTAGGACTTTAAACTGCCTTCAGAGTGTGGCATCACCATGTCATCATTGTCAACATCATTACTTGGAAAAGCCTGATTTTAGGGCTGCCACCTAGTTAATAACGCAAAGCCCTGAGTTCAGAATAAGAGGGTATGTAATTAAAAAGAAGAGGGCAGCAGAGGATGAGATGATTAGATAGCATCACCGATTCCATGGACATGAGCTTAAGTTCACCCTGGGAGACAGTGAAGGACAGGGAAGCCTGGAGTGCTCTAGTCCATGGGATCACAAAGAGTCGGATATAATTTAGCAACTGAACAATAACAAGGAATTTAAGATAGCAAAATTTTGGACACATGATACAACAAAATAATCTTTTTCTCTCTATTTAGAAACATCTTTGGAAATGTAAACACTAAAGCGAATCCTTAAGTGTAGCTTAGTTGCCTTTGATGGGAGCATTGGACTATGAAATTGCACAGGAGGTACCCAGGGCGGCCCACATGGTGTTTCTCTTAGAAACTCTTTGTGGTTTAGTGTTGTCCACCCTCTGGTTCTGTAACTTCTCTAGCCCTCTGTTCCCATGAGATTAGCAATTTTGCAGAAGATGCCTTAACATGTGAGCAAAGGAAAGGGAATAAAACTCCACTAAGGCAAAGCCATGACATGACTGCACAGCACATGCTAAAACCAATGGCAGAGCCAACGGGGAACACAGCCCTTAATTCTTTTTCCAGATTTTTCAAGGTCCACTCCCTTAGGGGCTTCCCAAGTGGCTCAGTAGTAAAGAATCTATCTGCCAATGCAGGAGACACAAGAGACACAGGTTCAGTCCCCTGGAAAGGGAATGGCAACCCACTCCAGTATTCTCGCTTTAAGTACTTCTGGTAAGAACTGTATCCCAGCCATTGCAGAAAATAATAATAATAATAATAATAATAATAATTGTGTTTCTTTAAAAAATTTTTCTTTTATTCTTACTAGTATCATTTACTTCACTATGTGATTAGCCTATATTGTAGTCAATTATTTTCAAGTTGTCTCTTTGTGAAGGCCTAAACACACAAAGGCATCACCAACTCGATGGACATGAGTTTGAGCAAGCTCCATGAGTTGGTGATGGATAGGGAAGCCTGGCGTGCTGCAGTCCATGGGGTCGCAGAGAGTTGGACATGACTGAGTGACTGAACTGAACTGAAACACACAATTGCTGCCAAATCAGACAGAGTTTTATTCCCTTTCCTTTGCTCACATGTTAAAGCATCATCTGCAAAATTGCTAATCTCATGGGAACAGAGGGCCAGAGAAGTTACAGAACCAGGGAGTGAACAGATTTTATGAGCCTCGGGCTGCAAAGAAAGAAAGCATAACTCCTGGAATCTCTAGCCTCTGGATTGTCAATCATTCCATCATAGGCCAAAGACAGGTTGAACTGAAAGCAGTACAATCAGTGCATCTAATCAGTGAATAGCCCTTGGTAGAAAGTTACAATGGAGGTTTTGGAAGTAAGGCAGGTGCAGTCATGTGGGGAACAGGCTGCTGGATAGAAATTCATCTTTCTGGTTATAGCGATGGTAGCATAAAACAGGAGGTAAATTTCCCCTGAGGAGACATCGAAATCCAACTCAGGCTTAATGATACTTTTTTTGGCCACGTTAGCTATTATATAATGAGTCTCAATACAATTTTCTGTGGTTAGGTGTGTGTTCTGTGCTCAGTCTCAGTCACATCCAACACTTTGTGACCCTACAGACTGTAGCCTGCCAGGCTTCTTCATCCATGGGATTTTTCAGGTAAGAATACATTTTCCATGATACAGACAAGGAGTACTGAGATAGAAAATCGCTGGGTTTCAATTACATTAGCACCTACGCCAGGGGCTAGATTCCAGGTCTGTTGAATATTAGCCCAGCGTTCTTCTGTATACCAATGCTCGCGATCTGATTGAAGACATCGTACAAGCACAAGAATGACATGATGGGTCAGGGTGGCATACCCCTGTTCTGCTCGCAGGGACAGAATGCAGGGGAAGACTAGGAAACAAAGCTGTTCACTTGTTCAAAAATTACCACAAACATTTATTGAGCATTTTCCACGGTGAGCGCCTGTTGGAGCCGACATTTGAAACATGAGGCTTTGGGCTTCTTAAGGATTTGTTTTTTGGTCTGGTAAAAAGAGTCCATTAAAAAGGTCACTAACCGAGTCTTCGGGGTGGGCTCGGCGGCGCAAGCCGGGCTGCGCGCAGGGCTAGGCGGTTTGCGGCGGCAGCGGCCCTAGGGAGGCCGCGGCGCCATGGCGGGGCGGTAGACGGGCTCGGGCCGGCGAGGCAAGGGGAATCGGCGTTGATCCGGCCCGCGGCGACCTTCGGCAGGGCCCGGGGGCGGGGAGGCCCGGGGCGGGGGTCGTCCCGGGCAGCGCGGGGCCGCGGGGTGGGGCTCGTAGGCCGTCGGGGTGCAGGAGGCCTGGGCCGCCGCGAGGAGCCGTCGCCGCCGCCGGTAGCTGGGCCCCGCCGCCGGGCCGCTCGACGACGACGCTCCCGCGGGGGTCCCGCCTGAGGAGGACGCGGCCGCGGCGGCGGCGAGGCCGCGGGAGGCCGCGGAGGATGGAGGAGCGGAAGGAGGAGGGCGAGGCCGAGATCCAGGAGCACGGGCCCGAGCACTGGTTCTCCAAGTGGGAGCGGCAGTGCCTGGCCGAGGCCGAGCAGGACGAGCAGCTGCCCCCGGAGTTGCAGGAGGAGGCGGCGGCCGCCGCGCAGCCCGAACACAAGCAACAGAAGCTGTGGCACCTCTTCCAGAACTCGGCCACCGCCGTGGCCCAGCTCTACAAAGACCGGGTGTGTCAGCAGCCAGGACTTTCTCTGTGGGTTCCCTTCCAAAACGCAGCCACCGCCGTCACGAACCTCTACAAAGAAAGCGTGGATACTCATCAGAGAAGTTTTGATATTGGAATTCAGATTGGCTATCAGCGACGCAATAAGGATGTGTTGGCTTGGGTTAAAAAGCGCAGAAGAACTATTCGTAGAGAAGATTTGATCAGCTTCCTGTGTGGAAAGGTTCCTCCACCACGAAATTCTAGAGCTCCCCCAAGACTGACTGTAGTGTCCCCTAACCGAGCTACTTCAACGGAAACTAGCTCATCTGTAGAGACTGATTTGCAACCCTTCCGGGAAGCTATAGCTCTGCATGGTCTTAGTGGTGCAATGGCTAGTATAAGCGTGCGCTCGAGTACCCCAGGCTCTCCTACACATGTAAGCAGTGGATCGAATGCTAGTCGAAGGAGAAATGGACTCCATGATGTCGATTTGAACACTTTCATATCAGAAGAAATGGCACTCCACTTGGACAATGGTGGAACTAGAAAGCGTACCTCAGCCCAGTGTGGCGATGTCATTACAGACTCACCAACCCATAAACGCAACAGAATGATCTAAACTGCAAACATTTTTCACACCCACCATGCTGCCTGAAAGCCACTTGATCCTCAACATATTACTATTATTGCAAAGGAAACATATGAGGCCATCTTCCATTGTTCACTGTTTAAGACAAGTGAATCCTATAGTGGTTGCCATAAAAAGAAAGTTCTAGGTATTTATAGTAGATGCCTCTTGTAACTATGGCTTTCTTAAAACTATAATCCTAGCAGAGGACATCAGATACCGTGTAGTAGGATCCTCATAGGCAAACATATATCCGTTTCAAGGCTAAAAGTGACCTTAACTGTATTTATTCTCAAAGGGAAAGGAAATATCAGATGTTTATTTGGTTATAGAATGGTTTTTTGGGGGTGGGGGGGGAGGGTCCATTTCCTGCTGTGTTGAGTATTTTGCTCCAACAGTATTGCCAGGTTTCTAAAATTGTCTAAAACACATGATCTGGCTTCCTCGTCAGATCTCCAGGCTTCCATTTTTGCAGCAGCACTGTACCACGCACCTGATTTCTCTCTAGTAACAGCGTGCAACTTTGAATTATTATTGAACTGTTCCCTATTTTTTAGTTTTTGAAGCAGTCTATAATTCTGGTGATTGTGTGATGTAAAGAGGTGCTATGATGGTCATGCAATTAATACTTAATACTAAATCAATACACAGAAGTTTATTGGATTCAAAAAAAAAAAAAAAAAGGTCACTAACCAAATTATCCAAGTGTTAAATGAGAAGTACAGTAAGAAGGTCCATGAGGTTGCACAGAAGGCCCTAATGAGAGTAGGTGATGCCTTGAAGGGTGTACGAAAGGCAGGCAGGGGAATTTCCCTTGTGCTGCAGTGGTTAAGAATCTACATTCCAGTGCAGGGGATGTGGATTTGGTCCCTGGTTGGGGAACTAAGATCCTACATGCAAGAAGCAACAAGGCCTGCCCCGCAACTACTGAACCTGTGCCCCACAATGAAGACCTAGTGCAACCAAAATTAAAAAAGAAAAATAATAGAAGGCAGTCAGGAGAGAGAATCTGCAGGTGGGGGTGAGATTCCCAAGGCTAGGATAGATTTTACTTGAAGCTCAAAAGGGAGCAGTCTTGGTGTTAAACATGACCTAGACAGTTTGCTTAAAGCAGTTACTCTAGATTTCAGTACAGGATTTTAGAAACCTGAGTGAATGAAGTACTATTGTCAACCAGCCTTAATTTCCTGGATAATTTAATCAAATATCTTTATTCTATGCTGTATAAACAGTGTCACTCCCTAACAAGGTTTAATAAGCCTTTCTTTTGATAATTAATAATGATCTACTAGAAACTAATGTTACCAAGATTGCTGGTTTTGAAAAAATGACTAGTGGAAAAAAAATCATTTGTCACAGGACATTATAGTAATACACACTGAAGTGCTCTCATGATTTTAATACCCCTAAAGTAGTATAAGTCACACCTTTAAACAAACTCAAAAGCGAATACAAAGTTGGGGGACAGGAGTGGTGTAGGAGTGCAGTGTAGACACTCACGCTGGCTACTACCAGGCAGGAGCATCACATGCATGTTTTTCTTTCTGAGGTTTTCATTCCTAAATTTTGCTTTAACTTATCTCTGAATTGCTCCAATTACACCCAATGTTAACTATGCACAAGCCTTGGGTGCACACCAGGACCAATTTATGGTACTCAATTTGTTATTCTATGTATTTCCTATGTTGGGATTCCCCAACCTCTGGGCTTGTGGAGCTTTTAAAAACGAACATAAATAGGATACAAACCAACTCTAGGATAGTGGAGAACTATAGGTAGGGAGCGGCGGCTGCCCAAGCGCAGGAGGGCCAAGAGGAGCTACTTCATGTTCAAGGTCAGGAGGGGCAACTTCATCCAAGGTAAGGAGCAGCAGCTGCACTTTGCTGGAGCAGCCATGAAGAGATACCCCACGTCCAAGGTAAGAGAAACTCAAGTAAGATGGTAGGTGTTGAGAGAGGGCATCAGAGGGCAGACACACTGAAACCATAATCACAGAAAGCTAGCCAATGTGATCACATGGACCACCACCTTGTCTAACTCAGTGAAACTAAGCCATGCCATGTGGGGCCACCCAAGACAGATGGGTTGTGGTGGAGAGGTCTGACAGAATGTGGTCCACTGGAGAAGGGAATGGCAAACCACTTCAGTATTCTTGCCTTGAGAACCCCATGAACAGTATGAAAAGGCAAAATGATAGGATACTGAAAGACGAACTCCTCAGGTCGGTAGGTGCCCAATATGCTATAGGAGATCTGTGGAGAAATAACTCCAGAATGAATGAAGGAATGGAGCCAAAGCAAGAACAATATCCAGTTGTGGGTGTGCCTAGTGATGGAAGCAAGGTCCAATGCTGTAAAGAACAATATTACATAGGAACATGGAATGTTAGGTCCATGAATCAAGGCAAATTTAAAGGGGTCAAACAGGAGATGGCAAGAGTGAACGTCAACATTCTAGGAATCAGCGAACTAAAATGGACTGGAATGGGTGAATTTAACTCAGATGACCATTATATCTACTAGTGTGGGCAGGAATCCCTTAGAAGATATGGAGTAGCCATCATGGTCAACCAAAGAGTCTGAAATGCAGTACTTAGATGCAATCTCAAAAATGACAGAATGATCTCTGTTCATTTCCAAGGTAAACCATTCAATGTCACGGTGATCCAAGCCTATGCCCCAACCAGTAACGCTGAAGAAGCTGAAGTTGAATGGTTCTATGAAGACCTAAAGACCCTTCAGAACTAACACCCAAAAAAAGATGTCCTTTTCATTATAGGGGACTGGAATGCAAAAGTAGGAAGTCAAGAAACCCCTGGAGTAATAGGCATATTTGGCCTTGGAATACAGAATGAAGCAGGGCAAAGGCTGAGAGAGTTTTGCCAAGAGAATACACCAGTCATAGCAAACACCCTCTTCCAACAACACAAGAGAAGACTCTACACATGGACATCACCAGATGGTCAACACCAAAATCAGATTGATTATATTCTTTGCAGCCAAAAATGGAGAAGCTCTATACAGTCAGCAAAAATAAGACCAGGAGCTGACTGTGGCTCAGATCATGAACTCCTTATTGCCAAATTCAGACTTAAATTGAAGAAAGTAGGGAAAAACACTAGACTATTCAGGTATGGCCTAAATCAAAGCCCTTATGATTATACAGTAGAAGTGAGAAATAGATTTAAGGGACTAGATCTGATAGACTGAGTACCTGATGAACTATGGGCAGAGGTTTGTGACATTGTACAGGAGACAGGGATCAAGACCATCCCCATGAAAAATACATGCAAAAAAGCAAAATGGCTGTCTGAGGAGGGCTTACAAATAGCTGTGAAAAGAAGAGAAGCAAAAAGCAAAGGAGAAAAAGAAAGATATTCCCATTTGAATTCAAAGTTCCAAAGAATAGCAAGGAGAGATAAAAAAGCCTTCCTCAGTGATCAGTGCAAAGAAATAGAGGAAAACAACAGAATGGGAAAGACTAGAGATCTCTTCAAGAAAACTAGAGATACAAAGGGAACATTTTATGGAAAGATGGGCTCCATAAAGGAAAGAAATTGTATGGAACTAACAGAGGCAGAAGATATTAAGAAGAGGTGGCAAGAATACACAGGAGAACTGTACAAAAAAGATCTTATGACCCAGATAATCACGACAGTATGATCACTCACCTAGAGCCAGACGTCCTGGAATGTGAAGTCAAGTGGGCCTTAGAAAGCATCACTATGAACAAAGCTAGTGGAGGTGATGGAATTCCAGTTGAGCTATTTCAAATCCTGAAAGATGATGCTGTGAAAGTGCTGCACTCAATATGCCAGCAAATTTGGAAAACTCAGCAGTGGCCACGGGACTGGAAAAGGTCAGTTTTCATTCCAATCCCAAAGAAAGGCAATGCCAAAGAATGCTCAAACTACCGCACAATTGCACTCATCTCACACACTAGTAAAGTAATGCTCATAATTTTCCAAGCCAGGCTTCAGCAATATGTGAACCGTGAAATTCCAGATGTTCAAGCTGGTTTTAGAAAAGGCAGAGGAACCAGAGATCAAATTGCCAACATCTGCTGGATCATGAAAAAAGCCAGAGAGTTCCAGAAAAACATCTATTTCTGCTTTATTGACTATGCCAAAGCCTTTGACTGTGTGGATCACAATGAACTGTGGAAAATTCTGAAAGAGATGGGAATACCAGACCACCTGACCTGCCTCTTGAGAAACCTATATGCAGGTCAGGAAGCAACAGTTAGAACTGGACATGGAACGATAGACTGGTTCCAAATAGGAAAAGGAGTACGTCAAGGCTGTATATTGTCACCCTGATTATTTAACTTCTATGCAGAGTACATCATGAGAAATGCTGGGCTGGAAGAAACACAAGCTGGAATCAAGATTGCTGGGAGAAATATCAATAACCTCAGATATGCAGAGGACACCACCCTTATGGCAGAAAGTGAAGAGAAACTAAAAAGCCTCTTGATGAAAGTGAAAGTGGAGAGTGAAAAAGTTGGCTTAAATCTCAACATTCAGAAAATGAAGATCATGGCATCCGGTCCCATCACTTCATGGCAGATAGATGGGGAAACAGTGGAAACAGTGTCAGACTTTATTTTTCTGGGCTCCAAAATCACTGCAGATGGTGATTGCAGCTGTGAAATTAAAACATGATTACTTCTTGGAAGGAAAGTTGTGACCAACCTAGACAGCATATTAAAAAACAGAGACATTACTTTGCCAACAAAGGTCCATCTAGTCAAGGGTATAGATTTTCCAGTAGTCACGTATGGATGTGAGAGTTGGACTGTGAAGAAAGTGAAGAATTGATGCTTTTGAGCTGTGGTGTTGGAGAAGACTCTTGAGAGTCCCTTGGACTGCAAGGAGATCCAACCAGTCCATCCTAATGGAGATCAGTCCTGGGTGTTCATTGGAAGGACTGATGCTGAGGCTGAAACTCCAATACTTTGCCCACCTCATGTGAAGGGTTGACTCATTGGAAAAAACCCTGATGCTGGGAGGGATTGAGGGCAGGAGGAGAAGGGGATGACAGAGGATGTCATGGCAGGATGGAATCACCGACTCGATGCACATACTTCTGGGTGAATTCCGGGAGTTGGTGATGAACAGGGAGGCCTGGTGTGCTGTGGTTCATGGGGTCGCAAAGAGTTGGTGGACACAACTGAGCGACTGAACTGAACTGAACTGAACTGATAGGTAGGGAGAGAGGAAAGATATGTAGTGTTAGGATTTATTTATATAATATTTATATCTCAAAAACTGAAGTCAAATGTGATAAGTTATCTTCGCATGTATAATTTAATACATATTATATTGCTATCTATGTATATGAAAAATATTCTAATAATAAAATAGATATGAAGTATTGGGCTCATGCCCAAACATGAAATCCTTTGACATCATTATATCTTTTCCTCCTGCAAAACTTCCTAGTTAATAATCCCTTTACTCCAGGCTTCAGTTCAGCTCAGTTCAGTTGCTCAGTCATGTCTGACTCTTTGCAACCCCTTGAACCACAGCATGCCAGGCCTCCCTGTCCATCACCAACTCCCAGAATGCACCCAAACCCATGTCCATCGAGTCAGTGATGCCATCCAACTATCTTTTCCTCTGTCATCCTCTTCTCCTACCCTCAATCTTTCCCAGAATCAGGGTCTTTTCCAATGAGTCAACTCTTCGCATGAAATGGCCAAAGTATTGGAGTTTCAGCCTCAGCATCAGTCCTTCCTATGAACACCCAGGACTGATCTCCTTTAGGATGGACTGGTTGGATCTTCTTTCATTCCAAGGGACTCTCAAGAGTCTTCTCCAGCATCACGGTTCAAAAGCATCAATTCTTCAGCACTCAGCTTTCTTTATAGTCCAACTCTCACATCCATACATGACTTCTGGAAAAACCATAGCTTTGACTAGATGGACCTTTGTTGACAAGGTAATGTCTCTGCTTTTTAATATGCTGTCTAGGTTGGTCACAACTTTCCTTTCAAGGAGTAATCATGTTTTAATTTCACAGCTGCAATCAACATCTTCAGTGATTTTGGAGCCCAGAAAAATAAAGTCAGCCACTGTTTCCACTGTTTCCCCATCTATCTGCCATGAAGTGATGGGACCGGATGCCATGATCTTCATTTTCTGAATGTTGAGATTTAAGCCAAGTTTTTCACTCTCCTCTTTCAGTTTCATTAAGAGGCTCTTTAGATCCTCTTCACTTTCTGCCATAAGGGTGGTGTCCTCTGCATATCTGAGGTTATTGATATTTCTCCCAGCAATCTTGATTCCAGCTTGTGCTTACTCCAAGCTTCAGTAAGTGCTTATTCCACTTAGAAGTTAATTGATTCTTCCTCTTAATATCCGCACTTGAATTAAAGATCCTTTTATGTTTCTATTCTTTATCCCAAAGGAGATGAGGAGAGTGCTGGGTCTGGGTAAGAATGATGAATTTGAAGTACCTGATCACTAGAACAGAAAAGCCCTGTGAGAGTTCTATAAAAGAAGTTTAATAGTTGGAAGTATAGAGAAGTAGGTTTTGAAGAGAAAGGATATTTCAGAGGAGATATTTTATTATTATTATTATTTTTGTTCTTACAATTATTGAGGTGGGTGAACTGATGATTCATCTTGATGTAATAGATCAAAACAAAACAAGGCCTAAATATTCAAGGCTCTCGGTGTTTCAATTTTGACAGACTAATTCTTACAAGTATGGAAGATTTTAGATATTTCCTGATGACTGAATATTTAAACATAGTGAAATCATTGTTTTGCAGAATAAATTAGGGTTAAGACCATTATCTAAAAATGGTTTTTCCATAAAAATGGAAATTTACAACTTACTCTAAGAATTTATTGAGAAGTTCTTTCCAAACAATATCAGAGAAAAAAATTTATTCTGTGTCCTTCTCTTTATACTGTATATAGATTTAATGAATTAGTATTTGAACGTTTCAATGAAAGATATATATGGTCATGTGTATTATTCAGATCTTCTTTGCAATTTATCAGTTTGTAAAATTGATATTTATATAGCATTTAAGCATATTTTAGCTTGAAAGATTCATTTTTCTGGAATTGGTTGTCAGCCCAGCAAGGGTGCTATGAACTTTCTCTCAGATACATTAATAAGTACAAGGGGAGGGAAAAAAATCATGACTGTAATTGCAGTGTCAGGACATTCTGGCTGGCATAGAATAAAACATTAAAATAAACATGAAAGCAATAAAATACCTAGATGTCAGGATTCTAGTCAATAAATATTTTTAGAGTAGCATAAGAAAACTACTATTTTCAACACATATAAATCTGCTTGATGATTACATTCAAGGGTTCAGTTTTAAAGTTCAAAGGAAAAATAAATTTTTAAGGATGATCAAACCACATGATGATTTTATAAACTTGAAACCCAGGGGAAAAATTAATTCTTCAACAATTAGAATGTGTAGGGGAAGAAAAATCTCTTTCCTCTTACTCTCCTGGATTCTTCAGTTGGGGCCCTGCAAATTAGACAGACAAAAGACAGATTAAGAAGAGAAAAACAAGTTTATGAATGCGTGTAGCGTGCATACATGCAGAGACCGCAGTGATGAAAAACGCAGAAGGGCGGTTAGAACTGAGCTTCTATAACATCTTAACAAAGACCTATACATTTGTGGAGAGGTGACAAGACAAAGGAAAAGGTTTTCAGCTTCCAAGGATGTCAAACTGAGGGCAGATAAATATGGGGAGAACTCATGGAATGAGGTCTGTGCAGGTGCATCTCTGCAAAGGGGATTTGTGGCAGATGGTATGATGGCTCAGGATTTTCTGCTTTTAGTCTGATAAAGGAAGTTCAAAAAGTTTTTTTTTTCTTTTAACTTTTTGGCCACATGGCACTCCCTACAGGACCTTAGTTCCCAGCCCAGGGGTAGAATCCACAGCCCCTGCTGGGGAAGTGCAGAATCTTACTCACTGGCCCACCAGGAATGTCCCAGAAGTTTACTTTCTGCGTCTCTTGACTCTCAAATGTCTTCAGCTAAAAATAATCCATATGCCGTCTCTTTCACACATGGTAATGTGTATGTTTCCGTGCTGCTCTCTCAATTCATCCCACCCCCTCCTTCCCCCGCTGTATCCACAGGTCTACTCTCTACATCTGGGTCGAATGGTGAGTTGCTGTGAGACACGGGGCACTCAGCCTGGTGCTCTGCGACAACCTAGAGGGGTGGGATGCGGTGGGAGGTGGGAGGCAGGTTCAAGAGGGAGGGGACATATGTACACATATGGCTGATTCATGATGATGTATGGCAGAAACCAATATGATATTGTAAAGCAATTATCCTTCAATTAAAAATAAATTTTGAAAAGGTAATCTATATGCCAAAATAGCATATTTTGAGGTGGCATATTTTGATTTCATAAAAATGCCTTTAAATCAGTTTGAATCCTAACATTGATCATAATATCTACTCTTAGCCTAATATGAATCCTAATGCTATGAAATGATATTTGCAGATTATTATGCTTCCTTCTATGGACTGTAGTCTGCCAGGCTCCTCTATCCATGGGATTCTCCAGGCAAGAATACTGGAGTGGGTTGTCATTCCCTTCTCCAGGGGATCTTCCCAAACCAGGGATTGAACCAGAGTCTTCCAAAAATAGAAGTCCTCTGTAATAATATATGTCTTACAAAATTTTTGGTGTTATGTTCTTCAAATTCTGCAGTCATGCTTGAGGTCAAGGACATATTCATTGGAAGGAGTGCTGATGCTCTGTCTCAATGGTAAACGTCTGGGGAGATTGAGACTTTCAACAGTGCTCCAAAAATGCTTCCTCTCAGTGTGTCCCTCCCACTGACCCCACCCCTCAGGCACCAGCACATACTTCAGATGTACCACTGGAGCCCTGCCCTTGACTGCAGTGGAGACTCAAAAAGGTAGAAAGGGTGCTCCCTGTGAGACAGACCACGCAAGAAAGACAGGACCTTTAGGAGGACCTCTGAAATCGTGCCAACATTGGCAGCTTCCCACTTTGCCCATAAACATTGCTTGCAAAATGAACACATCCTTTTTCAGAACCACAGTTGACCCCTTGAGAAGTGATTTCACAAGTCCAA
The DNA here is from genome assembly GCF_023091745.1 of Budorcas taxicolor. NCBI lineage: Eukaryota > Metazoa > Chordata > Mammalia > Artiodactyla > Bovidae > Budorcas > Budorcas taxicolor. The sequence goes on along the minus strand of NC_068923.1, from coordinate 35,068,044 downwards.
GACAGGAGTAGTGGTTTTCTCTGTTGGCTATGTATCTGAGGATTGACATTTCAAAGCTCTGACCCACAGTGTCTCGAATATCTTCAAGCAAGGCTTTTACACACCATCAGCAGATTTCTCTTTCCTTGGAACCTAATCTCCAGTGGTGCTTGGTGATCTTTAATCATAAATGGCCGATGTTGGCCACCGGCCCCTCACCAGGCACTCTGCCTAACTCATCCACCATCTACCCTGGTAACTGTACTTCAGTCGTGCTGGGAGCTGTCAGCTAACTGAAGCCAATTAGTTTTCCAAATAATTGGCCTGAGTGAAATTTTCCATCTGCATTGCATTTAATAGAAATAAATCCCCCTTTCTTTGCACCACCAAAGACTTTTATTTCTATCTCTATTATAGCATTTCTGTCATTCTGTCTTAAATCATATCAAGCTGTTTTCAGACCTACCTCATCAATTCCTGAAGGGTAGATATGCTTCTTATTCATTATTTTTTCCCCAACACCTGAAATATGGTATCTGCTATATGTTAAATGTTGTTTAAATGTTGTATCATAAAAGAAATAACTTTCATCTTATGATGGAGCAAGATAATGTGAGGGGCTCTCGGTGTGCATGTGGTGTTACATGGGGATGAATTTAAAATTCAAGTGTTTTAAGAATAAAATCAAAAGGCATTCTCACTGCCTATAAAGGAGAGAAAGGATTTGAATGAGATGAGCTGTCAGTGGGGAAGACTTCTCTGATTGTTCTACACTCTGGAAATGAACAAGTGCCGGAAACAGTCCAGTGAGAGCATCTGAGTGGTGGCCCCGACAGAGCCGCTTTCAAAGTAGAAAGAAGATTTTCTCAGGTTGAGCTGAGCTTCCTTGAAGAGCTCCAGGTAGCAAGATCTCTGGACTCACTTCAGCATTCCTCTTTCAAGGGGAAGATGTTACTGTGTAATAGGAGCTGATGAAATGGTTGGATGGCATCACCGACTCAGTGCACATGAATCTGAGCAAACTCCAGGAGATGGTGAAGGACAGGGAAGCCTGGTGTGCTGCAGTCCATGGGGTTGCAGAGTCAGACACAACTTAGTAACTGAACAATGACAACAAAGATAAACAGATCCAGGAAGGGGCAAGGATTCCACTTGGCTCAGACTCAAAGCTTGAATCCATTTAAACTGAAAGAGAGCAGCTCAGCTTAGCCAGACTATGTGACGAGCGGATTCTAGGAGCTGTGTTCTCCGCTTGCTCTGCTGTTTCAATTCCCTGTGCTGAACAAACACCTCCAAATCTTTGCTCTTGTGGTATTTTATTCATTTTCCTTTGCTTATATTGTCAAGTTTCCTTCTGGAAAATGCTGATCTCGTGGGGACAGAGAGGCTAGAGACATTTCATAACCAAGGGAGTGGACAGAGCTGAGCAGGACTGGACTTGAAAGAAGTCAAGGGTCTTTTTCCCCTCAGTCCCCTCTCTCAGCCAGGAAGAAAGAAGTGCTCAGAGACACGTGGCCTGGTCTGCTTACGTCTCAGTGATAACAAAGTCCAGTCTTCGCTGAATTAATGTAAGTTGACTTTTTCAAATATCTTTTCTCTGTCAATAGGGCTTCCCTCGTGGCTCAGATGGTAAAGAATTCGCCTGCAATTCAGGAGACCTGGGTTCGATCCCTGGGTTGGGAAGATCCCCTGAAGGAAGGCATGGCAATCCCTGTAGATAAATACCTGGTCATGTCAACTTTAAACTTCTGTGGGTAAGTGAAAATTTACTGTGTTAAAAAATATTTTCTTAGCCTCACATTGTCGATTTGATATACATTTAGCAGAAGGAAAGGAGAAAAATTTCAAGCTGTTTGGTTGTTTATGACAAAGCTTTTTAAAGCTTTAAATATTATTTTAAATACAGTTTTTTATCACCCTTTTTCCACTTTCATAATATCTCGTTTCATTTCCCAACAAGTTGGATGATTTTCTACGTTTGCTTAGAACTAAAAACTCAGCTTAAAATTTCCAGGGACCTCTACATTCTTGCAAGTACCAAGGTCAAGTATTCAAAGGGTTTTGCTCTTGGTGTTTTTGCCTCTAATTAACCTGCTTTTGTTGGTTTAAGGAAAAATCTCAAAGACCTTATACAGCTTCTCCTTTCATTTCAAATCAACTACATGATTGCTTGCAAAGAACACTTGTTTTGCAAACTGGCTGCAAATCTTTCTGTGCAAATGATGACAAACCAAACCTGAATCTCTCAAGGCAGATTTTAGACTCTTTTGTTTATTTTTTGCTCTGAAATTGGTACACCGGGAGCTGCTCAAGAAGAGAATGCTATTGGGCAAAGTTCTTGCTCAGGAAGGTTTCATGACCTTTGGTTACAGAAAGGACCTCTCTGGAGAGCCGAGAGTGGTTTTGTCAGAGATAAACAAAGTGGGCGTTAGTTAAGGTGGTGAAAATGCTTTCCTGTCCCTACTGACAGTCGAGGAAGAGTGAAGCCCTGTTCTGATTTGTGTAGAGTGATGGGGTGGTGTTGTTTTTCTTTTAATTTTTAAAAAATTTATTTTTAATTATTTAATAATAGCAATTAAATAAAGCATTCAGAAAACAAAGATCATGGTATCTGGTCCCATCACTTCATGGCAAATAGATGGGGAAACAGTGGAAACAGTGTCAGACTTTATTTTTGGGGGGCTCCAAAATCACTGCAGATGATGACTGCAGCCATGAAATTAAAAGACGCTTACTCCTTGGAAGAAAAGTTATGACCAACCTAGATAGCATATTCAAAAGCAGAGACATTACTTTGCCAACAAAGGTCTGTCTAGTGAAGGCTATGGTTTTTCCTGTGGTCATGTATGGATGCGAGAGTTGGACTGTGAAGAAAGCGGAGTGCCGAAGAATTGATGCTTTTGAACTGTGGTGTTGGAGAAGACTCTTGAGAGTCCCTTGGACTGCAAGGAGATCCAACCAGTCCATTCTGAAGGAGATCAGCCCTGGGATTTCTTTGGAAGGAATGATGCTAAAGCTGAAACTCCAGTACTTTGCCCACCTCATGCAAAGAGTTGACTCATTGGAAAAGACTCTGATGCTGGGAGGGATTGGGGGCAGGAGGAGAAAGGGACGACAGAGGATGAGATGGCTGGATGGCATCACTGACTCAATGGACGTGAATCTGAGTGAACTCCAGGAGTTGGTGATGGACAGGGAGGCCTGGCTTGCTGCGATTCATGGGGTCGCAAAGAGTTGGACACGACTGAGCGACTGAACTGAACTGAATTGCTTTACACTATTGGTTTGATTTCTGCAGTACATCAACATGAATTAGCCATAGGTATAGATATGCCCCCTCACTCTTGAACCTCCCTCCCACCTCCCACCCTTTCCCACCCCTCTAGGTTGTTACAGAGCCCCAGTGTGAGTTCCCTGAATCATACAGCAAATTTCCATTGGCTATCCTGTTATGCAAAGTGAGCTAACTCAGAAAGAGAAAAACAAATATCATGTATTAATGAATATATGTGGACTCTAGAAAGATGGTACTGATGAACCCGTCTGCAGAGCAACAGTGAAGATGCAGAGGCAGAGAACAGACTTGGGGAGACAGGGCGTTTTAAAGGGAGGATGAGAGTGAGCAGGGCCAGGGGGCCTCAGCAGAGTCAGGGAAGGAAACATCCCGAAGTCTTGGTTGATGCCACTGCTGTCTGGCAGTGTGTCTGCCAGCTGACGCCGAGAAAGTGAGGAATTTATTCTCCCACATAGACTGGGAGACTGAGGACCTAGCCTTCCTGATTTTTTTCAAAGAATGGCTTTCAGGTCCTTGAGAAAGGCACTGCTGAGCTGTAGGTGATGGATATGCGTCTCAAAAGGACAGAGGAAGGATTCACAGCTGTAAACCCTTTTTAGTGAAAGATGTAAGGAAAAGGAGGTCAGGGGCCACGTGTTAGCTAACACAAAAAATAAATTCTTTTGCCAGCCCAGAGCATCTCCAGACAGGAGCTCAGAAGGGGCTGGGTCTTACTGGAGGTGCAGCCTTAAGCTGCCGGAGGTCAAGATAAAGTCCAGTTCAGCCTGAAGCCTGGGTGGAATGAAGGAGTGATCACTGTCCTGAGTTCTCTGGTTCTGGGTTCATCTGAGGGATCCAATGCTTTGTTTAGACTCATTAAAAGAAAGAAAAAAACTTTCTACAGGATCATAAATCTAAGCTCCTTGTTTTTTTTTTTTTTAATTTTTTTTTTTTAATTTTAAAATCTTTAATTCTTACATGTGTTCCCAAACATGAACCCCCCACCCACCTCCCTCCCCATAACATCTCTGTGGGTCATCCCCATGCACCAGCCCCAAGCATGCTGTATCCTGCGTCAGACCTAGACTGGCGATTCAATTCTTACATGATAGTATACATGATAGAATGCCATTCTCCCAAATCATCCCACCCTCGTTTTGTTTTTAAACTTTTTATTTTATATCAGGGTATGTGTGTGTGTGCACTCAATCGTGTCCGACTCTGCAACCCTATATACTGCAGCACGCCAGCCTGCCCTGTCCTTCACTGTCTCCCCGAGTTTGCTCAGATTCATGTCCATTGAGTCAGTGACGCCATCCAACCACCTCATCCTCTGTTGTCTCCTCCTCCTGCCTTCAATCCTTCCCAGCATCAGGGTCTTCCAGTGAGTCGGCTCTTCACAGCAGGTGGCCAAATATTACAGCTCATACACTCCTGCTGCCTTATGCTCTTTTAAACCACCCTTTAAAATTATTCTTCTGTCTTAGGATTTATGCTAACCTGGAATAGATTTTTAAACACTCTTTGATTAGTTTTGAAGAAAATCAATCACCTCTGAAGTCAACTCAGTCCTTCACCCAATATCTCAAAATTACTTATTATTCAATTAAAACATTCTGAAACACATGTAAATGGCCCCAGAATTTTAAAATATGTTGCTGATAATGGCTCCCTATGAGTCAAGCTGTCACAGAAATGACTGCCGCCTAAAATAAATGTTTCCCCACAGGCGTTTCAAGTCACTAGGCTGAAACAGTGGGTTTCAGACTCTGACTGCTCCAATGTGCAGTGTTTTGGAAAAGAAAGCTTCCTTTTTAGACAGCCCGAAGCCCCACAAAATGTTCAGAAGAGTCACGTTTTAGGGCACTGTTAATGATCTTTAAAAGCCCATTTGCAATCACAGAAGGCGACACATGACATTTATCTTGTAAATCAGCAAGACGCCTTCGCTTCTCGTGCATGTGTAAATGCGTGTGTGTGCACGCACATGTGTGTTGTAGGTGTGAGAGGGAGACAGAGATGGGAGAAGCAGGCAGGGAAAGGAGGGGGAGAAGCAGAGGAGGCAACACGTGAAGATACGACCCCTCCCTTCCCTGGAACGTCCTTCTCTGGTCCCTGCAGGTCCACTCGCCATCCCCTTGGACGTTGCTCTATGACTCCAGTGTTAACCTGAGCTGCTCTCTCGGGCTGTCGGCTGAGCCAGCCAGCATGCAGCATTGATGCATCAGAGGTGCTGGAAGAGATGCATCAGCCTCCGTGGCCTGGCCACCTCTCTGCTTGCATATGGATTGGCCACGGCTCCCACTGGGCGGTCCTCTCCTACTGCTTCACAGGTTCCCCTCACCTACACCTAGCATCTCCAGGATATTCTCTATGACTGACTGATGGAAAAGCACATGCCTTTATCTGGAAGAACCTCTCTCATATACTGGTCTGGCCAGAAGGGCATGCCCATCTTTCTATGGCACCTGAAACATGGCTGTGAATGGAAGTCATGACAGTGGGCAGAGCTGTAGGCAGGGTGTCTGGAGGCCAGTCCACGTGGAAGTGATGGTCTGCCGCGTGGATCTGCTTGATTTATGGACCGCAGCTCTTAGGGGTGCCTCAGTCATGGAGGTTGTCAATCAATCAAAACCATTTCTGAAGTTTGATATAAACCTTCCATTTGCCATGACAAGTCTGTGCGGAAGTGACAGAGAAGCAGCCTGTCATTCTCTCCAACATAACACAAACGTAACAGTGATTCCTCTTAAGGAATTCCCTTGTAGTTCAGTCAGTGAAGAATCTGCCTGCAATGCAGGAGACCTGGGTTCAGTTCTTGGGTTGGGAAGATCCCCTGGAGAAGGAAATGGCAACCCACTCCAGTATTGCCTGGAGAATCCCCTGGACAGCAGAGCCTGGAGGGCTACAGCCCATGGGGTCACAAGAGTTGGACATGACTTAGCAACTAAATCACCACCTCTTAAGGAATAATTCTGAATGAGGAAATAAACTTTGTAGTACATATTGGGTAAACTTTCATTATGCATGGGTGGTTTGGTTTTGTACTCTTTTATTTCTCTTTTCTTTCCTTTTAAAATGTACTTTTTTAAAGTATTTTAAAAGCTTATTGGTAAATGAAATTTGTTTAAAGCAAAACCCCTCTTCTCTCTCAGTTAATGTGAAAATTGACCAACTGAAACCAAGAAGTAAACGAGCAAAATCTGACACTCAACTGGCCAGTGCCTCACTGCTGCAGCCAGTTTAAAGCTCCCCGGGACCAGGGTCAGGTATGGCCAGGGTTAGCACAGGATGCCAAGTCTGAGTGAGGAGCCAAAGAGGGTTCAGGAGAAAGCACAGCATCTGTTTTGACAGGAATTAGAAGTCACTGGATACCAGGTGAGAATGAAGCAGGTGCAGACTGCTTCCTGTAGGAACCCTGGGGTCCAGAGCTTCCTTGGCAGCTCAGACCTTCCCTCCAGGGCATCCTCAGTTCAGCTTCAAGGCACAGCTAGAAGCTGAGCATCCGCCGAGTGGTACCAAGAAGATGTGGTCTCTGAAGTCATTCTGTGTGGGGCCAACACAGAGGACGAGTTAGAAGAGCCTATACTGGGAGCAGGGAATTTGGGTCTTTGTGGGTAAAGGCTTGTTTTGTTGGGGCGGGCGGGGGTGGGGGAATCTTTTGGTAGAAAATAATTAGCAACATCTAGTTAAAAAAAAAAATCTCAGCAGTTACAAACCTCTCCCCTAGCAAGGAAGAACACAGATTGAAAAGGAGGGAAGAGCTTTAATGAGTTGTTTGATGGATAGGTCTGCTTGCCCGTGAAGATAGCTTCCTGCCTCAGGGTAAGTTAGTTTGTAAGATTTGTTAGAAGTTACTTATAAGTTAGTTACAATATTTTTTCAGAGCATGAATCCACAAAAACTAGGTATTAGCTACTTTTTTTTCTAAAAAAAAAAAAAAAAAAGCTTTGTAATACGTCCTGGTGACTCAGCCAGTAAAAAAATCCACCTGCAATGCAGGAGATACAGGTTCAGCCCCTTGGTTGGGATGGCTACCTTCTCCAGTATTCTTGCTTGGAGAATCCTATGGACAGAGGAGCCTGATGGGCTATAGTCCATGGGATCCTAAAGAGTTGGACACGACTGAAGCAACTTAGGATGTACACAACCTGTCTTTACAAAGTATCTCAATTTAAAATTGTAACTGTTTTGAGAAATATTTTTCAGAGGATAATTGGCTTAGTTCATGAAAGTAACTGTTTTGAATGGGAAATAGTCTCATCTTTTCCCTGACATAATTGAAATATCTGTTAGAGCAATATTGCTGAAGTCTAAAGATTCTTCCATTTCTTGACAAATTATTTTCTGAAACTGGCAGGTAATGTTAAAATTGCAGTGACAGAGATGGAAGAAATCTGCTATTCTTCCTGTCTCAATTTCCTTGCAAGTTCAGAAATAAAATGCTACAATTCTGACAATTTCTTATTATAATACGAAACAGATAGGATGTAACAAAAATTGCTCATGTCCCCAAATTGAACTGATAAATTATTGATTGTCTTTTACCATGGATCTTGGAATATTCATCTAATTTTCACAGAAATAAAAGCTCTTTTATTATTTTTAAATGGCTGTCATAAGACATCTGTGTTTGCATGAATCTGATGTATTTGTGTACAAAAAGAAGATCATCTTTTATTTCTCATTCAGCAGCCTGTGGAAATCCTCAATTTAATATAGTCTTCCTTGCTGAAAACTGGAATACAGATACAAAATGTTGATAGATTTCATGAAGGAGAGAGATGACAAAACTCAGACTAATGGCTCATGCTCACCATACACTCCATGGAGCAAACACCATGAGAAGCACCTGAGAAGGGTGTGTACTGATATGATCTCCTGCTGCACAAATGATGACACGTCACCCCTTAGAACCGAAGGCTTCCCCTGTGGCTCAGCTGGAGAAGAATCTGCCTGCAATGAGGGAGACCTGGGTTCGATCCCTGGGTTGGGAAGATCCCCTGGAGAAGGGAAAGGTTACCCACTCCAGCATTCTGGCGTGGAGAATTCCATGGACTGTATAGTTTATGGGGTCGCAAAGAGTCGGACACGATGGAGCAACTTTCACTTTTAGAACCAAAGACAGTTCCGGCCTAAGATACCTTAAAACGTCCATGCTTTTGACTTGTGCAATAGTACAATAGAGATGTTTTATCAGGCAACATGGGTGTGAGTCACAGATAATTAAGTGGTTAATCATCTTATGGCTGGGCAGATAATCTGAATTGGAAATTTTAGCTCTCCCTGAATTTGCTACTGATTAGCAGGAAAAACAATCTGAGTTTCAAGATCAGACCTTAACTGATACATTTAGAATCTTTTAGTGGCCCATTAAATATACAAATGGGTCAACACATATATTGTGGTTGCCATGAAATCATCAAAGGTTAAGACAGGAAGGGCCTTAGGAATATCCTGATTCCATCCCCTCATTGCTGCCAGGAGTGTGACTTACCCGACGTTGCCTATGAGGTGACAGACAAGGAGGACGAGAGGCTATGTCTTATTACCAAGTGACCAGGAAAAATTAATAGTAGAAACATTATCAAAGTGGGAGAATTTTTTTAATCTTTCTTTTATTTTATCCAAAGAATGCAAATAATGGATATTTCAATTTTGCAACATGTTTCTCAGTGGCATTTCTAGTTCGTACTTTTCATGTCACATCATTATGACTTGCCAACAACAGGTTCCACTCAGAATGTAAACTAGCAGGTGATTTAGAACAGGAGACCACTGATGGACACGAAGGCAACTTTCTGCAGCCCCGGGTGGTGCAGCGAAGGGCTGGGTTTTGTTTCTCTTTACCACAGTGCCGGCGAGCAGGGCACATGGTCCAGGCTCACACTGGGGTCAGTGTCACCACGTGCCGACGGCTGTTGTGCAGATAAGGTGGTTCTTTGCTGTGCAAAGGGTGAGGGTGGTTCCTAGACCATACCGGGGTCTCCCCTGGGGCCCCCATACAGTGCATCAGGACCTCTCCCCACTGCCCACACCTGTGGGGGATTCTCGAATTCTCTTACCCACCTCCTCTGGACACTTAGAGTAAGAACATGGTCTAAAGGCCTTTCATACGACTCCTCTTGACAGAACCACTGAACCAAAAAGGTGCTAAATTTCTCACTGACTCCCATTTTTGAAATGACCTTTCTAAATCAAAAACATTACAGGCAAGAATTCAACCAAAGCTCCAAGACATTGGTTTCCTGGACTGGGACAGATGTGTAATAATAGGATTCAAACTGAGAACAATCCAGTACCCATTTCCAAGCATATTCACACTTGCTGGAAAGAGATTGATATGGACTGAAAGTAATAGAGGAGATGCAAAGCCAAAATCGAAAAATAGGCAGTGACTCTTAATTAACGTATGTATTTACTCTTCATTTCTAATATGTTTTGCTGTTCCTCAGATTTATTCTATTGAGTTATTTTTTGTTCAGCTGCACAATCCTTAGGGTTAGCTTCCAGAGAATGTTTTAAAAATAGTCTCTTCTCTCTGTGATTTGCTGCATTTGAAAACCTGCTGCATTTTAAACAAAATCTCATTTGTAATTAAGATGGGACAGGAAATATCCATCAGTTAGTAGGAAGCAGGTCACATGTTGCACTTAGAGACCAAGGTTGCCGTTTATTAACTCTGTGATCTTTGGTCCCATCTTACTCATTTACAAAGTTGAGATAATTAGGACATTGCTATAATCGGATGAAGGCGAGCACTGCTTATGTGAAGCGCCCACCACAGAGCATGTATTTAATTCATTTTACATTGGAGAGTGTGGTGCATGAAGCCAAGAGAGTTTCCCAGGGAACCAGAAGGGAAGGGAAGGATGGAGGCAGGATTCTGTGCCTACCGGTCTCCGGGTCCAGCATGTAGGGGGTGGGTCTGAGTCCCCCACATGCCTTATTATGCTCCCCCATTGCCCTGCGCTCTAGACCCAGCAGGGATGAAGAAGGGAGACAAAGATCCTGGCAGCCTCAGGTAAGATTCTGTCCTGGGACTGGTGCATTCAGAGTCATCAGAAACTTTGGGCGTGTGTCATGGAGGCGATGGGATGTCCCTAACACTCCATCTCTAGGGACAAATGCTGCTCTGGGAGCTACAAAAGAAACCTATATGCACTTTCTCATGACCCATGCAGTTTAAATATTTAAATCTTTCCCACTGGTGGAAAGACGTGTGGCTGTTTCATGTTTAGTTCTTGCCAGTAGACAAATAATCATCATTTAAAAATGAATATGTTAACTATTGACAGATTTGTTTAATAACTGCACCCCCACAGTGATGCCTGGGAAGGTCTACATTGTCTTTTACCAAAATCAGCCTGGCCCTCCCAATAGGCCACCTTGAGATGAACCCTAATAGCACCATCCAGAATTCTTGTTGCCTTAAATAGATTTAGTAAATTATTGTTGAACAGTCTGAATGGCTTCATATCACACATGTAGCTCAAACACCTCTCTCTCTCTCTGTGTCTTTCTATCCCTCTCGCTCCTCTCTTTTTTTAAATTAAAATATATATAAATATATATATATATAAATTTGGCCACATGACATGTAGGATGTTACTTTCCTGACCAGGGATCAAACCCATACCCCTGCACTGGAAGCTCAGTGTCTTAACCATTGGACCATCAGACAAGTCCCTCTCTCTTTTATTTAATATTTATAATCATCGACTTTGGACAAGGACCTTTGTTAGGTGCGGGGAATACAAGATGAATAAGATACACCCAGTAACTCCAACTTGAAACCACAGATGGTCTTATCAGCACCTTCCCAGGTCTGCACAATTCTAGAGAACTAAGAATGCCAGCCCCAGCCCTACCCCAGGCCCCTTAGAGAGCACAAAAGCTGGCCAGGACCCCCAATAACATGTCCAAAGTTGTCCTGATGGGGATGTTGAGATGATGAGGTAGGAGAGCTTTCACCTACTGTTTGCCTAAAATGACAACTGTGGGACATAGTGACTTTAATGAAAACCAAAATTAAATAAAGAGAGAGCTGATAAATAACCAGCATGAATGTCTCAGTGTAGAAAATTCATCAGAGCCAATCAAGTTCAAAACAATAAATAAAACACCTTCTCTGCCTAAAGAGGCATGGTGATGATTCAAACCATCTGGGTGAGGGCCTCATCTGCCCACTTCCCCTCCTGTATAGACATATTCAGTAAGGAATTATCTAATAACTGGAAGACTTTAAAAAACTGGGGTTTTGAGTTATTTTCTTCCAGACCAGCAAGCCCATAAGGTAGAGAGAAAATGAAAGGTACAGAAAGACTTCAGGATTCAAATTCATATGCATCTGACTTGCTGAAACATCAACACAAAAACAAAAGCCACAATAAGGAATAAATTCAAAGATGAATTTCTTGGAAACTAGAGAATTTTGCCTCTAGGGTTTTGTTACAGACCTAAAGAATGCTGATGGAGTCACTCAAATTTCAGTTTCGGTTTTTATCCTGCCATGAGCCACCATGACTATTAGGTAGACCAGATGTACAGAGTAGCTTCAGGCAATAGAAGGGGACTGGAAAAATGTTTGATATTAATACCATATATTATCTTCTGGTTTCTGTACAAGTATGTTTCAGACTCTCTAGAATATTCTTTAGTCATCATAGAGTTTTCTTTCTTTTTCTTTTTTGAAAAGTTTTATTGGAGTATAGTTGATTTACAATGCTATAAGTTTCTGCTGTAAAGCAAAGTGAATCGATTACACATATACATATGTTCATTCCTTTGCAGGTTCTTTTCCCATATAAATTACTACAGAGCAGTGAGTAGAGGTCCCTGTGCTATATAGTAGGTCCTTATTAGTTACCCATTTTATATATACTAGTGTGTATATGTCAATCCCAAGCTTCTAATTTATCCCTCCCCACCCCACCCCCCATTTTGCCTTTGGTAACTGTAAGTTTGTTTTTGAAATCTGCAAGTCTGTTTTGTAAATAAGCTCATTTATGTCATTTTTTAAAAATTAGATTCCACATATGAGTGATATCATATAAAATTGTCTGGCTCACTTCACTTAGTACAATCATCTTTAGGTTTGTCCATGTTGCTGCAAATGGCATTATTTCTTTTCTTTTTTTTCCTCAGAGCTTTCTAAAAGATGGGGCAGAGTCTGGGTTGAAGGAAAAGGGTGGAGAGTCCTGACTGTGAAATGTTTTCTAGTGGATGAAATAAAGAAAGTCATGTGTTTTTTTAGAATAAATTCAGTAAAATATAAGAATAACGTTATTTATTTCTGAAAGGCTTATTTGAAATTTTTTCTCCCCAAAGTGTAGGTTGTCAGCTGCATTATTTTTCAGGTATGTTTCAGTTTGAATGATAAGTGCCTGCTTGCCTGTCACTCTTATCATCAAACAACAATGCTCCTGGGGACAGAGCCAGGAGAGACCTTAGCTGGGAGCCTCTCAGCCTGACACGGGACCGGATGCTCAGAGATGCTTCTTTCACAAATGGGGCTCATTCATTTATCTTCCCCACTGCATGGAAAAACCTGGGACCAGGACACAAGTGGTTTAGATTGCTGCTCAAACTGTGCTTTGGTGCCATTTAAACTGGCCCCAGGAGCACTCATTTATGCTGTCGTTTCCTTCCGCAGGAGTGCAGACTTGCTTGACAAGCTGAGTATCAGGCACAGGCCAATTTATGAATGTTTAGTCAACTTTAAGTAATGATTGTAACTTTAAGTAGTAGGAAACCATTTAAATCTGTATCAAATAGGCTTTTTTCCTAACTGATAAAGTGCAGTCTATTCATGCAGTAAATCTCATTAGTAAATACTACTACAAGTGCTAGTCTCTTTGGAAGGATCCATGAATAAACTGTATCAAAAAAGAAGTGAAAACTGAAACTTCTCATTGTGCTAAAATAAGTGATTAATGGGAGTTCCCTGGCAGTCCAGTGGTTGGGACTCTGAGCTTCCACAGCCATAGCCCTGGGTTCAATCCCTGGTCCTAGAACTAAGACCCCAGAGGCCCAGAGGCACAGGCAAAAATAAAAGTGAAATAAAGTAAAATATGATTAATTAGTGCAATTTAAATGGACTGATTTGGAAACAAAAAAACTGTCCCAGTTCTCATTACCTGAAAAAAAGAACATTACGCTGGTACTATCAGTTCAGTTCAGTCGCTCAGTTGTGTCCGACTCTTTGTGACCCCATGGACTGCAGCACGCCAGTCCTCCCTGTCCATCACCAACTCCCGGAGTTCACTCAGACTCACGTCCATCAAGTCAGTGATGGTATCCAGCCATCTCATCCTCTGTCGTCCCCTTCTTCTCCTGCCTCTAATCCCTCCCAGCATCAAAGTCTTTTCCAATGAGTCAACTCTTCGCATGAAGTGGCCAAAGTACTGGAGTTTCACTATAGCTATAAGCAAATACATTTTTAAACTAAAAGAGTGCTGTAATTTACATGGATGGATGGAAAGGGCTGTGAGGGGATAGGGCATGTGTGGACCCAGATTCATGTAGTTATTATTTACATGTTTATTTGGAACAACTCAAATATTTCCAATCACTAACCTTCTGATTCTCAAAACATTTCTCTGAAGTAGGAATGGGGCAATCTATAATTCATGGTCATTGACTCTCAGAGGAATGTGCTACGTGTCTCTATTTTTAACCCTATTTACTATTTCTGCTTACATTCTCTGCTAGACTGAGAAAAGTTATGTGCAATTTGAAATGTCTAATAAGCTTGTGATTTGGGCTTCTCCACTTGCCAAATGTAGATTAGAATTTTTGCAGTCAGTTCAGTCACTCAGCCATGTCAGACTCCTTGTGACCCAATGGACCGCAGCACGGCAGGCTTCCTTGTCCATCACCAACTCCCAGATCTTGCTCAAACTGATGTCCTTCTAGTCAGTGATGCCATCCAACCATCTCATCCTCTGTCGTCCCCTTCTCTTCCTGCCTTCAATCTTTCCCAGGATCAGGGTCTTTTCCAATGAATCAGTGCTTCTCGTCAGGTTGCCAAAGTATTGGAGCTTCAGCTTCAACATCAGTCCTTCCAATGAATATTCAGGACTGATTTCCTTTAGGATTGACTGGTTGGAGCTCCTTGCAGTCCAAGGGACTCTCAAGAGTCTTCTTCAATGCCACAGTTAAAATAATCAGTTCTTCAGCACTCAGCTTTCTTTATAGTCCAACTCTCACATCCACACATGACTAATGGAAAAACCATAGCTTTGACTAGACTCAGACCTTTGTTGGTTAAGTAATGTCTCTGCTTTTTTTTTTTTTTTTTTTTAGTTGGAGGCTGATTACTTTACAATATTGTAGTGGGTTTTGCCATACATGGATATGAATCAGCCTTTTTAAAATGCTGTCTAGGTTGGTCATAGCTTTTCTTCCAAGGAGCAAGTGTCTTTTAATTTAGAGTTTTAATTTAGAGTTAGTTAGGACTCACAATACAATGTGAAGAATGGATGAAACTAGTAGGGTGACATAAGAGGTGATGCATACTTTTTTTCATTTCCAGCATTTCTGACATAAGTTGTGAAAAAAGAGTTCATAACATTTTCATAGAAAACTGGTGAATTAAATTATTTCAGATTTATAGTCAAATTACATACTACCCAAGAAAACACCTTTGTTGAACAACCTTTGTTCAACTCTGGAGTTGAAATTAGTTGGCAGTAACTTTAAATTGTTCACTGTGGTGTCTCTAGAGCCCCAAGCAAAGTCTCAATTATCATCAGTGAACAGAAATATTCTTTGAATGACTATGGGTGGGAAAATCATTAAAATTTTATCTATCCCCAGAGCCTTTCAAATATACTGAAGTCTGCAAAGGAGCAGCTCTGTCTTCAGGGAATTGTGTGCAGATGAGCTTGTTGGATGGTGGGCATCATTGGATGAACATTAGTCATCAGGGATGCAGGTTGCTCTCACTTTCTTATTTCCTTGTCTCCCTGATTAGAGAGAAAGCTTAGGAACAGAAGACACAGTCCCTGAAGATTTGGCAGCCTCTGTGGGGGGAACAAACATGAGCAAACAATCATGTCCCATGTGGCAAACACTTCCTGAGCCCGGGAGAGGGAAGTTACTGATGGCAAATGTGAAGCAGTAAGTTCTCCTAAAACAAATGCAAACAGTGGTGGAATATTTGACTATGTGATGCTGGAAGATGGTCAAGTAACCGGAGGAAGGCAGGAGACTTTAAGGGTCCTCCACCTCTTGTCCGCTCCCACTGGTTCTTTGTTCATTTGATGAGAATTATTACTCAACAATAAAAAGAAAAGTACTGATACTGAAGCATGGATAAATCCTGAAACTATAAACTAAATGAAAGAGCTAGTCACAAACACCAAAAATCGTATGATTCCATTTATATAAAATGCTCAGAACATGCAAATCATTTGAGCCAGAATGTAGACTGGATGTCACCTAAGGCTGGTGGAGATGAGGGAACTGGGGTGATGACTAGAGTATGAAGTTTTGAAATTTATCAAATTGTATTATATATGAATTATGCCTGAATAAATTGTTATTCAAAAGACAATTTTAAGGGTAGAGAGACAAGGTAAGAAAATTGGTTAAGTGATTAAATGGAGTATTAAGCTCCTGAACCCTGTAATGCATTAAGGTAGTTTTCTCCCATCTTTTTCATGAATTTTAAAGACTCGCTGTTGAAAATAATTAAAGATATTGAAGGTAGGAAAAGATACGGAAGAGACCTAGTAGGTCTTGCTTTTCTTCGGTTACAATAAGAAACCAATAATAGCAAAAGAAAGCATACTTGTTCCCTACAGTTCAGTTCAGTTTAGTTGCTCAGTCGTGTCCAACTCTTTGCAACCCTATGAACCGCAGCACGCCAGGCCTCCCTGTCCATCACCAGCTCCTGGATCTTGCTCAAACTCATGTCCATTGAGTCGGTGATGCTATCCAACCCTCACATCCTCTGTCGTCCCCTTCTCTTCCTGCCTTCAATCTTTCCCAGCATCAGGTCCTTATCCAATGAGTCAGGTCTTCGCATCAGGTGGCCAAAGTATTGGAGTTTCAGCTTCAATACCAGTCCTTCCAATGAATATTCAGGACTGATTTCCTTTGGGATGGACTGGTTGGATCTCCTTGCAGTCCAAGGGACTCTCAAGAGTCTTCACCAACACCACAGTTCAAAAGCATCAATCCTTCAGCACTCAGTTTTCTTTATAGTCTAAATCTCACATCCATACATGACCACTGGAAAAACCATAGCCTTCACTAGACAGACCCTTGTTGGCAAAGTAATGTCTCTGCTTTTTAATATGTTATCTGGGTTGGTCATAACTTTTCTTCCAAGGAGTAAGCATCTTTTAATTTCATGGCTACAGTCACCATCTGCAGTGATTTTGGAGCCCCCAAAAAATAAAGTCTGCCACTGTTTCCACTGTCATTATTCTCTACATTTAAATTTTTTTAAAAAGTGACTAACGATCTTGTCATTGTGAACTTTTGCATGCTGCCAATGTTCTCTGATCAAAATGCAAGGTTTATATATAAATCATTTCAACGTGTTAGAGGAGAATATTACTGCATTTTTTTACAAGTGCAATAAGCTTCTAAAATAAACAAGAGCTTATTAAAAATCTACACAGGGGTCCCATTGCCAGGATGAAGAATGCCCACCTATCAATCCTTATGTTTCCTACTCCATAACCCAATTCCAAATCTCACTTCATCATGTTTCCTCCTCTGAAAACAGCTAACATTGGTTCTCTGTTGATATCTGAGTTGAGTCCCTGCTCTTTTTGTAGGTATGCCCGCCTGGAAATGGTCTTTCTCTAGCTGTGTCATTGCCAAGGTATTCTTATGTGTAGGTTATTCAAATTGTTTCTGGGGTGAGGATAAGCAGCAGAAATTTCTGTTACCATTTTGCTAACATCACACTTTGACAGTTATTATTTAACTTCCTGTATTATCACTAGAAATAACAGTTTGCTTACAGCAAGTCTAACTACAGGAGAGAAGAAAAACTTTTCCTCCATCCTCTTAAGTTCAGTAACTGAGGCATGCAAATAAAACAACAACAACAAAAAACAGATTAACAGAAGAAAAGTTCAGTTTGTTTGCATAAAGAGAGTTTCACAGAATTAAAAACCCAAAGAGATGGTTAGAAAGTACATTTATATATAGTTTTAACAAAGGGAGACACAGTTGTGGAGAAGTGAGTAGACAAAGGAAACAAGGGGTTTCGGCTCTGGGAGCAGTAAATTGTGGAATGGGAACTCCATAGGAAAAACTATTGAAAGATAGTGAAAGATATTGAAAGGGTTATTTTAGTAAGATTGGTTTCAGTGCCACCTCTCATAAGAAGTCATCTCTCTTAGGAAAAAAGAGAAAAGGTTTTTGTTTTTTTTTTAACATCCAGAATATAGAACATTAAAGAATCTGCAAAGTTTTAAGTAAAAGTCCATACAATTATAGTTATACTTCTCAGTTAATTCAATACCACATCATCATTTCTTGCTTTGTTTCATCCTGGGGTGGATGTTTCATGAACACAACAGCTTCTCCACTAGAGTCCTGGAAATTCCTTCCTTTTTTGTTGAAGATGAAGCACTTTGGCCTGTATTTGATTGCAAAAGCTTTCAAGAAATCACCAGAGTAAAACAATAAGTGTCTGTGAATAATGAAAGATTTAAAATGGCCACGGTTAAAGACGTGATGAGAGTTCACTATAATGTGACTGATAAACTCTTTTTGTTTCTGTGACATACAGCTTTAAACTGGAATCATGGCAGATATTATTCTGGGACATATCATGGACTGCAACAACACTGACTAATTTTAGGGAGGTTTATACAGTTTCTGAAATACTTAACAGCATATATCATGCAAATATAACCTAAGGGAGGATTAAGCGTGCTTCTTATGTAAGGTAACATATCAAACCAAATTAGTTTAACACATCTCTTGATAAGATGAGAAAACAAATCCTTTGAGATTCTCCAAGAGCCTTCTGGGAAATCTCAAAGTCAGTTAGAGGTCAAGGACATTTCATTTAGAATTTGATTTGGGGAACTTGTCCAAAATGTCAAAGGATTTGAACACTTGATGAAATAAGACCAAAGGTCACTGGGAAACAACGCTTGCACATGTGCTTTGTTGCTTCAGTTGGCTCTGACTCTTTGCGACCCGAGGGACTGTAGCCAGCCAGGGTCCCCTGTCCATGGGATTCTCCAGACAAGAATACAGAGTGGGTTGCCATGCCTTCCTCCAGGGCATCTTCCTGACCAAGGGATCGAACAGGAGCAGTCTCTTTACTGCTCCTGCACTAGCAGCTGGGTTTTCTATCACTAGCATCACCTGGGAAACAATGCTTAGTTATCCATTCAAGCAAAACAACAATGAAAGATTTTTAGAGTCATTAGAAAAATGGCAACATAGGAAAACCCCATCATCCCATCCCCACACCCCACCCCCTGCCACAAAGATCAACAACTGGACAGTGTTGTGGAGAAAGATATATTTCTCTAACCTCAGGCATCTTCTGGGTGGGTTAAGAATTAAATTGATAGGAGATAGATTAACAGGAGAAAATGCACCAAAAGTTTTATAATAGATACACATGGGAGAAATATCAATAACCTCAGATATGCAGATGTCACCATCCTTATGGCAGAAAGTGAAGAGGAGCTAAAAAGCCTCTTGATGAAAGTGAAAGTGGAGAGTGAAAAAGTTGGCTTAAAGCTCAACATTCAGAAAATGAAGATCATGGCATCTGGTCCCATCACTTCATGGGAAATAGATGGGGAAACAGTGTCAGATTTTATTTTGGGGGGCTCCAAAATCACTGCAGATGGTGATTGCAGCCATGAAATTCAAAGACACTTAGTCCTTGGAAGGAAAGTTATGACCAACCTAGATAGCATATTTAAAAGCAGAGCTATTACCTTGCCAGGTCTGTCTTCTCAAGGCTATGGTTTTTCCTGTGGTCACATATGGATGTGAGAGCTGGACTGTGAAGAAATCTGAGCACCGAAGAATTGATGCTTTTGAACTGTGGTATTGGAGAAGACTCTTGAGAGTCCCTTGGACTGCAAGGAGATCCAACCAGTCCATCCTGAAGGAGATCAGTCCTGGGTGTTCATTGGAAGGACTGATGCTGAAGCTGAAACTCCAATACTTTGGCTACCTGATGTGAAGAGTTGACTCACTGGAAAAGACCCTGATTCTGGGAGGGATTGGGGGCAGGAGGAGAAGGGAACGACAGAGGATGAGATGGCTGGATGGCATCACTGACTCAATGGACATGAGTTTGGGTGAACTCCAGGAGTTAGTGATGGACAGGGAGGCCTGGTGTGCTGCAGTCCATGGGGTTGCAAAGAGTCGGACACGACTGAGCGACTGAACTGAACTGAACTGAACACATGGGAGAGACCCAGGAAAACTGAGTAACCTGCCAAAATGGGCAAAGATCTCCCCTTCAACACAACCTTCTGCTAAAAACAAAAGAGGAAGTTGAGGGTGGGGAGGTTACCAGAAAAAGCACAGGAATCAAGGGTGATGTTGACGCAGATTTAAGTCCTGGTATTCTCAACTGATAAGAATTTCTGGAGATTTAGTTATCCTCTTCTTCCCAGAGAGGGAGTTGTTGCTCAGTCGCTCAGTTATATCCAACTCTTTGGAACCCCATGGACTGTAGCCTGCCAGGGTCCTCTGTCAATGGGATTTCCTAGGCAAGAATACTAGAGTGGGTTGCCATTTCCCCCTCCAGGGGATCTTCCAAACCCAGGGATCGAAGTGGCGCCCCCTGCTTAGAAGGTGGATATTTTACTACTGAGCCACCAGGGAAGCCCACAGAGAGAAAGATATCCTTACAAATAAAGGTGTTTCTTACATGGTTTTCAGAGTCCTCTCCACATTGGCTGTAGCTCAGAAAATAATCAGATTAAAACACGTATTGTGCCAGCGAGATATGTTTTAGGGTGGCAAATTCTGCTCACCTACAACAGCTATCCACAAAACAGATGGGAGATGTTTGGAGTCCACTTAGGAAGTTTTAGCAAGATGGTAGAAGAAAACCCTGAGAATAATTGCCCAGGAAGGGAAGAAAAGCAGCTTCCTTCTGCCTGCATCATCACATCCCTGAAGCCAGCGTTGCTCGGCACCAAGAAGGAACTTCCCAGCTACCAAGAGCTCCCTCACCAGGAGAGGAAGAGCTGGGTAAGTGACCTGCTCCTCCCACCTCTAGGGGCACCGTGCAAACACCCAGCTTTGGCTTCACCCCCACCCATCACCCAGACCAGCAAAACTGAGACGTATAGAAGCAGCTGCCAAGGAGAAAGAAAAGCAGAAGCTATTATTAGCAGATGCACAATGGGAGCATTTATAGTTCACTGAGACTTGCTTTGTAGAAAACCTCAGCAGATTTAATCACTGACATTGAAGCCAACATTGACACCGCAGGTGTTCATGATACTGTGCAGGGCCCTGTAGGGCTGCTCCTGGGCACAAGGCCTTTGTGTCCCCCATTTCTTTGATTACAGGAAACAGCCCTCATTCAACCTCCATGACCTTCTCCGAGTTCCAATGGACAGATTCAAGTAGTTGTTGATTAGGAAAGGGAGGTGATAGGAGACCTGGGATAAACAGTCAAGAGCAGCCTTGAGGCAGGTCCTGTTTCCCCAGCCAACTGAGGCGGGAGGTAGATGTCCATCAGCCCCTACCCCAAACCCCACCAACCCCTGCCAAAGCGATTAGAGATTCATTCCCTGTGGACCAACACTTCAAGAGGAGAATAGCAAGATAATTGAGAGAGGAGGCTGGGCCCTGCCCAAACCACATATTTCTCACTGTGGAAGTCAGGAGACCTCCCCAACCACACATGCACATAAAGGCTCCTTGAAGCTCAAAGGTGAAGTGATGTTAACTAATGCCAGGCTACCCAGACACCTTTGTGTGTGCACATGTGGGAGGATCCTGAGATCAGGATCAAATATGTGATCCTGAGATCCTGAGATCACAGAAAAATATGGGCTGTGAATCAAGCAAATTAAAATGATTGGCCAAAGGAAACCTGGAAGAAACATTCCATAAAAGTAATTCAGCCTGACAAAGAAATTACTAGGCAGTCATTGTAGAACTCTGAGACCTCAGTCTTGTTTTCAGTAAACATCCCACTCCATTGTCCTGAATTCCTGGAATATGTCTTTAGTCTGATAAATTATCAGCACTCAGATCCACTTCAATTCAGTTCACTCCTTCAGTCATGTCCAGCTCTTTGCGACCCCATGGACCGCAGCACGCCAGGCCTCCCTGTCCATCACGAACTCCTGGATCTTGCTCAAACTCATCTCCATTGAGTCAATGATGCTATCCAACCACCTCATCCTCTGTCATCCCCTTCTCCTCCCACCTTCCATTTTTCTTAGCATCAGGATCTTTTCCAAGGAGTCAGTACTTTGCATCAGGTGGCCAAAGTATTAGAGTTTCAGCTTCAACACCAGTCCTTCCAATGAATATTCAGGACTGATTTCCTTTAGGATGGACTGGTTGGATCTCCTTGCAGTCCAAGGGGCTCTCAAGAGTCTTCTCCAACACCACAGTTCAAAAGCATCAATGCTTTAGCACTCAGCTTTCTTTATAGTCCAACTCTCACATCCATACCTGACCACTGGAAAAACCATAGCTTTGACTAGACAGACCTTTGTTGGCAAAGTAATGTCTCTGCTTTTTAATATGCTGCCTAGGCTGGTCATAGCTTTTCTTCCAAGGAGCAAGAGTCTTTTAATTTCATGGCTGCAGTCAACATCTGCAGTGATTTTGGAGCCCAAAAATATAAAGTCTGAAACTGTTGCCACTGTTTCCCCATCTATTTCCCATGAAGTGAAGGGACCAGATGCCATGATCTTTGTTTTCTGAATGTTGAGCTTTAGGCCAACTTTTTCACTCTCCTCTTTCACTTTCATCAAGAGGCTTTTTAGTTCCTCTTCACTTTCTGCCATAAGGGTTGTATCATCTGCATATCTGAGGTTATTGATATTTCTCCTGGCAATCTTGATTCCAGCTTGTGCTTCTTCTAGCCCAGCGTTTCTCATGATGTACTCTGCATAAAGAAGTTAAATAAGCAGGGAGACCATATATAGCCTTGATGTACTCCTTTCTTGATTTGTAACCAGTCTGTTGTTCCATGTCCAGTTCTAACTGTTGTTTCTTAACCTGCATACAGATTTCTCAGGAGGCAGGTAAGGTGGTCTTGTATTCCCATCTCTTGAAGAATTTTCCACAGTTTGTTGTGATCCACACAGTCAAAGGGTTTGGTGTAATTAATAAAGTGGAAGTAGATGTTTTTCTGGAGCTAACTTCTTCTGTGATCCAAGAGATGTTGGCAATTTGATCTCTGGTTCCTCTGCCTTTTCTAAATCCAGCTTGAACATCTGGAAGTTCATGGGTCATGTACTGTTGAAACCTGGCTTGGAGAATTTTGAGCATTAATTTGCTAGGATGTGAGATGAGTACAATTGTGCGGTAGTTTGAACATGAAGACATACAAGACCTTTTAGAACTAATACCCCAAAATGATGTCCTTTTCATTATAGGGGACTGGAATGCAAAAGTAGAAAGTCAAGAAACACCTGGAGTAACAGGCAAATTTGGCCTTGGAATGTGGAATGAAGCAGGGCAAAGACTAATGGAGTTTGCCAAGAAAATGCACTGGTCATAGGAAACACCCTCTTCCAACAACACAAGAAAAGACTACACATGGGCATCACCAGATGGTCAACACTGAAATCAGATTGATTATATTCTTTGCAGCCAAAGATGGAGAAGCTCTATACAGTCAACAAAAACAAGACCAGGAGCTGACTGTGGTTCAGATCATGAACTCCTTATTGCCAAATTCAGACTCAAATTGAAGAAAGTAGGGAAAACCACTAGATCATTCAGGTATGACCTAAATCAAATCCCTTATGATTATACAGTGGAAGTGAGAAATAGATTTAAGGGCCTAGATCTGAGAGATAGAGTGCCTGATGAACTATGGAATTAGGTTCGTGGCATTGTACAGGAGACAGGGATCAAGACCATCCACATGGAAAAGAAATGCAAAAAAAGCAAAATGGCTGTCTGGGGAGGCCTTACAAATAGCTGTGAAAAGAAGAGAGGCGAGAAACAAAGGAGAAAAGGAAAGATATAAGCATCTGAATGCAGAGTTCCAGAGAATAGCAAGAAGAGATAAGAAAGCCTTTTTCAGCAATCAATGCAAAGAAATAGAGGGAAAGAACAGAATGGGAAAGACTAGAGATCCCTTCAAGAAAATTAGAGATACCAAGGGAACATTTCATGCAAAGATGGGCTCGATAAAGGACAGAAATGGTATGGACCTAACAGAAGCAGAAGATATTAAGAAGAGGGGCAAGAATACACAGAACTGTACAAAAAAGATCTTCATGACCCAGATAATCATGATGGTGTGATCACTCACCTAGAGCCAGACATCCTGGAATGTGAAGTCAAGTGGGCCTCAGAAAGCATCACTATGAACAAAGCTAGTGGAGGTGATGGAATTCCAGTTGAGCTGTTTCAAATCCTGAAAGATGCTGCTGTGAAAGTGCTGCACTCAATATGCCAGCAAAGTTGGAAAACTCAGCAGTGGCCACAGGACTGGCAAAGGTTAGTTTTCATTCCAATTCCAAAGAAAGGCAATGCCAAAGAATGCTCCAACTACCGCACAATTGCACTCATCTCACACACTAGTAAAGTAATGCTCAAAATTCTCCAAGCCAGGCTTCAGCAATGCGTGAACAGTGAACTTCCAGATGTTCAAGCTGGTTTTAGTAAGGCAGAGGAACCAGAGATCAAATTGCCAACATCTGCTGGATCATGGAAAAAGCAAGAGAGTTCCAGAAAAACATCTATTTCTGCTTGATTGACTATGCCAAAGCCTTTGACTGTGTGGATCACAATGAACTGTGGAAAATTCTGAAAGAGATGGGAATACCAGATCACCTGACCTGCCTCTTGAGAAATCTGTATGCAGGTCAGGAAGCAACAGTTAGAACTGGACATGGAGCAACAGACTGGTTCCAAATAGGAAAAGGAGTACATCAAAGCTGTATATTGTCACCGTGCTTATTTAACTTCTATGCAAAGTACATCATGAGAAACGCTGGGCTGGAAGAAGCACAAGCTGGAATCAAGACTGATGGGAGAAATATCAATAACCTCAGATATGCAGATGACATGACCCTTATGGCAGAAAGTGAAGAGGAACTAAAAAGCCTCTTGATGAAAGTGAAAGAGGAGAGTGAAAAAGTTGGCTTAAAGCTCAACTTTCAGAAAACAAAGATCATGGCATCTGGCCCTTCACTTCATGGGAAATAGATGGGGAAACAGTGGAAACAGTTTCAGACTTTATATTTTTGGGCTCCAAAATCACTGCAGATGTTGACTGCAGCCATGAAATTAAAAGACACTTACTCCTTGGAAGAAAAGTTATGACCAACCTAGATAGCATATTCAAAAGCAGAGACATTACTTTGCCAACAAAGGTCCCTCTAGTCAAGGCTATGGTTTTTCCTGTGGTCATGTATGGATGTGAGAGCTGGATGGTGAAGAAGGCTGAGTGCCAAAGAATTGATGCTTTTGAACTGTGGTGTTGGAGAAGACTCTTGAGAGTCCCTTGGACTGCAAGGAGATCCAACCAGTCCATTCTGAAGGAGATCAGCCCTGAGATTTCTTTGGAAGGAATGATGCTAAAGCTGAAACTCCAGTACTTTGCCCACCTCATGGGAAGAGTTGACTCATTGGAAAAGACTCTGATGCTGGGAGGGATTGTGGGCAGGAGGGGAAGGGGACAACAGGGAATGAGATGGCTGAATGGCATCACTGACTCAATGGACGTGAGTCTGAGTGAACTCCAGGTGTTGGTGATGGACAGGGAGGCCTGGCGTGCTGCGATTCATGGGGTCGCAAAGAGTTGGACACGACTGAGCGACTGAATTGAGGTAAACTGAACATTCTTTGGCATTGCCCTTCTTTGAGACTGGAATGAAAACTGACCTTTTCTGGTCCTGTTGAAGAATCTAAGCTACTCCATTTTGTTAACAGAAAGACTCCATTTTGTAAGGTTCCAGGAAAAGAGCCTTTGGAAATCCCCTGACCTCACCCCACCACCCACGAGCCAATCAGACCCCAGACCAGAATCTCCTGACTTAACATTCAGGAAATTGTGGTCTACCTAGGTAATAGGGACCAATCAAAAACCAAGACACAACCCTTCAAAAGAAAGTGACCATCAGACGTCCCCCTACCTAGAAATTCTTTTTTCATGAACACTCCCTATATAAGCAATGTAACCCAAAACCCGGGGCTCCTTCCTATAGCCGCTGCGTCCGTAACAGTGGGAGCCCCAGCTCCAGCTTGGTAATAAAAACTCTTTTGCTTTTGCATCGGATATCGGCTCCCTGGTGGTCATTGGGAGATTTCACGACTTGGGCATAACACTGTGGCCTTTGCTGAGTTTTCCAAATTTGCTGGCATATTGATTGTAGCACTTTAACAGCAGCATCTTTTAGGATTTGAAATAGTTTAACTGGTATTCCATCACCTCTGCTAGCCTTGTTTGGGGTCTCCTGGATTTCAGGCAGATTCTTTACCAACTGAGCTATGAGGGAAGCCCCTCAGATACAGGGAAGTTCAGTAATTAACCTCTTTCCATATGCCTGAGGGAAAAACAATTGGTAATCCTTAATCTTAAACTCATACATCTGGTAGTAAAATGGCCCGGGGGTATGAAAAAAGGTGGTAACAATCCATGGACCAAGAGGAGCCATAAAGATGTTAAGTATCTTGACCTTTAAATTGATTGGTTAGAAATGACATGATTTAAGGAAGGATATACAAACTGTTGTAAGTCCTGCCTTGGGGGGACTCTACCCCCTCTCAGTGTCTATGCCAAGAGCCTAGTACTTTCCTCCTCTTTCAGTTCAGTTCACTTCAGTCCAGTTCAGTTCAGTCACTGAGTCGTGTCTGACTCTTTGCAACCGCATGAATCGCAGCAAGCCAGGCCTCCCTGTCCATCACCAACTCCCGGAGTTCACTCAGACTCACGTCCATTGAGTCAGTGATGCCATCCAGCCATCGCATCCTCTGTTGTCCCCTTCCCCTCCTGCCCACAATCCCTCCCAGCATCAGAGTCTTTTCCAATGAGTCAACTCTTCCCATGAGGTGGGCAAAGTACTGGAGTTTCAGTTTCAGCATCATTCCTTCCAATGAACACCCAGGGCTGATCTCCTTCAGAATGGACTGGTTGGATCTCCTTGCAGTCCAAGGGACTCTCAAGAGTCTTCTCCAACACCACAGTTCAAAAGCATCAATTCTTCGGTGCTCAGCCTTCTTCACCATCCAGCTCTCACATCCATACATGACCACAGGAAAAACCATAGCCTTGACTAGAGGGACCTTTGTTGGCAAAGTAATGTCTCTGCTTTTGAATATGCTATCTAGGTTGGTCATAACTTTTCTTCCAAGGAGTAAGTGTCTTTTAATTTCATGGCTGCAGTCAACATCTGCAGTGATTTTGGAGCCCCCAAAAATAAAGTCTGACACTGTTTCCACTGTTTCCCCATCTATTTCCCATGAAGTGAAGGGCCAGATGCCATGATCTTTGTTTTCTGAACGTTGAGCTTTAAGCCAACTTTTTCACTCTCCACTTTCACTTTCATCAAGAGGCTTTTTAGTTCCTCTTCACTTTCTGCCATAAGGGTCATGTCATCTGCATATCTGAGGTTATTGATATGTCTCTTGGCAATCTTGATTCCAGCTTGTGCTTCTTCCAGCCCAGCGTTTCTCATGATGTACTCTGCATAGAAGTTAAATAAGCACGGTGACAATATACAGCCTTGATGTACTCCTTTTCCTATTTGGAACCAGTCTGTTGCTCCATGTCCAGTTCTAACTGTTGCTTCCTGACCTGCATATAGGTTTCTCAAGAGGCAGGTCAGGTGATCTGGTATTCCCATCTCTTTCAGAATTTTCCACAGTTCATTGTGATCCACACAGTCAAAGGCTTTGGCATAGTCAATCAAGCAGAAATAGATGTTTTTCTGGAACTCTCTTGCTTTTTCCATGATCCAGCAGATGTTGGCAATTTGATCTCTGGTTCCTCTGCCTTTTCTAAAACCAGCTTGAACATCTGGAAGTTCACTGTTCACGCATTGCTGAAGCCTGGCTTGGAGAATTTTGAGCATTACTTTACTAGTGTGTGAGATGAGTGCAATTGTGCGGTAGTTGGAGCATTCTTTGGCATTGCCTTTCTTTGGAATTGGAATGAAAACTAACCTTTGCCAGTCCTGTGGCCACTGCTGAGTTTTCCAACTTTGCTGGCATATTGAGTGCAGCACTTTCACAGCAGCATCTTTCAGGATTTGAAACAGCTCAACTGGAATTCCATCACCTCCACTAGCTTTGTTCATAGTGATGCTTTCTGAGGCCCACTTGACTTCACATTCCAGGATGTCTGGCTCTAGGTGAGTGATCACACCATCATGATTATCTGGGTCATGAAGATCTTTTTTGTACAGTTCTGTGTATTCTTGCCCCTCTTCTTAATATCTTCTGCTTCTGTTAGGTCCATACCATTTCTGTCCTTTATCGAGCCCATCTTTGCATGAAATGTTCCCTTGGTATCTCTAATTTTCTTGAAGGGATCTCTAGTCTTTCCCATTCTGTTCTTTCCCTCTATTTCTTTGCATTGATTGCTGAAAAAGGCTTTCTTATCTCTTCTTGCTATTCTCTGGAACTCTGCATTCAGATGCTTATATCTTTCCTTTTCTCCTTTGCTTTTCGCTTTTCTTCTTTTCTCAGCTGTTTGCAAGGCCTCCTCAGACAGCCATTTTGGTTTTTTGCATTTCTTTTCCTCCTCTTTAGTAAATCCTATTCACTTGCTACCCTGAGTGTTTGCATGTTCGTGGGTTCCATTCTTTGGCTCCATGAACAAGAACTCGGATTCCTGTCTCAAAACTGCCACGAGGGTGTGACTCTCTCTCACCAAGCCCACACCAAGCCCGTGTGTCTATCCATAGGTGTAGTCTTTTCTTCGGTAAAGTAGTGAAACTTTACTGGTTTCACTACTTTGCATCTTTGTGGGAATTCCTGTCTGCAAAGCTGAACGGCCAGGGCCTTGTCACTGACAACTGATCTAGTGGCTAAAATATAGCGCTCTCACCACCACGACCTGATGCTCAACCTCTGACTGGGAGCCAAAGCCCTGCTTCAAGCTGTTGTAGGCAGAGGCCACCTGAGATCATTATGAGTTTATTTTAACATTTTTATTACCTTTTGAAGTAAATGCGTTATATGTAAGAATAATAGAGGAGTTGTGCCCTGACTGTATTCAGCAAAATGTACCTACTGGGAGATCATGTAAGGTGCTGAAGATCCCTCTGCCTGGTTGGGTTTGTGCTCACTGTGAGGACACCACAACTGTGAGGGAGAAGGTGCCTGGGTACCCTGACTCTTGGCATTGCTCCTGACTGACACGAAGCAACAATGCAGCAGGCAGCCAGCTCCTCATGCAGTGATGGAGATTCCTACCACAAGCATGGCTGAAGGCTGCCTATTAGGAAGAAAACAAAGTCCATGGCTTTGCAGATATTTTAGCAAATAAGGCCTAATTAGAGGGGGAACATTCTTTGTTTTGGTGAATCTCACTTGTTTTCACACATAAAGAAAATCCTGACAAGACTCCCATTATGGGCTTTCCTTTGTCCAGGAGAGAGGCTGTGTTCTTGCAGAAAACACAGCCTCCACACACTCTGTAAATGCTGGGGGGTGGGGAGGATTCGGGGGTGAGGTGGGAGGCCCTGGAGACAGTAACCAGGCCCACACTCCACTTAACAGATTTTGCTCCTCAGAGAGTGTTTTTGAATATCCTGGTGTCCAGAGCTCAAGCCAGTCTCCCGTTGCTGACAATACAGTCAGTATTTTCTGATCTCATTAGGTGGTTCAGTATGTGTGCGTCTCCAGGGATGATGGGGGACTTCTGCTGGTTCAGACGCCCCGACCAGCAACCAAATCTAAAGAATACGTGACGTTCCTGCCAACCGCATTTTAAAATATATGAACCTTTTAACCACTCTATCCTAGAATTTTGACTGTAATATTTGCAGACTTTTTATGATAGTAGTGCAGCCAACATATCTCGTGGCTTCCTTGGTGGCTCAGTAGTAAGGAATCCGCCTGCCAATGCAGGAGACATGGGTTCAATCCCTGGGTCAGGAAGATCACCTGGAGAAGGTGAGAAAAAGTGAAGGTGCATGATGATGCCTTTGATTGATTGAAGGAAATTGCAAAAGGATCTGGGTTTTGTGGGAATCCTAGAAGCTTCATCATCATATGCATATGTATATGGTCATGAGTGGGCTTCCCAGGTGCCACTAGTGGTAAAAAACCTGCCTGCCAATGCAGGAGAGATGCAGGTTCGATTCCCGGGTCGGGAAGATCCCCTGGAGTAGGGTATGGCAACCCACTCCAGTATTCTTGCCTAGAGAATCCCATGGACAGAGGAGCCTGGTGGGCTACAGTCCATGGGGTTGCAAAGAATCGGACACGACTGAACAGGTATGCACAAGTATCTCAGTTTGTAAAAAAGTATTCTTTGTCATTGATTAAGAAAACATTTTACTTGTATCAAGTCATATCCGATTCTTAATTAGTGCAAAATAAATAGACCGTTACCATTCCTGTTATTTCTGTACAAATAACCAAATTAGGGTGACCGCTTGACTGTATAATGAATTGTTTGAGCTCAGCTGTTCCAGAGCAGAAAAGAGCCAATTTAACATTAGAATTGTTCTTTGAAGCATATAAGTATGTTGATAATGAGTCTGAAGTTTAAATATTTTCTCACTATGACAATTGAGGGAAGTTCATAGGAAGCCAAAACAGGGGTTTTCTGAGGATAAAAGGGTGTTGCCTACGGAGAGAATGTGATGTCTCAGGTAATCCCAACTATATTCATGTTTATCCTCCAGAATCTCTTTACTATAGTGGTCACTTTCCCAAAATGTACACAAAGGACATGCTCAGTCGCTCAGTCATATCCTACTCTTTGTGACCCCATGGACTGTGGCCAGCCAGGCTCCTCTGTCCATGGGATTCTCCAGGCAAGAATACTGGAATGAGTTGCCTTGCCCTACTCCAGGGGATCTTCCCGATCCAGGAGTCGAACCTGCATCTCTCCTGCATTGGCAGGCAGGTTCTTTTACCATTAGCGGCACCTGGGAAGCCCACTCATGATCATATACATATGCATATGATGATGAAGCTTCCGGGATTCCCGCACAACGCAGGTCCTTTTGCAATTTCCCTTCAATCAATCAGAAGCATCTTCAAGCATCTTGACTTTTTCTTACACTCTCTGGAAACTATCAGCACATGATGTGAGCTTGACCTTCAAACACATCAGGGACTTAAACACTTCTTACAACACCCCACCTCACCCCCACCCTGGGGCCAGCATCATAAGCTGCTCCAGGGATCTTTTCTAAATCTTCCAAACTGGTCTCTGAAACTTCTGCATCTTCTCTGAACTTGACATCAGAGGGATGTCATTCAAACCTAGGCCACGTCTTGCCACTCCTCTCTCTGCTCAACACTCGCCCCCCACATGGTGCCCCCTTTCACTCTGAGCAGAAACCAAAGAACTTACTGTTCCCACCAGCTCTGCAGGCCCTGGCTTTCCATCTCTGCTCCAGCCACGCGGGTCTCCGCTTTATTCCTTAAGAGCGCCGAGCAAGTCTGCCTCTGGACCCTCACACCTCCTGTCTTCTTTCCCTGGAGCCCCGTCCTCAGGTGTCCATACAGGAGCTTCACCCCTGCTCCAGTCTGGCCCAGTGGGAGCCTGCCCTGCCCCCTTACCTAAACCCCCAAGTGCTCTTTCATCACATTATACCCCCGTTTCTCTCCGTTATCTCTTCTTCTTTAGTGATTTATTTCCGTCTGGCTGCGCTGGGTCTTCGTCGCTTTTCTCAAGCTGTCTCCTGTTGCCGCGAGCGGGGTGCTCTTCGCGGCAGCGCCGGTGCCTCTCCCTGCAGCGGCTCTCTTGTGGGGCGCAGACTCCAGGCGCTCGGGCTTCAGTGGCTGTGGCCCCCAGGCTCTAGAGCACAGGCTCAGTAGCTGTGGACACAGGCTTAGTTGCCCTGAGCCATGTGGGATCTTTCCGTGTGCCACCAGGGAAATCCTCTCCTTTATTTTTCACTCCTCACCACTCATGACTCTCCGCACTATATATTTTACATATTTCCTGTGTTTCTTTTCCATTCCCCCAGCTGTGCTGGCAGGCCACTTGATCTGCTGTGTTTACTGCCAGGCCTCCAGAATCTAGAACAAGGTGTATAGTGCATTAAAATTTAAAAGGTGGCACTTCTCTGGTAGTCCAGTGGTTAAGACTCTTGCCTGGAGAATTCCACAGACAAAGAAGCCTGCGGACTGCAGTCCATGGGGCCACAAAGAGTTGGACATGACTGAGCGCCTGAGTACACACACACACATAGCAATATTCAGTAAAGGAAAAAGAGGCATGTAAGGGCAGGGCAAACCGGGGAAGGTGAAATTGGGAAACCTATGATCAGCCTGGAATTCTCCTCTGAGCACATGCCAGTGAGAACAGATTAGTGTCCACCTCAGTCTGCCTCGTTCTGGGTGTGAAGATGCAGGCTGTCAGGTGATATAAGATTATTGAGGGAAATTGCTGGTCACACTTGGGGGTCGGGGACTGGGAGTTTATCCCTGAGGCTTCCTGCTGTCTGTTCTGCCTCCTCCCAGAGATGGCAAAAGGCCCTGAGAGGAAGCACCCATGTCCCAGTGATGCCTGCCTCTCCTCCTTGTTCCTGCCACTTTCCCTATTTCTCTTTCTGCAAGATTATTTTTCTCCTTACTTCTTCAGGTAAAACTCAACATAATTTGCCAGATGTATATTAAATAAAAATTGCTGACCTTATTTTTCACACTGTAAAATTGAAGGTCTTACTATGCTAGTTATGGACAATAATAAACTTCTATCCATACAAGAAAAAAGAAAGAAAACAGTAACTTACTTACTTACACATTAGTATTTTAATGATGCATTTCTATGCCAACCAAATCCACATTTTGACAACTGTGAGATATTTTTCTTTCAAGGTGACTTTTAACTTAACTTTTTTTTTTTATCAAAAGCCATGGGAAACTAATTACTGACAAGGGAGAAGATTCAAATCTACACCCCATATTGTCAGATGAGTAAGTGTTAGATTCTATCCATCTGATTAAAGGCTGACTTTCTGGGTCCAGAGTGGAACTAGACAGAAGTTATTCTTGCTCTGAATGAGATGCTTTGTGTTGAGACGAATTCATGAAGTGTGATTAAATGAACTTTAATATCACCTCTTGTCCTATTCTGGTGAGGTTCAGTTCAGTTCAGTTGCTCAGTCGTGTCTGACTTTTTGCGACCTCATGGACTGCAGCACCCCAGGCTTCCCCGTCAATCACCAACTCCCAGAGCTTGGTGAAACTCACGTCCATTGAGTCGGTGATGCCATCCAACCATCTCATCCTCTAACGTCCCCTTCTCCTTCTGCCTTCAATCTTTCCCAGCATCAGAGTCTTTACCAAAGAGTCCGTTCTTTGAATCAGGTGGCCAAAGTAGAGGAGTTTTTAGCTTCAGCATCAGTATTTCCAATGAATATTCAGGACTGATTTCCTTTAGGATGGACTTGGATCCCGTTGCAGTCCAAGGGATTCTCAAGAGTCTTCTTCAACACCACAGTTAAAAGCACCAATTCTTCAGTGCTCAGCTTTCTTTATATTCCATCTCTCACATCCATACATGTCGGCAAAGTAATGTCTCTGCTTTTTAAGTGAGGTTTAATATGTTCGCTTTTTCTGGTGAGGTTAAAGTTTACAAATTCTTACCATCCCACCATCCTACACAGGCAGGAACTGCTGGTGAGGAGAGGAAGTGATTGTCCTGCAAGTCTGGGCCTCCAGAGGAACTCGGCTTCCATCGACTTGTCAGAAGGTCAGTCTCGGCAGAGACCAGCAACCCAGCACTGCAGTGTAGCCCAGTTTTGATAGGACTTTTGGCAGTTATGGAGATGTTCATCACTGTGATTGTGATGCTGATATCAGCTTTACATGGTCATCGTGTGCTAAATTGTTTCAGTCGCGTCCAACCTCTTTGCAACCCCGTGGACTGTAGCCCACAAGGCTCCTCTGTCCATGGAATTCTCCAGGCAAGAATACTGAAGTGGGTTGCCATTCCTTTCTCCAGGGGATCTTCCCAACTCAGGGATCGAACCCAGGTCTCCCACATTGCAAGCAGATTCTTTACCATCTGAACCACCAGAGAAATCGAGAATAGAAAGTACTGAAGTAATCTATCAGTACATTGGCAAGATAGCTGGATGGAAGGAATGATAAACTAGAAGGAAAAAGCCCCTCCATGAAGACAAGAAACAGCAACCCCTGTGACTTAGACCAGGGGTCCACAACCTCTGGGATCTAATGCCTGATGATCTGAGGTAGAGCTGATGTAGTAATAATAGAAATAAAATGCACAATAAATGTAACAGGCGTGAATCATCCCAAAACCATCCCCCTACTCCCAGTCTGTGGAAAAATTGTCTTCCATGAAACTGGTCCCTGGTGCCAAAAAGGTTGGGGACCACTGACCTAGACTATTTTGATGTCGAGCAGGCAAATGGTCCTTGTCAACCAGAGCAGCTATAGGTGTCTTAATCGTGCACACAGCGTGCACTGAGCTCCCTTTAGATCATAAACGCTGACAGCTCCCAAGGCTCCAACGGCTCCAATGGTCCCTGTTATATTGAGACCCGGGACATTACCTTGGCAGGGTGAAGGTTTAAAAGGCTCATCTGGAGGAAAAATATGCTGCCCTAATTGGGAGAATGGACTGGCTGACCTTGCAGGGAATCTCCAGCTCCTCCCTCTCAAATCTCCCATGGATGAGAATTCATAAAAATAATCCCACTCTAACACAAACTGGGAACCAGTCACCCTCTGGTATTTGCACTTAAATTGTTTTCAATTTACTTTGTCACTGAAAGGCAAAGTTGTTGAACCCTTAAAGTAGGAATATGCATGATTTTTCTAAGTGTAAAATAAACTTTAAGAATGTATTCTATAAAAGTTATTTATATATTACCTTACGAAATTATTTAAGTAGGAAAATAAACACAGTGCTTAAAAATTGCAAATGCCACAAGTCCTAACACATTAAATAAACAGAAGAAGCAGGACAAGTGTTTTGTTAATTGCTGCAGATTGAGAAACTGACAGCATAAGACTCAGATGGGAAAAGGGACGAGGCTGAGGTACCATGTGATGCAGCCACGGCCATCCCCTGAGAAGAGGCTGGCTCGCATCAAGATGAGGGGTGAGAAAAGGACAGGTCATAGGTGTATTTTGAAGCTAGAAGTGATGGGCTTTTTGACAAATTGGATGTAGAATACAAGAGAAAGAGAGAAGTCAAGGATGACACCAAGTTTCTGGCCTTAGCTGGAGGGATGGAGTCACCACTGACCAAGAAAAGAGAGGATGTGCAGGGAACCACAGTAAAGCTGAGATGCCTGTAGATAGCTTATATCTGAAATGTCAAGTTAGTGTTGCAGAATTAAGTCTGGCATTTTAAAGGGAGTCAGAGTCCAGACATACATTTAGAAATTGTAAGCATGCATTTAACTGTAGATGGCATGTAAAGCCATGAGCCGGACTGAGGGTAAACACAGCCTTGAGAAAAGGTGAGATCTGAGAACAGAGTTCTGGACATGGCAGTTTTCCAGATTGTAACAAAGGACTCATAAAGTGAGTGGTCAGAGCAGCAGCAAAATAACCAAGGAAGAGGAGTATCCTTCAGCCAAGTAAAGAGTGTCTCAGAGAGGCATGCTCACCTGTGCTAGAAACTGCTCACAGCCTGAACGCATTGAGAATGAGAAGCCATCATTGGGTTTAGCCCATGAAGTTACCCCACAAAGTCATGATTAATGTTAGCAAAGGTGCTTTTGGTGGATTGAGGGATAGAAGCTTTGTTCATGCGGGTTGATAATATTTATATTTATATTATAAATATAAAAGAATATCACTTACATGTAGAAACTGAAAGTACGACACAAATGAACGTATCTACAAAACAGAAACAGACTTGGAATAGAGAGCAGACTTGTGGTTGGTAAGGGGGCTGCAGGAAGGGTGGAGGGGGAGTTTGGGGTGAGCAGATGCACACTATTATACAGAGGATGGATAAGCAACACGGACCTACTGTGTAGCACAAGGAACTATATTCAATATCCTGTGACAAACCATAAAGAAAGAGACTATATATATGTGTGTGTGTGTATAACTGAGTTACTGTGCTATACAGCAGAAATTAACACAACAGTATAAATCAACTGTATGTCAATAAAACACATTAAAAAAAATAAAAATTAAAGAGAAAAAGGGATTTCTCATTCCAGCAAAGACCCTGTTCCTACCTCTTCCAACTAAAAAGCCCAGATAAAACAAGCAAGCCTAGGAAGACTCTGGAATGCAGAAAGCAGAAGGGCGGCCCAGGGACCCTAGGTTGAGCAGCACCAGGTGCCCTGGGTTTCTAGGCAACAGACACCTTACTCCACTCTGACCTAGAACTGCCAGCAGCATGGACTCAAAGGGCTCCGAGAAAAGCCTGCTCCCTGGCCAGGGGACTGGGAAGGTTTAACACTGAAAAACCTTTCTGGCAATATCCACTCTCCTTCAGCCACACTCCAGAAGGAAGCTTGCACCCCTTCCCACTGCTCCACCCCTGTGGTTCCACAGGGCTGAACAAGGACCCAAGCTTCCACCTCACACCCCTGCCCAGGATACTGATAGCAGCACCCGATCCCCACATGGCATGGTGCTGTCTGTGCAGCCAAGAGGGGTTCAGCCTCCATGCCCGACTCCCCCGCCAGGGTGTCACCCATGGGCTGAATGTGGAGCAGCATTCCACGCTGAAACTGATCGGTTCCTCTCACAATGAATGACTGAAGGCAAGTCTTACATGCTGTCCCTAAACCTTCAACCAGAGAGCAATAATATCAATAACACAGTCGGTTTCTGAGATGTCAGGGAATTAAATGGGAAATTCTCTTCAAGGAGCTCCCATACTTGAAACCTGGAGGATCCCAATAAATAAATGTCAGTAGCTTTCACAAGACCATCTTCTAGTTTGTATCTGTTGGTATTAGGTTTGTCTTTTGGTATGGGAACACATCCACAGTTTTTGCTAAAAAGAGATATAAACACAGACTGCCCCCAAAATACAGCCCTTTAATTAGAACTGGCAAGCTGCACTTCATTTTTGAGGTTACATCTCTGCCTCTTTGAATAAAAAGCTATTTCTGACAAGTGGCAAGTTCTTAGGAAAAGTCATCATTTATAAACATTGAAAGGCTTCTGTTGTTTTTCATACTAGCAAACAGTGAAGAGAAAGTACCATCGGCCAGAACTCATCTTCCCTTTCCTGTAAGTTTTTGAAGGCAATCAAATAGCACCGAGTCAGAGAGACACTTTTTTACCTCTTCATCTTTTCTTTGACTTGAAATTTAAAACTTACACTAAAGGCATAATGAAAAAAAATAAAGAATAAACTGAACATCAGAATTTAAAACTTTTGTGCATTAAAGGGCACTATCAGGAAAATTAAAAGACAACCTACAGAATAGGGAAAACTGTTCTTGCAAATCATATACCTGAAAGGGTCTAGGATCTAGAATCTATAAAGAATGTCTACAACCCAACAACAAAAAGACAAATGACGCAATTTAAAAATGGGCACACATTTAGATCCATAAGGCATTCTATTTCTGTGATCACTGCATTTCAATTAAAATCTTCCTATTAATCTGCTCAGCTTCAGAGGGGCTTCCCTTGTAGCTCTCTGCCTACAATACAGGAGACCTGTGTTCTATTCCTGGGTTGGGAAGATCCCCTGGAAAAGGAAATGGCAACCCATTCCAGTAGTCTTGCCTGGAGAACCCCCTGGAGCCTGCCAGGCTCCTCTGTCCATGGGGTCACAAGAGTCAGACATGACTTAGCAACTAAACTACCACCACCACTATCAGCTTTAGAATCCCCAGATAAATGCAGATTTAACAATCAATGCAACAGTGTTTTTCTTTAGGAGTTCAAAAATGAAGAACTCTGTGAAATATGACAGTGACAGGTGTAACTAGTACGTGCGTATACACATTCATATACACATGCATACATTCATAGAAAGAGGCCGAAGATTTTCGTAGACATTTCTCCAAAGAAGATATGCAAGTGGCCAACAAGCACATGAAACCATGCTCAGTATCATTAGTCATTAGGGAAATACAAGTCAAAACCACAAAGTGATACCACTTCATACCCACTAGGAGACTATGATTTTTTTTAAAGAGATAATACAAGTGTTGGTGAGAAGGTAGATAAATTAGAACCGTTAGCCTCTACCATTTGGATGTGAGATGGTACCACCACTTTGGGAAAGAGTCCTTCAGTTCCTCAGCAGGCTAAATAGAGAGTCACCACACAATCCAGCAGTTCCATTCATTTTCGCCTAGGAGAAGTGAAAGCATGTCTGCATAAAAACTTGCACCTGAGTGTTCGCAGTGCCATTATTCATAATAGCCAGACACAGAAAGTGTAGACTTCAAATGTCCATCAGCTGAAGTACTGACACATGTTACAGTGCGGATGAACCTTGAAAACAGATTGAGTGAAATACGTCAGACCCCAGAGGTCACATATTCTATGATTCCCTTTATACAGCATATCCAGAAGAGTTACAGACTGGTGGTTGCCAGGAGCTGGGGAAGAGGAGGTAAGAAAGACTGCTTAGTGGACACAGGGTT
Source organism: Budorcas taxicolor (assembly GCF_023091745.1). Taxonomy (NCBI): domain Eukaryota; kingdom Metazoa; phylum Chordata; class Mammalia; order Artiodactyla; family Bovidae; genus Budorcas; species Budorcas taxicolor. The sequence continues at coordinate 35,029,893 of NC_068923.1, read as the reverse complement.
CATTCTGAGTGATGAGAATGTTTGGGACCAGACAGAGGTGGTGGCTGCCCAACTTTATGAATGTACTAATTATCAATCATTTGTTTTTAGGTTGCATTTCTATTATGAGAATTTCACTTCAATTTTTTACAAGAGTTATAAATTAAATGGAGGTTAAATTGTGGTGAGCCTTGAAGGATATGATAAAGGTTTTAGACTGGGTCCTTTAATAATACAGAACATTTCCTAAAGTTAACACTTAGGAAGAGTCATTTCTTATGTATGTCGTGTGTATCCAAGAGCAAAACATCCAGTTCAGAAGCAGAGTATTCAATCAGCTTGCTGTTCCAACGAGGCTCCCCAGTTGTCAAGACTGATTTTTCTCTCATTTCCCCACCCCCCCCATTTAATGAGACTGATAAGCAGGGAGGCTAGTTCTGTACTCAATTATATGTAATCACAGAAGCTCTTTCAATCTTTAAACAAGAATCATTTTATGAGCACCTGAGAGAAAAATGAGGTTTGGAAACGGTGATTTGTGATGACCTGGAGAGAAATAGATGCAATTAGTGAGGAGTGCAAAGCTCAGGTCAATGAGTCAACAGAGGCGTGGGGATAGAGAGGAGCAGGCTGGAGACAGAAATGAGTCAAAGGACCCACGGGACACCTGCAAGTCCTGCCAGCTGCAGCCTGTAGGGACGTCTGGACAGGGCTCAGCTCTTGGAAAATTGAACTGAGGGAGCTTGTTTCCTTAAGAGTCTGGCAAGTGGAGCCATAACTCAGGATGAAAGCAGATTCCTGGCTTCTCAGCCAAGAGCAGGCTCTGAATCTGTTGGGTTTTATTGGGTCTATATAGTTCTCTGCTGCTGCTGCTGAGTCGCTTCAGTCGTGTCCAACTCTGTGCGAACCCATAGACGGCAGCCCACCAGGCTCCGCCGTCCCTGGGATTCTCCAGGTAAGAACACTGGAGTGGGTTGCCATTTCCTTCTCCAATGCATGAAAGTGAAAAGGGAAAGTGAAGTCGCTCAGTCGTGTCCGACTCTTAGCGACCCCATGGACTGCAGCCTTCCAGGCTCCTCCCTAATTAGTCACATTTTTGCCTTCAGATCGAACAGAAGAAAAGAAAAGGCAATTGAAGCTGAGGCCCTGAGGGTGGCTGCTGGCCACAGTGAAACCCGTCTCCAGTCACCGTGGCCCAAGGATGAGGGGCTCCAGTGTAGGGAACTTTTTTTTTTTTCTTAAAAAAAATTTTTTTTCTAAATTTCAAACTCTTGTTTATGACTCAAAATTCTAATCTTTAGGTTCCCTAATATTTTCAGAGCTTTCCTTGAGAATCTTTTAGCGGACCCTGACTGATAACATTTAATTCTTCCAGCATCTGTTGAAATACATTATGTCGACTGGTCTCTCTGTATCGATGGCCCCTCTGGGCCATTTGTTGTTGTTCAGTTGCTGAGTCGTGTCCTACTCTTTCCGACCCCTTAACTGCAGCACACCAAGCTTCTCTGTCCTTCACAATCTCCTGGAGTTTGCTCCAACTCATGTCCATTGAGTCAGTGATGCCTTCCAACCATCTCATCATCTGTGCCATCTATTGAACAAAGTATTAATAGAGGATGAAATCCAGGAATTCAACTTATGCTGAGATATGAAGTTTAATAATATTTAAGGCATATAACCTTTTTTAAAAAGCCATTTATCTTTGCTATTACTGAATAAATATGCCCTTTCTGTAGAATGCACAATCTCAAAACTAAAGGTTTTATGAAATCTAAATAAACAGAAAATAATCTTGAGGTATTACAAAGGGGTTTTACTTTTATGAAAGAGCATTTCCATTATTTTTTACTTTTTTTCTTGAAGAGTTTTCTGAATAGTCACAGTATGTTTTTGTCTGTCATGCCCTTTACATGAAAGTATAGCAGTTTCAAATAAAATAAATTTCAGTTCTTTGCTTAACTGGGGAAGACTTTTTCATTTAGATTTTCTCACACTCCTCGTAGTTACAAAATGAGTAAAAAACTACTCACACAAACCCCTGTGCACAAATACTTATAGCAGTTTTCTTTATAATTGCTAAATCCTGGGAGCAACCAAGATGTCCTTCAGTAGGTAAATGGATTAACAAAGAGCAATACATCTAGGCAATGTCATTCAGCACTAACAAGAAATGAGCTCTTGGGAATTCCCTGGCAGTCCAGTGGTTAGAACTTGGTGCTTTCACTGCCATGGCCTGGAATTAGTCCCTGGTGGGGGAACTAAAATCTCGTGGCATGCTAAAAAAAAAAAAACAGTTTTCAGGGCATGAAAAGACATAGAGGAAACTGAAGTGCATTTTACTAGCTGAAAGACACCAGTATAAAAAGGCAGCATGCTGTATGATTTTACCTATTGCTTGCCTAGGGTTTCTCAGGTAACGCAGTGGTAAAGAATCCACCTGCCAAAGCAGAAGACACAGGTGACGCGGGTTTGATCCCTGGGTTGGGAACATCCCCTCGAAGAGGAAACGGCAACCCACTGCATATTCTTGCCTGGAGACTACCAGGGACAGAGAAGCTTGGTGGGCTACAGTCCACGGCGTGGCAAAGAGTCAGACACAACTAAGCGACTGAGTAAGCAAGCAGAATCACTAACTGAAACAAGCCAGTGTAAAAAGGCTGCTCCTGCTGCTGCTAAATCACTTCAGTCGTGTCCGACTCTGTGCAACCCCATAAGACGGCAGCCCACCAGGCTCCTCTGTCCCTGGGATTCTCCAGGTAAGAACACTGGAGTGGGTTGCCATTTCCTTCTCCAATAAGAAGGCTACATACCATATAATTTTACCTGTAAGTTAAGTCGCTCAGTCATGTACTACTCTTTGCAACCCCATGGCCTGTAGCCCACTGGGCTCCTCCATCCATGGGATTCTCCAGGCAAGAATACTGGAGTGGGTTGCCATTTCCTTCTCCAGGGGATCTTCCCGACCCAGGGATCGAACCCAGGTCTCCTGTATTAGAGGCAGACGCTTTAACTTCTGAGCCCACCTATAAGACTTCCTAAAAAGGCAAAACTATGGAGACAGTAGAAAGATCAGTGGTTGCCAGAGTTTGGGGAAAGAAGGGTGAGTGGGTGGAGCACTGGGGACATGGCAGGGATTTCAAGGTGGGGGGCCTGGAGCTACCCAGTACGAGTCTATAACGGTAGACATGGGTCATTATACAGTTGTCCAAACAGTGTATAACTCCAAGAACAAACCATACACGGTGTAAGTGATGTGTATGTAAGCCCAAGTTCACTGGAGACCTCCAGGGAAATTATTGCTCTCTGTATATAGGTGTGACCTCTTCCTCTCTCCTTTTCTTTCTCCCTGAACGGAATACAGAAAAGAGGCTGGACTTGTGATGATGAAGTGGCAATAAAACAGCTTGTGTTAAGAATGGCGCCGGGAAGTCTTTAAAGGACCCAGGGACTTCGCTGGTGGTCCAGTGGCTCAGACTCCGTGCTCCCAACGCAGGGGGCCCAGATTCAACCCCTGGTCAGGAAATTAGATCCCACATGCCACAACTAAGAACCTGCGTGCCACAAAGAAGATCCAGGATAGCCAAATAAATTTAAAAAAAATTTTTTTAAAGGACCCCAGACATTCAAAGCATCATGGGACCATTGCATCAACTCTGCACTGCTGACTCCTGATTTATCAGAAAAATTGGCCTCTATCAAAGGAGTTATATGGAGACCAATGTTACTCAGTTATTGCTTATTAATTACTGATAGGCTAATCTATTTTATGGTTAATTATCTAGGTTTATCAATATCCACATAGCAGAATTAAGGTTAAGTTTAAATTGATTGTGTTTGGAAAAATCCAAATGTTTGAGGTAACATAAAAATAATATCCAAATATAGCAATTGTTAAGTTAAAATCCTGAAGTTTAAATCCTGTGGACATAACTATAGAATTAAATATTAAATTCCCTAGCAATTGTATCCAAGTGTTAGTCCCTCAGTCATGTCTGACTTTCTGTGGCCCCATGGACTGTAACCTGCCAGGTTTCTCTGTCCATGGAGTTCTCCAGGCAAGAAGACTGGACTGGGTAGCCATTCCCTCCTTCAGGGGGTATACCTGACCCAGGGATCACACCCAGGTCTCCTGCATTGCTGGCAGAGTCTTTACAATTCTTTTTAAATACAGAGGATTAACATAATTACTTAAACTGTTTCAGGCCAGTTATCTTAATTATGGATATCTGTTTTAAGAATAAATCTACAACTATCAATATTTTTAATTTTGTGGGTTGAACTTTGTAATTTTTATTTTACAGAAATGTTACATAGTCATAAGAATTTCTGTTTTGAAAGAAACCTAGTGAAATTACTTATATAAAAGATCCAATTGGCTTGAATAACTTTTTTCATAGAAAAATTATCTCAGTGCGCCCTCTGGTGGCTTTTCTCAAAATAGACTTTAATCTACTCAAGTTGAAAATTTACGGAAACTAAACAATTGATTGCAAGGAGATCAAACCAATAAGTCCCAAAAGAAATTAGTCCTGAATATTCATTGGAAGGATTGATGCTGAAGCTGAAATTCCAATACTTTAGCCACCTGATGCGAAGAACGGACTCACTGGAAAAGACCCTGATGTTGGGAAATGTTGAAGGCAAGAGGAGAAGGGGATGACAGAGGATGAGATGGTTGGATGGTATCACTGACTCAATGGACATGAGTTTGAGCAAACTCCAGGAGTTAGTGATGGACAGGGAAGCCTGGCGTCCTGCAGTCCACGGGGTATCAAAAAGTCAGACAGGACTGAGCGACTGAACTGAAACAATTGATATGAAAATAGGTACAAATGATAAACTATGAAAAAAACTCTCTGAACTCTAACCGCCTGGATTTAAAGATACTCATTTATCCCTCGGTTCAAAAATGTGCATCGAGTATCTGCTGTTAAAGATGAAAAGTGAAAGTGTTAGTCACTCAGTCGTGTCTGACTCTTTGTGACCCCGTGGACTGTAACCCACCAGGCTCCTCTGTCCATGGGATTCTCCAGGCAAGAATACTGGAGTGGGTTGCCATGCCCTCCTCCAGGGGATCTTCCCACCCCAGGGACAGAACCCAGGTTTCCTGCATTGCAGGCAGATTCTTTACCGTCTGAGTCACCAAGGAAGCGCCCCCTACCGGGAAAGAGTTCCCAAAAAACACGTTCTGTTCCAGCCTGGGGAGCATGCAGTTCACGGATCCTGACGTTTCTCAGAGATGCCAGTTTACCTTTTCTTCCCTTTCCCCATCTTTTCTTCTTTTCTTTTAATTGATATGATAGAATATCTTTGTATAACCCTGTGAGATATGTTTTAAATACATGTACCTTGCCCTAAATTTAAGGACAGTATCCTCCATTGTGAAACTCTGCTCTGTATAAAGAGGCGCTGTTAACTCTGTTCTGCTTCAACGGCGCGCCTGGGCCCAGGTCCTTAGGCACAAAGCATGCAGGTTACAATGTATCTGGTACTTTGGGGGTTGAGCTCTACATGCAGCAGGCTCTGGTCAAGGAATTTTTATTCTTATATAAACTTCAACAACACTGCACACTTTCAAGACTCTGCATGAAGACTGAAGTTTTACTGTTAAATCTTATCTTCCCTTTGTACATGACATGGCAATAGTAGGTATATCTTGCCTGGTCCACAAATTATTTCAAAGACATCCATGTTTTCTATGGTCTGATAACTTCAGGTTACACACTGCAACCAAGTTCATCTCTGCTGGAATAGGATGACACAATTCCTAGAACAGGAACCAGATGGCTCTGATTGGTCCTGATTGGTCTTTTGGCCCTTGCCAAATCGACCCACTTCCAGTATCTCACTTTGTATATAAAACGGGAACCAAAGTGCCAGACTGGAAGGCATCCTCATAAAAGAGCCTTAGGAAAGCAGTCTCTGACACGTTCCTTAGCTGGACAAGGGCAATGATCCTACAGAACGATCTAGCTTTGCTTGCTGCTGTTTCCCCAGCATGTTGCTGAGGAAAGGAGTTTTCAGGAAGTCGAGGGTTTTTCTAGTGAGCTTCTCTGCCATGACCATTTGTGTGCCATGTCTGTGCATTCTGCTAGCTGAAATAGCAATGTGTATGCTGACAATTTAAGCCATTTCTCTTCCCTTCTCACTCTCCACACAAGCTGCTCAAATATTCAAGAAATGAATGAAATAACGAGCTTATTATCCTTTTTCCATCCAGCATATGACCCAGGGTTTTTGTGCTAATTGGCAGTTTTACATCATTTTCACAATCAACCAAAATAAAAAGGTGAGGGGATTTTACCCTTAACCTTATCCTGTCAAGTTCTTCTATCTATTCATTGCTTATCCATTAGATAAAATTTCCCTGAAGGCAGTGTTTTTAAAATTAATGACACATAAATGCTAAGGTGACTGAATTATGGATCCATGTTCTCAGAAATAGAATATTAACTCTCCACACAGAATGTTTAAGCTTTTATTTTAACCAGAGCTTCCTTGCCATGGACAAGCAGAATTTCTGCATTTCTCTAGAGAATGCGTAAGCACATACATTACATAACTGTACTAAGTAAAACCCAGTAGACATTTTAAAATAACAGAAGTGGTAGAACCAAACAACACAGTTTACAGGAAGACTGCAAAATTTCAACACAGAGTTAAAACCTTTGCAATGCAATGAGGTGAGTAAATTCTACTGTGGCATGGCTACTGGCATAGTTATTTTGCTTGGTACCTAAGTCATAAGAAGGTAACCTGAGACTTATAGCCTGGAATTCTACATGCTATTATGAAGGCAACAACCTAGAAACAATGATACAACAGTTTATCCAATGATGTAGAAGGCCAGGAGGGAACAAGTACTGGGTCCCATTTAATCGCACACACATACAAGGATGCCAGGCCAGGCCTGGCTGCATGGACAACGCAGCCGTGTCAGTCCTATGTTTTTTCCAGTGATCTTGTAGATTCAAAGACAACCAGGCTGATCCGCGGGTACGTATGTGGCAGGGGTAGGGGGGGCAGGGGTGCGGTGCCATCGATAGGCAGGTCACACGGCTCTGGCCCGATGTGTATGCCGAGGATGTCAAAGTACAGTCACTGAGTTTATGAAGACAGATGAGGCTTCAAATCTGGGTTTGTGGTAGAATATTCACTTTACTTTTTGTCCATCACCTCAAAGGATGAGCAGTTACTCTACACTTACATTTTTAACGTTGAAAAACTACTGAGGATTCACAAAATAATTTTGTGAGTCACAAAGAAAGTAAATAGAATGTTTCCAAGAAATGTGAAAGATACTAAAATGAATTTGAAGAGGGCTCTGAAACCCACCAGCAGAGCACTGCTCAAATGCCATCAAAATGCACTGAAAATAGAAAACCATATTCTGAAGCTATTAATACTATTACTTGTCACCCAAGGTATGTTTCTAAATTTACATTTTTCTAAACTGATAGCTATGAATCACCCCATTGTTCCTAATAGCTTTGAGAGCCAAGGAAGCAATTCTTATCCATGAAAATCAGGAAGGGAGTTAGTGTCTTCCTTGGCGGGGTGGGGGTGGGGGTGGAAAGAACTCCCTTCCTGATTTTCCATTTCATTCATTTTGTTAAAAGTATTTTAAAGCTAAGAGAAAGTGGCTAATGTCCATTAATCTAAGTTAACAAATCCTGCCACACCAGCAACACTACTTTAGATCACACCTAATCCTGACTGTAGGAAACAACTACTTTTAGAAGTTTTCATTCCGGTTTGGAATTCATCCTAAAGGGAAGAAACTCTTTTAAAACACTCATTAATGACTGGAGTCTGGTTAATGCTCTGCCCTCAGGTCTGAACACTATAGATGGCTGGGCAAAGCCAATGTCAGTCCTCTCTATTAATTCACTTTTGTCTCCTGTAAGTAAAGATAAAATAAAGATAGGGTGCTGTCTGGTTTCCTTTCTCAGCTTGGACAAGACATCACCCAGGTCCCTGTGGAAAGGAACCCAGGAGAGGTTATTATTATAAAGTCTCATCATTTCAGCTCCCTCTGAGGCGAAGAGGATGAAGCATATGAGGAGAAAGGGAACGCTGGAATGGATGCGCATCTCCCCTTGATCTCATTAAGTCCACAAAAGCCTGTGAGATTAGTACACGTTTTAGTACGCGTTTTTGTGCACGTTTTAGTACACACATCTTTATAAAGTTCTCAACCTCGAAAAGCAATATGCACACAAAGAATTGCAACGAACTACTCCAAGCTGTACTGGAGGTCGTCTGGGGCAGAGGGGCTTAGGGGGATTGAATCCCTCTGCAGAGGGAAGCAATGACGAGTAACCGAGGCACGGAAAGAGCGGCTTCGCAGGTGCGCTTGCTCACCTGTACACACAGCGCTGTTTGGGGTGCTCGGCGCCTGCAGTGGCTCCACCAGGGGGCGCCGCAACCCTGCCGGGGACTCGGCTCCTGGCCTTTCCAGAGGCTGGCGCGCGGGGCTCCGCGGTGACCACAGGAGTGGGAAAGTGGAAAGGCTAAGAAAGAAGTGGCTGGGACACGAAGGGTTTATCACCGCTTTTATATTAGTAACTGCTGTGTAGACATCACAGCCCATTTCCATCCTCCTTCACCCAAAGCCCCGGCTTCCGCTAGACGCGCGCGCGCGCACACACACACACATTCACACACACACACACGCACGCACACATTCATCCCCTGCCCCGCCACCCGAGCTGCTCTGTGTCCCCCGCGAAGCCCTGGGCGGCCTCAGCCTCTCTCCAGCTCGGCGAGGTGGGAGCGCCCGCGCACACCCGGACCCTCTTCCCCCGCGGTGAGAGCGCGCGCAAAAGCGCCAGGGGCCCGTGCCAGGGTGCTCTCCAGCTGGAGCAGCGCAGACGGTCGCTGCTGGAAATCCGAGAAGCCTTGCGTGGAGCCGACGCCAGGGCGCCCGCAGCATCCTCGGGCCTCTCCCCTGACGGCGCCGGGGGCTCCTCCTAGATCCGGGCTGCGCTCGGCTGGGGCGGGAGGCTAGAGGGGAATGGGAATAGGGTCTCAGCATCACGACCTCCTTCCTCCTCTCCTATGTCAAGCTTAGGGGTTGCCTCGGTGCCCTTTGGCATTAGGCAGCCGTCTGTGCGCTGTCAGCCACAGCGGTCCCCAAGCTCCGCGCGCGCCCGCAGCACCCCGAGGCCTCGGCAAATTCATATTGCGCGCGCAGCCACAGAGCTTCCGAGGCCGGAGGTCCCGGGACAGGCCCAAGAATCCGCATCTCTAGCAAGCTGGGAGAGGGGTTGCGGGGGTGGCGCGGGTCGGGAACCACCCTGAGAGACCCCGAACGCCGGCTCCTCGCTATCGGGCTCAGGAGGCGGCGCGGCATGCCAGCAGCTGGCGGAGGCTCCGGCGGAAGCTGTCGTCCAGGAAGGCGTAGAGGAAAGGGTTGAGGCAGCTGTTGGCGTAGCTCAGGCTGGTGATGAAGTAGGACACGGCGATGACCAGCGGCGTCTGCGGGAGGTCGGTGGTGAGCGCCACCACGGTGCTCAGGTGGTAGGGCGTCCAGCAGAGGAGGCACACGGCCAGGATGGCCACTACCAGGACGGTCACCCGCTTCTTGGCGCGGTCCAGGGCCTTGGCGTGGCTGTCGAGGCGTATGGCGCGCAGCCGGCACAGCAGCGAGGTGTAGAGGACGCAGATGGTGGACACTGGGATGGCGAAGCCGAGCACCAGCGTGTACAGGCGGCTCGCGCGCCACCACAAGGCCTCGGGCTGCGGGAAGACCAGCACGCACTGGCGCCGGCCCTGCTCCTCGTCGAGCCGCGCGAACACCGCGAAGGGCAGCACCACCAGGGTCGCGACCCCCCAGACCGCCAGGCTCACCGCGCGCGCGGCGCCGTACGTGCGGCCGGCCACCCGGCGCGACTCGGCGGTGGCCAGCACCACCAGGTAGCGGTCGGCGCTCATGACCGTGAGGAAATAGAGGCTGGAGAAGGTGTTGTACTGGTCGACGGCCACGACGAGCTTGCATAGGAGTTCCCCGAAGGGCCAGCGCTGCAGCAGAAAGTCAGCGATGTTGACAGGCAGCACGAGCGTGAAGAGCTCGTCGGCCACGGCCAGGTTGAGGATGAACAGGTTGGTGACGGTCTTCCTGCGCGGCGCCCGCAGGAGCACTAACAGCACCGCCGAGTTGCCCGCCAGTCCCACCGCGCAGATCACCGCGTACACAACGGGCACGGCCACGGCCAGCGGCGGCGGCAGCGGCGGCGGCGGCCCGGACGCGTTGGGGCAGACGAGCGTGGGTGCGGGCGCGGGGCACGACGTGTTGGCGCGCTCCGGCCCCCAGTACGACGCGTTGTGCATCCTGGAGAGGACACAGACTCAGTCTTCGCCGCCGCTGCCCCGCGGGGGCTCTGCGGTCCCGGGGCCCCGACCCGCGCTCCGAGCTAGTCTCCGGCCTTCCAGGGGAGGCCCGTTCCCGCCGCCCTCTCCGCGCACCAGCGCCGCGGGGCTGCGAGGCGGAATGGACGGAGGGCACCCGCGCAGCTCTGCGGAGAAGAGCAGTTCCGAAGGGAGGGGGCGGCCGGCTCCCAACCTGCACCACGTGATCGCTCTCGGCCACCTGTTGAAATCTTCCTCTGACCCGTTGGCTACATCAAGGAAGTGCTGGAGAGAAGAGTCCTTACCTTTTATAGGAAAAACACAAACCCACTTCCCCTACCTGAGCTCCCACCCCGCCCCCGGAGGTCCGAGTCAGCCCAGAGAGTCCTGCAGAGGCCAGCTTGCGTCCCGCGAGGTTCCGTGCGCCCCCGGGAACCGCGCGCCCAACAACAGCCGCTGGCTCACCCGGCCGATGCGGGGGCCGGGTCTGCGTCTTCGCGAGCTGGCCGGAGAGGCAGCGGCAGCGCGGGCCGGCTGCGCGCCCCCTCCCGGTGTGAACCCCGAGGCGTCAGCCGAAGCCTCCGCGGGTCCCGCCTCGCGCCTGGCAGCCGTGGGCTGGTGCAACCCAGACTGCGTTCCCTGGAGATCAGACCGCCGCCTCTAGCACCCAACCGCAAGCAGAATAAGTCTCGAACCGAGAATCGCATTACCCGAAACTTAAGGAATCACTTTCTTCCTTCCAGGAGTGTGACCTCACTCTGTTTGAATTAATGAAAAACTCTTCTGTTAAGACTTAAATGAAAGAAAAGCAAAGTTAGAGTCTGTTTTAAAAGGAGAGCAATGCAGTCGAGGCTCCCATTCCAGTTTTTTTTTTTGCACTCTACCCCCAATTTATTGTTGTTTAGTCGCTAAATCGGGCGGACTCAGTGCGACCCCATAACTGTAGCCGCCAGGCTCCTCTGTCCATGGGATTCTCCAGGCAAGAATACTGGAGTGGGTTGCCATTCTCTCCTCCAGGGGATCTTCCCGACCCAAGGATGGAACCTGGGTCTCCAGCAATGGCAGGTGGATTCTTTACCACTGAGTCCTCTGGGAGGCCCCGTAAAATAAAAAAATATATTGAATGCTACAGAAAACTCTCACCACAGTTTTAGAAAGCTACATTTAAAGCAGTAAACAAAACATTTAAGAAACACAAAAAAATTTAAACATTTTCTAAAAGTTTTCTTAAAAATTCCTGTTTTATTTCTCCACCATCCTTTGGGAGAGCCAGCAAATTCCAGCTCAGGAGTCTGTCCTGCGTCCCTGGGATAAGTCTCCTTTTCACAGGAGCAAGAGCCCGAGTAACATGCATGTTTGGCCCTTTGTGATGCCTTGGTAGAGGAGAGGGCCTAAGACACTGAGGAGGAGGCTGGAAGCAGCTAGTGGAAGCAGCTTGGAAGGGGAAGAGATCCAAATGCTCCCCCTGACCCACTCAGTCCTCTTCCTACTAGAATCTGTATGATTTTGATTTCCCTGCAGTTTCATGCTTTGTGTGAAAAAAAATGACTAGAGAGTCAGGCTACGTCCATGAGCAAAAATGTGACAAACACCACATGATGTTAAGTGAAAGAAAAAAATATAAAATATATAGCACAGATAGTGTGCATATAACACACACACATATATATACATATGCATCCCTGGATAGGGAAGATCCCCTGGAGAAGGAAATGGCAACCCTCTCTAGTATTCTTGCCTGGAGAATCCCATGGACAGAGGAGCCTGGCAGGCTGCAGTCCACGGGGTCACAAAGAGTCACACCTAACACATATGCATGTATCTGTCTATATGTATGTGTATATATAAATGTATAACTGCTTCATTTGCAAGCATTTGAAGACTTTCTAGCTTTTAAATTACTGATGTCCAGCTTAGCTGCATGTGGACAGAGACCAAACTCAATATGATCTCAATTCATTGGCATTTGTTGAAACATTACCCTGATACCGAAACCAAGCAAAGACCTTACAAGGAAAACAACAAATTCATGAACAGAGATGAAAAAGACTCAACAAAATCTTAGCAAATTTAATCCAACATTGTGTCAAGAACATTGTACAACATGACCACATGGGATTTACCCCAGGTATACAAACTTGTTTTCATTTAAAAATCCATTCATATAATCTATCACATCAATAGCCATTTGAAGAGAAATCACATATCATATGCATAGAAATGGCAAAAGCATTTGACCAAGTTCAACCTCCATTTATGATAAAACTCTCAGCAGGAATAGCAAAGAATTTCATCACCTGGAGATGGAACATTTACCCCCAAATCCCTTCGGGTAACATCACATCTAATGATGAGTAGCTAATACACACTTGCCCCCTAGATTGGAACAAAGCAAAAGTGTTCCTTCTCACCACTCTTTTTCATATCGTAGTGGAAATCCTAGCTCATGCAGTAGGAAGTCTTTCTTTTTACTTGCCCCTTACCTGCCAACAGAACTCAGGGGAAGGTCCTCGCACACAAGGGCACTATCCCCAGAGATCTACAAAGAGCATGGGTGGGGGGGGGGGGCGGGAGTTGGATGGGGCCAAGAGACCAGAGTCTGCTCTGTGTCCCATTGTCCCTGCAAGCCTCACAAACATCTGTTCACCAAACACCTGCTTGTCCATCTCCATGTGAACTGCCTCATCCTTGCTGAAGTGCCCACCTGCCCCCCCAGATGCCATGGAACCCTCAACTTCTCCTGGGGCCTCATAGGACTGGAGCCCTGTGCGTATGTAATTAAATCTGAGTTTCTCCTGTCAGTCTGTCTCACAAGAGTTTACTTCCTGGACCAGCCATAAGAACCTAGAAGGAGTAGAGGGAAATGCTTTTTTTCTCAAATAGCACTCTAGTATCAGTTTGCTTTGGCAGCTTATGAAGATAAGATAATAAACACAAATTGCTCCTAATGTGTCTTCATATTGGAACCCTGTGTGCCATAAGCATCATTAAGACTGAGAGATGGGCGATGAAGGTGTTGGCAGCTTCAAGACCGAGGGCAAAAGTGTATGTATAATGCTGCTTTGTTTACCCAGATGTTCCCCAGAAGACATTTCTAGTAATAAAATAAGTTGCAGCATTTTTCTGCGTTCATTTGTTTTTTTTTTTTTTGAAATAAAGCTTCTTGGAGCTGCTTGGTTATTACTGTTTCAAAACGAAATGCTTTGATGACACTAAACAGATGACAGCACTTTCTGATTTTTGTGCATTGTACTCCTGAGGGATTCACAGAAGGAAACAATGATCAAAACAAAGTGGTCGCCGAGTTTATTCATCAAGTTGTGGTGAGGGGTGGGTGGGGGAACAGACAAAGCATGAACTCTGTTATAAACTACGGACTTTGATGAAAATAATTGATGGATACTGGTTCCTTGATTGTAACAGATGTACCACACTGGTTCAAGATGTTAGTAAGAGGATAATTCCTCATCATTATACTGGAAGGCAGGTCAGTAGCACAGAAACTCACACAGCAGTAGAGTTGAAGTCGGAAATATGATACCTACAGGGACCAGGCACTTACTGGCCAACTCATGGCCGATTACATGTTATCCCAGGCTGCCGTGTTCACCCAGGAGAGGCTGGGTGCTTTTCTGACCAGGCTGACTCATCAGCACTTTATCCAATAGAACAAGTGCTCTAATATTTAGTTCAAATAGTGAATCTTAAAATTTTTATGTCTTCTTTCATCCAAGAGTTTATAATTGTTCCATTTAAAATCTTGCTGTGTCGTTTATTCACCTTCCTCTCTTCTCTCACTAATAGTGGCCCCAAGCACTCCTAATTTCTCAGTCAGCTCTTCCTGGTGGTAGTTGAATAATTTATTTCCTTTACTTCCTGATGGCCGGGGTCAAGTTCTCACAGAGTCATCTGGAAGAAGATATCACCAAAATGTTATCTGAGATTTGTCTGCCTTAGGGTGTGGAAAATGCATCACATATACAACGGTCACTGAGGAATCCTAACACATAAGACAATGTGTAGAACACCGAGAAACAGGATGGCGAGAAAGCAGCGGTCAACAAGGCAAAAGAGTTCTGCAAGGTAATCATAAACCCGAAGTGGAAAATGGTAGAACAAGGAGGTAAATCCTGTTCTAACTGTTCTCAGAGTCCTGAGTATACTAATGTTACTCAGGAATGCCAATTCATACCGCAGTAGGCAGAATTCCATAGACTGGTTACCTGAGAACATTTCTTTATGTGGATGCTTCCCAAGAAATAAGCATTCTTCAGAACACACCTTAGAAAACGCAGCAAAGAATAAAGTGCCATAATAAAGGTGAAGTAGTATTGAAGCAAAGTCTGGTGGGAGTCCATGAGAAGAATTGTTCTTCCCAGTAGGGAGAAAGCAGGGGAGGCTCCATTGAGGAGGATCTCTGAAGGATACAATGAGGATAAGATGATAGGGACAGTCCTGGTCAAAGAGCGTAAACAATAGAATGATACATGAAACTGCATAGTGTACCTTGAGGAGAGAATAATTTTGACATTCTATTCCAGGAAAATAGGAGGATGGTGCACCATTGACCAATGATGGGGAGAAAGAAACATAAACTGACCAGAATGACCCGGAAGATGAAGGAAGTGAAATGTGGGAGACAGAGGTAAGGGGCTATTTGGGATTTGTTAAATGTGCAATGAAGTTCTTGGTGTGGTTTTCAAGAGACAAATGAGCCTGGAGATTAGAACAGAGCCCTAAGGAGAAAATAAAGATTTGAGGGATCCTTTCCCATCCAACATCCAGAAATCTGGGACCAGAGAAAGTAGCCTATTAGAGATCAACCCTTGATGATGTTAATCCCAATACCTCAGAAAGCAAATTACTTGATAAAGGTCTCAAAATCACATCCATCTTTACAGCAGCAGAGAATAAGAATTCTGATCCTCATAGATGTAATCCTCTTAAAGATGAAATGAACTTTTTTGTTCTTTGTTATGAGACCGTAACACACAGGACAGTCAAATGGTAGTCTCTCAGGAAATTGCAGCAGAATTTCATCCTAACTCTGATATCTCAGCCATCTTTCATGTTGTTTGAAAGAAAACTGGTCTACCTTCTCTGGTGTGATGGATAACGGGAAATATCCACCTATATAAATTCCTGTGTGTGTGCTAAGTCGCTTCAGTCATGTCCGACTCTTTGTGATCCTATGGACTGTAGCCCACCAAGTTCCTCAGTCCATGGGGTTCTCCAGCATGAATACTGCAGTGGGTTGCCATGCCCTACTCCAGGGGATCTTCCTGACTCAAGGATCGAACCTGTGTCTCTTATGTTTCCTGCATTGGCAGGTGGGTTCTTTACTACTAGTGCCACCTGGGAAGCCCACATCAGTTCATTATAGTAGCTAATGGATTGGCTGAATGGTCAGTGAGGGATACAGAAAGGACAGGATTGGAAGATTAGTGACAAAGAAGCTTGGAGTGTCCATGTACCTCTGTGGACAGATCTCTCAAATGGGGTTTGTATTAATTATGCGTTGCTATCTGTTATAGCAAATGACCCTCCAAAACTTGGTGAATTAAAATAACAACCCACTAATGACTTAGCTGGTTCCCTGCTTCACCATCTGCTGAGGATGCAGTCCAGGTGTCCGAGCTGCTGTCTCCTGGACAGGATCCACCTCCAGGGAGAGTGACTGTGGGCAAGAGTCAGCTTCTGGGTCTGGAAGCCTTAGTCCCTCCCATGGGCTGCTGGCCATGGCCCGCCCCTCATCACATGACAGGTCGCCCTCACGGTCAGGGCGGGAGGAGCCAGACAGTCTCTTGTCACCTCAGTGGCATGTGACCACATTTCATTTCCTGGAAGCAACACCTGGAGTCCAGCCCATGCTCAATGGTAGGGCATCGCACAGGGATATGAATGCCCGGAGGCAGGGACAGCAGGAAGCACTATTCAAGGCTGCCCACCCACCACACTCTCCTGTGAATGCTCATCCAAGGGCATCCATGGCCTAGGGGGCTCTCAGGACCCAGGGATGTGCTCTGTGGATTCAGTCACCATCCTCCCCCAGCCCCCTGTACCTTTTCACAGACAAGAGAAAGGTATCCATGGTGATAAGGATGCTATTCGTGGCTTCGGCCAACACGCACTTCTCTTCACCAAGGCTGACCTTGCTCTCTGCTGCCTCATCTGCCAACAGCAGAGAGAAATGCCTTAGACCCAAACAGGGAACAGTTCTCGGAGGAACAACCAGCTACCTGGTTGCAGGTTGGTCACTCTGGTTCTGTTCTATCACGAAGGACAAGAGATTCATCCTCACTGCATGTTGACTTTACATGTTAATCTTTAGGGAGCAGATTTTTCAGCGGAAGATGATTGAATGTAAGGATGTTCACATGGGCTGTGACAGGCACAGTGAACCTTTGGGACTGCAGGGCTGACTCAGAGGCGCACATAGCCTTCATCTCTGTGTTTTGACTATCAGGCACACAGGAGGTGCTCAATAAGTGTTTAACAGATGAATCAATATATTCAAATTACTGTGTTGAAGGATGCTACTGAGTTCATCATGAACCTTCTCAAGTGATATTGTCATTTCAAATATTTCAGAGAAGATGTTTCAATCCGAGCGTTGTCTTCAGATTTTCAGTTGCTGCTCGGGGTGGTGGAGGAAACTTTGCAAGCAAGGATGACCTCAGAGGAAACCAATTATGTGATGCCTGCATGGCACACACACAGAGGTGGTCCTGGCTGTTGTTCATTATCCATGTTTCTCTGTGGTTACGCTCAGCCAGCCTTGTAACTTGTGAGGCTGCCTGTAAAACTGACCATATTTGCAGCTTGACTGTCAGGTTGGCTGGCAGGCAATGCATGTATGCCTTATGTTTCTGTAACTTAAAGGTCACAAGACTTTAATAAAAGACCAAAGGCTATTATCATTCATCTGCTTTCTTTTATGGCCCTACGTGAGAAACACAGGTAATACTGATAATTTTGGAGGTTCTTATTAAGGTACCTAGAATATAATACTGAGACCTGGAAAAGATGTAAGATGGCATAATAACCCTGTATGTGTATGTTAATTTACTATTCAGGACTTAACATCTCTACACAACATGGGCTGTTCCCCTCTTTGCTGTGATTTGAAAGAGTTCTGCTGCCGTGTTCATTGGCAGGCTCCACCAGATGACCTGTACCTTCCCAGTATTGCACAGGCCTGAAGAATCAAAGACACACACCTTGGCTGACCCTAGAAGAGCTCTGGACCCCGCAGTGTGATACCTAAGACCACGCTGCACTAGAAGCTCTGAGAAACCAACACTGTTTGCAAGGCTTCATCGGGAAAACATCTCCCACCCAAGTTGTAGGTGCCTTGCATGCATGCGTGCTTAGTTGCTTCAGTCATATCCGATTCTTTGCGACCACATGGACTGTCTCCTCTGTCCATGGGGATTCTCCAGGCAAGGATATTGGAGTGGGTTGCCATGCTCTCCTCCAGGGGATCTTCCTGACCCAGGGATTGAATCCACATCTCTTATATGTCCTGCATTGGCAGACATGTTCTTTACCACTAGCACCACCTGGGAAGTCTGAAGATGCCTGAGGGAAACTGAATGTATGAACCCTGTAAAGTTCTACTTGTTTCAAGGCTAGCTCTTGTGAAGGAACTGGTCAAGAAGTCTTACAGTTTTGATGATTGAAACCAAGATGGATGTCGCTTTCTGTGATAGCCCGAAGGAAAGTGGGAGTGTTTGCAAGGACAGTGGCAGAAAACTCGTTCTGGTAAGAAACTTAGGTTTACTGGAGGTGTGTGAAGTGCCCGGTTTACCTGTGTCATCTCGTCTAATTCTCAGCTCAGTGCTGTTACTGCCTCCCATCCTCTCAGTGAGAAGACTAGGCATAGACAACACGGTTGAAGGTCACGAAGTGGTAGGCAGATGCTGGAGCGTTTAGAATCAGACCAGCCATTGCTCCTAATTACTCCCCCAGACTGCACTTCTTTGATTATTGCTATAGAAGCCCAAGAAAAGAAATAAGATATCCAGGACCCCTTATAAATAAGTAACACAATTCTGAGTATTAAAAAATTAAAGGTCATGCAAGCAAGCCTTGAAATTACATCCAGTTAAGCTGTCTGATTTGCCTAATATTTTTCTAAACTGCAGACACTTTTGTTTACCAGAGAACACTTTATTTAAATTTTCAGTTCTCAATAGCACTCAGGGACGTCCCTGGTGGTTCAGTGGATAAGAATCCACCTGCCAGTGTAGGTGACTCCTGTTCGATCCCTGGTCCAGAAAGATTCCACATGCTGTGGAGCAACTTAGCCTGTGTGCCACAACTTCTGAAGCCTGAGTACCTAGAGCCAGCGTTCCACAACAAGGGAAGCCACAGCAAGGAGAAGCCCAAGCACTGCAACCAGAGAAAGCCCACGCAAAGCAGTGAAGACTCAGTGCAGCAAAAATAAAATAAATAAGTATATAAATTATTTTTAAAAATAATTTATAACTCAATAACTCTCAATAGTATGTTAGTGATGTGCAACCATCATGTAACCGGGTTACTTCAGGTCAGTTTGTGATAAACCAAGAGGGTGACGTCATAGCAGCCCTGGGGACCCTTTGTGTCCTCTCTTCTCCCCGCTCAGCTGTTTCCTTTTCTCTTATGAGTCCAGAGACAACCGTTAATAAGGTGCAGGTATAATAAGGCAGCCTCTCTAAAATATCACATTTTCAACTCTCTGATGAAGCTTAATTTTCTGAAGATTTTTTCTTTCGTAAATGCATTCAGTCTATAGTCCCTGGGGTTGCAAAGAGTCAGATATGACTGAATGACTAACACTTTAATTTTTCACTCTTTTCACTCACTTAATTTAGGTAGAATATGTACTTTTGTATTACATATAATGACTCCTTCATGTAATAGTTCAGTTCAGTTCAGTGGCTCAGTCGTGTCCAACTCTTTGCGACCTCATGAACCACAGCACGCCAGGCCTCCCTGTCCATCACCAACTCCCAGAGTCTACCCAAACCCATGTTCATTGAGTTGGTGATGCCATCCAACTATCTCATCCTTTGTTGTCCCCTTCTCCTCCTGCCCTCAATCTTGCCCAGCATCAGGGTCTTTTCAAATGAGTCAGCTCTTGGCATCAGGTGGCCAAAGTATTGGAGTTTCAGCTTCAACATCAGTCCTACCAATGAACACCCAGGACTGATCTCCTTTAGGATGGAGATCCTGTAATAAGTAGATATTAAAGGAGTGCCAGACATTCTGATATGGGTCAGTTATAATCATCATAATGTGAAATAATTTTTTACATTTATATTTTATGATCTTCCTAGCAAAGGTTCTAAATAATTAAAGTTTATTTCCAATTAAAATGAACTTAAAATATAAACTCTGGTACATGAATTTGTAACGAGACCATAATTCTAAAGAAATAGAACGTCACCATTATAATTAGTCTATTCTTTTAACTTAAAGCCCTTTAAAAATAAGAAATGGAGCTGTCTACACCTCAAGTTTGATCAGCACACACCCCACATAACCCCACTGAGGGACTTTTGTTGAGATGCACTTTTGAGCAGGTTCCAGGCCCAGCAGTAATCAAAAGGCACAATAAGCTTGAGAAGTTGCATGAGGAGTCTTACCAGGAGGACCAAGAAACGTGTAGGTAACACTTGGGAAAATAGGCAAGAAATAAGAAATAATGCATCCTGCAACTGGCCTCAGTGTAGGAAGAGGGTCTCTGAAGTGCTGAACCCTTGAGTTCTCCAAGTTGTAAGGAATGACTTAGGGTGCAGGTCCCCCTTTAAGTTGGGCACAAGAGGCAAGGGGGTGAAAGAGAAGGAGAGCAATGAGTTAAATCAGCCTGGGGCCAGCTCTCTAGAACCGAGGGTGTGGTCACCAGCAAACAGGACTGACTGGAAAGTGAAAGTTGCTCACTCATGTCCGAGTCTTTGCGACCCCATGAACTGTAGTCCATGGCATTCTCTAGGCCAGAATACTGGAGTGGGTAGCCGTTCCTTCTCCTGGGGTATCTCCCCAACCCAAGGATCGAACCCAGGCCTCCCACATTGCGGGTGAATTCTTTACCAGTTGAGGCACAAGAGAAGCCCAAGAATACTGGAGTGGGTAGCCTATCCCTTCCCCAGCAGATCTTCCCAACCCAGGAATCAAACTGGGGTCTCCTGCATTGCAGGTAGATTCTTTACCAACTGAGCTATCAGATAGAAACAAAGTCTCCGGGGATTCAAAGAAGGCTGCCCTGCTGGGACCTGCAGGTGGGGCTCATTGAGAAGCAGACTGCATTTGCAGAGCCCCTGGGGGCAGGGAAGGGAGGAAAACAGGACTCACAGAGAAGTGGAGCTCTGAGGTGGCCTCAGATGTGGCCAGCCCAAGGGGGCTCTGAAGCTGGTGTGATGTGGTCAAGTTGTCCCCACCTGGGACACGGGTGGAGGGCTTTGTACTCCTGCATAGACCGTCTGGATGTGGCTACCCCAGGAAGGGGCATAACTTTGGCAAGTCAGCTCCCTGCCACTAATGCATGCTGAGGCCAACTGTCCACAGCACTACAGGTTACCAGGAAAATAAGTCCTTCCATTCTAAACAGAGGTCTGGGCAGGGCCCACTTTACCAAGAAACCAGTCTGAACCACAAGAACCTGTGACTGGTTGAGCCATAAAATGACACTTGAATCCCAATCAACGTGGTAGGTCATGAGCTTGAATCCCTAGGGAGGAGAAATTCTGACATGCAGTAGATGTACTTTCCTCTGCTGTTTCTACTAAGTACAACTAAAACCCTGGACACAACATATGAGACAAATATAAGAGATCTCAGCGACTTCCCTGGTGGTCCAGTGGATGAGAATCCGCCTGCCAGTGCTGGGAACACAGGTTTGACACCAGGTCCAAGAAGATTCCACATGCCAAGGGGCAACTAAGCCCATGCGCCACAACTGCTGAAACTAGAGTGCCGAGACCCCACGTTCCACAAGAAGAGAAGCTGCCGCAGTGAGAAGTCCACCTGCTGCAACTAGGGAGTAACCCCTGCTCACCACAACTAGAGGAAAGCAACAAAGACCCAACGCAGCCAGAAATAAAGAAAACTCAAAGGGGTAGAGAGCAAGCAGGCCAGCCAGGGACCCTGCTGCCTGAGTGACATTGGGTAAGTTCCTCAGCTTTTCGTCTTGCCTCTCTCAGGCTGGACGTGGAGCCAAAGGAGCGGGCAACCTGGAAACACCAGCAGGTGCAGATCCAAACAGTCCTCCCACCGCCAAAAAAATCTGCGTTCTCTAGCCAAAGGACAAGGAAAACCATAAGCTATAAGGACAGAAGTTTATGGACAATGGCCACAATACCGCAGGCAAATGCCACAGAAAACACTGTGTCCCACCATACACACACCAGCAAAGGAAAGTGAGGACCCCAGCCACCCCCCAGCACCAGCCTATGATGGTCACCCCAAATCTCCACAGTGGAAGGCAGAACCAGGGACTTTTGTGACCACATACAGTGAGGAGAGCCCACACAGTGTCACCAGACCCCGCAGGGGAGACGGCTTTCACTTCCACCCACCAGGAACCAGGAGACCAAAAGCCCTGGGGAGTCAGCATGGACTCCACCTCCGCCGGCAGTGTCATGGGCTTGTGCCCCTTCTTTTGCCAGAGAAGTACCAGGAAAAAAAAAAAAAAACAGTTTAATTAAGATGCAAAGTTTCATAATAGAAGGCAAAAATGTCCAGCTTTGAATAGAAAATCACCTGTCACACCAAGAACAAGACCTGGGCTGAAAGAATGAAAAACAATCAATGAAGCCAGCAGCACAATGACAGCAATGTTAGAATTATCCTGCAAAGATACAAGCGGCAGTGATAAAAATAGTTGCGTGAGCAATCACAAAACACTTGGATTAAGTGAGAAACAGAAAGCCTCGGCAAAGAAAAGCAACCCAATGGGAATTTTAGAACTGAAATAAATACAATAATGGAAATTAAAAGCTTAGGGGACGGACCTAGAGTCTATTATACAGGGTGAAGTAAATCAGAAAGAGAACAATAAGTATCATATACTAATGCATATATAAGGAATTTAGAACGATGGTATTCAAGAATTTATTTGCAGGGCAGCAATGGAGAAACAGACATAGAGAACAGACTATGGACACAGGGAGAGGGGAGGAGAGGGTAAGACAAATGGAGAGAGTAACTTGGAACTTACATTACCATATGTAAAATAGATAGCCAAAGGGAATTTGCTGTCTGTCTCAGGAAACTCAAACAGGGGCTCTTTATCAACCTGGAGGGGTAGGATGCAGAGGGAGATGAGGGGGAGGTTCAAGAGGGAGGGGACATATGTATACCTATCGCTGGTTCGTGCTGAGGTTTGACAAAAACAACAAAATTCTGTAAAATAATTATCCTTCAATTAAAAAATGAATGAATTCTTTTTAAAAAAGAAAATCTGCTTAACTGACACCATTCAACTTTGGGATAATTTTATTGTTTTCAATAGCCAAAAAACTGCCTCACTAACTTTTTACTTCTATATTTAACTTGAATATTAACTGAGGGAATAAAAAAAGCTCTGTGGATGGGCTCAACAACAGACAGGAGGGGACAAAGAATCGGTACATGGAAAAAGAAAAAATAGGAAATTTCTAATCTGAACAAAAGAGAGAAAATAGGTTTTAAAATAAACAAACAGGGCTTCCCTGGTGGCTCAGTGGTAAAGAATCCACCTGCCAATGCAGGAGATGGAGGTTCCATCCCTGATTCAGGAAGATCCCACATGCCCCAGAGCAACTAAGCCGGTGCGCCACAGCTACTGAGCCTGTGCTCTAGAGTCCCGGATCTGCTACTGCTGAGCCCTCGTGCTGCAACTGCTGAAGCCCAGGCACCCTGGAGCCTGCGCTCTGCAACAAGAGAAGCCACCACAATGAGGAGCCCCCGTCACTGCAGCAAGAGTAGCCCGTGTTCGCCGCCACACAGGAATGAAGACCCAGCGCGGTCAAAATAAGTAAATAAAATGTAAAATAAATAAACAAACCGAGGAAGGGGTGAATCAGAAGCTTGGGATGAACACACATGCACACTACTACACAGAAGGTAGATAACCAACAAGGACCTACTGTATGGCCCAGAGAACGCTACTAAATATTCTGAGATAACTTATATGAGAAAATAATCTAAAAAAGAATATATATATACATGTGGAACTGAATCACTTTGCTGTATATCTGAGACTAACACAACATTGTATAACAACTACACTCCAATAAAATAAAATAAATAAAGAGGGACTTCCCTGGTGGTCCAGTGGTTAAGACTCTGAGATTTCATTGCTGAGGGCAGGGGTTTGATCCTTGGTTGGAGAGCTAAGATCCAATATGCTGCTTAGTGAGGAAAATAAATAAATAAACAGAGCCTCGGGGCCCTTCTCCCTGTGGGATAAGATCTAGGGGTTATCAATGGGGAAAAGTGTGGCGTTAGGAGCAAGATAGGAGGAGGGGATTAAGAGGCACAAACTACTAGGGATAAAATAAATAAACCCCAAGGGTGTATTGTACAGCACAGGGGATACAGCCAATATTTTACAATAACTTTAAATGGAGTATAATCTCTCAAAAGATCAAAGCAGTGTATTGTTCTTAAAACTATAATATTGTGAATCAACTATACTTCAGTTTTAAAAAGAAATATATTAAAATTCATATATCAAGTTTCAACAAATTCTCTCTCTCCAGAGGCTCTTGGTGCCATGTCTGTCTTCAGACTGTTGGGTCTGTGGGCTCACCTTTCCTATAATTGCTGGCATTTCTCTGAAGGTTACAAAGGAGAAAAGTTCTTGCAAAGTTAATGAGTCTGTCTTCCGGGGCCCCGAAAGGAAATCAAGATTGTCCGTAGCTTAATGATGGTCTGGCTGCCCTGTACAAGGACATTAAAAAACATATGCTTCCCTCATCTGACAGGTTTTGACTGGCTACCTGCTGCCTAGGAGCTCTGAGGCAGGCAGGGAGCCTGTATCAAGCAGAACCTTCATCTCTGATCCATCCAAGTGACTACATTCAAGCTCATACCTTGACATTTACCTTAAAGATGTCAAACACATCACACCACATCATCCTGTTGCTCATTTGATCAAAACCTGCTCTAAAGGGCTTATTTTAATGGGCACACATTGGCCTTGGCATCCAGCACTTCACTGCTTCCAATGACTCATAAATGAAGAAAAGATAGAGAACATGTGACTTCTTTAACATTTAATTCGAGCCAGCGACCATTTACGCAGCACACACTGTTGTAGCCTCCAGTCCGGGTAGGTCTTTCTCCAACTCTGCCATACCTGTCACCATCTGCCCCCATCAAAGTGCTCCTTTTCTCTCCTCTTAACTTAATGAAACCACCATGTAAATGATCATCGTTTTAGACTCACAGATGTAGAGAACAGATGTGTGGTTGCCAAGGTAAAGGATGGAGAGGGACGTATTTGGAGTTTGGGACTAGCAGATGCAAACCGTTTTATAAAGAATGGATAAACAAGGACCTATTGTATGGCATGGAGAACTTTGCTCAATATTCTGTAATAACCTAAACAGGGAAAGAACTTGAAAAAGAATAGATACATGTCTATGTGTGACTGAATCACTTTGCTGTACACCTGAAACTGACACAACATTCTTGATCAATTGTATTTCCATATAAGGTAAAAGAATGAATAGGGTCTTCCTTGGTGGCCCAGCGGTTAAGGCGCCATGCTTCCAGTGCAGAGGACTTCCATCCCTTGATCAGGGAACTAAGATCCCACATGCCTTGCAGAGTGGCCCCCGGAAAAAATGGATAAACAAGAAGGTCCTATAGTATAGCACAGTATATTTAAAATTGTGTATTGAATACACATATATTCAATATGTATATTGAATATACATATATCAATAGTATATTCACTATTCTGTAATAAAGCATAATGGAAAAAATTTGAATAAGAATACATATATATGTGTAACTGAGTCACTTTACTGTCCAGCAGAAATTAGCATAACTTTGTAAATCAACTATACTTCAATGAAGTAATTTTAAAAAGTGATCATTGTTTATTTCAGTCCCCCCTCCCCATCTATATCTAATCAATTGTCAAAACGTGCTGATTTTCTCAAATTTCCTGCCTTCTCTCCAACCGCCTGCCCATTCTCAGGCTGAGTCTGTTGTAATGGCTTTCTGCTCCTTTTTGCTGCTGTTAGACTTGCCCTGCTAGACTCTGGCCTTGGTGTAAATGCCAGGTCAGCAGTACGACTCCACCTCTGCCCCAACTTCTGCCCTCACTCCATTGTCCTCAGCCATCCTTCCTCCATGCCAGCCAGCTTCCTGGCAGGTATCACCCCCTTGACCAGAACCACCCCATCACTCATGTAATTTTATGGCTTCCCACCTATAAAATGAACCACAGAAAAGCTTGCAGTTTTCCTTACAACCCATGTGCTTTTTGCCTCATGGATTCATTCATGTAAGAAATATTTAGTAAACTACCTGCTCTCTGCAAGGCTGGAAGTGTCATGGTGAACTGAATGTCTACACAAGGTGATAGTCTAGGGGACTCTTCTGGAAATCCCAACTCCTCACCCCAAACCCAGATGAGTCTTACTGGGAGAGACTTCTGATCAACCAGGCTCCCACCTGCATTCTGTTTCACACCAGTCTCCTCCCCTAATTGTGCTTCCTACTGTGTTCATGAATATAAGAGCAAATAGATCTGCTCTCCAAGATCTTATAGTCCTTGAGAGAAGATGAGAACCATATGCATGTCTCCCTAGAAGTGCAGAGAGCTGTCAGAGAAACACAGCATCACTGTACTAAGTAACAGAGAGTTTCCTCCAAGAGGGAAGCCCGGGGCACCTGGTGAGAAGCATCTCCTGGTGCCTGGAGATGAGAGGAGTAGGTAGCAGCCCACAGATCTGAGGACATCACAGAATGACAGGGGGTGCAGAAGTTTTCATGGGGTGGGAGCATTAAGATGGGTAGAGTTGGCAGAAAGGACAGTGAGGAAAGGGCATGTATTGTAGACACGAGCGGTCCCTGGCAGTGGGAGACCAGGCTGGAGTTGCTTCAAGGATTAATTTCCCTGGAAGGAGAAAGGACAGCCAGAGGACTGATGTCTTAATAAACAAGTGACCAATGTTTTAGGAGAAGGTATAATCTCAGATTGGCTAAATTTTTTTGATTCAGTTTTTATTTAACTTTTCTGAGTTGTCAGTGGATAGTCACCATTAATTTAGAGTGCTGTCTGTATCCAGGCAACAGCTTGGGATGTCAACTTACTGTGCATCATTCAACAATCTACTCGTTCAATCTGAGGTTCCAAACACATATTTCTTTCTCCTCTCTGTGTGCTAAGCATGAATTTAATGCACAATTATTGATGGATTTATTTTAGTTCTGATATAAATAGATAATATGCCTTCTGAGTCATGTAGTTGCATCCTTTTGCTTTTTGTCTTTAAATTTGATTTGTTTGAGGACTTTCCTGGTGGTCCAGTGATTCAGAATCTGCCTACCAATGCAGGGGATATGGTTTGATCCCTGGTCTGGGACAATCCCACATGCTGAGGGGCAACTAAGCTGGTTCATCACAACTATTGAGCCTGTGGGCTCTAGAGCCCATACTCCAAGACAAGAGGAGCCACCAAAATGAGAAATGCTCCCGTCATAATTAGAGAAAGCCCATATACAGCCATAAAGACTCAGTACAGCCATAAATAAATTTATAGTAAGTAAATAATTTTCTTCCTTGTTAAGAATGAGCAATATTCCATTGTATAGATGGACCACATTTTAAAATAAATTTGATTTGCTTGAAAGTTAAAAGAATTTCTTATAAAATTATTAAAAATACTCATAAAATATCCCATGTATATGTTAGTCAGTTATGCCTTATAGCCTGCTTACATCCAAATCAGAGATGGTGTTATATGTACTTTTCTTTCCAACATTTCCAAGGACTTCAGTTTGTGAGGCCATGAAGTAACTGTTGGGATTGCTACAAAGCAAATATTGGTTTGAGTCACATCCAACTCCATAAGATAAGAAGACACATTCTTTTAAAATATCCATCAAACATCTACAAACATGAGATGACACCCTGAACCATAGGACAGATCTCAATATATTTAAAAGAATTGAAACAATACAATGTATTCTCTGACTACAACAGAATCAATGAGATGGATAACAGGAAACTCTCCAAATATGTGGCAAGTGTGTGTGTGCTCAGTTGCTCAGTTGTGTCCGACTCTTGCGACCCCATGGACTATAGCCCACCAGGATCCTCTGTCCATGGGATTTCCCAGGCAAGAATACTGCAGTGTGTTGCTGTGCCCTCCTCCAGGGGATCTTCCTGATCCAGAGATCGAACCCAAGTATCCTACATCTCCTGAGTTGACAAGTGGATTCTTAACCACTAGTGCCACCTGGGAAGCCTGTGGAAAATAAACAGTGAATTTCTAAATAATTTGTGGGTCAAAGGGGACGTCTAAGTGAATTTAAAAATACATTAAATTGGATGAAAATGAAAACACTATATTTTAATTCATAAGACACACCTAAATTCACGCAGAGAGAAATAGCACAAAATGCTTACATTAGAGAGAAAGTCTCAAATTGAGCATCTAAGATTCCACCTCTAGAACCTAGAAAAAGAGGGATAAAGTAAGCATAAAGAGTGCTTAAGGAAGTAAGTAATAAAAAGAAACTGGTGAAATTGAAAGCAGAAAAAGAGAAAATTAATGAAAAAAAAACAGCTGGTTCATTAAAAAATCAATAAAAACCTCTAGCGGGACTGACAAAATAAAAAGAGAAAAGACACAGACAACTTTCAGGAATGAAGCAGGAGACATTAGTACAGACTCTTAAGACACAGAGAGGGTAATAAGGAAATACTGAAAACAGCTCTACAGACAGACAGATAGACCGTTAACAACTTAGAAGAAACTTCCTCAAAAACAAATTATCACTGCTCACTCAATATGGAAAAATAATTTGAATAGCCTAGAATGATTAAGGAAATTTAAATCTTACTTTAAAAACTCTAAAAAGATAATTTGAAAAGATACATGTACCATAATAGTACATTGCAGCACTATTCACAATAGCCAAGACAGGGAAACAACCTAAGTGTCCATCAACCGAGGAATGGATAAAGATGTGGTGCATATACACAGTGGAATACGTCTCAGTCAAAAAAGGAACAAAATAATGCCATTCGAAGCAACATGGATGGACCTAGAGCTTGTCTTATTGAGTGAAGTAAGTCAGAGAAAGAGAAATATCATATGATATATGCAGAATTTTTTTTAAATGGTACAATTGAACTTTTACAAAACAACAGAGTAGAAAACAAACTTACGGTTACCAAGGGTAAAGGGGAGGTGAGCGAGAAACTGGGAGATTGGGACTGACATATACACACTACTATACATGAAACGCATGAGAAGGAGCTACTGTGTAGCACAGGGGTCTCCACTCAAAACTCTGTAATGGCCTAGATGGGAAAGAGTCTGCTTTAGCCCAAGCATCTAGAAAAAACCTACAGTTAGCATTTCACTAAAAAAAACTGAACACTCATGGGCAAAAGAAAATGAATTTTTACTTAAACTTCACTTCCTACCAAAAATTAACTCAAAATGGATCACCGATTTTTTATTTTCTATTATTTTTTAAAATTTTTATTTTTACTTTATTTTACTTTACAATACTGTATTAGTTTTGCCATACATTGACATGAATCCACCATGGGTGTACATGAGTTCCCAAACGTGAACCCCCCTCCCACCTCCCACCCCATATCATCTCTCTGGATCATCCCCGTGCACCAGCCCCAAGCATCCTGTATCCTGCATTGAACATAGCCTGGCAATTCGTTTCTTACATGATAGTATACAGGTTTCAATGCCATTCTCCCAAATCATCCCACCCTCTCCCTTTCCCTCAGAGTCCAAAAGTCCACTCTACACATCTGTGTCTCTTTTGCTGTCTCGCATACAGGGTCATCATTACCATCTTTCTAAATTCCATATATATGTGTTAGTATACTGTATTGGTGTTTTTCTTTCTGGCTTACTTCACTCTGTATAATCTGCTCTAGTTTCATCTATCTCATCAGAACTGATTCAAATGTATTCTTCTTAATGGCTGAGTAATACTCCATTGTGGATCACTGATTTTTTAAAGTAAAGTATAACACTATAAACCTTTTAGGAAAAAAAGTAGGAGGACATCTTGGGATATAGTGGCAAAAAGAGTTTTAAGACACCAAAAGCACCATACTTAAAAAGGAAAACCAATAAATTGGACTTCATAAAAATCAAGATTTTTGCTCCATCAGGAGAATGAAAGGAATGAATGAAAGCTGCTACAGATGGGGAGAAAATATTTGTATACTATGTATTTAACAAAGGACAAGTACCTAAAATATATAAAGCCTTCTCAAAACTCAACAGCAAAATAAACAACCGAGTTAGAAAATGACTGAGGGATTTCCCCAGTGGTCCAGTAGTTAAGACTCTGAGCTTCCAATGTAAGGAACACAGGTTCGCTCCCTGGTTGGGGAACTAAGATCCTGCATGCCACAAGGTGCAGCCAAAAAATAAAGAAAATGAAATTAGAATAATTTATTTTTAAATGGTTGAAAGACATGAAGAAACACTTCACTGAAAAGAATACACAGATGGCAAATAATCACATGGAAATGTGTTCACCATCATTAGCCATTAGGAAATGCAAATTAAAACCACATTGAGATATCTCTACGCACCACACAGAATGGCTTAAATAAATAATAATGACAACACCAAATGCTGATGTGAATGTGGGGAAACTGGATCATTCATACATTGCTGGGGGACAGGGATGATGTAAAATTGTACAGCTACTCTGAAACGCAGTTTGGAAGTTTAAAAACAAAACATTCCACAATCATAGAGCCCAGCAATTACATTTCTGAGTATTTACCCCAGAGAAACAGAAACTCGCACTTGAACCAAAACTGTACACGGGTATTTGTGGCAGCTAGATTTGCAGAAGCCCAAACCTGGAAATTATCTGGATGTCCGTCAGTGGGTGAGGCAGTGGTACACCTCTACATTGGAAATCTTGTGTGTATTCAAAGTCGCTCAGTTGTGTCCAACTCTTTGCGACTCTATGGACTATAGCCAGCAAGGCTCGTTGTTCATGGGATTCTCCAGGCAAGAATACTGGAGTGGGTTGGCATTCCTTTCTCCAGGGGACCCTCCCAACCCAGATCTCCTGTGTCCCCTGCATTGGCAGGTGGATTCTTTGCCATTGAGCCACCCGGGAAGCCTAAAGGAAATCCTATTGTTGCTGTTCAGTCTCTCAGTTGTGTCCGACTGTCTGTGACCCCATGGACTGCAGCATACTGGGCCTCCCTGACCCTTACTATCTCCTGGAGTTTGTCCAGGTTCATGTCCATCAAATCAGTGATTCCACCCAACCATCTCATCCTCTGCCGCCCTCTTCTCCTTTTGCCTTCAATCTTTCCCAGCATCAGGCTCTTTTCCAATGAGAACACTAGATCACTCCATTAACAGGGCAAAGAACATGGTCAAATAACCATAACTCCAATTTCGCACCTTCAGAAGAAATCAGTGATCACTTTTCCCCAGTTCTCACAAGGAACCCCTGCTGGTGCTGAGTACAATTCAGAGAAAAAAGAAGGCTGCAGCCTGTTCGTGCATGTCTGCCTGCACACACCTGAATACCCCGCACAGACAGAAACTTGGGAGAAGAGGGCATCTTTCCTCAACAACTCTTAGGAAACACGTGTTCCAGGTCACAGGTGAGCAGACGAGATTATGACTATGTTCATGAATCCTGCCCTCTCAATACCACTGAGCTCCTGGTGGCACTGTGGTCATAACTGTGAACTTTAGGAACCTGAGAATTACATTCACTGGAAATGCCAACGTGTGGAGAACTGGAAATAGGAACTTAAAAGTCTAAACAAGGTTAGCTTGTATTTTATCTTTGTGGACTGATTTTTAAAGATATGGAGGAAAATGTGCTGAGAGGTGGTGGCAGCATAAATGAGAGGGACTGAAGACAGAGCTGGAAGGATGAACCGATGTGAGAGGAGGGAGTAAGAATCAGAGAGAAGAGGAGGGCGGGTGGACTGGAGACAACAAGAAAAAGAAACACAGTCAACCACACAGAAGGTCAAATGGAGTAAAGGCTCAGGCATCAACATGATGTATCCTCTTTGAAGCATTATGTTTATTTGTACACAAGAAAGCAATCTAGACTTACGGGACTTTTCAAGCTATTGGGTTTTGGTTTAATCCTGGCCAAGTGTCTCTTCCTGATACCATTTGGATTCCGACCAAACTACTTATCTTCATTCTAAATTAAAGCTTGTTGCTAGGTAACTACATCCAAGGTTCTTTCTGATCCCTAGATCAAGATATCTGTACCAAAAAGTAGGTGAGCTAATTTGAAGGTTAGAGTTGATACATGTACCTAAGACCTTTCATTGTCTGTCATTTATGGAACCATCTCTGTGTGAACAGAGTCAGGTATATTCTCACAGAAGATGAGTATTCACTTGCTGGTACCCTTAGTACCATGAGGATGCCAAAAAAAAAAAAAAAAGATTCCAAATGTAGAAGGAAGTGTAGCATAAGGAACAGAAGGGAATTCCTCACAATGTGGCTTTAGATGTTTTTTTAAGTTACTGTAAAACATATATTTTCATATATTTCATTTTACCATTGTTGCTACTATATAACAATAAGGGGTTAAGTATTAAAAATGTTTCTTGGCCAAAAAAATAAAAATAAATAAAAACATGAGGAAATAGAACAGGTCCCTCCCACTAAATTACCAACAACCCTCTGTCCTCTACTTCAGAGTTACAGAAGTGTGAAGAAGCATCAAGTGAGCTGAAAACACACAACTTAGCCTGCCTGCACCTTCTTGGGGAGGAAACAGGAGGTCACAGAGAGAGAATAAGTTGGAGCAACTGGGTCCCCCAGGGGGCAGGTAGCCCCGAGGGTTGCCATGGTGATGGGCTCGGGGGACTTCCAGGGACTCTGGTCTGTAAGATATGGGAAGGGATGGGGTAGCTGAGAAAGAAACAGAGCACCTACAATACACCTGAAGGCATCTCATTGTACCGTTAGCTGTCAGCCTGGTTCCAGGTCCTGTATGGACACTGAATACTGCCCAGCATCATGGTGAACTCATGCACGGCATGCATTGGGCACGTATTGCCCCAAAGGCAGTACACAGTCACCACATATAATGCTAAACACCTCCTGTGCATTTTTGACAAGAAGTATTAACAGATAAATAGCACAAACCGATAGTGTGTCTACAGACTCTAGAGGAGGATGTTAAATGCCAATGATTCTTCTTAATCCATTAAACAAGAACGCTTTGGAAGAAATCACCAAGACAGGACCCTGCATGAAAGGAGACCTCATAAATCATATCTGAGCAGAACGTGCTTGAGATGTGGCACATTTGGGGCAATAAACGAAATCAAATCAGAACAGGGACTGTTCCCATACAATCCCAGTGGTGCATTCAGTCACTCCCTTTCCTCCAGTTGTATATATATTTTTTTCATTAAAATCCAATCAACAGCACAGTTCAAGTTCTCTTGCACCCAACAATAACACATAGGAAGCAATAAGCTACGTGTGCCCTGGGGGGATACCAAGTAAAGACTGTGGGTTCCGCAAGTTGACACGAGTTGACAGTCACTGATTACACAAATCTGACACACTGCCAGGTGAGACTGGGTGAAATATGTTGATAATAAATACAAGAATGTTGGAACTGAGTCACACAATTGTTTCTTGTTTTATGTGGGAAAAATGAAAACAAACAATTCAAAAATTAGGCTGGAGGGAAAATCACTTCTTCCCTGAACATCTGAGAGGCTAGGTGGCAGCTCAGCTTATTCTAATTATTCCAACAATCAGATTTGCTCACAATGATGCATTGGGTTTTTTAATTCAACAATATTCTTGCCTGAAAGCTCAAAAACTAATCATCGTTTTCATGCTACTGCCAATAGCTTTCAGTGCTTGTCAGAGTGCATCCTTCTTTCAACAGAAACCTGCAAACAAACACACAGACAACCCCAAATGATTGAAGAGCTTCATTTCATCCTTATTTAGGTACCATGGGAAAACAAGTCTTCAATTTTTAAAATATATTTACAGGAAACTCATCTACTTAATGAGTGAAATTAACTTCCTTCCCCTGAAAGTTCTTGTTGAAAGTTAGTTAATTCTGAGCTCAGTACTGAACTTTGGGGGAAAGTTTCCATTTTCCTCCCTACATAAAGCCCCACTGATGGATAACCAAAGGTAAAGGCAATTGCCCCAGGAATTCCACTGAACATAACAATGGAAGGAATTTGCCGTGCCATCTCTGTGACATTCGTTATGCCAGGAGATGGCACTTACGTAACAGCTGGTACAGCACTGTTATTCTTTTGAAAACGCCAAGATCAGAAGATTCACTAAGCAAAGGCAGGTTTGTGGGAGCTCATCAGCTCTTACAGAAGGTGGTGATCAGGCATGGACAGTGTATAAATTCCTTAGTATGTGCAAAAGAAGAGGGCTGACCCCTTCAGTTCTGGAAGTACCATAATGGCTTCCCATAAAGCGGCACTTGTAAGCTGAATCATAAAGGGAGGGAGAGATGGATAAAGAAGTTGTGGTACATATATACAACAGAATATTACTCAGCCATAAAAGGAACAAAATTGGGTCACTTGTAGAAACGTGGATGGAGCTAGAGTTATACAGAGCAAGTATAAGTCAGAAAGAGAAAAACAAATATCACATATTAGCATGTATATGTGGAATCTGGAAAAATGATTTAGATGATCTTATTTACAAAGCAGAAATAGAGACACAGACATGGAGAACAAATGTATGGATACCAAGGTGGGGAAGGGGAGGTGGGATGAATTGGGAGATTGGGATTGACATATATATGCTATTGATACTATGTATAAAATAAATAACTTATGAAAACCTTCTGTATAGCACAGTGAACTATACTCAATGCTCTGTGGCAACCTAAATGGAAAGAATCTAAATAAGAGAGAATATATATATATATACTTATGACTGATTTGCTTTGCTGTACCACAGAAACTAACACAGCATTGTAAAGCAAGCATGCTCCTATAAAAATTAATGAAAAAAAGAAAAGAAAAAGGAGGGAGAGAGTAAGCTGGGCTGGAGTGATGAAAGCAGAAGATGAGAAGTGGGAAGGGCCTTCTGCATAGTGAGTGAAGCTCCTGGACATGTCAGAAGCTTCAGGAACTCCCCTAGCATGCAGTCTCATCCGCAGTGTCTCTGGACGCGGCAAGAATACTAGAGTGACTTGCCATTCCCTACTCCAGGGGATCTTCCCCACCAGGAATTGAACCTGCATCTCTTGAGTCTCCTGCCTTGGTAGGCAGATCCTTTACCACTAGTGCCACCTGGGAAGTCCCTTAACAGTCACAATAACTAACAATTTTTAGAGAGCTGCCTCTCCTTAAAGGACCACGTGAAGTTGCTCCATTGATGACCCCTAATGACCATGATAAGCTTTCTTGAAACGTTTAAGGCTTTGAAAGTAACTTATAGATCACACAAAGTGAAAGTGAAAGTTGCTCAGTTGTGTCCAACTCTTTGTGACCCATATAATTTTTTGCATATAATTTGGAAGTTCTTTGGAACAGGTCTGTTTCTTAATGAGAAGTAAAATAGACATGCAAAAAAAACAGCAACCCTCCTATATAACAGCCATGCTGTGCTGTGCTTAATCACTCAGTCAAGTCTGACTTTTTGTGATTTTATGGACTGCAGCCACCAGGCTTTTCTGTCCATGGAATTCTCCAGGCAAGAGTACTGAAGTGGGTTGTCATGCCCTCCTCCAGGGGATCTTCCCAATCCAGGGATTGAATCTAGGTCTCCCACATTGCAGTCAGATTCTTTACCATCTGAGCCACCAGGGAAGCCCAAGAATGCTGGAGTGATAGCATATCTCTTCTCCAGAGGAACTTCCCGACCCAGGAATTGAACTGGGATCTCCTGCTTTGTAAGCGGGTTCTTAACCAGCTGAGCTACATGGAAAACCCATATAACAGCTATAGCCTACTATGAAAAGTAATAGGAGGAGAACCCCATTTATGAGAGCAAAACAGGAGTATACCTAGGAAGGTAACTAAAAATAAACTTGCAAGGCCATTATAAAGAAAACTTTATTGAAGGACAGCAAAGAAAACCAGAAAAAAAATAGAGACACACCAGTATTATTATAGGAGGCTCAATACTCTAAAAAGTCAATGCTTCTAACAAATTAATCTCTCAAACTAAAGACTCTCAAATGACTCCATATTTTGACAAGTGATGTCTAGCTCATTAAGGAAATGAAGCAACTGGCAAGAACAATCTGAATACTTTTAGGGAAAACTTGCTACAGCAGATAATCAAACATTTAATAATCATTCAGTCATTAAAATAGTGTTGTCTTGGAATAGCAATAGAAAAACAAGAAAATGAGAAGAGCTAGACATACTATTGAAAAATATAATAAAGTAGCATTTCAACTGATAAGGAAAAGACATGCTATTTAATGTATGGCTGAATAAGCATATTATATTAAACATAAAAATAAATATCAGATAGATTGAAATCTAAAAATTAAAAAACAAAGCTAACAATTCAACTTTTTGAAATTATGGTAGAGGTAAAATAATTTGAAAAGCACTGCACCTTTGTCTGCAAAGAAACAGTTAATAAAGTACAGTATAACAGTATGCCACAACCTTCACCACCAGAAAGAGTAAGGTACATTTCTTTGTACTGACATTTAAAGGTTCCAAGAAATTAAAAAAAGAATAAAGTGGACTTATTTGTACTGACATTTAAAGTTTCTAAGACATTTTGCTGCATGGAAAAAGCCAGTGGAATGAGCAGACATCAACCTCGATCTCATTTAAGATTCTATAATGAGACACATAAAAGATTAAGACAAGTTGGCAAGAATATACAGAAGAACTATACAAACAAGGTCTTAATGACCCCAATAGCCATGATGGTGTGGTCATTCATCCGGAGCAGGATATCAAGAAGGCCTTAGAAAGCATTACTAAGAAAAAAGTTAGTGGAGGTGATGAATTTCCAACTGAGCTATTTCAAATTCTAAAAGATAATGCTGTTAAAGTGCTGCACCCAATAGGTCAGTAAATTTGAAAAACTCAGCAATAGCCACAGGACTGGAAAAGTTTGGTTTTCATTCCAATTTTGGGATTGGAATGAAAATTTCAAACTACTGTACAATTGTGCTCATTTGTTTATGCTCAAAATTCTACAAGCTAGACTTCAGCAGTACATGAACTGAGAACTTCAGATGTACAGGCTGGGTTTTGAAGAGGCAGAGGAACCAGAGGTCAAATTGCCAATATTCATTGGATCTTGGAGAAAGCAAGGGAGTTCCAGGAAAACATTTACTTCTGCTTCATTGACTATGCTAAAGCCTTTGACTGTGGGAATCACAACAAACTGTGGAAAATTCTTAGAGAGATGGGACTACCAGACCACCTTACCTGTCTCCTGAGAAACCTGTATGCAGGTCAAGAAACAACAGTTAGAAGAGAACATGGAACAATGGACTGGTTCAAAATTGGGAAAGGAGTGCAACAGGGCTGTATGCTGTCACCCTGCTTATTTAACTTATATGCAGAGTATATCATGTAAAATGCCAGGCTGCATAAATCACAAGTTGGAATCAAGATTTCCAAGAGAAATATCAATAACCTCATATATGCAGATTATACCATTCTAATGACAGAAAATGAAGAGGAATTAAAGACCCTCTTGATGAAGGTGAAGGAGAGTGAAAAAGTTGGCTTGAAACTCAACATTCAGAAAACTAAGACCATGGCATCTGGTCCCATCATTTCATGGCAAATAGATGGGGAAAAAGTGGAAGCAGGGACAGACTTTATTTTCTTGTGCTCCAAAGTCACTGCAGATGGTGACTGCAGCCCTGAAATTAAAAGACGCTTAGTCCTTGGGAAAAAAGCTATGACAAACTTAGACAGTGTATTAAAAAGCAAAGATATCCATTTGCCAACAAATGTCCGTCTAGTCAAAGCTATGGTTTTTCCAGTAGTCATGTATGGATGTGAGAGTTGGACCATAAAGGCTGAGTGCAAAAGGATTGATGTTTTCAAACTGTGATGCTGGAGAAGACTCTTGAGAGTCCTTTGGACTGCAAGGAGATCAAACCAGTCAATCCTAAAGTAGCTTAACCCTGAATATTCTTTGGAAGGGCTGATGCTGGAGCTGAAGCTCCAATACTTTGGCTACCTGATGCGAAGAGATGACTCACTGGAAAAGACCCCAAAGCTGGGAAAGATTGAGGGCAGGAGGAGAAAGAGATGATAGAGGACAGGATGGTTGGATGGCATCACTGACTCAATGGACATGAGTGAGCAAATTCCAGGAGATAGTGAAGGATGGGGAAGCCTGGAGGGCTGCAGTTTGTGGGGTTTCAAAGAGTCAGACACAACATGGTGACTGAACAACAACAAAAGAAATAAATCACATGTTTACAAAGACATTCAATGAAGTAGTATATATGATACCATGGAACTGGAGGCAACCTAAGTGTTCACTGACAACCTGATGGTTAAGCAAGTTACTGATCACCTATACTTGGAGACGGTGCCAAGGACAAACTGTAGACATTGAAAGAGTTTCATGGTATCTTGTTAAGTGAGATTGTGTGGGCTGTACCCCTACTCATGGTGGGAAAAGACACTCACTCTACATGTAGCTTCATGGGCTGACTGGTGTCCCCAAATGCAAGTGCTGGAGCCCTGACCCCAGCACACTGGACTGCACCTGTATTGGAGTCAGGGCCTTGAAGAGATAAGTTATTATAAAATGAGGCTGCTAGTGTGAGTCCCAGTCCAATCTGACCAGTGTTCCTGTAAGAAGACAAAATGTGGACACACAAAGATTCCTGGGGGAAGAAGGGGCATGTGAGGACACAGCCAGAGGACAGCCATCTGCAGGCCAAGGAGAGCGGCCAGACCTGCTGTCACCTTGATCTTGGACTTCCAGCCTCCAGAACTGTGAGAAAATAAGTTTCTGTTGTTTAAGCCGCCCAGACTGTGGTGTGTGTTACAGACGCTGCTGCTGACTAATACTAACAAGTAAGGGTGTTAGGAATGTATGCACCCAGCTGAAAATAGAGGTCACTTCTGGAGCTCTGGAATAAGAGGGGGAAAAAAGAAACAGATTAAATATGTATATATATATACACATACATATATGCTTTTACTAATATATACTTATATATATTACTATATATATATTTTACTATATGTATATATACTTTTACTGCATATATAAAGTATAAGTACTTTATATATGCTCTCATGTTGCTAGAAATGTTGAGAACAGTTATTTCTTTCATAGTTTTTTAAGTTAAAGTTTAGTTGATTTACAGTGTTGTGTTACTTTCTGCTGTATAGCAAAGTGACTCAGTTATACACTATACATTGTTTTTCATATTTTTCCATTATATTTTATCACAGGATATTGAATATAGTTTCCCATGCTCTACACTAGGACCTTATTGTTTATACATTCGATAATAATTGTTTACATCTGCTAACCTTAACCTCTCACTCCATTCTCCCCATCTTTCATAGTTGAAAAAAAAGGCAGGGGTTGCTCTGACAAGTAGGGGAACATTTGTAGATACACACAAGACTTTCACCCGTTACATGAAATTTTAAACAGAGTAGATGCAAATAGTACATTTTGCGTTTAGTTATACAGGAATGTCATAAAGTTTATATATGGAGTATGTATTTTTGAAAAGACTTATAATATCACTTCTACTTTCAGAAGGTACATTTTCAAAAAAAGAAACTTCACAGCCAGTGTAATTTTAGGTCCAAAGACCCTAATAGAAGACTGCTCCATTTCCTCGATGCCTCTCCATCAGTGCAGCAAGCTGCCACCATATTTAGCAAAATCTGAGTTATTCCAAATTGAATAAAGAACACATACAAAGTCAGAAACATTTCCATCCCAGAGAGGGCAGCAGAATCCACAGCAAAGTTCTGTGACTCCATCATCCACGGTCTTGCCTCCTGGACACAGGTTCTGATGGGCTGTCTGACCCAATGTTTGGCTCCAAGGACTTACTATGTATTTAGGTCACTAAAGGACAAATTCAAGAAAAAAAAGCGAAGGGATGAGGAGATCATCATGATTCCCAGTTCTATAACAGGTGGAAACTTAAAATCACTGGCTAGAAGCATAAAAACTCTACCATCAAAGAGTCAAACAACCTAGAGGGGTGGGATGGGGTGGGGCGGGAGGTCCAAGAGGGAGGTAGCATATGTATACTTGTGGTCAGTTCATATTAATGTATGGGAGAAACCAACACAATACTGTAAAGCAATTATCATCCAATTTTAAAAAATTCAATCTTAAAAAGTTTCAAACAGCTAGAAGCTGTGTTTTAACCCAGCACTACTTTCCGCTCTCTGACACATTCATCCTCCCTACCCACCCCAGGATTACTGTGACATATTTTTTAACCTGAATCTTGTGGTGTGGGTTTTGCCAGAGAAGAGTTCACTCTGAAGTAAATGATGTTGGAGGCTCTGAGCAGAGGAACCAGGTACTTAAAGTAGAGCTATAAAATGACGCTCAATTGCTGCATCAACAATAGATTGGAAGCGGGAGCAGGGGAGAGCAAGCAGACAGAAGAGTTAAGCATCATGAAGTCTTAGAAGAGTTAAGTCTCATGAAGAAGATGGTAGTGTTTTGGACCAGAGTATAGGAAGGGAGGGATGAGAAGCAGTTAGATTCTCGATCTTTTGAAGATAGCACCAAGAGAATCTCCTGGTGATTGAATCTGAGAGGTGAGAGTAAAAAAAGAATAGAGGGTCACTGGAGTCTGGGCCGAAATCAACTGGAAGATTAAGTTGCCGGGTGTAGGGGTTTTGGAGAACCAAGAGTGTGTTTGGGCACATTTTGGAGAATTCACATAAAACACTGAATATAGGAAACTGCCCTGGTCGTCCAGTGGTTAGGATTCTGCTCTTTCAACATAGAGAGCAGGTTTGATCCCTGGTCGGGGAACTAAGATCCTGCATGCCTTGTGGTACAGTCAAAATAAATCAGTTAACTAATTTTTGAAAAGGATGACACCAAGATTTAAAACAAAACAAAAACAGTGAATATATGATTAGACTTTAGAACAAAAGTCTAAGCTAAAAATAAAGATTTGGGAATGGGACTGTGGAACTGGTGTCTGATGCCAATGAGCCTGGGTCTGACAGAGGTGTGATCCAAGTTCAGAGAGATGAAGAGGGACAGCAGAAGAGATGAGAGAAAGACATGACATCCTGGAAGCCCAGGGGAAGAAGGGGCTTCACGGAAAGGAGGTGACCGAGCATCCTCATCCGCTGTTAGAACATGAAGGGCAAGGAAGGGCCACTGGTTTCATGTCTTGCAGCTATTGCTGTTGTTCAGTCTCTCAATCCTGTCTGACTCTCTGTGACCGCGTAGCCTGCAGCATGCCAGGCTCCTCTGTCTTTCACTATCTCCTGG
This sequence comes from Budorcas taxicolor, assembly GCF_023091745.1. Taxonomy (NCBI): domain Eukaryota; kingdom Metazoa; phylum Chordata; class Mammalia; order Artiodactyla; family Bovidae; genus Budorcas; species Budorcas taxicolor. The sequence continues at coordinate 34,988,923 of NC_068923.1, read as the reverse complement.
AGTTTGCTCATACTCATAGCTGTTGAGTCATGCAGTTACTGGGCACAGTGATAAAAACAGTTTCCAGGCTGTGCTGCTGTGCTATGCTTAGTCGCTCAGTTGTGTCTGACTCTTTAAAACCCTATGGACTCCTCTGTCCATGGAATTCTCCAGGAAAGAATACTGGAGCGGGTTGCCATGCCCTCCTCCAAGGAATCTTCCCAACCCCAGGCTGTGGTGGCACAAAGCAATTTCTTATGCTTATGAACAAGATTGCAGCATACTGTCTACTATTTCTTTCACTTATGTCATAGGAGGAAGAACAATAATAAATAATATTATTTGGAATCAGATTATTATGAGATTTCTGGTAAATTATTGCTATGAATCTATGCTGATGTGATAGAGAAGACATACATATACATTGAAATATTATAAATTAACTTGAGAGGAAATCATGGAAACACAAATAAAAATCACAGAATCTTGCCAAAAGTTTATTTTTATATTAAAAAAAAAAAAACCAAACTCCTTCCCATTGACTCTTTTCCAAATCCAGTAAAGAGGACAAAACTGACTGGCTGATAAGTTACCTCCCAGTGATCTTAGGTACAACTGGCAAATGCATTAAAACAGAGGCAGAACCAGGAGAAGCAGAAGCCCTGGGTGACCTCCAACCTGGATAATCAGCAAACTTCACAAAGTATCTGCAGTTCAGACAAAGCTGGCGTGCAGTTCCCAGGCCTGTGTTTCTGCATCACTTTTGCCATGAGCCAGCTGCCTGCACTCTGACAGGCCTCTGGGCCTCCAATTTTTTACCTATAAAATAAGGGATGAGAACAAAACCTCCAATTCTAAAACTCCACAAGTCTGTGTGTGTGTGTGGTGTGTGTGTGTGTGTGTGTGTGTGTGTATGCTCAGTTGTGTCCAACTCTGTGCAATCCCATGGTCTGTAGCCTGCCAGGTTCCTCGGTCCATGGGATTCTCCAGGCAAGAATACTGGAGTGGGTTGCCATTTCTTCCTCCAGGGGATCTTCTCAACCCAGGGACTGAACCCAGATCTCCTACACTGGCAGGCGGATTCTTTAACAACTGAGCCACCAGGGAAGCCCCCACAAGTCTATACCAGCATGAAAATGTGAGTGTCATTCAGTGCAATCAGCAAGGGTATATACAAGGGAACTGCATTCTTCTAGACATATTTTTAAGCTCAGAAGATTATTCTCATGTACAAACTTGACGCTCCTGACAGCTTTAGTTCCCAGAACCCCGTTCTCTATGCAAATGGACTGACCCATGGATGCACTGAGCTGATGTGACACTGTTGGATCGGTACATGCAGGGAAGATTCAAATATTTGTACCTTTCTCTTCCTCCCCAGAACTAGTCAGCTCTGAAGATTTAGCAATAACATATGACTATTGCCCTCAACAGTCATGAGCAGGAAGATGGTGACATTGTCCCCCAGGGGCCTTCATGGGCTGTGGCGCTAAAGGAGATGTTTAGCTTGCTTCTCCAACAAAAAGATCCTGAATCTAATATTTCAAGCTTTGTCTATTGATGTAGCAGAACTGAAAATCAAATCAAAATGAAACAAAAAACTCATTATAAGGAAAGGCAAGGGTTAGATGAAGATAACTTTGCTTTCCGGAAATAAGTCACAAAATGCAGACGCTTGGCTTATAAGCATTTACTTTTCTTATGAAATAGGTTCGAGAAAATAATAAATAACAAAAATGCAAATCGGCACTCTAGGGCAATAAAAGTCTAAAGAAAGAACAATGTTGGCTTTCAAGTTCTCGTTAGGTGTCAGATGATACTCATGAGCAAAACCAAAAAACCACTGCTTTGTCTAGCGGATACGTCCCAGGTGGCTCTAGTGGTAAAGAATCTGCCTGCCAAGCAGGAAACACAAGAGACGCAGGTTCAATCACTGGGTCAGGGAGATCCCCTGAAGGAGGGCATGGCTACCCTCTCCAGTATTCTTGCCTGGAGAATCCCATGGACAGAGAAACCTGGCGGGTTACAATCCAAAGGGTTGCAAAGAGTTGGACAAAACCCAAGACTGAGCACGCACACACAACTAGATTAAAATTTTCCAGATTGATCCTTTATTGTGAAGTAAATAAGTTGTTGTTTCTTATTTTTACCCTCATAAACCAAGACGTGATGAGCATTTTTGTAGTTTTCCCATTATTTCCTATGGTTAAATTCCTAGGATTGCGTTTACCCTCGTTCAAAGGATGTCAATTTTTGAAATTTTGATACAAGTTCAAATTATTCTCTAGAGAAATGTGAATCAAAACCACAATGAGGTACCATCTCACGCCAGTCAGAATGGCTACCATCAAAAAGTCTACAAACAATAAATATCTGGAGAGGGTATGGAGAAAAGGGAACCCTCTTACACTGTTACACTGTTGGTGGAATGCAAACTAGTACAGCTATTATGGAAAACAGTGTAGAGTTTCCTTAAAAAACTGGAAATAGAACTGCCATATGACCCAGCAATCCCACTGCTGGGCATATACACCGAGAAAATCAGAATTGAAAGAGACACGTATACCCCAATGTTCATCGCGCACTGTTTACAATAGCTATGACATGGAAGCAACCTAGATGTCCATCAGTAGATGAATGGATAAGGAAGTTGTGGTACATATACACAAAGAAATATTACTCAGCTATAAAAAAGAATGCATTTGAGTAATTTCTTATGATGTGGATGAAACTGGAGCCTATTACACAGAGTGAAGTAAGTCAGAAAGAGAAACACCAATACAGTATATTAATGCATATACATGGAATTTAGAAAGATGGTAACAACAACCCTATATGCAAGACAGCAAAAGAGACACAGATGTAAAGAACAGACTTTTGTACTTTGTGGGAGAAGGTGAGGGTGGGATTATTTGAGAGAATAGCACTGAAACATGTATATTACCATATGTGAAATAGATGGTCAGTCCAAGTTCAATGCATGAAGCAGGGGACTCAAAGCTGGTGCACTGGGACAACCCAGAGGGTTAGGGTGGGGAGGGAGGTGGGAGGGGGGTTCAGGCTGGCGGACACATTGTACACCCATGGCTGATTCGTGTCAATGTATGGCAAAAGCCACTACAATATTGTAAAGTAGTTAGCCCCAATTAAAATAGATTAATTAATTTTAAAAATTATTCTCTAGAAAGACTGATCCAATTTTCACTCTCACCAACAGTGTGAAATTTCCAGTAAAACTATCTTGGATGGTTCATGAAACCAACTCCCGACTTGATAGACTAACACTGCTTCATCCCATGCACACATGTGTATTGGTTCTTTTCTTTTCACATCATTCATCATTTCTGTGATATATCTAAACATCTACATAACACTTTGAGTAAAAATAATTTCCAATGTAAAAATCTGTACAGAATACTCCAAATTTCATTCAAATATATGCATAGAAAAAAACCTGGGGACTTCCCTGGAGGTCCACTGGTTAATACTTTGCCTTCCAATTATATTTAGAAATTTGAATGCATTTATATGTGCACATTTTTCTTGAAGAATTTTTATAGATTTCATCAAATTCCCAGAATGGTCTCATTCCAGTTCTAGTATCAGAGATCCCAGTAATAAACGCATGGAGTCCATTTCCCAGAGGAAGAAATATAACAGATGACTAAAGAACACATCCATAAGTGCAACAACTGAGTTCCCTACAGTTGAGACCAATTATGAGTTTAGCTTCACAAGTAAGTCTATTGTATTATAGTTATCTGTTTAACTAGAAGCAGTTGTACTCCTATTATCTACTGCTAAACTCTAAATCATTTTTCTACTATATAATACTCATCTAGGTAAAAATGCCTGCGATAATAAAAAATTCCTTCTTTTTAAAGACTCTCGTATGTTAAAATAAGAATATCTGGAATTAAATAAACCAAAGACCCGTAATAAGAGACCATAAAAAAAAAAGACTCTGCCTTCCAGTGCAGCAATGCAGTGGACGGTGGGTTCGATCCCTTGTCAAGGAGCTAAGAAGATCCCACCTGCCTCGAGGCCAAGAAGAAAAATCCTGCAAAACACCCTCCTGAATATTAATAATGATTGTGTTTTGATGGCAGGAGAGAGTCAGAAAACAAAATGAACAAATGAACACATCAATCTAAAACATGATTTCTGCCTGTGAAATGTTCTTTCTCTGGGAAAACTAGAAAGGGCAATGTGATAAAATGGAAGCCAGAGAGGGTGGGAGGAAGCTGTGCAAGGCTGAGAGAGAGCAAAGGCCCGCTGAGATTCAGATAAGCTGAGCTCCAATGATGAGAAGGAACCAGATCACAGAAAATGAAAAAGAGTGAGGGAAGGAAGGGGCCAGGGGATGGGAGAGCTGGATCAGATCCTGGGAGGCCTTCAGGGCCCTGGCAAGGAGTAGGGCTTTATTTTGCCTATAGTGGGAGAAGGTCGGTAAATGCTAGGCAAAGGCCTGGCAGGATAAGAGCTTTGTTAAGATGGAAATGTATCTGGGAAGGGAGACAAGCTGCTGCCAGTTGGAAACAGAAATGGTAATTCCATAGCTGAGCAGAGCAGAATAATTCTGGATGATCCATGCCAGCCACACTGAGTAAGACTAATTGGACACCTCCATGTAGGCTTGTGGATGCTCCAGGGTGCCTCAGCCCAGTAGGAAGACAAGCGGGTCCTCTGGGCAGGAGGGAGAAACACACTGCCAAGGTGCTCTCCATGCTTGGGGATCCGGCCAACAGCAGCCAGTGTCCTAGAGGCTTAGATACTGCCTCCAAAACACAACAGTTTTCTCCCCCGAAGGTTGCCCTTGCCTGGCATCCTTTCATTTATCTCTTGTCGCTAGCTCTGATCCCCCTAAACTCACCAGAGAGAGGAAGTAGCTAAGAAAGAAAGAAGATGTCTAGCGGGAGGCAGGAGGGATAGTAAATTCACTGTTTCCAAGATCTCAACAGAAGTTGAGTCTTTCCTCAAAGCTTGGGATCCTGGAAGGAAAATCAGAGTTCTGGAAAATTAAATCAGCTGGAGAGCCCTGCATATAATATTGTGAGATAAGGTCTTCAGTGAACAGAACCTCTTTGTATTGGGCGATGGAATAGATAGTACTCGGGCTCTGAAGTCAAACAAGCTGAGATTCAAATTCCTAGGGGTGAATCACTTAATGTCTGAACCTCAGCTTCCTATAGTGGAAAATGGGTTTTATAATCATGCTGACACCACATGATCCTCAGCAGGTCAAATGAGGCAAAAACGTATATGCCAAAATTCCTCAACAACCTGAGATATGCAGGTGACACCACCCTAATGACAGGAAGCAAGGAAGAACTGAAGAGCCTCTTGATGACAGTGAGAAAGGAGAGTGAAAAAGCTGGCTTAAAACTCAACATCCAGAAAACTAAGATCATGGCATTTGGTCCCATTGCTTCATGGCAAATAGATGGGGGAAAAATAGAAATAGTGGCAGAGTTCATTTTCTTGGGCTCCAAAATCACTGCGGACAGTGACTGAAGCCATGAAAAGACACCTGCTCCTTGGGAAGAGAGTTATGACCAACGTAAACAGCATATTGAAAAGCAGAGACATCACTTTGTCAACAAAGTTCCATCTCGTCAAAGCTTTAGTCTTTCCAGGAGTCATGTATGGATGTGAGAGGTAGACCATAAAGAAGGCTAAGAGCCAAAGAATTGATGCTTTTGAACTGTGGTGCTGGCGAAGACTCTTGAGAGTCCCTTGGACTGCAAGGAGATCCAACCAGTCAATTCTAAAGGAAATTAATCCTAAATATTCACTGAAAGGACTGATGCTGAAGCTGAAGCTCCAATACTCTGGCTACCTGGTGCAAAGAGGCAACTCACTGGAAAAGATCCTGATGTTGGGAAAGATTGAGGGCAGGAGGAGAAGGAAACGACAGAGGACAAGATGGTTGGATGGCATCACTGACTCAATGGACATGAGTTTGAGCAAGCTCTGCGAGAAAGTGAAGGACAGGGAAGCCTGGAATGCTGCAATCCATGGGGTCGAAAAGAGTTGGACACAGCTTAGCGACTGAACAATACCAACAAAAAAGAATCCCTGGCCTGTAATGAAAGTGTAAGTGAAAGTTGCTCAGTTGTGTCTGACTCTTTGTGACTCCATGGAATTTTCCTGGACCAGGAATTGAATCTGGGTCCCGTGCATTGGCAGGCAGATTCCTATCCACTGTACCAGCAGGGAAGTCCTTCCATTTATGTTTGAATCATGTAGGTATACACTCTTATTATCCCTAGCATAAGAACCAGGGGAGAATTGGTAAACAATATTAGAAGCAAAGTCAGACTGAGCTGTGTGGTTGTTTTGTGCCTTGTATAATATGCATATAAAAATCACCAAGCAGTTAGCAAAATACTAGGTAAAAATTGAGAGAAAATGTGCATCTTACGGACACAACCCAAACCATTCCTATACTCTGTTCTCTCTGCTAGTGTGAAGCCATTTAATCACTTTGATCTTTTCTAAAATTTTATATTGTATTTTCTTTATGTTCTTGTTAAAAGCAAAGTCAGAATAAAATCAAATACTCAAAAATATCCAACATTTTTGAATTAAAAAGTAAATGAAATTCATGACAACCCTAATTATAATCTCATAGTCTTTGTTATAGGAATTGACCAGCGAGTTCTTAAGTTTATATGGAAATCAAAGGACCTAGAAGAGTCTGAAGAAGACTAAAACTGGAGAACTTACACCACCTGACTTCAATACATACTGCAAACCTACAGCTTTCAAAACAGTGTAGTACTCAAATAAGGATCAATAAATACACCAACAGGGCAGAATACAGAGAAGAAAAACAGACCCAAGCTTATAGGCTTATTTGATTTTCAGCAAAGAAGACAAAAATATTGGAAAAATGGACAATCTTTTCAGCAAATGGTACTAAAACAACTTGATATTTGGTGGGGGGTGGTGGTGGAAATAAAGCGTTCTCCCTATCTCACACCATATACAAACATTATTTTGAGATAGACCATACACCAAAATGTAAAAGCTCAAACCATGAAATTTTCAGGAGGAAACATAGGAGGCTAGTTTTCTGACTTGAGGGTAGATAAATGTTTCCTAAAAAAAAAAGAAAAAAGAAACAATAATAATAATAGGAAAAAAGTAGTCATTAAAAACAAAATGTTAAAAGGAAAAGTGATAACCTGGACTTAATTATAATTAAAAATTTCTTATTAAAAGACACCTTTTAAAAATGAATAAGCATGGCTTCCCTGTTGGTCCAGTGGCTGGGACTCTGAGCTCCCAATTCAGGAGGTCCAGCTGTGATCCCCTGACTGGGGAACTAGATCCCACATGCTGCAACTAAGACCCAAGGCAGACAAATAAATAAATATATATATTTTTAAATGACTAAGCAAACCATCAACTGAGGGAGCATATCAATCAGAGAATGCACTGGTATTAAGGATAAAGTAAGGCAGAAAGTGAAGAGGAACTAAAAAGCCTCTTGATGAAAGTGAAAGAGGAGAGTGAAAAAGTTGGCTTAAAGCTCAACATACAGAAAATGAAGATCATGGCATCCGGTCCCATTACTTCATGGGAAATAGACGGGGAAACAGTGGAAACAGGGTCAGACTTTATTTTGGGGGGCTCCAAGATCACTGCAGATGGTGACTGCAGCCATGAAATTAAAAGACGCTTACTTCTTGGAAGGAGAGTTATGACCAACCTAGATAGTATATTCAAAAGCAGAGACATTACTTGGCCGACTAAGGTCCGTCTAGTCAAGGCTATGGTTTTTCCTGTGGTCATGTATGGCTGTGAGAGTTGGACTGTGAAGAAGGCTGAGCACTGAAGAATTGATGCTTTTGAACTGTGGTGTTGGAGAAGACTCTTGAGAGTCTCTTGGACTGCAAGGAGATCCAACCAGTCTATTCTGAAGGAGATCAACCCTGGGATTTCTTTGGAAGGAATGATGCTAAAGCTGAAACTCCAGTACTTTGGCCACCTCATGCGAAGAGTTGAATCATTGGAAAAGACTCTGATGCTGGGAGGGATTGGGGGCAGGAGGAGAAGGGGCCGACAGAGGATGAGATGGCTGGATGGCATCACTGACTCGATGGACGTGAGTCTGAGTGAACTCCGGGAGTTAGTGATGGACAGGGAGGCCTGGCGTGCTGCGATTCATGGGGTCGCAAAGAGTTGGACACGACTGAACTGAACTGAAGGACTCCATATTTATATCTGCAACTGGGATATAAATATCTCAGTGAATTAACAGATAGGAGGTTTGAATACATATGTCACAAAGATATGATTAGTTAGTAATCTCATTAAAAGCTGCCCAGTGTCACTAGTCATTAGGAATATGTAAATTAAAATCATGTAAGGTGTCCCTGTGAGGCTTGCCTGGTAGCTCAGCTGGTAAAGAACCCGCCTGCAAAGCAGGAGACCCTGGTTCGATTCCTAGGTTGGGAAGATCCCCCTGAAGAAGGAATAGACTACGTACTCCAGCATTCTTGGGCTGCTCTGGTAGCTCAGACTGTAAAGAATCCACCTGCAGTGCAGGAGACCTGGGTTCAATCTCTGGATTGGAAAGATCCCTGGAAGAAGGAAATGGCAACCCACTCCAGTGTTCTTGCCTGAAGAATCCCACGGACAGAGCCTGGTGGGCTACAGCCCATGGGTTCGCAAGGAGTCGGACACAACTGAACACAGCACATACCACAAGGTATCACTGCAAGTGCTAGCAAGCGTGAGGAGTAACTGGAGCCCTCAGACCTTGCTGTGGGAATGTGAAACTGGAGCAACCACTTTGTAAAATGATTCCATGTTTCCTTCAGAATTACTCTAGCAATTCTCCTCCTGCATATAACCCAAGAGAAATGAAAATGCATGTCCTCAAAATACTTGTATATCCTAATGGTTTTATTCAGGATAACACAAAACAGCTAAGTGTCTATCAATAAGAGAATGGAAAACAAGCTTAGTGTTTTCATAAAATGGAACACTAATCAACAACAACAACAAAGAACAAGCTAGGAATATACACAACTGCTGGTGGAGTTGGTGGGGGTGCAGTGTGGATCTCAAAAATATTACGCTGAGTGACACAGAAGAGTACAAATTGTATGATTCCTTTTACATGAAGTTCTGGAACAAGGAAAAACAACCTGGAAGTAGAAATAAAGATAGTGAATGGCTCTGGGTGGGCAGGGACAAAGACTGACTGCAGATGAGCAAGGGGAGTTTCTCAGGTAAAGAAAATATTCTACACCCTGGAATGCCTAGGTGTATGCATTTGTCAAAATTCATAGAACTTCAGAAGTGTCAATTTCATTGTGTGTACATTTTACCTTAAAAAAATTGTAAACAATATTAAATTTAGGGAAAGGGTACTGATTCCTGTAACTTACTTTGAAATGCATCGAAAAATAAGATGGGTTGACGGATGGTAGAGGCATCAATAAAGCAGGCATAATCATATGTTAATGGTAAAACCTAGGTTGCGGGTATACAGGTTTATATTGTAAAATTCTCTCAACTTTTATGTCTATTTAAAACTTTCTGTAGTTAAATGCTGGGAAAAATGAACTTGAAAGCTTTTTTTATACTTCTTGTAGTTTGGAATGAACACAGCACTATATTAACATCCATCTGGGACTGTCTACATCTTCCAGATCCTGGGCCATAGCTGGCATTGCCAATCATGTTCTCACCCAGGCACCCCTTTTTATACACGCACAGTTCTTCATCCCACCCCCGTGCTCCATACTCTGTTCAAATCTGTCCAGAAGCATCATGACAATTATTGATCATTCCTCTATCTTTAGGTCATTTTGAAACCAAACCTGTCAATCTTTTCCTATCAGCCCCACACCAGAGCTGTGGTTTTCATGGCTTTTTACCCTGTCCCAATCTTTGTGCAGATTCTGGGAATATAGCCCTCTACTGAGCTGGCCACTTGGCAGCGTGTTTGCCCAGATACCTAATTTCAAGAGTTGTCATACTGAGATTATTTTTGACTGCATAACTTTTTCAACCAGCAGGTACCTTACACACCAGATGGCTTCCTGCTCCTGCCTGTCTCAATAGGATCTTCTAATCAGACTATTACATGGTGTGCTTACGGTATCATAACTAGTCAGAGGTAAAATGAAGAGAAGCCCAGGCTTTCTGACTTCACAAAGCTCCCTCCAGTGATCTTAGTTATCTTAATCTCATTTTAAAAATAAAAAGAGAACAGGTAAGGGGAAAAGTTCACCTTCATGCAACTCATTCAGAAAATATAAATATTATTCCAATGGTTAATCGTGGAATAATAGGAATTATTTATAGGAATACATTTCCTCTTGTAAAGCACAGTAGGATTTCTGTGTGCTTAGAAGGTTGGGTGTTTGTGGCCCACGAAGGCTGTGATTACAAGGAAATAAATGGTCTGAATGCCAACAGCCAGGTGTCATCAAGATTCCTAGGTGAACAGACATGCATGGAAAGAAACTCAGACAGGAGGGGAGGAGGGAGTAGAACAATGAAACTGAGGATTAAACCGCCATTGTCATCTTTTCAGTTCTGTAAGGCCACTTTCTGGAATTTTATCATGTTGAGGACCAGGAGCTTTCCTTAGAAGATTCCCACCTTCTCCATACTCTGTTCTTGCAAAGATGTTTTTGAATGTGGATTCAGACTTACTGCTCTCTGCATGGCAGGGTTTAGGCCCACTCCTCCAAGGACAGGCTTACATGAACCCCATTGCTGGCCTCAATGGTGAAGATGGGGTAACAGTGAATTACCTCTAGGCAGAGAAAAGAGGGGAAACAAGTGACTGTTTTTCACTTTCCTAGGAAGTTTACCAAATAAAAATTTTAAATGAATAGCTCTCAGTAATGTAAATTCCTCCATGATTTTGGTGTTTCAGAGACTCCAGTAAAGAGAAACCATGAAGACTGAGGCTCTCCACATTGGAGAGCTGCTCTGGTCAGCATGCCTGGAGTGAAGAGACTCCGGGACGGAGGAGCAGCAGGGCAGCTGGGGGCGGTGGGGGGTGGGGGACAGGTCCTTGGGGAATTTGTCACCCCTAGAGCTTCCCTGGTGGCTCAGATGGTAAAGAATCCCCCTGCAATGCAGGAGACCCAGGTTCGATCCCTGGGTCAGGAAGATGCCCTGGAGAAGGAATGGCAATCCACTCCAGTATTCTTCTCTGGAGAATCCCATGGACAGAGCAGCCTGGCTACAGTCCATGGGATCACAAAGAGATGGACACGACTAGGTGACTAACTCTTCATCTGGGTAAGGCTTTAAAGGCTTTCCTGGTGGCTCAGATGGTAAAGCGTCTGCCTACAATGTGGGAGACCCGGGTTCAGTCCCTGTGTGGGGAAGATCCTCTGGAGAAGGAAATGGCAACCCACTCCTGTACTCTTGCCTGGAAAATCCCATGGACAGAGAAGCCTAGTAGGCTACAGTCTATGGGGTCATAAAGAGTCGGACACAACTGAGCGACTTCACTTCAGGGAGTTAGGGGGAAGGAAGGAAGGAAGATACCAGGATTTGGTGGGCTTTGGGGAGGATTAGTCTGAGGTTGAACTAGCGGATGTTCTGGACAAAGAGGAGACTGCAGACAGGATATATGCTGAATAATGTCAAAATCAGCCATTGTTAGTATCCTTGAGGTGTTGGGGACACAATGTTCTGTAAAAGATTTTAGCTGGTTTGATTTACCTTTAGCACATTTCTGAGCACAAAAGCCTTTTACTGACCCCTTTGTGCAAAGAAGCTCCCCCTAGAGTTCTATAGGCTTACTGATGTCTTAAAAGCATCTTCTAGATAATAAAAATCTGATTGCAGTTCAAAGGTACTGAAGTTAACCTACAAGTAAAATCAGGAAAATGGGAATTCCTTGGTAGTCCAGTGATAAGGACTTCACACTTCCACTGCAGGGGGCATGGGTTCCAGCCCTGGTTGGGCAGCTAAGATCCCACATGCTACATGGCCCAGCCAAAAAACAATATCAAGGAAACAGGCTTGATGAAGACGTGGAAGCAACCCAAGTTTCCATCAGCAGATGAATGGATAAAGAAGAAGTGGTACATGTATATAGTGGAATATTACTCAGCCATTAAAAAGAATGAAATAATGCCATTTGCACCAACATGAGGGGCTTCCCAGGTGGCACTAGTGGTAAAGAACCTGCCTGACAACGCAGGAGACCTAAGAGACACAGGTTCAATCCCTGGGTCGGGAAGATCCCCTGGACGAGGGCATGGCAATCCACTCCAGTATTCCTCCCTTGAGAATTTCTTGACCAGAGAAGCCTGGTAGGCTGGAGTCCATAGGGTCACAAAGAGTCAGACACAACTGAAGCGACTTAGCACACATGCACACAGCAATATGGATGGATCAAGAGATTGTCATACTATGTGAAGGAGTCAGAGACAAATATTATATGGTATCATTTATATGTAGAATCTAAAATATGGTACAAAGGAATTCACTAACAAAATAGAAATAGATTCACAGACATAGAAAACAAACTTATGGCTACCAAAGGGGAAAGGGGGGAAGGAACAAACGTGGAGTTTGAGATTAGTTAAAATATAAAAATAACAACTATTTACTGTTGAGCACAGGGAATTATATTCAGTATTTTATAATAACTTTTAATGGAAAAAAAATCTAAAAAAATATGTATATGTATAATGGAATCATTTTGCTGCACATATAAAACTAACCCAGTATTGTAAGTCAACTCTACTTCAATTAAAAAAAGAAAATAAGCCTGATGATGGTGATAATATTTAGTGACTATTGACAACATATGTCTGCAATTTTTTTTTATCAATTGTAAGAACTATTTACATTAAGCAATGGTTTACAGGATTTACTCTAGGTCTTTTGGGAAGCTCCCCTGGAGGAGGAAAGGGCAACCCACTCCAGTATTCTTGCCTTGGAAAACCCATGGACAGAGGAGCCTGGCAGGCTACAGTCCAGTGGTCACACAGAGTCGACACGACTGAGGCGACTGAGCACATAGCACCACACTTCAGGGTAAACACTTTAGATCAACATTCTTTCAGTTCAAGTGCCTTTTATCACATGCTAAAAAAAAAAAAAAAAAAGTTCAGCTCCGAGATAAGTGAGGCTTAGACAGATGTGTAATTTGTTGTAATTTTCTGTCCAAACCAGCACAATTCTGAGAGTAAGAGGAGGTGATATTAATAATCACACTAATTACATGGTCACCCTGAGTGTAAGTATAATGTGGGTGATTAATTTCAAAGCACTTATAAACTTAGTGTGAACAGACATGGCCTTGAGATGATGTTAGTCAATTTTAAATGTTTCTCCTAAAAAGCATTCCGTGATCAGTAATCTTATAGACAGCCTTGACATTTTTCCACTGTGAACCAAATTCCAGTAACTTCTTTCCCTGTAGTTAAGTGGTTTCATACTTTTGTTTCAAAAATATAATTGTGATTGGTTAGATTTCTAAAAATCAAACACACACAAGCACACAAACAACTTCTCTTTATCATTTCTACTTTAAGTTTGACCTTTACTATAACATTTAATTTCCTTTGTCCTTTGAATGGTAGCTTGGGAAGCATTAACATTTCTGCAAATATGTCTTAATAATCCTTTCTTTTTCTATTGTGTTATTCAAAAATCCTAACTTCATAGGTCAAGTTAATTTGTATTTTTTGCACTTTTTCCTTATTTAACAATGTAGCTAAATTCTCCAAAATTTTGCAATAAAGAACTATGTGTGTATGTGTATTAAACCACTAAGGCCTATATGCTGGTGTATTGCATCTTTCCCACACACATTTCTATAGGATTAGAGTGTATGGAGGTGTCTGAGTTACTACACAGAGGGGCCAAGGCCATGACAGAACTTATTACTAACATTTCCCAAGGGAAGGGGGCTCAGGGGAAGGTGTAGCCAGAGTGCATTGTGGTGCCAGAAAGTAATAAAGTATACACATACACTCATGGTGACTGGGGTGTGTCAATGTGACATGGAGTACCCTGAAAGAGCTCCGAATGGTCACAGCTGGAACTATCTAGAACAACACAGTATTAGATAAAACCTTAAAATATAAAGTAAATATCCATGAGTCTATACTCTATGTGAGTAAATATCCAAGACTCTATATCCATGAATGTATTCATAAATCAATGACTGAATTTTTTAATGAGGAAGAATGCACAAATCTGCACTGTAGCGACTGTGAGGAAATACCCCACGTCCAAGGGCAGAGAAGCCCCAGCAAGAGGGTAGGCGCTGGAGTGGCTGTGAGGAGATACCCCACATTGAAGGGCCTTTGCCCTTCGAGAAAGAGAAGGGCAAAGCAAGAGAAGCCCTAGCAAGATGGTAGGAGGGGCAAAATTGCACTTAGAATCAAACTCCCTACCTGCCAGCGACGCTCAGAGGCTTCAAACAAACCTTGTGCACACAAGGACCCGGAGACCCCAGAGAGACTGAGACAGAACTGTGTCTGAGTGTCTCCTGTGGGGTACGGGTCAGCAGTGGACTGCTGCAGGGGCAGGGGCTCTGGATGCAGCAGACCTGGGTATGGCATAAGCCCTCTTGGAGGAGGTTGCCATTAACCCCACCATAGAGCCACCAGAACTTACACAGGACTGGGGAAACAGACACTCGGAGGGCACAAACAGAACCTTGTGTGCACGAGGACCCAGGAGAAAGGAACAGTGAGTCTCCGGCAGAGGCATGGGTTGGTGGTGGCCTGCTGCAGGGTCGGGGGCACTGAGTGTAGCAGTGCGTGCATGGGACCTTTAGAAGGAGGTCGCCATTATCTTATCTTCATTACCTCCACCATAGTTTGGTCTTAGGTAAATAACAGGTGGGGAATACAGCCCCACGCATCAACACAAAATTGGATTAAAGATTTACTGAGCATGGCCCTGCCCATTAGAACAAGACCCAGTTTCCCCCTCAATCAGTCTCTCCCATCAGGAAGCTTCCATAAGCCTCTTATCCTTCTCCATCAGAGGGCAGACAGACTAAAAATCACAATCACAGAAAACTAACCAATCTGATCACATGGACCACAGCCTTGTCTATCTCAATGAAACTATGAGCCATGCTGTGTAGGGCCACCCAAGACAGACGTGTCATGGTGGAGAATTCTGACAAAATGTCCACTGGAGAAGGGAATGGCAAACCACTTCAGTATTCTTGCCTTGAGAATCCCATGAACAGTATGAAAAGGCAAAAAGATAGAACATTGAAAGATGAACTCCCCAGGTTGGTTGGTGCCCAGTATGCTACTGGAGATCAGTGGAGAAATAACTCCAGAAAGAATGAAAAGATGGAGCCGAAGCAAAAACAACATCCAGTTGTGGATGTGACTGGTGATGGAAGCAAGGTCTGATGCTGTAAAGAGCAATATTGCATAGGAATCTGGAATGTTAGGTCCATGAATTAGGAGAAATTGGAAGTGGTCAAACAGGATACAGCAAGAGTGAACATCAACATTTTAGGAATCAGTAAACTAAAATGGACTGGAATGGGTGAAATTAACTCAGATGACCATTATATCTACTACTGTGGGCAAGGATTCCTTAGAAGAAGTGGTGTGGCCATCATAGTCAACAAAAGAGTACAAAATGCAGTACTTGGATGCAATCTCAAAAATGACAAAATTGTCACGCGAGTGTATGTTCCTCGGTTCTTTGTCTCGTCACAACAAAGATTTGGAGCGACGGACATTAAAGCCCTCAGTGCGTCCCAGCTCTCGGGTCTTGGACAAACTGGGTTATAGCTCTCAGGCAAATCAGTGTTACAGCTCTATTTTACTTAGAAGATAGCAGGAGAATACATCCTTGAAGCGTGAGGGCATGCCAACCCAAAGACTTGCAGAGAAGAGAGTGGAGGAGCGTGTGGGGGAGGGAGGGGGGGCACGGGGGAGAGAGAGAGCACGCATGCAGGAGAGGAAGAGAGAGAGAGGGAGAGAGCGTGGTTTGGCTCCTCCTTTTATATGTTTTCTTCCACCTGGGCCTGCCCTATGCAAATTGGGCTTAGCCAGGAGTGCTGTTTCTTCTACCTGAAGTCTTCACTCTGGTCCTCGGACCTTCCTTTGACCTTCCTTATTTTTTAGCCACCACCATTTTGGACTCCTTTTCCCTATTCTACCTACCTAACATTCCCCCCTCAAGAGATGGGAGGCCCAATTCTTAGGGCAGGCCCAGGTGGAGGAAAACATATAAAAGGAGGAGCCAAAGCACTCTCTCTCTCTCTCTTTCTCTCCCGCGTGCGTGCGCTCTTTCTCTCTCTCTCTCTCTCTCTCTCCCCCGCCCCCCCCCCCCCCTCCCCCACACGCTCCTCCACTCTCTTCTCTTCAAGTCTTTGGGTTGGCATGCCCTCACGCTTCAAGGATGTATTCTCCTGCTATCTTCTAAATAAAATAGAGCTGTAATACTGATTTGCCTGAGAGCTATAACACAGTTTGTCCAAGACCTGAGAGCTGGGATGCACCGAGGGCTTTAATGTCCATCGCTCCAAATCTTTGTGACGAGACAAAGAACTGAGGAACATACACTCGTGTGACAAAATGACCTCTGTTTGTTTCCAAGCCAAACCATTCAATATCAAAGCAATCCAAGTCTATACCCGATCAGTAATGCTGAAGGAGCTGAAGTTGAACAGTTCTCTGAAGACCTACAAGACCTTCTAGAAACAACACTTAAAACAGATGTCCTTTTCATTATAGGGGACTGGAATGCAAACGCAGGAAGTCAAGAGACACCTGGAGAAACAGGCAAATTTGGCCTTGGAGTACAGAATGAAGCAGGGCAAAGGCTAATAGAGTTTTGCCAAGAGAACATACTGGTCATAGCAAACACCCTCTTCCAACAATGCAAGAGAAGACTCTACACATGGACATGACCAGATGGTCAACACTGAAATCAGATTGATTATATTATTTTCAGCCAGAGATGGAGAAGCTCTATACAGTCAGCAAAAACAAGACCAGGAGCAGACTGTGGCTCAGATCATGAACTCTTTCTTGCCAAATTCAGACTTAAATTGAAGAAAATAGGGAAAATCACTAGACCATTTGGGTATGACCTAAATTAAATCCCTTATAATTATACAATGGAAGTGACAAATAGATTGAAGGGATTAGATCTGATAGAGTTCCTGAAGAACTGTGGATGGAGGCTCGTGACATTGTACAGGAGGGAGGGATCAAGACCATCCCCAAGGGGTACTCTTTCTGCCCCCTTCTGATGCCTATGTCAGAAGCTTTCTCTATCTCCTTTATACTTTAATAAAACTTTATTACACAAAGCTCTGGGTGGTCAAGCCTTGTCTCTGGCCCCGGATTGAATTCTTCTCCTCCAGAGGCCAAGAATCCTGGTGTCTTTGCATGGTTCAGCAACAACCTTTCATCTTGAGGGCTCATCTGGGATGCTTGAGGACAAGAAGGGAGCTAACAATTCCAGCCTCACTCCTTTGAACTGTATCCTGAAAAACTGGGATAGATTTGATCCCCAGGGTTTAGAGAAGACACACCTGGTCTTCCTACGTGATACTGCATGGCTACGGCATCCATTGGAGGATGGCGAACGGTGGCCGGTTGGAGGGTCTCTCAAGTATAATACTGTTTTACAATTAGACCGGTTCTGTGAAAAACAAAGGAAATGGGTAGAAGTAGCATATGTATTGCCCTTTTTATCTCTGTGAAATATGCCAGACTTATGTCCTAAGGGTATAGATTTGGGTGTGACTCCTTCAGCTCCTTCCTGTCCTCCTACTTTGCTAGATGAGATGGAGGACAGGAGACAAAGAGATAAAGAAAAGCAGGTTTCTCCAATCTATCCCTGGGATCATATGCACGGAGCAGCCAGAGAGACTGAGGAACAGCCACACAAGCTGTTGCCTCTTCATGAAGCACCCACCGGGAGAAAGAATCAGTCTATGAGAGTTAATAAGCCTTTTTCTTATCAAGAAATACAAAGAATCAAGGAGGATCTGGGAGACTCTTTAGAGGATCCAGAAAAATATATTAGAGCTTTTAAAGGTGTTACTCTGCTTTATGGCCTTACTTGGAAGGATGTGATGTATATCTTGGGACAAACGCTGATCCCAACTCAAAAACTTGAGTTTTGGTAAAAGCGGTTGCTTATGGAGATGAATGGTTTGGTAATGAATCAGCAGGGAAGAGGGAGGATGAGATAACTACGCTCCCCACTGGGAAACAGGCAGTCCCAATTACTGAACCAGACTGGGACTACAACACAGCTAAAGGAAGATGGGATCAGGGTCATTTTGTCAGATGTATTCTTTTTTTTTTCCCCATCCTGAACCCCACCCCACCCCCACTTCCCTCCCCATACCATCCCTCTGGGGATGGTATCCCAGTGCACCAGCCCCGAGCATCCTGAATCATGCGTCGAAACTGGACTGGTGATTCGTTTCACATATGATAATATACATGTTTCATTGCCATTCTTCCAAATCATCCAACCCTCGCCCTCTCCCACAGAGTCCAAAAGACTGTTCTATACATCTGTGTCTCTTTTGCTGTCTCGCATACAGGGTTATCATTACCATCTTTCTGAGTTGCTTCCATGTCAGATGTATTCTTGAAGGACTCAAGCAGGTGCGTTCTAAGCCTCTAAACTATGGCAAATTGGCAAACATAGAACAGGAGGAGAAGGAAGCTCCTGGTAAATTTCTAGATAGACTAAGAGAAGCCCTTCACAGAATCACTGAGATTGATCCCGAAAGTGAAGAGGGAAAAGGGATCTTAAAGGATAGATTTCTCACTCAGTCGGCTCCAGATATCCGCCATAAGCTATTAAAACGGGCGTATGGACCAAATCAGTCTTTAGATACTCTGTTACAACTGGCTCAAACAGTCTATTATGGTAGGGAATATGAGGAAAAGAAAGAAAGGCAGAAAAAGACAAAGGAGCAGGCGGAAGCCTTTGAAATGGCTATGAGAACCGTTCTTAAACAGCCTGAGAAAAATGCCCACAGGGACCCAGGTGAAAAGGGATGGGCTAGACTGGTTCCAAATAGGAAAAGGAATATGTCAAGGCTGTATATTGTCACCCTGCTTATTTAACTTCTATGCAGAGTACATCATGAGAAACGCTGGGCTGGAAAAAACAAAGGCTGGAATCAAGATCGCCGGGAGAAATATCAATAACCTCAGATATGCAGATGACACCACCCTTATGGCAGAAAGTGAAGAGGAACTAAAAAACCTCTTGATGAAAGTAAAAGAGGAGAGTGAAAAAGTTGGCTTAAAGCTCAACATTCAGAAAATGAAGATCATGGCATTTGGTCCCATCACTCCATGGGAAATAGATGGAGAAACAGTGGAAACAGGGTCCGACTTTATTTTGGGGGGCTCCAAAATCACTGCAGATGGTGATTGCAGACATGAAATTAAAAGACGCTTACTCCTTGGAAGAAAAGTTATGACCAACCTAGATAGCATATGCAAAAGCAGAGACATTACTTTGCTGACTAAGGTCCGTCTAGTCAAGGCTATGGTTTTTCCAGTGGTCATGTATGGATGTGAGAGTTGGACTGTGAAGAAGGCTGAGTGCCAAAGAATTGATGCTTTTGAACTGTGGTGTTGGAGAAGACTCTTGAGAGTCCCTTGGACTGCAAGGAGATCCAACCAGTCCATTCTGAAGGCAATCAACCCTGGGATTTCTTTGGAAGGAATGATGCTAAAGCTGAAACTCCAGTACTTTGGCCACCTCATGAGAAGAGTTGACTCATTGGAAAAGACTCTGATGCTGGGAGGGATTGAGGGCAGGAGGAGAAGGGGACAACTGAAGATGAGATGGCTGGATGGCATCACTGACTCGGTGGACGCAAGTCTGAGTGAACTCTGGGAGTTGGTGATGGACAGGGAGGCCTGGCGTGCTGCAATTCATGGGGTCGCAAAGAGTCGGACACGACTGAGCGACTGAACTGAACTGAACTGCTATTACTGTGGAAAGGAGGATCATCTCAAGCAGAATTGCCCTCAGGCATCTAAGCCACACACCCCCCCCCCTCCCCCGGCTCCATGTCTGGTCTGCAAAGGACCACACTGGAAGAGAGACTGTCCCCAGAGGCGTATGTTTCAGGGGTTGGACTCTCAAGACAATCAGGACTGAAGATGCCTGGGGATCCCCACACAAGCACCTGTCCTAATTTCACCTGAGGACCCCCAGGTATCAATAACTGTGGGGGGCCAATCCGTTGATTTCCTTTTAGATACTGGGGCAACTTACTCCATGCTTACTGAAGTCCCTGGCCCACTTTCTTCCCGATCCACTTCCTTCCCGATCCACTTCCGTAATGGGACTGTCTGGAACAGCCAAAAGATGGGCCTGATAATCTATGTGAGCCTACTTCTGCTGACTCCAAAAAGCCTGAGTCTGCCGTTTGATCCTCAAAACAATGCCCTCCCTGTCCTGGGCTCACTTCTACACTGAATTCCACAATCACTCTAACTGCTGGGTCTGTGGAGTGCTCCCCTCTTCATCAGTGGAAGGCTTCCCATGGTGGACATCTCCACTTCAAGGAAAAGACTTTCTCCAAGTCTGCAAATACCTTCAACAACAACTGCATGTGATGCCTCTTCTTAAACTGATGACATCTAACAACCTTAAGATGGACTGAAGTAACTATGGACACAATATGACTTTTCATTTTGATTTTAACTTGGTTTAATGACTATTTTGCCTTATATCTGTAACTGTATAATGAGGGTTTCTAACTGTCTAAAAGCTTTTAAGTTACAAATGGTTGTCCAAGCTCCTATGAGTGCCACAGCCTCCTCCAACTATTACTTGGTGCTCCTGGATCAGAGACCCTCAGTATGAAGGTTAGGAGAATATGTTGCCTCAACAATTTAGGGACTATGCCCCTAAACAGCAGGAAGTAGTTATGGAATGAAAATGATGCCCCTTTCCCTCGGCAACATAATTCTCCTAATAGAAAAGGGGGGAATGAGAGAGTCATTTCCTATGCAGGAAGATAAGAAGTCTAGGGGTCCCCAAGGAGAGAGGGGTCCGGAATTCTCAAGGATGAAGAAAGGATAAACCATTTTTTCCCCTCTATATTCCTTATGATTATATAACAATATATCCTGCCTGAGGACAGTCTCTGGATTAAACCTGGCTAATTCTGTTATCTTAAAATGTAAGTTTATGGGAGTAGGTCTGGTCTTTACAAGGATTATATAACAATAATGTATCCTGCCTGAGGACAGTTTCTGGATTAAAACTTCTGGCTAATTCTGTTATCTTAAAATGTAAATTATGGGAGTAGGTCTGGTGAGGTCTTTACACCCTCCAGACATTCTTTGGATTCACTGGAGAGTATATACCTCCATTGCTAACACTAGCAAGCAGGTACTCTTTCTGCCCTCTTCTGATGCCTATGTCAGAAGCTTTCTCTATCTCCTTTACACGTTAATAAAACTTTATTACACACACACACACACACACACACACACACACACACAAGACCATCCCCAAAAAAAGAAATGTAAAAAGGCAAAATGGTTTGGCCTCTCACAAGGCCTTACAAATAGCTGAGAAAAGAGAAGCTAAAGGCAAAGGAGAAAAGGAAAGATACACTCATCTCGATGCAGAGTTCCAAAGAATAGCAAGGTGAGATAAGAAAGCCTTCCTCAGCGATAAATGCAAAGAAATAGAGAAAAGCAATGGAATGGGAAAGACTAGAGATCTCCAAGAAAATTAGAGACACTAAGGGAACATTTCATGCAAAGATGGGCACAATAAAGGACAGGAATGGTATGGACCTAACAGAAGCAGAAGATATTAAACAGAGGTGGCAAGAATACACAGAAGAACATACAGAAAAGATCTTTATGACCCAGATAATCACGACGGTATGATCACTCACCTAGAGTCAAACATCCTGGAATGTGAAGTCAAATGGGCCTTAGGAAGCATCACTATGAACAAAGCTGGGGGTGATGGAATTCCAGTTGAGCTATTTCAAATCCTGAAAGATAATGCTGTGAAAGTGCTGCACTCAATATGCCAGCAAATTTGGGAAACTCAGCAGTGGCCACAGGACGGGAAAAGGTCAGGTTTCATTCCAATCCTAAAGAAAGGCAATGCCAAAGAATGCTCAAACTACTGTACAATTGTACTCATCTCACACACTAGTAAAGCAATGCTCAAAATTCTCCAAGCCAGGCTTCCACAGTACGTGAACTGTGAGCTTCCAGATGTTCAAGGTGGATTTAGAAAAAGCAGAGGAACCAGAGATCAAATTGTCACATCCATTAGACCATTGAAAAAGCAAGAGAGTTCCAGAAAAACATCTATGACTATGCCAAAGCCTTTGACTGTGTGGCCCACACAAACTGGAAAATTCTTAAAGAGATGGGAATACCAGACCACCTGACCTGCCTCTTGAGAAATCTGTATGCAGGTCAGGAAGCAACAGTTAGAACTGGACATGGAACAACAGCCTGTTTCCAAATAGGAAAAGGAGTATGTCAAGGCTGTATATTGTCACCCTGCTTATTTAACTTATATGCAGAGTTCATCATGAGAAATGCTGGGCTGGAAGAAGCACAAGCTGGAATTAAGATTGCCGGGAGAAATATCAATAACCTCAGATATGCAGATGACACCAGTCATGGCAGAAAGTGAAGAACTAAAGAGCCTCTTGATGAAAGTGAAAGAGGAGAGTGGAAAAGTCATCTTAAAACTCAACATTCAGAAAACTAAGATCATGGGATCTAGTCCCATCACTTCATGGCAAACAGATGGGAAAACAATATAAACAGTACCAGACTTTATTTTGGGGGGCTCCAAAATCACTGCAGATGGTGACTGCAGCCATGAAATTAAAAGACGCTTGCTCCTTGAAAGAAAAATTATGACCAACCTAGACAGCATATTAAAAAGCAGAGGCAATACTTTTCCAACAAAGGTCCATCTAGTCAAAGCTATGGTTTTTCTAGTAGTCATGTATGGATGTGAGAGTTGGGCTATAAAGAAAGCTGAGAGCCAAAGAATTGATGGTTTTGAACTGTGGTGTTGAAGAAGACCCAAGCGTTGTCCCTTGGACAGCAGGTAGATCCAACCAGATCCAACCAGAGGAAATCAGTCCTGAATATTCATTAGAAGGATTGATGCTAAAGTTCAATACTTTGGCCACCTGATGTGAAGAACTGACTCATTTGAAATGCCCCTGATGCTGGCAAAGACTGAAGGCAGGAGGAGAAGGAGACGACAGAGGGTGAGACGGCTGGATGGTATCCCCAACTCAATGGACATGAGTTTGTGTAAACTCTGGGAGTTGGTGATGGACAGGGAGGCCTGGCATGCTGCAGTCCAGGGGATCACAAAGAGTCAGACACAACTGAGTGACTGAACTGAACTGAACTTGTGCAAAAGAATTCTGAATAATTTATGTAGATACACTTCTGTCAAGGTGGTGGAGTGGGCTGTATGCAAAGCCTTCCAGGGAACCCAGTGGTGAAGGGGAAACAACAGTAGCTGTACTTCAGGGGATCTGAGCAATTCCATCTCAGTCAGTCAATCCAGGTGAGCCCTGACCGTGGTAAGTCGTGTTGGTGGTGTGTATCCTGGATACAGATGATAAGAACAAACTGTACCTTGTCAGTCCCCACAAAATAGAATTCCACTTGAATCAAGAGAAAAACATGGGACACATCTCAACTGAGGGACATACTATGAAATACCTGCCCACTGCTCCTTGAAATTGTCAGGACTACCAAAAACAAAGACGTGAGAGAAACTCAGCAGAGACATGACAGCCAAATGTATGGAGATATGATCTCCTGGGGGTTTCCCAGGTGGCACAGTGGTAAAGAATTTGCCTGCTAATGCAGGAGATGCAGGTTCAATCCCCTGGAGAAGGAAATGGCAACCCACTGAAGTATTCTTGAATGGACAAGAATACCATGGACTGAGAAGCCTGGTGGGCTACAGTCCATGGGGTCACAAAGAGTTGGACATGAATCAGCGACCAAACAACAACACACAAAGGTTAATTTGACCGGGTCCATTCACACATCACCGGCAGAGATAAATGATGACTGAGAGGTTGAGAGAGAAGGAAGTGTTTTCTCTTTGACAAATTCTTTTCTGATGCTCAACATGTTGTCAGGATCTCCCCTTCCAGTTGAGGATGTGTGGGGCTCTTCATTCCCCAGGAGACTGGAGGGTACCAGCCTTCCCCATCCACCAGCAACAGAACAACACACAGGTCCTTTGGAAGGTGTCATTTCAGCTCTGCAAACACAAGAGAAAATATTTTTAGAATGATTGTGTGTATGCTGCAAACAAAGTTAAAAGACCAAGAAAATGATTGCACTTCTCTGCAGGAATTGTTGTGCATATCTGCACCCTGGTTTCTGTGTCACCACTTAGCCCTGCTAGAGAGACCAGCGCTATGACTAGTCATAATAATTTTGGTGGTTGTTCCATCAATTTAAGAGTACATGGTGAAAATAAAGGATTGACAGATCATGAATCATTTATGTTCCATCTTTTTCTAAACAGATTTGATGGAGCAGCCAGTTAATGTGTGCCCCTAAGCATATGCCTTATTTTGTGCCAATGTTAGTTTTGAGCCACACAGATCATGACACACAGTTGTTATTCAGCTAACTACTGTAGCAAGAATTTGGCTTGGGGTTGCTGCTAAGGTCTGCCTGCTAAGTTTAGACATCACAGGATCAGAAAGTAGCATCTCTTTCCTAAATTGTTCTTAGATCATTAACTGCTTCCACATTGAAAAAAATTAAAATCTCTAGCCACTCCACAACTTTTGTTTTATTGCTGTTAAAAATCAAAAATTCAACTGAATAAATTTGAAGACCTAATTGGTTATCCTAAATGACTCATGAGTCAGGCAGCATCTCACCCAGCTTTAAGGCACTCTGAAAGGGTGTGCTAGTTCTTCAGTTCAGTTCAGTTCAGTCGCTCAGTTGTGTCTAACTCTTTGTGACCCCATGAATCGCAGCATGCCAGGCCTCCCTGTCCATCACCAAATCCTGGAGTTCACTCAGACTCACATCCATCGAGTCAGTGATGCCATCCAGCCATCTCATCCTCTGTCATCCCCTTCTTCTCCTGCCCCCAATCCCTCGCAGCATCAAAGTCTTTTCCAGTGAGTCAACTCTTCTCATGAGGTGGCCAAAGTACTGGAGTTTCAGCTTTAGCATCATTCCTTCCAAAGAAACCCCAGGGCTGATCTCCTTCAGAATGGACTGGTTGGATCTCCCTGCAGTCCAAGGGACTCTCAAGAGTCTTCTCCAACACCACAGTTCAAAAGCATCAATTCTTCAGCTCTCAGCCTTCTTCACAGGCCAACTCTCACATCCATACATGACCACTGGAAAAACCATAGCCTTGACTAGACGGACCTTAGTCAGCAAAGTAATGTCTCTGCTTTTGCATATGTTATCTAGGTTGGTCATAACTTTTCTTCCAAGGAGTAAGCGGCTTTTAACTTCATGGCTGCAATCACTATCTGCAGTGATCTTGGAGCCCCCCAAAATAAAGTCTGACACTGTTTCCACTGTTTCCAGATCTATTTCCCATGGAGTGATGGGACCGGATGCCATGATCTTCATTTTGTTAGTTCTTCAGTCATGCCCAATTCTGTGAGACACCATAGACTGTAACGTGCCAGTCTCCTCTATTCATGGGATTCTCCAGGCAAGAATAATGGAGTGGGTAGCTATTTCCTTCTCCAGAGGATCTTCCCCATCCAGGAATTGAATGCAGGTCTCCTGCAGTGCAGGAAGATTCTTAACTGTCTGAGCCACTGGGGAAGCTGAGGCACACTGAGGGGTTGTACAAAAGGGGAGGATTTTATAAACAGGAGGAGGGTCGGACAAGAAGGTGTTAGTAAAAGAAAGGATAGGGTGGGCCAGTTTATTTTGGGAGGAGGGAACAGCAGAGTCTTTGTCAGGTAGACTGTCTTTCTGGTAAACCAGGAAATTTCATATGGACTGTTACAGAGGTCTGGGAGGGATCGAAATTGAAATCAAGTGTCTGTTTGCTGTCCTGGGCAAGTGAGTCTCGTGCTTATTACTTCTTCTAAACAGTCAGGTGTGGATTTCCTCATTATGTCCACCATCCATGGAGGGTTCTGGGGATTAGATAGCAATCTTAAGGTTCTTAGCACAGTGCCAAGCATACAGCAAAGGCTCCATTTTTATTAACTGCTGTTGTTATGATTACTTGAACACTGACTCATAATCTTCCTTTCCTTCCCAACTCCTGCCAGCATTACAGTGGTTTTGAAAAAGGAGGGAAAGGGGCAGGGCACAACCTTTGAAAGAATGACATAGCCTGAGGATGAAGATCCAGACATCTTGGAAAGTGAAGTCAAGTGGGCCTTAGAAAGCATCGCTACGAACAAAGCTAGTGGAGGTGATGGAATTCCAGTGGAGCTGGTTCAAATCCTGAAAGATGCTGCTGTGAAAGTGCTGCACTCAATATGCCAGCAAATTTGGAAAACTCAGCAGTGGCCACAGGACTGGAAAAAGTCAGTTTTCATTCCAATCCCAAAGAAAGGCAATGCCAAAGAATGCTCAAACTACTGCACCATTGCACTCATCTCACATGCTAGTAAAGTAATGCTCAAAATTCTCCAAGCCAGGCTTCAGCAATACATGAACTGTGAACTCCCGGATGTTCAAGCTGGTTTTAGAAAAGGCAGAGGAACCAGAGATCAAATTGCCAACATCTGCTGGATCATCAAAAAAGCAAGAGAGTTCCAGAAAAACATCTATTTCTGCTTTATTGACTATGCCAAAGCCTTTGACTATGTGGATCACAATGAACTGTGGAAAATTCTGAGAGAGATGGGAATACCAGACCACCTAACCTGCCTCTTGAGAAATTTGTATGCAGGTCAGGAAGCAACAGTTAGAACTGGACATGGAACAACAGCCTGTTTCCAAATAGGAAAAGGAGTACATCAAGGCTGTATATTGTCACTCTGCTTATTTAACTTCTATGCAGAGTACATCATGAGAAACCTCTGGGCTGGAAGAAACACAAGCTGGAATTAAGATTGCCAGGAGAAATATCAATAACCTCAGATATGCAGATGACACCACCCTTATGGCAGAAAGCGAAGAGGAGCTAAAAAGCCTCTTGATGAAAGTGAAAGAGGAGAGCAAAAAAGTTGGCTTAAAGTTCAACATTCAGAAAATGAAGATCATGGTATCCAGTCCCATAACTTCATGGGAAATAGATGGGGAAACAGTGGAAACAGTGTCAGACTTTGTTTTTTTGGGCTCCAAAATCACTGCAGCTGGTGATTGCAGCCATGAAATTAAAAGACGCTTACTCCTTGGAAGAAAAGTTATGACCAGCCTAGATAGTATATTCAAAAGCAGAGTCATTACTTTGCCGACTAAGGTCCGTCTAGTCAAGGCTATGGTTTTTCCTGTGGTCATGTATGGATGTGAGAGTTGGACTGTGAAGAAGGCTGAGCACCAAAGAATTGATGCATTTGAACTGTGGTGTTGGAGAAGACTCTTGAGAGTCCCTTGGACTGCAAGGAGATCCAACCAGTCCATTCTGAAGGAGATCAGCCCTGGGATTTCTTTGGAAGGAATGATGCTGAAGCTGAAACTCCAGTACTTTGGCCACCTCATGAGAAGAGTTGACTCACTGGAAAAGACTCTGATGCTGGGAGGGATTGGGGGCAGGAGGAGAAGGGGCCGACAGAGGATGAGATAGCTGGATGGCATCACTGACTCAATGGACATGAGCCTGAGTGAACTCCGGGAGATGGTGATGACCAGGGAGGCCTGGTGTGCTGCGATTCATGGGGTCGCAAAGAGTTGGACACGACTGAGCGACTGAACTGAACTGAACTGAACTGAGGACGAAGATGGCAGACAAATCAACTTCTGAGACTAGAGCTTGATCCTTCTGATCCTCCATCAGCAAGCTAAATGACATACCTAGAGGTGCCACAACATTTTCAAGGCGCTATCCAGAGACCAAAAAGTGGGTGGTGGCCCAATTCCAGGAAATATCCATGCTTAGTCATTCAATTGTATCTGATTCTTTGTGACCCCATGGACTGCAGGCCTCCAGGCTCCTCTGTTCATGGGATTTTCCAGGCAGGAATACTGGAGTGGATGGCCATTCCTTCCTCCAGGGGATCTTCCCAACCCAGGGGTCAAACCCAAGTCTCCCATGTTGCAGGTGGAATCTTTACCAACTGAGCCACCAGGGGAGCCCTTCCCCCAAATAGTTGAAATAATCCTCTCACTCATTAGCATGTGAAATAACCCAGCCCATAAAAACTTGCCAGTGTGCATTTCAGGGCTGCCCTTGAGACAGGTATAGGTTCTTGTCCGTGGAGCAGAAGAATGGAATCCATAAACATACAGATATTCATGGTTCAGTTCAGTTCAGTCGCTCAGTCGTGTCTGACTCTTTGCGACCCCATAAATTGCAGCACGCCAGGCCTCCCTGTCCATTACCAACTCCCAGAGTTCACTCAGATTCACGTCCATCAAGTCAGTGATGCCATCCAGCCATCTCATCCTCGGTCGTCCCCTTCTCCTCCTGCCCACAATCACTCCCAACATCAAAGTCTTTTCCAATGAGTCAACTCTTCTCATGAGGTGGCCAAAGTACTGGAGTTTCAGCTTTAGCATCATTCCTTCCAAAGAAACCCCAGGGCTGATCTCCTTCAGAATGGACTGGTTGGATCTCCTTGCAGTCCAAGGGACTCTCAAGAGTCTTCTCCAACACCACAGTTCAAAAGCATCAATTCTTTGGCACTCAGTCTTCTTCACAGTCCAACTCTCACATCCATACATGACCACTGGAAAAACCATAGCCCTGACTAGACGGACCTTAGTCGGCAAAGTAATGTCTCTGCTTTGAACATGCCATCTAGGTTGGTCATAACTTTTCTTCCAAGGAGTAAGCGTCTTTTAATTTCATGGCTGCAATCACCAGCTGCAGTGATTTTGGAGCCCCCCAAAATAAAGTCTGACACTGTTTCCACTGTTTCCCCATCTATTTCCCATGGAGTGGTGGGACCAGATACCATGATCTTAGTTTTCTGAATGTTGAGCTTTAAGCCAACTTTTTCGCTCTCCTCTTTCACTTTCATCAAGAGGCTTTTTAGCTCCTCTTCACTTTCTGCCATAAGGGTGGTGTCATCTGCATATCTGAGGTTATTGATATTTCTCCTGGCAATCCTGATTCCAGCTTGTGTTTCTTCCAGCCCAGCGTTTCTCATGATGTACTCTGCATAGAAGTTAAATAAGCAGGGTGACAATATACAGCCTTGATGTACTCCTTTTCCTGTTTGGAACCAGTCTGTTGTTCCGTGTCCAGTTCTAACTGTTGCTTCCTGGCCTGCATACAGACTTCTCAAGAGGCAGGTCAGGTGATCTGGTATTCCCATCTCTCTCAGAATTTTCCACAGTTCATTGTGATCCACATAGTCAAAGGCTTTGGCATAGTCAATAAAGCAGAAATAGATGTTTTTCTGGAACTCTCTTGCTTTTTCCATGATCCAGCGGATGTTGGCAATTTGATCTCTGGTTTCTCTGCCTTTTCTAAGACCAGCTTGAACATCCAGGAATCCACGATTCACATATTGCTGAAGCCTGGCTTGGAGAATTTTGAGCATTACTTTACTAGCATGTGAGATGAGTTCAATTGTGCAGTACTTTGAGCATTCTTTGGCATTGCATTTCTTTGGGACTGGAATGAAAACTGACCTTTTCCAGTCCTGTGGCCACTGCTGAGTTTTCCAAATTTGCTGGCATATTGAGTGCAGCACTTTCACAGCAGCATCTTTCAGGATTTGAAATAGCTCAACTGGAATTCCATCACCTCCACTAGCTTTGTTCGCAGGGATGCTTTCTAAGGCCCACTTGACTTCACATTCCGGGATGTCTGGCTCTAGATGAGTGATCACACCATCGTGATTATCCGGGTCCTGAAGATCTTTTTCATATAGTTCTTCTGTGTATTCTTGCAACCTCTTCTCAATATCTTCTGCTTCTGTTAGGGCCATACCATTTCTGACCTTTATCGAGCCCATCTTTGCATGAAATGTTCCCTTGGTATCTCTAATTTTCTTGAAGAGATCTCTAGTCTTTCCCATTCTGTTGTTTTCCTCTATTTCTTTGCATTGATCGCTGAAGAAGGCTTTTTTATCTCTTCTTGCTATTCTCTGGAACTCTGCATTCAGATGCTTATAGCTTTCCTTTTCTCCTTTGCTTTTTTGCTTCTCTTCTTTTGTCAGCTATTAGTAAGGCCTCCCCATACAGCCATTTTGCTTTTTTGCATTTCTTTTCCATGGGGATGATCTTGATCCCTGTCTCCTGTACAATGCCACGAACCTCATTCCATAGTTCATCAGGCACTCTGTCTATCAGATCTAGGCCCTTAAATCTATTTCTCACTTCCACTGTATAATCATAAGGGATTTGATTTAGGTCATACCTGAATGGTCTAGCGGCAAGTCTGTCTAAATAAACCTGCTTTCACTTTACCAGGGCTGGCTCTTGAATTATTTACTTTAGAAGCCTCGGACCCCACTTGGCAGCCCATCCCATCTGAGGGGCTCGCCCGACACCTGGGGCCTGATCCTCCACTCGCACTCTACTCTTTCCTGCAACAACATGGAGTTCCTCCATGTTGTGAATTTTCAGTGTTCTCCCTTCTAATCCAAGCTCTCTCTGAGGATCAGAGCTGAGGTGTGATCTTCCTGAAGTATTAGTCTGATTATGACATCAGCCAATTAAAACAGTACCTGACCTGGTAGGAACCAGGCTGCATGGCAGGAGGTGAGCAGCGTGTGTAACTGTCAACTAAAAATGATGCACAACTTGAAAGCTGAGACTGAAGTATTATTTGTGGCAAAATGAGGACTGCACCCAGGGAGGCAGCACCTCAGAGAGCTCTGAGAGACGGCTCCAAAGAGGTAGTGTGGAAAGGTGAATATATAAGGTTTTGGTGAAGGGGGAGTTCAATGTGTGGGGGAGTATGTAATTTCCTCGGTTCTGTCTCGTCACAACAAAAAGTTGAAGTGACAGACCAGTGTTAACAGCCCTTGGACAACCAGCGTTACAGCTCCGTGTTACAGCTCATTTTCATTTAGAAAGTAAAGGAAAAAACATCCTCGAGGTGTGAGGGCAAGCCGACCCAAAAGATGCAAAGAGAAGAGAAGCCCCGGGCTCAATTTTGGCTCCTCTTTTTATCCGTTTTTTCTCCTCCCCCTGGGCCTGCCCTATGTAAACTGGGCTAGCCAGTGCTGTTTGCTTTACCTGAGGTCCTCACTCCAGTCCTCAGACCTTCCTTTTTTCTATTTTCATTGACTTTTCCCTTCCTTGTCTTTTGGCCACCACCTTTCTGGACTCCTTTTTCC
Source organism: Budorcas taxicolor (assembly GCF_023091745.1). Classification (NCBI taxonomy): domain Eukaryota; kingdom Metazoa; phylum Chordata; class Mammalia; order Artiodactyla; family Bovidae; genus Budorcas; species Budorcas taxicolor. Next base: position 34,957,542 of record NC_068923.1, on the reverse strand, counting down.
TATTCTAACTACCTATCAAATGTAATCAAGCTTCCTTTACAAGAGGCTTTCTCCTAGTCATGAGGATCTGATGTCACCATGAACAGATTTAGTGCTTTTCTAGATATGAGGAGATGCAGGGATTGAGATCATAAAATCTGTTCCTAAAAATATCCAGTCATCTAAAGACCTGTCCCATCAGATTCCCTGGAGCACAGAGCACCTCATTCACCCTGAACTCCTTCAAGAGGTGTTAAAAGTCAACAGCTGCAGCAGCACAGGGTTCAGTCTCCCCAGAGGCAGATGGCAGATGCCCTTGTTGTTACTGTTGTTTAGTAGTTGGCAAATGCTCTTGGCAAGTGCCAATTCGTAGTGGACAAAATCAAACACTCCCCTCCCTATCCCTGAGAAAATTGTCTTCCATGAAACTGGTTTCTGGTGCCAAAAAGGGTTGGGAACAAATGAGTTAAAAAACCTTCAAGGGTTCCCCTAGTAAAATTCAGCACCTTTAGCTTGTCATGAGTAAATCCACAATCTTGATTAAATGTACTTCTTCTTTAATCTCAACCCACAGATACTATACCCTCAAAACCCAAACTTCAAGGATACTTTATTCTTTCTCTCTTTCCAGCCTGGGCAGTTGCAGACACTGGTCCTTAGCTCAGAGCATGGGAAGGGGAGGGGCCCTTCCTCCTTCTAGGCCAGAAGCTCCTGCTCACCTTTCAATTGCACAGAGAATACTCTTGCTTTCCAAACCCTTCTCTGACTCTCATCTCCCTTCCCTTTGTGTCACCTGAAGGTCAGTGTCCCTCTGTGAAGTCCTGCTGTCCAGCTCAGTTTCTGGAACAAGGCACTGACCACAAAGCTGAGGTGAAACTGCACCTGAGGGCTTTCTTCTCACTACTTTTCAGAAATTTTAAGTCCTCTGAGGACAAGACTTAGTCTGATAGGATTTTTTTTTTTTTTAAACTTTCTAGTACTTAGTGCTGCCTGGAACACAGGAGGGGTCCAACAACTGCTAACTGAACCAGTGACTCAATCTCATCATCTCTTCCAGCCTGAAAGTTGAAACTCTGCCACAAAGATTCACAGCCTCCTCACCTCCAGGGTTAAGTCTACCTTTCAGCTCCTCAAGGACAGAAGTAACCCCTACCTGCAGACTAAAAGTCTCCTCAGTCTTCTTTTAAATTTAAATTAGATGGTTAGGGGAGGGGCATAAGTATAAATACCCCCAAGAGAGTTCAGAGATTATCTGTGAATTGACATTAACCTTTCCACAATATCTGCTTTCTTCTGCCTGTACCGGTCAACCAGGAGAAGGTGAGTGAGACCAAGTTTTTAAGTCATAAACAACATAGTTTTTCTGATTGCTTTTTTTATATATATACTTCAAGTACTAAACAAAAAGCACTGAATTTTTTTGCTAGCTTAAAGAGTGAAAATACTTGTTTTATGAACATTTAGTTTGCCAGTAAGTCAGATGAATTTGAAAAAAAAAAAATGCAAATACTTTAAAAACATTCTACCTTGTAGATTCTATTGAACTGTGAATTAGATAATTTTTAAACAAAACTATTCTTTGAGTTAAAGTTTTTGATCAAAGCCTACTCAAACCAAAAACATTTTCAAAATAAAATTCTGCAGTCTTTGAACAAACCTGGAAGTAAAGCAAAGTGAAAATTTTGCTAATTAGAGAGGAACAGCTTTTAGTGGAAATGTGCTAAGGTGTGTGTGCAGTTGAGAAATGTAAGATTTTTGACAAGTGAGACATTTTCTGTGATAAGAACACATACTTTAAAAATTTCCTCAGTTTGTCTTGGTTATGCTGGACTGTGCAATTTCTTAGCTTTGGCAATTTATCTCTCTGGGTAAATGTAACATAAACAGGCATGTCTGATTTGGAAACTTCTGTGAAAGTCAATACTTAGGAGAGTTCTACAGGAAAGGATTATTCCAGAAGAATTAACTGCTGTGAGTTAGATCTCTAATTTGTCAAAGATAGTAATCTTAGAATTATTCTTAGCTTATTAACGGTTCCCAAAAGGGCTTCTGGCCTTCCCAGGTGGCTCAGAGGTAAAGAATCTGCCTGCAATGCAGGAGACATGGGTTTGATGCCTGGTTCAGAAAAGATCCCCTGGAGGAGGAAATGGCAACCCATTCCACTATTTTTGCCTGAAGAATCTCGTAGGTAGAGGAGCCTGGTGGGCTACAGTCCATGGGGTCCCAAAGAGTCTGAGTGAGCGACTGAGCATACACCCACATGTGATGTTTTACCGCTGTTAATCTCATATATATATATATATTTTTTCATCTCAGATGTAGTATTTCTCATATCTAGCAATTTAACTTGGTTCTTTCTACAATTTACGTTTCGTTTCTGCAAACTTCTTGAGCATATTAAGTATACTTTTAATAGTTGTTTTAATGTCTTATCTACTGACTATGTCATTTCTGCATCTGCATCTTGGTTTTCTTCCTATTGTTACTGAGACAACATGTTTTACTGCTTAATTGTTTGTCTGGTAATTCATGATCAGACACCAGTGCTGTCAATTATGTGCTATTGGATGTTTGAATATTTTAAGATTTCTTTAAATATGTTTGGATTTCAGTTCTAAAATGCAGTTAAATTGTTTGAAATCCATTTGACCTTTTTGAGGCTTATAGCTCTATCAGTGTAAGTAGCTAAATAGTCTGTTTAATCTGACTTCAATTGTAACCAAATACCTAAAAAAAAAAGTGGACCTGAGAGCGAATCCAGTTCCCTTTATTCAGTCATGGCCAGACGTAGAAATTCATTCAATATCTTTTTTGATAGCAGTTCCATGAGAACACTTAAGTTCACTTGTCAACTTCCAAGTACATAATACTGTTAACTATAGTCACCATGCTCTCCATTAGATGCTCTACATGCATCTACATTAATTAGAGATGAAACTTATCCATCTTATAACTAAGACTTTGTACCCTCTGACCAACCTCTCCCTATTTCCTCCACCCAGGAGCCACTGGCTACCACCACTGTTTCTATGAGTTCAGTTATTTTCTTTTGTTTTTGCCATGCCACATGGCTTCTGGGATCTTAGCTTCCCCACCCGGGATGGAATCCAGGCCCTAAGCAGTGAAAGCACTGAGTCCTAAACATTGGATGGGGGAATTTCCTACAGTGTCTTTCAAAATTCTCTCCACATGCATGTGTGCTAAGTCACTTCAGTCTTGTCCAACTCTATGTGACCCTATGGACCGTAGCCCTCCAGGCTCCTCAGTCCATGGGATTCTCCAGGCAAGAATACCGGAGTGGGTTGCCATGCCCTCTTCCAGGGGATCTTCCCAACCCAGGGATCAAACTCCTATCTCCTATGTCTCCTGCATCTGCAGGCAGGTTCTTTACCACTGGCGCCTCCGCACGCACAACCACGTAGCAAGTCAAATGAAATCAAGTCACATTCTTAGAATGAACTTCATGGAAATGATTATTTGTGACTGAAAACTGCACACATTTTTGTTTATAATTTTGTTGCCCCCTAACTTACAGACTCTAGAGGGGCAATTCACAAACAATTCAAAGGATGAGGTAAAGCCTTTAACCCCAGCAAGAAGGGCTCTTGGGTGAAAGTACTGATGCAGGTAGTGGTTGCTTGCCTACTCAGTTGCGTCCGACTCTCTGTGACCCCATGGACTGTATGCAGCCCGCATGCACCTCTGTCCATGGGATTTCCCAGGTGAGAATACCAGAGTGGGTTGCCATTAGGCTGCTGATAAGCCGAACTGCACTTAACAGGAATGGCTAATGGCTTCTGCAGGGCAGGTTTGCTGTGTGCTGAATTAGCCCAATGCAGGCCTAACTGTAGCTGAAAGCAAGCCTATAACACAGCTTAGCCTCACCTATCCTCTACAAATAAGAGAAATCAGACTGAAATGTCTTTGGTAGAGTTTCTCAACATGAAGTCCTTGCTTCTTTATTGGTAAACACTGAATTTTGTGCATATTTCTGGATCAGAGTGTTTGTAGCTATAAACAAATTCTAGAAAGAGGGAATGATCTCTTAAAATGGTAAAATCTAGAGTTTGTAACAGGAACTCTATTTCTGTAGATACAGGGTGTCCCACCCAACCAGAAAATTGAAAGTTTTTTACCTAAACTTCAACCTGCATATAGGTCTTTATCCTTCATCTGCCTGTTTATTTTGAATAATAAATACTGAATTAATTTTGTTGTTGCTTAGTATTCAAATAAAACCACGTGATTGATATTAACTCAACATTTAAAAATGTTTAAAGGTTCCTAGCTTATAGTGTGGAGAAGGCAATGGCACCTCACTGCAGTACTCTTGCTTGGAAAATCCCATGGATGGAGGAGCCTGGTAGGCTGCAGTCCATGGGGTTGCTAAGAGTCAGACATGACTAAATGACTTCACTTTGACTTTTCACTTTCATGCATTGGAGAAGGAAATGGCAACCCACTCCAGTGTTCTTGCCTGGAGAGTCCCAGAGACTGGGGAGCCTGGTGGGCTGACGTCTTTGGGGTTGCACAGAGTCGGACATGACTGAAGTGACTTAGCAGCAGCAGCAGCAGCAGCTTATAGTGACCCCTGGTGTTGTTTTGAAAAACATGCAGATTGCTATTCTTTTTTTTTTTTTTTTTTTTTATTATTATTATTTTTTTTTTTTAATTTTAAAATCTTTAATTCTTACATGTGTTCCCAAACATGAACCCCCCTCCCACCTCCCTCCCCATAACATCTCTGTGGGTCATCCCCATGCACCAGCCCCAAGCATGCTGTATCCTGCGTCAGACATAGACTAGCGATTCAATTCTTACAGAGATTGCTATTCTTATCTCTCATCTTTAAGACCATCCACTGATGTTAGCTGGGGCTTCCCAGGTGGCTCAGTGGTAAAGAATCTGCCTGCCTGAAGAGACATAGATTGGATTCCTGGGTCAGGAAGATCCAGAGTACGGCAGGAGGAGGGTATGGCAACCCACTCCCGTATTCTTGTCTGGAGAATTCCATGGACAGAGGAGCCTGGCAGACTACAGTACGTGGGGTCGCACAGGATTGGACGTGAATGAAGCAACTTGGTATGCATATACACACACATTTTGGAGATACACATAGCTCTAGTTCATGCACTATGGGTAGTCTTCAGTTGTATAACTTGAGTATACTGCTATTTACTTATCTGCAACCCAAGTGGGCAATTATGCTTTTCCCATATCACTTTATCCTTGTCAGAGTGTCTGTCGTTGTTTGGTCGCTTAGTCATGTCAGAGTGCCTGATCCCTGATAAATGTTTGCTGAGTGAATGAATAAACTAAATGAATCATCCATGAGTAACAAGGAAGCTTATTGTGAAGCATGTTAGACTTCTGGTATGGACTGTAGTTGAGAATCACTACTAGAAATTGCAGTGTCAAAAGGATGCCCAGGAAGCTCCAAGCCCAACCCTTTGCTTTGTTTTCATGATCTTAGAGGCAGATAGACAGGGTTGGGGAAGAATAGCCTTTTACTGCTTTCAAGCTCTGTAGAATATAGTTTTTCAGTTTTCATTATTGGCATTAATATCCTCAATCATCTCTCAGCTGAAGAAACAGTACATCTCAAGGATGATCTTTCTACTTTTGAATTCAAACAGCACTCTATTAGCCATCTTTTGAATTGCAAGGACACACCCAGCTGGCTGGCTACAGGCCATCACAACCTGAGTGTGGCCTATATTTACTGAGTCAAGAATAAATCTGCCTAGGCTGCTTTGTTGTTACAAGGAGACCAGTTATTTAATGCTCAAGTTCGAGTTCAGATACTCTGATTCCTCAGTTGGTTTTCATATTGTGACAGAGGGCAGCTTCCATGCAAGAACTTGACAGCACTGACTATGCAGTGATGGCAGTTTTGGCATAGGACATTATTTAATATTTGGGGATGATGCATTTTGTGGCTGGGGCAAAGCAATGCTGAAATGTGGTTGACTGAAACCATGCCTAGAAATTTCTGATTTTTGGCAAATTATCACACATAATTTCTCCTGGTATCCAGCTTCTACATCCTCACCCTAAAAGTTTTCAATTGTAGACAAGAGAGAACATTTTATGAATGTGTTTAAGGAAAATAGGTTTGTTTCTTTCCTGTCCTATATTTTAGACATGGACCTTATCTTAATGACTCTATCTCCTTTTATTACTCACCTTTCAAAATAAAATTATACACCAAGGCTTTGCTGATAGAAGCATTTCTGGACAAATTTTCTTTGAGCTGAGTTCATGTTGACTAGGCAAGTTACAAAGCTACAAACTTAATACATTATCATTTGTTCTTCTTTTGGCCACACTGCAAGGCATGCAGGATCTTAGTTCCCTGACCAGAGATCAAGCCTGTGCCCCCTGCATTGGAAGTGCAAGATTGTTGACCACTGGACCAGGGAAGTCCCCCAAAAGTTTCATTTTAAAGTATATGCGTCTACTAATAATTCCCTTCATCTTGAGACAGTTGTCTTGCCATGACTTGTACTAGTGTCCTGGAAAGGTATTCTTATCAAGAGCTAACAAAAGTTTAAAAGTTAACTAATTATATAAACAGTATGCTATTATATTGGTTTTGAGAAAGCAATAATCAGCCTAAGACTGAGACAGCAAAAATGTGCCAATACAAAATTTTCATGCTATTTAGAATTTTAAACAGAATTTGAGGAAAAACAGCCACTTAAGCCTATGCCTATATATAAAGCACTCAGTGTGATACCTCATACACGCTTATTCCATTTTATCAGCTCCCTTTTTCTGAAATCAGTGGTATATCTATTAAAAACATTTTTTATGAATAATTTTTTATTTTGAATTATAATGGATGTATAATTTTATATTGTTACATGTGTACAGCATGGTGATTCACAACATATTTCATTTATAATTATTATAAAATATTGGCTATATTCCTTCTATTGTACAATATATCCTTGTAGTTTATTTTATATATAGTAATTTGTGCCTTTTAGTTCCCTATCCCTGTACTGTCCCTCCTCCCTTCCAGCTCCCCCTGGTAACAACTAGTTTGGTCACTATATCTGTGTCTGCTGCTTCTTTGTTATATTCACTAGTTTGTTGAATTTTTGACTCCGCATATAAGTGATATCATACAGTATATGTCTTCCTCTGTCTGAATTATTTCACTTAGCCTGATACCCAAGTCCTGTTGCTGCAAATGGCAAAATTTCCGCATATAAGTGATATCATACAGTATATGTCTTCCTCTGTCTGAATTATTTCACTTAGCCTGATACCCAAGTCCTGTTGCTGCAAATGGCAAAATTTCACTCTTTTTAATGGCTGGGTAGTCTTCTATATACCGTATATCTATATACCACGTCTTTATCCATTCATCTATCGGTGTACGTTTAGGTTGCTTCCATACCTTGGCAATTATAAATAATGCTGTTATGGACATGGGGGTGCATATATCTTTTTGAATTCGTGTCTTTTTTTTGCAGGGGTTATGTACCCCAGAGTGGAATTGCTGGGTCATATAATGCTGCTGTTTTTAGTTTTTCGAGACACCTCCATACGGTTTTCCAAAGTGGCTGCATCATTTTAAGATCCCCACCAGCAACGTATTAAGAGTTCCAAATTTCTCCATACCCTTGTTATTGTCTTTGATTTTAGCCATTCTAATTGATGTGAAGTGGTATCTTGTTGCAATTTTGATTTGCATTTTCCTAATAACTAACAAAATTGAACATATATTCATGTGCTTATTGGATAAGTGAATATTTTTGTTGAAATGTACATTCAAATCTCAGCCTACTTAAAACACTGGATTCTTTTTTATTGAGTCATAGGAGTTCACTATATAGTCTGGGTACTTGTTCTTATGTTCTCACCTTCTGTGTAATCTTTTCCATTTATGATGGTGTCTTTTGAAGCACAGTTTTTAATTTTGATGAGGTCCAATTTATCTAATTTGTATGAATTGCCTGGTATTATACCTGAGAAAGAGCTTCCTTGGTGGCTTAGTGACAAAGAATTAAAGTGCAATGCAGGAGACACAGAAGATGTGGGTTTGATCCCTAGGTCGGGAAGATCCCCTGGAGAAGGAAATGGCAACCCACTCCAGTATTTTTGCTTGGGAAATCCCATGGACAGAGGAGCCTGGTGGGCTATGGTCCATGGGGCCTCAAAGAGTTGGACATAACTGAAATGACTGAGCATGCATACCTAAGAAACCGGTGTCTAATGCAAGGTCACAAAGATTTTCTCCTATGCATTCTCCTGAGAGTTTTACCTTCTAGCTGTTCCATGTAAGTCTTTGATCCAGTTTGAGCTGATTAAGTAGTACGAGGTGGTAGCCCAACTTCATCTTTTCAATGTAGATATCCAGTTGTTCCAACACCATTGGCTAAGAAGGCTATTCTTTCTCCACTGAAGTATCTTGATGCCCTTCTTGAAAATCAATTAACTTTAACAGTTCATTTCTGGACTCTCAATTCTTTTCCTTTAATCAGTATAACCTTATGTCAGTACCACACTGTCTTTTCTTTTTTTTAATAAATATTTATTCGGTCATTGTCCCAAAGTTGGTGGTTGTTCATTTGGTCAGTCATGGCGGACTCTGTGTCCCCATGGACTGCAGCATGCCAGGCTTCCCAGTCCTCCGTTTGCTGAAATGCATGTCCATTGAGTCAGTAATGCCATCCAAGCACTTCATTCTCTGTTGTCCCCTTCTCCTTCCTTCAACCTTTCCCAGCATCGGGATCTTTTCCAATGAGTCAGCTCTTCCCATCAGGTGGCCAAAGTATTGGAGCTTCAGCTTCAGCATCAGTCCTTCCAGTGAATATTCAGGGTTGATTTCCTTTAGGATTGACTGGTTTGATCTCCTTGGCTATCCAAGGGACTCTCAAGAGTCTTCTCCAATACCACAGTTCAAAAGCATCAATTCGTCAGGGCTCAGCCTTTTTTATTGTCCACTCTCACATCCGTACGTGATTACTGGAAAAACCACAGCTTTGACTAGATGGACCTTTGCAGGCAAAGTAGTGTCTCTGCTTTTTAATATGCTGTCTACGTTTGTCACTGCTTTTCTTTCAAGGATTAAGCATCTTTTAATTTCATGGCTGCAGTCGCCATCCACAGTGATTTTGGAGCCCAAGAAGATAAAGTCTGTCACTGTTTCCATTGTTTCCCCACCATTTGCCATGATGTGATGGGACTGGATGCCATGATCTTAGCTTTTTGAATGTTAAGTTTTAAGCCAGTTTTTTCCCCTCTCCGCTTTCAACTTCATCAAAAGGCTCTTTAGTTTGTTCCTCTTTGCTTTCTGCCAAACTTGGTACTGTTGCTCTTGTTTAATTGCTAAGTTGTGGCTGGCTCTTTTGCAACCCCATGTACTGTAGCCCGTGAGGCTCCTCTGTCCATGGGATTTTCCAGGCAAGAATACTGGAGTGGGTTGCCTTTTCCTTCCCCATACACTGTCTGTATTACTGTAGCCTTGTGCTAAGTTTTGAATTTGGGAAGTATAAATGCTCCACATTTCTTCTTTTTCAAGATTGTTATGCCTATTCTGGTCCTTTGGATTTCCATATGAATTTTATGATGAACTTGCCAGTTTCTGCAAAAACAAAACAAAACAAAAAAAACCCAAAGAAAAAACCTACTTAGGATATTGGGAGGGCTTATGTTGAATCTGTAGATCAGTTTGGAAAGCATTACCATCTTAGTAAGTCTTCCAGTTCATGCACAGGGGATGTCTTTAATTTCTTTCAACATTTGTAATCTTCAGTGTACAAGTCCTACAATTCTTTGGCTAAGCTTATTCCTATTATGGGCTTTTAAGATGGAGGCTGTTAAAAAGAGTTGTTTTCATTTCTTAAATTTTCACTTTTTAAATTTATTGCTACATTACAGAACTCTAGTGAAAATGCTTTAAGTAAACACCACCAATGAAGCAGACTCATGAAGTAGGAAATCACTTGGTGTGGACTTTCACTGTTATTTTTTGAATCTGTACTATCTGCTCTGTTGAAGGTATCCATTCCATAACTTTTTTTAAAAGGCTGCATGAACTTCCTTTCAGGAAACCTGTGATTCTGTTTATTCCTTGGTGATGTTGGACATTTTTCAAAAAGATAATCTCCTTGAAATAGGAGTGTTTGGGGGAGACTTGTATAGAAAGAAGACAAGCATTTCACAGAAAGATCTCTCTTGGGTAGGTTTCCAGAAATTTAGGGGCAAAAAGGAATGAAGCAGGAAAGAGGAAGAGATAAAAAGCCTGCAATATGAATGTGATAAGAAAGATGTAAAACTGAAAATTTTGAAAACTTTTATATTTTAAATGTAGCTAAATGTGTGTGCTGAAATACACACTAACACTTCATTAATTTCAGGAACTGATGGAGTTTCATTTTTCAAAAAAAAGTATTTTGAGTGGCCAATTATTGTTCTGGGACCACACAAAATGTCTAAGTTGTAGTGTATTTTACATGTTTTTTTTTTTTTTCCCCTGGCCATGACTCCTGGCTTGTGGGATCTTAGTTCCTCTGACCCAAGATTGAAACCAGGTCCTCAGCAGCGAAAATGCAGAGCTTTAATCACTGGACCACTAGGGAAGTCCCTACATGCTACTTTTTATCCTAACCTAGAGAGTGATGTGAGGTAGCTACAATAGGTATTGCTACCATTTTAACAGGAGGAATCTGAAATCATAGATTTTCCAAATCCAAATGAGACCTCTGGTTTTCCTAAATGCTAACAACTTATGGTCTAGTTATGTATAAATATACGTATTTTAAAAAATTAGGGCACATTTGAGAATAACAAATGATTTCAAATTAATTCCTTTAAAAGTACAAAGATATATAAAGCTGTGAATGGATTAGGACTTATCTGATAAATTCATCTTGAGAGAGAGGATAACAGTACAGATAAAAAGGAGAAGGAAGATTTAGGAGGACTGTACGGATCTGTGAAGATTTAGTCCTTTGTTTCTCAAGGCCATCATCTGTATTAGAATTCCCTTTGCTGCTGTTTAGTTGCTAAGTTGTGTCTGACTCTTTGCCACCCCACAGACTATAGCCTGCCAGGCTCCTCTATCCATGGGGATTCTTCAGGCAAGAATACTGGAGTGGGTTGCCATTTCCTTCTCCAAGGGATCTTCGTGATCCAGGGATTGAACTCACGTCTCCTTCTTGGCAGGAGATTCTTTACCACTGAGTAGAATTCCCTTTACAACATGTTAAAAAAGTCCTGGGCCCTGTCAATGGTATATATCCAGTGTACTTGACACTAAAAAGTGGATAAATATAATAGTCCATTCTTCTATACAACGAAATTGATTTAAGTAACAATCATGCATTAATAATGGCCAAAAAATAAAGACTGAAAATTTTTATTGAAAAGTCACATAATCAAGGCAGTCAAAACTAAAAGTTAAAAGTAGCATAAAAATTACAGAAACAAAATGGAAAACAATCTCTCTATAGTTTTTGTATCTACCTAAGAGTTTTAATTCTAATCTTTTGTTAAGAGATCAACATGAGATTTCATGTAAATAACTGTCTAGCAATTAATAAATCAATTTTAATAAACCTGAAACAGCCAAATTTACCTTCAGCAAGTACTAAATCACACTGCTGATGTAATGCTTTATTACTTTAATCTTAAGTGGAACAATAAGCAATTAAGGATAAATTCCAGTTTTGAAAGATGCTTTAAATTCTGTAAAATGTTCTGCATATGCACTGAATTTGGCATGTGTCAAGTGGTCTCACAGAAGGACTGACAGATGACGGAGTCAAGAGCCATGACCCCCTTGCTGGAAGGGGCCAAGTGCCTGGAGGGGGAACCAACGGGAGGCATGGATAGGTCTGCAGATGAAGGAAGGCAAGGAAGGGTGGAAGAATTCTTTCTCACAACTTCCTTGTGATTATTGACCAAGAAAGAAGGATTGGAAAGAGGTGGGGCTTAGGGATTTAAGAGCAATACAATCTGATAGAGGGTTGAGAGCTGACTAGGGAAACACAGCAGAGTGAGGCAGGACTAGACACCAGTAAGAGACCCAGTTCAGTGCATCTCTTAATAAACTACATTAAAAAGGATGCCTGGTGGTTCGGTGGTAAGTAAACTGTTGCCAACACAGGAGACACAGATTTGATCCCTGAGTGAAGAAGATGCCCTAGAGACAGAAAAGGCAACACCCCCAGTATACTTGCCTGGAGAATCCCATGGACAGAGGAGCCTGGCAGCTACAGTCCATGGGGCTGCAAAAGAGTCAGGCATGACTTAGCAGCTACACAACTTGGAGGTATTCTGCCTGCATGGCGGCAGGGAGGGCTGACTGAAAGAAATGGAGGAGTGGAGGAAGTAGTAGCTTCTGCTTCAAGACATCCCAGCTCTACTTTTTGACATTTTAAGCACTTTTTCAAAATGATGCGACAGGAACTTGACGTGAAAGATGATTGTTTTGTCACGACCTACTGGTGTGAATCTGTTGGAAAATGAAGCCTGCTGCATTTTCTTGTGTTGCAACACTAGAAACAGTGTTGCTCACCAGCTCGTCAAGCTCCTCACTAGCTTTGAAGATAGTCACTCATAACTATCACCATTATCATTAATAACATGTGTGAATAACAACAGGCCAGCTGAGTAGGGCAGCTGTAAGGTCTGTAAATAGTACCGGACTAATTAACTTAATAATCACGAGCCAACAGCCTCTAAGTAGCACATGACCACACTTTACACACTAAACTAGCTATGATCTTCAAAACAAAGTCTGAGGCTTTTAAAAGGAGTTAACTTTAAAAAATGGGAAATTATGATTCATATTGTGAGTAAAGTCATGTCAGTCGTGGTTGCTGGCTGTTTGAACATAATCTCAAGAAGTTGTTTGAGAAATACATAATGCAGATGGGGAATGAAATCCCCAATCAGGCAGAGTTAACAAAATTAAGCTGTATACTGTGATCTTCCCGATATTCTGATGCATTTTTGGTTAGATGTCATAAACTTGTCACTAGAGTGATTTTTGAATGGTCCCCCATCCAAGTTTTTTAGATATTTAAGGACAGAGGGAAGAAGTTTTCCACAGTACCTTACCTAGTCAACCTTCAACTTGAATATTTGCATAATTCATTACTTTCAATATTTTACTAAGTGCCAAGCTCTCTATAAAGTTCTAAGAGTTTAGAAATGAGTCATTCATAGTTCCTTAAGGGTTTTAGATTTAGATGGGGAGATGAAAGTTTACTTGTGTAACATGAAGCAGAGGTGGTGGGAGAGTAGTCACTATCTAGAAGCTGGAAGCTGGCTGAGGTCCCAGATCTGTTTTGAAAGATGACTTTGAAAGATGAACAAGATCAGAAGAATGATCCTGGATGATGAAACTCATACCAGGCAAGTGTAAAGGTGAGAAGTGCCAGAAGATAACCTACAGTTGTGCTGCTACCTAGGAGATTCATAGGCTTAGAAGTTGTATCTAACACACAAAACAAAATCAGTGAAGGTCACAGGCAGGTAAGAGACAGGATCAGAATGGTCTTAGATAAATAACAAAAGATGAGTTGGGAGGTAAGCTGAGCAATAAACTGAAAAGTTTTGGGTGCTGTTAACAAATATGAGTGTCTAGCAGGCACTGGGCAAATAGCTTTATTAAAGGATTTCCATTTTGGCAGGTCAGACAGATACTGAAAGGTACTGGGTTGGCCAAAAAGTTTGTTTGGGTTTTTCTGTAAGATGTCATGGAAAAACCTGAACGAACTTTTGGCCAACCCAACAGAAGGATCTAGGTGAACTCTGGGCATGTCAGGGAAGGACTCCCTGAGAAGGTGACACTCAAGTTGAGACCTGGTGGGAAAAAAAGCTTTAACAATGGGACTGACCTGAAGTAATTAGGGTGTTTTAATAGTAGCCTCTTAAGGATTCCTAAAAAGAAACACTTTCTTTTGCCCACATGGGAAATCTACAGAAGGACCTAAAATGTTTATTAATGAAATAATGTGATGAGGACAAGATTCAGTTTCTTCTCTGCTCTTCCAGCACCTCATGTTTTCATCATCTGCATCTGTATTATAATTACTTTTGGGAATTTGGAAGAGGCCTAAATAACAGATTTAAGAGCAAAGGGAGACACTACAGAGGGCAGCAGGGAGAGAAAAAGATTTAAAAATGTAAAGGAGCAATGGTTTAGAAAGTTCAAATTAAGTCTCAGCATTGTCCATTTAATACAGTAACTTGGGGGGCTGGTCCTTGGATTTTTTGTTTGTTCTTGTTTTCACTTATTAAGGGAGAGTGCAGAGGGTTGTCAATATCCTTGGCTTTTAGGGAAATATAACTTGCTGAGGATTATTCTAGACACATGAAGTATCAGGAAACCGCAGTAGTGTTTTCTCTGTTGTTGTTCAGTTGCTAAGTCATGTCCAACTCTTTGTGACCCCAGGGACTGTAGCATGCCAGGCTTCCCTGTCCTTCACCATCTACCAGAGTTTGCTCAAACTCATATCCATTGAGCCAGTGATGCCCTCCAACCATCTCATCCTCTGTCACCCCGTTCTCCTCCTGCCCTCTATCTTTCCCAGCATCAGGGTCTTTCTCTAGATATGTGCATATGTCAAAAAACTAATCTTGATACATTTTCACTTATCACTAGGAAAGACTATTGGGCATATACATTTCTACTATTTACACTCTGGAAAAGGGGAAGATGAGGACTGAATTAGTTTTATTCTCCTTCCGACCCCAAAGAAAGAAGTCAGACAAGAAACATTTAAAACATTTTATTCACTAGATTTGTCACAGCATATTCCAGTCATGATTTTACACACTAAGGTGTATTTAATTTGTAATGATGAATGTCATTGATGTCTAAGAGGAAGGTCAAGCACCAATATATTCTTTAAAGGCCTAAGACTGTGCTTTGCTTACCAATTTTCTGGCTGAATTTCTTCTTACCGCTTACTCTCTTTGTACCTATTACTATGCTGTGTCTGATAGAATCAGCTCCTTTCTTCAGTCTTTCGAGCTCACACCTTCCCCCAAGGCATAACAATTTAGCCTCTTAATTTTCAGTTCCCTGCTGTACATCGTTGGCGTGGTGTAATAAGACTCCACTTCCAAAAAAAAAGTAAAATGACTTGCCTCTGTGGGATCTGTGAAGTCGCTCAGTCCTGTCCGACTCTTTGCGACCCCATGGACTGTAGCCTACCAGGCTCCTCTATCCATGGGATTTTCCAGCAATAGTCTTGGAGTGGATTGCCATTTCCTTCTCCAGGGGATCTTCCCAACCCAGGGATCGAACCCTGGTCTCCCACATTGTAGACAGATGCTTTACCGTCTGAGCCACCAGGGAAGTCCTAGTGGGATCGGTAGGAGTGTTAAAACAAACAAAAAATAAATAAAGTAGTACGCTGTAGGTCCTTCTCAGCCTTTCGGATACCGGGTCAGTGAGATGGAAACTGAAAATCCGTAACGCTAACCAGCCGTTTAGTGTTTATCAGTTCCCAACTTGACAAATAAAGGTTCAAAGACTGCTTCCCAGTAGCGTGTGTTCGGCTTAGCAGCCCTTGAAAAGGGTGTTAATACCCATTTTTACGCAAACACAACTCTAAAGCCCTCTAATGACTCAGCCCTACCACCTGCAAGCTGTTAACTTACAGACATTCCTCGATTTAACAGAAATTCTGAAAGGATTATATATACTGTTCCACCTGTAACTTCTGATCACCAGACTTTTAATACTTAAAACGGTGCGGCTTCAAGCCATTGCCCATGATTGGTCACCTTCACATAATCAAGAGCTCCCGGGGATTGCTAGATAATTCAGGGTCGAGCTGAAAGAGGCGGTCGCGGCGCTTTCGCCCTCTTCCACCCCACCCAGCCTTAGCTCCCTTCTTCCCCGTTCCTGGTGAGCGTGCGCCGCCCGCACTATGGGACCCGGCCTGGGACAGCTCTCCCGGCGCCCAGTCCCCTCACAGGCCCTGGTCCGGTCCCAAACGAGGTCCCGGTCCGTCGGCTGCCCTCCACCTCCTCGACAGGTCGAGCTCTTCCGCCCAGGCTAACTCAGTATTCGGCGGGTAGGCGGGCGCAGGGCTATTCGCTGTAGTGGAGAAGGTCAGGCTCACCTTGGGGCACTCGCATTCGGACGGCAGCCAGCACCGTCCCAGACTGCCCGGCGGAGTCCCCGGGGTCACGAGAGGACTCTCAAGTCACCAGCCCCGGCGTCTGCAGCCACAGGTGGCGGAGCAGTTGGAACCAGCCCTATCCGGAAGCACGTCGACTTCCGGCAGCCCTACGACTTCCGGGCCTGCGCTGAGGTGCGCTGAGTGCTCCCGCCCCTCCCCCCCCCCCCCCCCCCCCCGCTTCCCGGCGTGCCCCGCGCAGGAAGGGCCGGAGTCGACAATAACAAACCCGTGGCGGCCGTGTCCGCGGCCCTACCGAGCCCGGCGCTGCCTCGGGTTCCGTCGCCCGGCCCCTCGGCTCTGACCGGCCGCGGCTCGCCCTCCCCCGGCCCCTGACACAGAGCCGAGGGGCCTGCCCGTCCCCGTGCCCGGAGGTGGCTGCCTCGGCGGCGCCAGCGGTTGTGTCGGTTGGCGGCGCGGATGGGCGGTTGGTAGCCGCCGCCGAGGACGAGGCGGCGGCGGAAGATGGTGCCGGGGGCCGCGGGCCCTGCTGCTGCCGCCGGCGGAGGAGGAGGCGCTGCCCGGTAAGCGCGGCGTCGGGCCCCTCGGGCGCGGGTCCCCGGGCTGGAGGCGGAGGTGGGCGGCTGCGCTGGGCCTGTGCGGCCAGGACTCTTCGGTGCCCCCCGACCTCCCAGTGCCCCCCGACCTCCCGGTGCTCCCAGCCGGCGTCGGGAGCGCCGGGGCCCGGGACGCACCTTCCCCGCCGCCGCTCCTCCGCCGCCGGGCCGGGCTCCGAGGTGTCAGACGGCGAGCCAGCCGGGGCGAGGGTCGCAGACGCGGCTCTGTCCGGACCCCGGAGCCCGAGGCTCCCCGAGAGCAGCGTCCGGATAAAGTTACTCCTGGGAATGACTCAGCCTCCGGCGGGCCGGGGCGTGTGTGCGGATTTCACAACTTCCCCGGCCGGAGCCGGGCGGCCCGGCCGGGGTTGGGAGGGTGCATCTCCGCGGGCTTCCCGCTGGACGCGCCGCGGCGCCGGAGGTTGTTTGGTAACTGAGTCCCCGCACCGTGCTCCTGCCGTGTGGTCATAGCGCGGGGCCTGCGGGCCGGGGCGGGCCGAGGTGCTCGCGGTGGATACGGAGGCTGAGAGACCTCAAGCCGGATAGGGGAGGCCCGATGCTGGCCGCAGGAGGACCGGCCTGCTTTGCTAGCCGCCGTATTGTACAGTTTCTCGGTTGTCTTGTGTGGGTGGTGCTTGTGTGTGTGTGGTTCTTCGCAGGGTGGGGAGGTTAGCAGCTTAGGAGGGGTACTCAATTTGAGGTAGACAGCCTGTGTGATGAGGAGTCTCGTTGGAGTGTTTCCATGTTTGATACACAGAGGGTTCTTCCAGGTCCGGTGTTTCTGTGGAAAGACGCAAGGGGCCGTCGAGGGAGGCGGCTGAGTGGATCTGTCAGCAGGCCCTGCTGAGGATCTGAAGATGGTTTTCTCCTTTCTGTTTTTAATGTTGTAACAACAGAATATGGTCTGAATGAACATATTTTCTCAACATTTGTGTTTAACATTGTGTCTAAAACCTAGAATTTTATAAAACAGGGTGCTTTATGTTGATAAACGGTTGTGTTGGTAAATGCCTGTTAATGGAAATCAGATATGGACTCAGACACGGTTTTAAAAAGAGTAATTTAATTTCGTCTGTTTGGAATGCTTTATGTTTGTCACAGTTAGGATTGTTTCTGGCCTGATTCTTGTGTGGAGATGTTGGATGATAGGAGAGGAGGACCACATTTTTCTGGCCCTTGCTGAACACAGACAGGGTCAGAATAGATGGCAGGTTTACTTCCAACAAATATAACTCATTGAAGGGGCAGAGGGCACAAGACCTTTGTATTTGGGGGAGGAAAAACAAACAAAAAACCCCACACTTTTGAACCTAAATGTTTATTATGTAAGCTTGTTCATTTCAGTCAGAAGCTTGAGAGGAGCTCTTATTGGGCCTCTAATTTTGAGACTGTCTTTAAATTCTACTGCATTCAGCAAAGGCTTTACTTTGCAGATGTGTGTAACTTTTCAAAAAAAAAAAGCAGTGGGTAGTAAAATGTTCTCATCCAGGTAGTACTGTTTGGTAATCCCAGTAAGCTTTTCGTATTCAGAAAACACTGGCTCAGGCACCTCAAGTGAAAGTCTAGCATCCCCCTTCCACACTCACTCACTCCCTCAGCTGGTTGTTACTTCCTTACCGAGGTAGACCATGGAGCCAGGCTCTACAGGGAATTCAGGAACGTGTACCATGTTGTTTTTGCCCAATAAGAGAAGGGAGATTGAAGTCCTGTATACAGTCAACTGTTTAAGCGTTGTCTGAGATCTGAAGGAAAACCCAAGAGAAGTGAGGAAGCTAACTATTTCTGACCATCTCGCAATAGAAGGAAACTGCAGTACCTCTGAGGTTCTTGGCATATACAGGGAAAAAGATCACTAAAAACTGAGCAGACAGGAGTGAGGGGAGAGCAGTAGGAAGAGGTGGTGTCCTGGAGGCTCAACAGATACTTTAGAGAGAGGAGAGTAATATCCTGTAAACTACCAGGTTCGGAGGCACAGTGGTTTGTTCAGGAAACCTGGTGAATCTGGGAAGCAGTTTGGATTGAGAGTCATTCATTTTTTCATGAAATGTTAAACCCCAGCAAGACCCAGGTTTAACTCTAGCAATGAGCAGTGAACAAGGGGAACTTTATATGTAAGCTTTGTATGAGGTTGTAGAAAGCGGCAGTGACACACTGGTAATTTTAAGGAAGATCAGTTGCAAGTTCACACTACGTTGAGATGCGCTGAAATAGACACAGTGCTGGAGGAGCAGATTGTGGAGTGCTGGATTGAAGATTCCATACTTGCTATACATGTCATGATTACAGTGCTGTGATTCTTCCATTATCGTGGACCTGAGAAACCTGGAACCTGGGCCTCTTGTGCAGGGCCCTGGGAGGGTGGCCTTACTCCATCCCTCAGGGAAGCTGCTGTTCTCTTAAGTGACTCTTTGCAGGCACAGTGCTTGAGTACCTCCATACACCCCTTCTTCCAGCTATTTAGTGGCTGGCCTGAGGGTTATGGGATTTTCCTCCAATTTTGCTGTTGAATTCTCCTTTAAAAATTTTTTATTTCAATGTTTTTTTTTGGTCCTGCCATGTAGCCTGTGGGGTCTTAGTTACTGGAAGAGGAGGGATGGAACCCTCGTTCCCTACAGTGGAAGTGTGGATTCTTAACTACTGGACCACCAGGGAAATCCCTAAATTCTCACTTTATTGGCTTGTAATTGTGCTTAGAGATGGACATAATTGTGACTGGTTCAGGACTATCTAGGTCATATTTTTCTTTTATATGCTGTACATAATTGGCTAGTAATCATCAGAATACTGAAATATTAGTCAATCAGTGCAGTTAATATTTCCATGACTGTGTTTTTAACCATTACACTGCAAATTCCAGCTGTGCACATCCTTTTTTGATATTGCTGTGTATTTACATGCTATGAAAGATTAGAAAATCTTGTTGTAGATACTATTGTGTGAGACGTTAGACTTTAAACAAGCAGAATTCACATTTACATTTAAGGACAGTGTCATACCTTGTTTCATCACTAAATTGTGACCGACTCTTGAACCCCGTGGACTGTAGCCCACCAGTATCTTCTGTCCATGTAATTCTCCAGGCAAGAATACTGGATTGGGTAGTCATGCCCTCCTCCAGGAAATCTTGCCAACACAGGGATCAAACCTGGGTCTCCTCCATTGGCAGGCAGATTCTTTACCACTGAGACACCTGGGAAGCTCATATTTGCGATTGTTAAAAAACTACCATGTGCAACCCTGATGTAGCATCTTTTAACAGTTATTCTGAGAATCTATTAAATGACATGCAAATTTTTAAAAAATCTTATTTATTTTTAAACTGAAGGATCATTGCTTTACAGAATTTTGTTTTCTGTCAAACATCAACAGGAATCAGCCGTAGAACATGCAAATTTTTAAATTGCATTAAGGATAAAGTAATAATAATCTCTATTGGTACACATATTTCAGACTGTACTTAAAGTCATGTGTTTTACACAGCTTTTATGAATGTCAGGACACCACAGTGCGGAATATGTTTGTATGTACTGATATGGAGAGATTCCCATGTTATTACGCTATTCAACTCAAACAGATTGCATGTATGCGTGCTGTTATGTCATTTTTGAGAAACTACCTTGTCTACGTGTACTTCCTGTATCTGGAGGAAGACCCCAAAGGCCCAGCTTTATCCACACTGCCAGGGCTCTCCCTCTCGCTCCATTCCTGTCCTGCTGTCCTCCCATCAGGTTGGATACAGACACCCTGGACCTTTCTGGAAAGGCTCTCTGGGGAGTGTGAGGAAGATGGCTGATCTACTCTTCTTTCCTTCTTTTTTCTTTTCTTGGCAGAGAAAGAGGAGGATCAGGTGGGAATGAATCTGATCTGGAGATTGGAAGCCCAGTTTGCAGTCCCTGGGTGACCTGGACACTCCCATTTGTGGTGAACACCACTAGTTTCATTGATGCAGCACCCGTGGCCCTCAGGTTCAGTTGCTGAATTACAGTTTGCAAAATTGCAAATCAGACAGAAGTTTTCCTACTCCTTATTCTTTCTCTGAAGCTTTTGGTCCACCTTGTCCAGCATCATCCACATTTCATGTGGTCTGCTAGACCTGAGAGCAACTTGAGGGTCTTTGGACTCCCAGCACCTGGCATAGAAGTATTAGTTGCTTAGTTATGTCCAACTCTTTGCGACCTCATGGACTTTAACCCGCCAGGCTCCTCTGTCCATGGGATTCTCCAAGTAAGAATACTGGAGTGGGTAGCCGTTCTTTTCTCCAGGGGATCTTGCCAACCAGGGATCAAACCTGAGCCTTCTGCCTTGCACGCAGATTCTTTTTTACCATCTGAGCCAAAATCTGGCTTTGTCGGGTGTCCAGTAAACATAAGGTGAATAATGACCAGCAGTGTGCTGTTTGGGAGGTCAGTTGTTGTCTGGGGCTTTCCCTTTGTCTCCCCACGTAAGGAAGCTGATTGTGAGTTTTGAATGGATCAGACAGGTTGACAGTAAGCTAGAGTGACAAACCTGATTGTTGTGGTGGTACTGCCTCAAAGAAGAAATTGCAAATATCCAGTGATAAATGATAGACACTTGTGTGAATATGGGAGATGCTTTCTTGTTTTTACAAGCATTAAAGTACAGTTGTAACACCTGTATCTCTGGGAATAAATGCATTGGAATCAGTGTTTTTAAAAATACCCCCTCATTTATAGCTTACTGTATCCCAGAAGGACCCAGGAGGAACAGATGTCCTTTCACGATGTGAGATTGTTCTCCCCACATGAGATACTTCATACGACTTGACAGCTTGAGAGAGCTCTGTAAGTTCAGAGTCAGAGAGGGAAGACCGAAGGCCATCTGTGACCACGGGCGACTTCCTAAAGGGCTGATGGACCCAGAAGGGCTTTCTGACCACACTTGAATGAGTAACTTTCAAATGAGCAGAAATGGCAAGTATGGGAAGACTGTGTAAAGTGAGAGGATGGGTTTCATGTAGGGAAATAGTTGGAGATACTTGTGAAAAGGCAAACAGGTTGATTATGAAGTTCTAAAATGTTGGTAAAGTTATGATTGTCACCATTTTTAGAGTTGTTATTATATGCCTTGCACCGTGCAGTAATCTGAGATGCATTATTGCTGTCCCTCTGCAGAGATATTATTTCAGTTCTTAATGTGCAGAGGTCATCTGAGTCTCCGTGGGAGAAGTCGGCATTCAAGTACAGGTGACTCGCCATTTCAGTGCTCATCTAGCTTAGGCCAGAGTTGGTGGGTTCTCGTTAAAGGGGCGGGCAGGTGACGGAGTTCAAGGAGACTGTGTACAGAGTGGGTCCTGTCCTGAGGTCAGCAGGGCAGTGGTTGTGAAGAAACAGATGACAGGTTTGTGGCCTGCGGTGGCCACAGTGAGGCTCCAGGGGGCGGAGCGTCTGGCTTGTAAGTGGTGGGCGTGTTCAGGAAGGGCTGGAGCAGGATAGAGGAGAGTTTCCAGGCTCTAAAATAAGGATTATGTCATTGGAAAATCAGGGGTTGGATTATATAGGAAAAAAGGGATAGGATGCAGACAGAAATAACTGACGTCTTGGGTAGCAACAGAGTGATAGTTTTGTTCACAGAGGAAGTTAGGGAACAGTTTTAAAGGGAAAGCACCGAATTGAAGTGTAGACTTGCTAAGTTTGAGAGACAGTGTGGTTTCTGGTTGGAGATACTTGCAGTGATTGAGCACCAGTCCTGAGCTGAGGTCAGAGGTCTGGGAGGGTTCATAACCCTCAGTGGCGGTCGTCTTTCCTCTGGTTGGCATAGCCCTTCTCTGCATGTATACATTCTCTGTGTTCTCACAGCCCTGTGACTTGGGAAGTCTCCTGCTTTGTTGGATCAGAATAATTTAGGTTAGTTGAGGTCCATCAGTCACACAGTCAGTAGTAGGGGCAGGACTTGAATATAGGTCTTCTGACCCAGGATCCACGTTCTTTTCACAGTGCTCTCCTCCCTCTTCTGTGCATATCTAGGGAAGTGTGTGGAGTGAGGGGGTAGTTCTCCCTGGGAGCCTGATGGGGGCCAGCCAGCCTAGGACCAGCAGGTGAGGAGTCTTGTCCAACCCTTAGCTGGACCAGCCGAGATGGTGGGTTTTCAGATCCTTTATTTCTTTGTAACTGTGTGATGTTCTTTTTTTCCTTTTCAAAAATGGAAGCAAGTATTTTTAACCCCCAGTTGGGATTTTTAAAGAGACCGAAGTCCAGCATCCAGAGATAGCCTTTTAAAAAAAATGGATGTTACATTCTTCCAGACTTTTTAATGCTTGTGTTTTCATATACATCCCTCAGTGTTAGTTAATAAACTAAAACCCACAAACAGAATCACATGGTACATTCTGTAGCTGAATGATGATAAATACGTCACTTATCTATAGGTATTGATTTAATGAACATTTTAAACACATTTAAAACACAATAAAACGTGGGTGGGCCACACGTCCCCAGCAGGAGGAGGCAAGACTGTCCCTCCTGACCCCGGAGAAGACCCCCAGAGCCCTGCACCTGGAGCACGCCAGACTCCCTGCCATGCAAATCTTCCTTTGTCTGCTTTTACCTTTAATGTGTATCCTTTCACTATAATGAAACGCTTGTCCAAAGTACAGCACTTTCTGAACTCTGTGAGCTTAGGTGACGCCTGAACTTGTAGTCCGCTGGTCTGAAGTGGGGGTGGTCCCGGGCACCACCAGACTTGTGGCTGGGATCCCAGGGGGCAGAGTGGTCTTGTGGAGCTTGGTCCATCTAAGTCTGGGTTTGATTGAAACCACTGCACACCCATATGTGGAGTGCATTTTGAGTGTCAGTAATGCTGTTTATGAAGTATCTGTAATAGTGTGGAGAGACAGTTATTAGTGGACAAGTAATTGATGAGTCAAGATATACTGGATGATGCTCTCGTATGAAATCCTCACGTAGAGTTTTTGTGATTGTTCAGTTTTTCTCTCACACCACAAGCCCTCCAGGGCAGGCAGGGGTCTGCACTGACTTTATTCACCCAGGACCGGCTCTGCCACTTGGGAGCTCCTGACGGTCAGCTGTCTATCACTTCAATCTGTTGGCTTCTCGCCCTTCATTCATTAAAAGATTTGGTTCTGATCTGCAGTGGGACAGGAACACGTCTCTTAGTGTTAGTGTAGAGCCATTGGGTGCATTTGGAGAGTAACTGCGTGCCCCGTAATCGGGAGTGGGGTGAGTGTAGGTGAAGTGGAGCCTTACTTATCCTTGGTGGAGATGACAACGTTGAAAACCTTAGGGATTTACCTTTGGGAGCGAGCTGAGAAATCCTGTGGTCAGTGTTACTCATGTGACTTCTCCGCAGTCCTCACAGGCATATAGGATAATTCTTTGCTAGTGTGGGATTATTCATTCATTTTCTTGAGAAAGTATTTTAGAGCTGGTGTCCAGGAACGCAGGATGCTTGCTTTAAAGAAGCTTGTTATTCAGGAGAGGTGAGAACTGTGTGGAGAAACATCCCAGTAGCTGCAGCAGAGAAGCACACGTGGATATAAAGTCAGCACAGCAAATGGCAGGATTGTGTGATTAACTTCATGGAAGAGAATGTGTGTGTGTATGTGTTGTGGGGGGGAGGTGGGTTGCAGTAGATCATGGTGGGTGATGATCACAGTGGGCAGAGGAAGGAGGGTCTAGGCTGGGGAAGAGCCTCAGAGACTTGAAGTAGCTCATTTTGTTAAGAGAGTTAAGCCGGGTGGCATTTGGGAGTGAAATCTGGGGAGGGGAGGAGAGGAAGAAGCCATACAGTGTCTGCCGTTTTACTGGACTGTCCGGACTTGGATCCTGTGACATTACTGAAGCCCTGATTTCTTAGTTTCCTTATCTGTAAGGTGAGAATGATGATAGTATCCCTCTTAAAGGATTCTGTCTGTCTGTGTGTATTAGTTGCTCAGTCACGTCTGATTCTTTGCGACCCCATGGACTGTAGCCCATCAGGCTCATCTGTCCATGGGATTCTCCAGGCAAGAATACTGGAGTGGGCTACCATACCCTGTCTTCAGGGGAATCTTCCTGGCACAGGGATGGAACCTGGGTCTCCTGCATTAGCAGGCAGATTCTTTACCATCTGAGCCGCCAGGGAAGCTCAGCTTAAAGAATTCTTGTGAGGATCAAATGAAACATTTCATTTAGTGAAGCATTTATTAGAACAGTGACCTAGAGCATAGTACATACTTATGAATGGTGGCTGCTGCTATGAAGGTCATCCTGATGGTGGTTGGTGTTCAGGAGTGGAACTATCTTACACACACAACACCCCCCCCCCCCCCATCCTCCCTGAGGACAGTGGGAGGATGCTGAGGGAGGTGAGGGGTCGAGGATGCAGGGAGCAGGTTGAGAGACTTGTGGAAACCAGAGACAAGTGAGGGCTTGATAAACACAGGAGCCTCAGGAGTCAAAGTCGGTGGTGTGTAGACAATGAGACTACTACTAACTGGATTGTTACTGCTGTTTACTTACCTGTGAGGAAGACAGGATGGTCTGTAAGACAGCACGTGAGAGAGGGGGTTTGTTGGTTCCATTAGAAAAGAGATGTTTTAGGTGGTGGAGCAGTTGGGGGCAGGGTTATATAGAGAACTCGGGTCTAGGGAGGCATGCTGGCAGGTTTGGTCATCAGCAGTGGTGCCACGGGAGGTGGTGGGGTCCCAGCCAGACACTGGGGAGGAGGCCCAGGAGGAGGAGGAGCAGTCACCCAGCAAGGGTGCTTCCTATCTGCCCAGAGATCTGATGGTCTCTACTCACTGTGTTCCCTCAATGCCCCTGTGATGCTGGTACTGTATGTGAGAAGTACCACAGTCCTAGCTGTTGGAAACACACAGAATAATACACATGTGTATTATTCCACATGTGCTGGGTGCTCTGTCTCAGTAGCTTCGGTGATGGTCTCTGGCAGGGGTGGGGTCTTGTCTGAGGTTCAGCAGGAATTGCCGTGCTTGTCAAGAACCAGCTCCTTGCAGGTTCTTGAACGGAGGCTTCTTGCTGGCTCTGGCTTCTGTTTCTTGCCACGTGGACCTCTCCATATGACAGCATGTCCTGTGAAGCTGGTGGGCGGGAGCGGTCAGTTGGCAAGGTGGAGGTTATGTTGAGGAGGTGCTATCGTGTAAATGACCTCTTGTTACCCTGGCCGAGTTTCAGTGGTTCCAACAGATCCCAGGCCCTGCCCATGTCCAAGGGGCTGGCTTTGAGGCTCGCGGCTATGGTACCCTTTTATTCCTGTTTTACAGAAGAAACCGTGAGTATTAAATATACAAGTAATGGGGACCATTGTGTGTTAAAGACAAAAGGGACTCTAGGCTTTGACAGTGTTGGGGAGCTCTCTGGGGACTTTGATGTCTTTTTAATGCGATGGTCTAGGATAAGGTCATGTGCTTGTGGTTCAGTGAAGAAGAGTAGAGATCACTCTTTTGGAAGAGCATGCTGTTGTTATTGTTGAATTATTTTTCTCTAAAATAATCCAGAAATTTTTCTTTTCTAGTTCACTGAGTTTAACCAGTAATGCCATTCAGTTGCCAATATCAAGCAAAGCAAACATAAGCCACTTGTAACCTGCTTCTTAAGAACAGTGGTAGTCCTTCTAACAGTGCCTGCTGGTGAGTCACAGTTCCTGCCTTTATAACGGAGTTTTGATCTAATGCATTTAAAATAGTGATTTTGGAAACATTAATTTTAAAGCCTTGCTTCCTTCCTTTTCCCTTCTTCCCTCATAATTCTACTCTAAGCTCATGTAGAAAGAGCATAAAGAAAAATAGCTACTAGTTTCTGAAAATTTAGTTTTTGTCATCTTTCATCACTTACATTGAACTTGGGGGTTTTTACCTCTGGTCGTTAAAAAATAAAATACTAGTTCTTGACATCTGCCCCTTTATTCATAGATGAGGAAGCTTTATTAATATGTAGGATTTTGACTTGGATAACTAGGTAATGGCAGAGTTGTTTTAAATATTCAGATATCCTATGCACTTTGTGCTGTTCCACAAAGTGATGAGCTCTTAGGGCCAGAGTTTCTTGTGTGGAGTGTTTCTAGCTCAGCATGGAGGTGGAACTTGGATTAACCAAGTCTTTCCCTCCTATTGCAAGTGGTGGCTCTTATTTGCTGTTAGTAAGTTTTAAACTATTTTTGTTGTTGTTGTTGTTGTTGTTGTTCCAAGGAAGAAGTTGGGAGAACTTTTGGAGTTAGAAAAATGTTTGACCACATTTTTAATTTTTATTCTTAATGTTGTGTGGTACATGAGAACAGTGTGAAATATACACCTAACTGTTCTAACTCCTCGCCTCTTTCTTCCTGAAATCAATTATTTTTTTTCATGATAAAAGTTATACTTCTCATTAGCCTCATTACTGTTCATTATTATTTTTTAAGCATCAGGCTTACTGAATTGTCCAGTTAGCCTTGTTAGACATCAAATCCTATTATTTTTTTGTTGCTTGTGTATTATAACTGCTCTGTCTTATGGGAACATAACCACATTTATACATGTGTTTGTAAATTGACAACTTCTCTTGTCTGTTTCTTTCAGTAACTATATCAGAGTGTGAGGTGTAAGCTTACAGAATCCAGGAAACCATCATGAAGTTGTATGTATTTCTGGTGAACACTGGAACCACCCTGACATTTGACACTGAACTTACAGTGCAAACGTGAGCTGTGTTTTTCTTGATTTTCATCAGTTTTGCATTTTGTACCTGTAGAAAGTTAAAGATTTGATTTTGAGAATACTGTTCCTTTGTTAAATAAGAGTGGCAATATGGAAAGTCTTAAATCATTGTTTACATGTACAATTGTCATCTTTCTCTAAAATGTTAACATTAAATTTGTTAAGTTGTGCTTTGTTATTTGTGTGACTATATTTTCACAGTAAACAAAACTGATTTTCAAACCAAAGCAGTCTAATAGAAGTAAGTTTTCATAGCTGATTATTCTGAATTTCACAGTGCACTGCTGAGAGTATTGGTGCTAGCTGTATAAACCAGCATATTCCAGTCCTGTGGTTTTTCATCATTATTTTTATTTTAATGAATAAAGCCAGTAGTGTTTGTTTTGTTAGAGTAGAATTTGGGATAAACCTTATCTTTTTTAATGGATGAAATTACTTTCTGAGAGTTCTGTTTTTTTATAAAATATGATTTGACTTGTAATTGAATGGTTTTTTGAAAGATGAGAAAATGGGGGCAATTTTCACATGGTATCCACTTAATGTGTTTTATGTAATGGGATGTATGTTAAAATCTCCACAGCACATGAGGATTTTAACAAATGCTAATATAAGCAGCTTTGCTACTTATGTAAAGATCACAGAAATAAATATTTCTGCTGGCTGCACTTCATAGGCTCAGTGTTAGATGTGGCACATGGGTGGTTTACTGACCTTGTAGTTATTTATGATTGGCTTGTTGATTGTGGAATCCAGTTGCGGGAACAATAAGCTTATATATTTTACTACTGTTTAGGGGGAAACTTTTTGATTGAAGTTCATTTGTCAGATATTTTTGCACAGAGTGACTTTGATAATGAGAAAGGCCGTCCTCAGGCAAATGTAAATAACTGATTTTGCCCCCCTCCCTCTCTGAAGTGTGGCTGACCTGAAGCATGCGATCCACAGCAAGTACAAGATCGCCATTCAGCACCAGGTGCTGGTGGTCAACGGGGGTGAGTGCATGGCTGCTGACCGCAGGGTGTGCACCTACAGCGCTGGGACGGTAGGTGCCTGACCTCCTCCACGCGGGCGGGCTCCAGCTTTCCGCTCTCCGGCGGCTGGGAACTGGGGTCTGACTCCTGTAGAGGGCAGTGTGCATATTTTGTGTCTGTAACAGTTTACTTCAGTTCTTGTTTGTTTTTGTTTTTTACTTTTCTAGGACACAAATCCAATTTTTCTTTTTAATAAGGAAATGATCTTGTCTGAGCGTCTACCTGCTATTCCTAAAACTACCTTTTCAACAGAAAATGACATGGAAATAAAAGTCGAAGAGTCCCTTATGATGCCTGCCGTTTTTCACACTGTTGCTTCAAGGACACAACTTGCAGTGGTAATTGTAATATTATTTATACTTAGTCCAGTTTAAAATTTAAAACTGGTGTATTTAACAAAATAATGATCGGTAATGTTTTTGTGGACAATTAGGCAACAGCAAATGATCTAAAAAACTGATTACTTCTAAAAGCATTCAAATCTAAATAGCATAGCAGTCTAAATTATAGAAGAAGAATGCCCAAAACATGAAAAATAGCAAACTTTTTGAAAAGATAATTTTGTGATAACTCTGTCTGATTTATAATTTCAGTTGCACACTTTGTTAGTCATTCTGCAGTTATAGAACCTTAGCGCAGAACAACTATCTGAAATATTTGTTTACCATCTCTCCTAGAGGATGATATGCAGATGATAACTTTAGAACATTGCTTGGATCAGTGAAGTTCCTGTGTTCAGGTAGACAGACACAGGCAGAGAGCTTAAGGAGCTCTTAGAGTGTGGTTCTTTCTTGTATCCATGGTCAGGTCCTGGAGGATAACCCAGTTTCTTCCTGATACATACTTGTATTGCTGCTTGCAAACCCTATGGGTTGTTTCCCAGTCATTTTGGTTTTGTTTTTGTTTGTGTTTGTTTTTGACTTTCTAGTACTTTGCTATAATATACCAGCTGTAAGCTGCAGCAGGGGGACACATTTTGCTTTCAGACATAAAAAATATCTTATAATCAACCGAAAAGTATTTACCTTTTATGAAGATAAACTAGTAAAATAATAAACTACTAATAAATATGAATACTTGCTTTCTAAAATATATTTTTTAGCAGTCTGTTTTAATGTAGTACATGCATTTGTGAAACTGGCTCATTGTTCACATGAGATGTAACATAAAAAAGAGAACCTCATCTCTCATCTTTCTGAAATATGTTTAATAAACATTAAAGGGCCTGGAAATGATTTTTAGAAGGCAGCATTATTTTTAAAAAGGCAAATCTGTCAACTGAATTTATTTGCTTAAGTTCTTTAGATATGTTTTCTGATTATTGGTCTACAAATAAACTAATAAAGATAGATTATACAGTTGCATGCCATTTAAAAACATCCATTTTAGGTGATATGATTGCATATTTGGTAAATTTGAGAGAATTTAATAAAAATCCATCAGCAGGAATTGTAAAGTTGATTGGAATAAATGTGTAGACATTATTCATATTTCCCTTATTGGTTCTCCTTTAGAATAGAAATGGGAAATATATTGCATTCTCAATAGTAGCATGAACAAAAGCATATACAGTTCTAGAACATAAAACATTATAAACAAATGGAAAGATATTCTTGATGTTCATGATCATATTCTAATCACAGTGTTCACTAGCTTAATTAGTTAATTGCTGTGATGAAGCATTTTTGCTTCTGGGGAATGAGGAGAGTTTGGGGGATTTTGTTTGTTTTGCTTAGAAAGATCACTGTCCACGTATAGGTAAGAAAATAAGGAGAAAGAAGAATGGGAAGCAGAGGGAAGAAAGTACCTCAGGTTGTAGCATTCCTCCCAAAAGCTGCTGTACGAAACCAAGACAGTGACCTGTGGCTCAGACTGTCTACCACATCAGCAATTAGAGACTTGTGTCTTGGGCCATTCCATGGGGTTTGTGGGATTGTAGTTGGTCACCCAGGGATGGAACCTGGGCTCCCAATAGTGAGAGTCTATATTCCTCACCCCTGGACCACCAGGCTCTGTCTTCTAACCATCCAGAGTGCCATCTCCAGAGTCACATTTCCCAGTTACTTGTGTGACCTTGGACTTTTGTCTTTACTATTAGTAAAATTAATAATAGAGTTTTGTTTATTAACATATTTGAAAATGCATGTATCACAATTAGATATTCATTGTCATTGTATTTTCACAAAGTGAAAACAGATTTAAAAATATGGCATCAGCCATGGCCCTCCTTTGCTTTCAGTCCCCATTTTTCCCTTCTGTGAAGTTGATCAGTGTCTTAACTCCTTTTGTGCCTGACCTGAGTCAGTGCAGTGTTCCTGAGACTCAGTTGTGTAGTTGCAGGTTTGTATTAACTGCCACGTAGTATTCCCTTTTGTGAATCACAGTTTTACTTTTGATGGTTGTTGTTTCCTGACTCTGCGCGGACCTCCAGCCTCTTATCCTCCCCCAGGTGTGAGTTCCTCCTTATTACCATGGCAGCAGGCAGGAGCCATAACCTGAAACAGTTCTGGACAGTGCTTCCTTTGACATGAGTTCAGAGCACATTCATGCATGTACTTAAGTACACGTGTGCAGATGTGTGCATAGGCATTACCTTCTCTTACCATTTGTTTCTTCTTTTCCAACATAGGAAATGTATGAAGTTGCCAAGAAACTCTGCTCTTTCTGTGAAGGTCTGGTCCATGATGAACATCTTCAGCACCAAGGCTGGGCTGCAATTATGGCCAATCTGGAAGATTGCTCAAATTCCTACCAAAAGCTGCTTTTCAAATTTGAAAGTATTTATTCAAATTATCTGCAATCCGTAGAAGACATCAAATTAAAACTTACTCAGTATGTTTGCCATTAAAATGGATAATAAGATGTTTGTTTAAAATATCTTTGCAGTTTACCAGTACTTTCAGTAATGGTCACTTCATTTCTAGTAGGCCACATATTTATTATAATTGAGGTTTATTTTTTTTGAGACTTTTATAATGACTTTTATGGAGTGTAAAATTTGTAAAACTATGGTTAGTTTTATCCTCCGCATATTATATGGATTTACCACATTTTGTTCTCTTGTATTTTCTTTATGTAAAAGACTCTATTCTTTGAAATTATTTAGAAACCCAAGAATCTTTGTTTCTTGCCTTGCTACCAATAAAGTGAGGCAAAATGCAAATGAAAAGTTTTCAAAGTTAGTCAAAGGACTATTTGGAAAATTTTTTAAAAAAATATTGCCATATGATGTAGGCTTGCTAAGATGGAAAAGAGCCATTGTGTTCTAGTTCTGATTTAGATTCTTTTCTTTTTTGGTTCTTTGCATGTAAGCATCTGATACCCATTGGTTCTTTTTTAAAAGGGCTATAATGAATGTAAAAAATACGGCAATAATTCTGCACAAATGTAGCCCTTTGTTGTATGTGTACCTGTATGCTTTCAGTGTCTTGTATTCATTTTTTGTTTGTTTTTTCTTAAATTTTTTATTAGAGTTGGAGGGAAGTAGCATGTTCTTTTTTGAAATCAAGTGGGTCTTATTAATTCAGGTTTCTGTATTTTGTGGTATGAATATTTAGAACATTTTGGTCTTGAGATGACAGTGGGACACATCTTGGGAAGGAAGAGAGTGATTAAGACTGGAAAGAGCTTTTAAAAGTTTTTGTAATAACCTTTTCAAGTAAAACTGTTCAGGGGTACAAGGCAGGAGCTAGACATCTCACATGTTAATGTAGGAGCATAAGTAATTTTATATATATTTTTATAGAAGTTAAATCGTCAAGATTTCATCTTTGCTTCATGTTTTTTGAGAACATATATCTATCTGCCTGTCTGTCTGTTTTCAGGGTGTGATAAACCCAAGAGTTAACCTTAATCTCTAATAAAACTGTTAATTTTATCCTCTGCTTTCATTATATCTAAAATGTTTGATTAGCTTAGAGACAAAACATTAAACTTTAAGAGACTGCTATGGTAAATCTTTTCTATAAGTTGGAATTTTTTATACCTTAAGTTTAGTTAAAAACTGAGTGTCCGTATGTATAGTGTGGACTTGGTACCTTTACTTTAGAGGGTCTCAGTGTGTAAAGGTACTCTCCTCTCTGCTTTCTTTAACGGACACCTTGTGGACTGCTCAGATGCATGTAGTCTAAGAGAGAGGGGGTGAGATTTCTATGCAGAGATAACCTCTTCCTTTCAAAATGCTAACCTCTAACTCGAGCAGTCCCGTGATTTACTGACAGGTTTTTTGTACTTTAAGTTTAGGAACTGCGGTTTCAGTCATGGCCAAGATTCCGCTGTTGGAGTGCCTCACCAGACACAGTTACAGGGAATGTCTGGGGAGAGCAGATTCCTTGCCTGAACGTGAAGGCTCAGAAAAGGCTGAGACGAAGACCTCCGCTGAACTGGTGCTCTCTCCTGATACGCCTGCAGCAATGAGCAAACCCTCGTTAACCTCATTTCACATGTCTGTGGAGCACATAGCCCCAGACGCCGCAGATGCTGAAAGTGGAAAAGATGTGAGGGAGCCTTGTCCAAGCCCTGCCCAGCGGGACGCAGCTGCAGTAGAGGCTAAAGAGGGGGACCTGCCTTTCTTTAATGTTTCTCTGTTAGACTGGATCAACGTGCAGGACAGGCCTAATGACGTCGAGTCCTTGGTCAGGAAGTGCTTTGATTCCATGAGCAGGGTGAGGAGTCTTAATCTGATCTTTCTTGTGTCACTGTGTTGTTTTCGCCAATTGAAGTTACATTGCCTACACTAAG
Organism: Budorcas taxicolor; assembly: GCF_023091745.1. NCBI lineage: Eukaryota > Metazoa > Chordata > Mammalia > Artiodactyla > Bovidae > Budorcas > Budorcas taxicolor. The sequence continues at coordinate 34,924,406 of NC_068923.1, read as the reverse complement.
TATTTCCTGTACAGTAATGGGGGAAAGGGTGCCTTGAGCCTCGGAGTGAAACTTCATAACCATGTGTAGGAAGGACCTTGGACAAACCAAATCATTTAACAGGTAATGTAGCCATACTTAGGAAACTGACAGCAAATTTGGGAAGATTACTAGAGGTAATAATAGGTAAAATCTCTATGCAGGGCTGAGGCTTGAAGTGTCCATTCCAGTGGGGATGGTTTTGGTGGTGGTGGTAGTACTTAGAATTTTTTTCTTCATGGTCCTGTAGTATCACTTGGACTTCTTTAATAGCTCCTGTAATTTGTCTCTGCAACTATGCTGCAGATATAATTTTGCTTACATCTTTAACAGTTAAATTGTTTTACTCTGAAAATGATTTACATTCAGTGAAATACACAAGTTTTGAGTGGTTAGGAACCAGCTTCCAAAGGAGGACAACACTGAACCTTTCTCCCTTCCAGAAAACTCTGTGGGCCTCTTTCTAATCGGGCCCCCACGCTACCCTGGCAACTGGCCTCTGATGTTTAAAAGAAGTAATTTTAGATTCACCTGAGATAAAAGTCAGAACTTAGACATTGTTTTTTTAGTTGTATTTTGTAATCATAGTGACTTTTGCTTAGGGTTATGCTCTCCACAAGTACACTTATAAAAGCTTTTAAATTTGGGGAATAAATCTGGAATAAAGTTCTTCAGACCTCATCAGTAAGTGGTAGAAAATCTTGGCTGCCTGAGAGGAAGTTGGTGGGGCACGTGTGTCAATGAGGCGGACCAGGTGAAACAGTGTGTGAAGGTGAACTTCTCAGTCAGTTGGACAGAGGCTTGGTCTGTGGTTGGCTGTTGGAAGAAAGGCCACACAGATCTGGGTGCCTGGAAACAGCAGCCTTCTGTTCTTGCTGAAGGTGGAGTGCAGTCTGAGTCGTCATTCTCTCAGTACCCGTGTCCTTGATGACATCCTGTGGGCATGGCTTTCATTTTGGCCATTCATTATTTGTTGTCAAAGAAGCTTCAGTTAAGACGTTTGCCTGGGTAGAGAAGTGTGGAATATATTATGCAAAGATTACTGCCAGAAGTGAATGAAAGCTAGTGTTCTATTCAAACTATTGATATTTTAGTACCCTGAAAATTCCATTCATGTTTGTCAAAAATCAGTCATGTGCTTGTGATAGAGTGAGTGAAGTGTCATTTTTTATAGTTTTACATCAGTCAGAGAACAGGCCTCTAGGCCACGGGAGCCTCTTTTTAAAGGGCTTACAGAGAGCTGTGTGTTTGTATGTTTGAGTGAAATCTAGCAAAGACTCAAGTTTTATTCACTTTATATGACAAGAGAGAAGAAACAATAATCCTTGTCTGGCTTGATGAAAATTCACATTCATTTACATCTACAGAATTGAGTGAGTCTCAAGACACTCTTCCATATTCGTCTGTATAGTTGTGTTGTTGTGTTGCTCTCTCAGTAAGTTATGAAATACAGGATCATCGTAACCAGCAGCATATGGTCCGGAGTTTTTTCTTCCTTAAGTCACTGCTGTTTTGTGTGTCATAATTTTGCCCAAGATGAAATCTGTTTTAGTCATCTTCTATAGCCTTTTGTCACCCTAATAATTTATAGCTAGTCAGTACTTTGGAAATGTGTGCACTGGACTCACTATGAAAATAGAAAATGTTCACATATGCACACATTTCAGTTAGCTGTCATACAAGGCAGGTGCCTCCCATGTTAAATAATGGCTGTTGACGTCTTCATGATCTTAGAAGTGCAGCTGCTTATGACTACACTGAATTCTCAGTAACTGTAGAATAGTTCATGTTTAATTGCTTACTTGTGTTGTCAGCATGCTGAACACTGTACCAAAAATAAATAATTGGTTGTCGCTCAGCTGCTAGTGTTCAGGGAAGATGTGTTTGACGGGACTGCTCATAGTGAGCAGAGGTGGGCTCAGTAGCTGATAGGGCAGTCAGTATGAACAGAGACCTAGCTGGAGAAACTCAAGATTCATTCGTCTACAGTTCTGTGTCTCTGGGCAGAAGGAAGCTGTTTAGGAATGTGAGCAGAGGACAGCTCTAATGAGTCAGTGATTGTGGCTGATGTCCACGTGGAGATGGTAGCAGACAGGCAGAAACATGGACTGGACACTGGTGGGAAGATAAAGGGTTGGAAAAGGTTGGGAGTTACCTTATTCTGGTTACAGTCACTGCTGAAACCCTGTGAGAAGCAGTAGAAATGGGCCACTGCACAGAACCCCCCGGGATCGCCTGTTTATGGAGGAGGCGGAAGAGGAGCAGGGTCCAGCGGAGGGGACACTGAAACCGGAGGAGGTGGTCTCCGATGGGCCACGTGTGAGCCCTGAGAGTAGCCAGTGCAGGGCCATCTGCATGGAAGACACCAGTGTGCAGTGTTCTTCCAAGGGGAGAGGAGCAGGTGGAGAGAAATGTTTGGGTTCCTTGAATTACATAAATTCCAGGAAACGTGGAGAATTAAAGTCCAGCAATAGGAGAGATTACACAGCAAGAAAGTGTAGGTGATGAAACAGGTTGCTGGAGGAGTACAACCTGAAAATAAAGATATTGCCCACGGGAGGGAGGTTTGAAGATGTTGATATGTTTTATGGGGGAGGTTGGATTGATTAGACAGGTAATGACCAAAGAATATGTTTTTGTTACTAATTTTGCCCTATTTCATAAGAGCTTGAAAATAGCATTTTTGGTGGGCTATTGAGAATTGAATGAATTGGGCTTGAGTTGAAAGGTGTATGCCTGGAATTAGATTACTTCTTAAGTATCCCAATATAATCAGTAATAATTGTGTTTTTGTAACATTGTAATTACCCTGTTCTTGACCTTATGGAAATATAATCTTGATTTCTCATGTTTCTACTTTTGTATAATCTTTACTATCACTTTTTTTTTTTTGAAGTTGTAGGTCACAATAGTGTGAAATGTATTTTAAGCTCTTGGCTGAAAATTTCATTCATACGTATTTCCATGTCACTCAGCTTGATCCCCGGATCATTCGACCCTTTATGGCAGAATGCCGTCAGACTATTGCCAATCTCGATAATCAGAACATGAAAGCCATCAAGGGCCTGGAGGACCGGCTGTATGCCCTGGACCAGATGATTGCCAGCTGCGGCCGACTGGTCAATGAGCAGAAAGAACTCGCTCAGGTGCTTACTGCAGACCTCTCTCAGGAAAGGGGATTTGTGGTTTCTAGACTAGTCTTTTATATACACTGTTCGTTTGCTGTGCCCTGTGTTTCCATGTCACCCGTGAGTACTGTTAACTGTGGTATTACTGGTTCTGGTAGGACAGGAGGAGGCCGGTTCCTCACGTTCAGAGGTTTGAGCTGAGGCTGCACTGGGCGGTAGGGGAACCCTGCACACGCCGACAGCCCCTGTCCGTGATCCCTGAGCACCTCCTGCTCCCGCCTTAGGAAAATGGGGAGCCTTAGGAGGTCTAGTTCAATGCTGTGTTCCAAGAAATCAGGTACAGAATCTGCCTGCAATGTGGGAGACTGATCCCTGTGTTGGGAAGATCCCCTGGGGAAGGGAAAGGCTACTCACTCCAGTATTCTGGCCTGGAGAATTCCATGGACTATACAGTCCATGGGGTCACAAAGAGTCGGACACGACTGAGCTACTTTCACTTCCAAGAACTCTGATACAAGATTAGATTTATAACCATGAGAAGGTGGTGGGATTGTGGAGAGTGACTGACCTGGACGTTTTCCCCATGTGGTGATGTTCTGTAATTTTTAAACATGTTTGAAATATTTATGTTTTTATAGTTTACGGACTGAATTCATCTTGTAACTACCAGATTCTCTTTTCCTTTCCCTTAATTTTGGATCCAGCCCCCTTAACTGATTTCATCTTGTGTTTGCACTGACTGGGTTCCCACCCCATGCCACCCCCACCCAGTGCAGTGCTGAGTATTGATAGATGTTATACTGGCCGTCCTTGGTTAATTCCTGATCTGTGGGAAATGGTTGACATTTCACCATTACAATGTTTGTAGTAGGTTGGTTTTTTTTTTCCCCTTGTTTTATTAGAAAGCCTTATAAGGTTAAGGAAGGTGCATTCCATTTCTAATCTTGGACTGTCCTTGGATTCTTGGAATACTTTCATTGTGGTCATAAGATATTGTCTTTTTAATGTATTAGCAGTCTTCCCTTTAAATGATACATTTATCTTTGATGTATTAAAGTCTATCATACATTAAAAATGGGCTTCCTTGGTGCCTCAGAAGGTACAGAATCCATCCGTAATGTGGGAGACCTGAGTTAGATCCCTGAGTTGGGAGGATCCCCCGGAGAAGGGAAAGGCTACCCACTGCAGTATTCTGGCCTGAAGAATCCCCATGGAGCTTGACAGGCTACAGTCCATGGGGTCTCAAAGAGTCAGACATGACTGAGCAGCTTACACTACTTTTCTACAGTAAAGTATTCTTTAGTATTTCCAGCTTGTGGTAAGTTCAGGTTTTGTCATTGGAAAATCCTTTGTTTCTCAAGGATATTTTCTCTTGATAGGGGATTCTAGGCTGTTAGTGATTCACTTGTAGCCATTTGCCTTTGGTTTGGTTTTTAGCAGTTTGTGACGTGGCGAGTTGTGGCTTTCTTTGTATTTCTCCTGCGTTGAGCTTGCACTCCATGGATTGTGGATTGATGCAGTATTTTCCTTGGATTCAGTAAAAAGTATTGAAAACCTCTTAAGATTTTATCAAAGGAGATTAAAGCAGTACTTTTTTTTTTAACTAAATTACAGAAAAAGCATCATGTAACATATTGGAAGAAAAATAAAGTATTACATTATTATTACTAAAATTGTCTTATTTTCAGAATTGAACCATCTTGACTTTAACAAATCATTTAAACCTAAATTTACATTCATGATGTTTAGAAAAACATGAAACAGTAAAGAGAGAGAACTACAGAAAGAAGCTATGTGTGCTGTCCTAGCTTGAGTCCTACAAATGCGATTGTGTACAGCGGCAGGTGTGACAGTAACATGGATGTGCACACCCCAAAACTTCCTTAGCATGTTAACTGTTCAGTAAATAGAGCAAGAGGAAAGCTGTCACTACACTGACTCATCAAGATGTCTCTTCAAGATGTCTTTAGACTTATTTTTTTTAATTGTTTGCTGTTGGATTTGACACGTGTGTCTGAATCAATCTACAGCCTAAGCACAGTCCTTACCTAACAAAAAGATGCAAGGCTCCCTTGTGAAAATAAATAAGGATAGCTAAGAAAAGAGTCTAGTCATTATTTTTCCTACAAAATAGTACTGTGGAAATCATTGTTCTGAAGACATGCACACAGGTCAGTGGAATAAGGTACAACAGCCCAGGATTATTGGAGTGGGGAATGGTTTTTCAGTGAGTGATGTAGTCAGTCGATTGTTACTTTTTTTTTTATTGGGAGAAGTGTATACTGTTGAGTATCACTGATTAGATTAAATCTTGTAAAGTCAGTGGCCCTGTGTGACTTCCTTGCGCTCTGACGGCCTAGCAGGGGTTTACAGTCACAGGTTCTGGTTCTCATCTGCCTGCTGTGTCCTTGGACAGGTTGCTTTATCTTCCTGGATCTCTCTCTCTCTCTCTCTTTTTTTTAAAGCATGAAAATTGAACAGAATTAGATAAGCATAAATTTCTTAAAAACTGAATCTTTTGCTATGGACCTATCTACTACATTCAGAAAAGTAGGAGATTTTAAAGTCTTATTTGAGAGGAGAACAGTTTGTGTCTGATATGAAGCTTTTCCTCTTAAATGAATGTTCATGTTTTTAATGAAAGTTAATATCCTTTAAAATGTTTTCTCTCAAAGGGATTTTTAGCTAATCAGATGAGAGCTGAAAACTTGAAGGATGCATCTGTGCTACCTGATTTGTGCCTGAGTCATGCAAATCAGTTGATGATTATGTTGCAAAACCATAGAAAGCTGTTGGACATTAAACAGAAGTGCACCACTGCCAAACAGGAGCTCGCAAATAACCTTCATGTCAGACTCAAGTAAGTCGTTCTCAGGCAGCTGGTTTGGGATGTTGGGAGTTGATGCTTTGTATTTCTCCCAAGTGATGGTGTGATTTTATTACCATACTGACGTACTTCATCGGTTGACGACCATGGCACGGATGGTTTTTCAGAGTCTGTGCATCTCTATTTCATTCTGCAGGTGGTGTTGCTTTGTGATGCTCCACGCTGATCAGGATGGAGAGAAGTTGCAGGCTTTGCTCCGCCTGGTTATCGAGCTCTTAGAAAGAGTCAAGATCGTAGAAGCTCTGAGCACAGTTCCTCAGATGTACTGCTTAGCTGTTGTTGAGGTTGTCAGGAGAAAAATGTTCATAAAACACTACAGGGAGGTACGCAGGCTGAGCTGTGTTTACTGTGTCTGGGCCTCAGTGAGTTGGTGCTGATGTTAACATGTGCTCTCCTTTCCTCAGTGGGCTGGTGCTTTAGTCAAGGACGGAAAGCAATTATATGAGGCTGAGAAGTCAAAAAGGGAATCCTTTGGGAAATTATTTAGTAAGTGTTCTTTATTAATAACTTACATTTTTTAAGAAAAAGTGCTGGTTTTATTTTGTAGTTATAAGTACATTATGCAGCCGGAGTTGTAGAGTAACTGCATGTTAATCTCTTTATACAGGGAAGTCTTTTCTAAGAAATCGTCTGTTCAGGGGATTGGACTCCTGGCCCCCATCCTTTTGTGTACGTATTTATTTTCTAACATGACTAAGTCCTGTGTGTTCAGACCTTTATTTCAGAAGTGGAGATATTTATCAGAAACAGCTTTTTAATCAAAATAACAGTGTTTTTCACTCTAAGATGAATTCATAGTATTTGGTCAGGAGTCTTCTCTGCTCGGAACAATGATGTCATAGGACACTGTTGAGATGGGTGGGAATGGAGTCTCTTCTTACTGGGTCTGTCTCCCTCCTCCTCTCCTTCCCGCTCTCCTCCCACCTTCCCTTTCTTTCGTTCATGTTGGACAATCCCCAATCAGGTCATCTTCATCGAAGCCATGAAATATAAGGTCCCTGTGTTTCTAAACCGGAATGGGACCACTAGTTTTATTACATGAAAAACAAAACAAAAAACAATTCCATGGTCAAGTAAGTTTTGGAAATGCTGTCTGTCTGTTTTCTCCTCACACACATTTTCTCTTCACACACACTGTTTCACCGCCATGCGTGTTTCGTGCTACAGGATTCCTTAGGGCTGTAGACGTGTTTTTGTGTTTGCAAACAGGCAGGGTTTCCTACACACACGCCTTTACTGGGGAACCCTGCATAAGTCATGACTCAGGCCATGGCCTTGTCTTAAAAGCTGCATTTCTCAGCAATAATAAAAAGAATGGTAGGTGATTTTTTTTTTTTTAAGAAGCTGCAATTGACTAAGATTTCATACTTAGGAAAATGTAATGAAAAGTTGGAGTAAAGGGTATGGAAGGAAGTTTTATGTTAGAAAGAAAGTCTTTGCTGCCTTAAAACAGCACCACACACCAGTGGTGACAAAAGTAGATGGAGGGCCAGAGTGGGCCTCAGGACTGTGCTGAGGCCTGTGTGGTGGCGAGACAGATGGGTTCCTTTAATGTAGGTGGGAACAGCAGTGTTCCTGTGAAAAGATGCTGAGAGCAGAGAAGAGAGGGAGCAAGCCCGGCATCCCTGTTGTTTCAGACTGGGGAGATGGTCTTCTCATGGAGCAGTCCTTCATTTGTAGTTGATTATCTTATTCTATTTCTATGGGATGAGTAGATCGTTGGAAGCATTTTAAATTACTTATTGTATTGAATTATATAGTAAGAAATACAGTATTTATAACAAGAAATACAGTAAGTATAGTCAATATATAGTAAGAAATCATATACAAAATTATCCTATATATTTTTTGTTAATTTTTTTATATATATATATATATATATATATAGACACAGAAGCCTCGAAAGTTTGACTGTGAACTTCCAGATATTTCATTAAAAGATTTACAGTTTCTGCAATCATTTTGTCCTTCTGAAGTTCAGCCATTCCTCAGGTAAATGCCTGTAGTTCCCACTTTGGGATGTTCTCGCTGTCCTGGGTGGTGGGAAGAGCACCAGTGCTCACAGGGGACTCCACAACAGAGGAGGATTTCATGATGGGCTGGTTCTTCCATGGCTGGTTTGGGAAGCTTGCGGGGAATATAAAGATGATTAGAAAATAAAGATCAGAAAATGAAGACGATAAAGTAGAAGTAAATTAACGCCTTACATGAAATTAGTTTTTTCTGATAGTAATCTGTGTTGTTGCATGGTATGTGTTAGTCTCCTTAAACTTGTTTAGTATTGATTGATAGAGAATCATTTTGGCCACAGATTACAATATTTGGTTGTAGTTACCCCTTTCTCATTAAGAAATTAGAAGTCTAATTTGGTTGCGCTTTGTTTCAGGGTTCCCTTACTTTGTGACTTTGAACCTCTCCACCAGCATGTACTCGCTCTGCATAATTTGGTAAAAGCAGCACAAAGTTTGGATGAAATGTCACAGACCATTACAGACCTGCTGAGTGAACAAAAGGCAAATCCAGTTCTTTACAGTGGTTCGCCCCATTAGCATGCATGCCTGTGGTGTCGCAGCTCGGTCAGCCTGTCCCTCTCTCTTCCAGGCCTCTGCGAGTCAGACGTCCCCACAGTCGGCTTCCTCGCCCCGGCTGGAAAGCGCGACAGGAATCACAACCGCTACCTCACCCAGGACACCGCCTCCACTCGCCGTGCAGGATCCCCTGTGTCCTGCGGTCTGCCCCTTAGAGGAGCTGTCTCCAGACAGCATTGATGCCCACACATTCGACTTTGAGACTATCCCCCATCCAAATATAGAGCATACTCTCCACCAGGCCTCCTTAGACTTGGATTCACTAGCAGAAAGTCCTGAGTCGGACTTTATGTCTGCGGTGAACGAATTTGTCATAGAGGAGCAGCTGTCGTCTCCAAACCCCATCAGCGACCCGCAGAGCCCGGAGATGATGGTGGAGTCCCTCTACTCCTCTGTCATCAACGCCATTGACAGCAGGCGGATGCAGGACACCAGGACCCCTGGTCAGGAGGACCCGGGCAACCGCGCGTCCCTCAGTGCCCAGCTGGGGAGGTGCCGCGCGTCCGCCCACGACTCGCACCTTAGCATTCAGACCCTGAAGGAGGACTTCTGCCACTTCCGGACGTTCGTGCAGAAGGAACAGTGCAACTTTGCCAATTCCTTGCAGTGTACAGCAGTAGAAATAAGAAGCATTATCGACAAAGTAAAGCACTCTTTGGAAATAACACTACATGAAAAACATCAAAAAGAACTAGAGTCTTTAAAAAGCGAGTACGAGGGCAGGCTCGCTACCCTGGTGAAGGAGAGTGAAGAGGACAAGAGCAAGATCACCAAGCTGCGGGGGGACCTGGCGTGCCTGGAGGAGGTGCTGCAGAACAAGGATAATGAGTTCGCTCTGGTCAAGCACGAGAAGGAAGCCGTCATCTGCCTGCAGAAAGAGAAGGACCAGAAGCTGCTCGAGATGGAGCGCGCAGTGCACAGCCAGCACTGTGAGGTGGAGGCACTACGGCAGTCGCGCGAGATTGCGCTGGAGGACTTGAGGAAGCTCCACGTGGAGAATGACGAGAAGCTCCAGCTACTGCGGGCAGAGCTCCAGCGCCTGGAGCAGAGTCATCTGAAGGAGCTGGAGGACACACTACAGGTCCGTCACACACGGGAGTTGGAGAAGGCCATGAGCGAGCACAGGCTCTGCTTGGAGAAACTAGAAATGGAAAACCAGCAGAAGATCGAGCAGATCCAAGATTCTCATGCCGCAGTCATCCAGGAGAAGGAGCAGCAGCTCCAGGAGTTAAAGCTCAAGGTTTCGGATTTGTCGGACATGAGATGTAAGTTAGAGGTGGAGCTGGCCCTGAAGGAAGCAGAAACTGATGAGATAAAAATGTTGCTGGAAGAAAGCAGAACCCAGGAGAAGAAGACCTTGCAGTCTCTCTTCGAAAAAGAGACCGAACAGTTGAGAGCAGAAATCAGTAAACTGAACCAAAAGATTCACGACAATAATGAAAATTATCAGATGGGCTTGGCAGAGCTGAGAACTTTAATGACAGTTGAAAAAGATCAGTGCATTTCTGAGTTAATTAGTAGACACGAAGAAGAATCTGATAGGCTTACAACTGATTTAAACAAAATGACATCGTTGTATCAGCAAGCATTTGAAATAGAAAAAGGCCTGAAAGAAGAATTAGCTGAACTGCAGAGTAAATTGGACTCAGAATTGAGTGCTCTTGAAAAACAAAAAGATGAGAAAATCTCCCAGCAAGAGGATATGTACAAAGCTATTATCCAGAAGCTAGAGAAAGACAAAGAGGAATTTGTCATGAGACAGGAACGGGACCGAGAACAGTTAGTTCAGAGGCTTAATTGTGAAAAAGAAGCTGCTATTGAGACTGCCAGAAAAGAAATGCACTTGGAAAGAGAAGCTGTTGAGAAAGAGTTGTTAGAGAAAGTTAAACATCTTGAGAGTCAATTAGCAAAAAGGTAAGAAAGAACTTCAGTCTGTAATCATAAAACTAAAGTCTGGTAATTCAAATTGTGTGTGTAATCACAGTACCTTAATTTCCTCATTTACCTTAGGTAAAAGTAACCATTGAGATATTTGTGAAGTAAAAATGTCCTTTTTAAAGTAGTCCGTGTTACTTAAAAACATTTGAAAGAAATAACAGACTGTAAATCCACTGGGATGATCTCTAAAAATGGATTCGTATTTTGCATTTCAAGACAAATAAGTTTTGGAAATTTCAAATGTTTTCAGGATCTTTTTCCCCTTTTTTTAACATATAAATTTCCTTTCGGTTTATATGTAGTTTGTTCCCTGAATTCTTCATTTGAAAGTTACTGATTTTCATTCTTTTAAAATCATGTATGTATGTATAAAAGAGCAGCAGTTAGTAACGTCCAGGTTGCGACTGTAGCTTCCTGGTTGTTATTTTCTGATATTACAATCTCAGTTATTTCCTCTGTGATTCAAAAGATAATGTTAAATTCTGGGTTTTATACAGTGGTGGGTTTTTTTGCCTTTTTATTATTGTTGTTGTCTGATGTTACTGCCTTTGATCAGAGAAAATGGACTTTGGTATTTCTACTCATTAAAATTTATTGAGGGGGGTTGTGGCCTAATAAACAATTTCTAGAGCATCATTAGTTGGTTCTATCATTAATTCTTCCAAGAGAGTATCTGTATAGCTGTATGTGCTTTATGTAATTTAAGCTCCAGCTGCTTATCACTTTTACCCAGTCTCTTGTGATTGACTGTCTGCTGTATACTGTTCATAACCTGGCGCACAGTTGAACCTCCAAGTCTGTTTTGAAGACAGAAGCTCTTTATGGTTTCTGGAGGGGTTGGAGGCTCTTAGAGGAATTGGACCTCTGAGTGTCCTCAGAGCCTGGGGGATGCAGAGGTCGAGGCAGTCATTGCAGAAGGCCAGGGAGGCCGGCGACACCAGGGTCCTCCAGGGGCCAGTGATGGGTATGGTGCGCAGTGTTCGGCCAGAGATTGTGGTCCTCGCGGGGTACTGCCCAGACATTGCACCCCCTCTCATCCTGCCCCTTCTCATCATGCTTTGGAGTCCTCTGAGAATCCTCTGGACACTGGGCCCTCCTGCAGCATCCTTCCTGCAGGCTCGCCGTGGCTGCCGTGGGGGAACGGAAGCCCCTGCGTACCTGCCCAGTGCTGTCGGGACTTGTGTGGACCCCACCTTGTGTCCACTGTGTCACCTGAGTGTCCTAGCTCCAGGAGTGAGGCTGTGTCCACTTTATGGTAACTGAGGAGACCATGGCAGGGCTCAGTCTCCACAGACCAGGTACAAGCCTAAAGCCAGGTTCCCTGCTTCAGAATCCGAAGGGCCTCAACCGTGGTTCTCCCGTAGGACTTGCCAAAGCTCCATTCAGTGTCCATTTTGGCAGAGCAGCTGCACAGGTTGGCGGTTTGGCGGGGGGTGGGGGGGCGGGGTAGGGTAGGGGGTAATGCTCCCACAGCAGGGGGTGCGCAGGTATTCAGTGGAGAAGCTGGAGCAGCAACTCAGATGTGCTCTGTCCTGCCTCTGGGTTTCAGAAATCCTCACCCTCACCTTGGACAGACCGTCCCTTGTGCCTGAAGTGCTGTACACCTAGAAATCTTGTTGTACTGACAAGCTGTGGCTCACGCCCCTGATAGCTCACCCACTGTGTCTTGCCCTGATAGCTCAAGTAGTTGCTAATTCCTTTTTTTTTTCTTTAATTTTAAAAATTAATTTATTTTTGGTCATTCCAGCACATGTGAGACCTTAGTTCCCTGATCAAGGATCAAACCTATGCTCCCTACTTTGGAAGCCTGGAGTTTTAACCAGTGGATTGCCAGGGACTTACTTTGTTTTTAACTTACAAAAATGTATTTCATTGACGCAAGTATAATCTGAAGCCCCATGGCTCAGAACGTAAAGAATCTGCCTGCAGTGTCGGGAAGATCCCCTGGAGAAGGGATTGGCTACCCACTCCAGTATTCTTGCCTGGAGAATTCCATGGACAGAGGAGCCTGGCAGGCTGCAGTCCATGGACTCACAAAGAGTTGGACACAGTTAACATTTAATAGTTGATGTACATTGTTATCCTAATTTCTGCTGTGTGGCATAGTGATGCAGTTAAACATGTATATTCTTCTCCATTAAGGCATATCCTAGGGTATTGAATAGAGTTTCCTGTACAACAGGACCTTACTGCTTCTTCATCTTGTATATTACAGTAGTCCAGTTAGACTTTTGTGACCTGCCGCCCCCTCGCTTCTAACCTCATTCTCTTCCCTCTGCCCTCCCTACTTGCCTGGAACTTGGCTTTTTGTTTTCCCCACAGTAGTTGGCTTACCCTGTAACTATAGGGGTTCTTCAAGGCGTGTCACTTAAACCTGTGCAAAGTAGACATTCAGTTCGGTTCAGTTCAGTCGCTCAGTCGTGTCCAACTCTTTGCGACCCCATCAATCGCAGCACGCCAGGCCTCCCTGTCCATCACCATCTCCCGGAGTTCACTCAGACTCATATCCATCAAGTCCATGATGCCATCCAGCCATCTCATCCTTGGTCGTCCCCTTCTCCTACTGCCCCCAATCCCTCCCAGCATCAAAGTCTTTTCCAATGAGTCAACTCTTCACATGAGGTGGCCAAAGTACTGGAGTTTCAGCTTTAGCATCATTCCCTCCAAAGAAATCCCAGGGCTGATCTCCTTCAGAATGGACTGGGTGGATCTCCTTGCAGTCCAAGGGACTCTCAAGAGTCTTCTCCAACACCACAGTTCAAAAGCATCAATTCTTTGGCACTCAGCCTTCTTCACAGTCCAACTCTCACATCCATACATGACCACTGGAAAAACCATAGCCTTGACTAGACGGACCTTAGTCGGCAAAGTAATGTCCCTGCTTTTGCATATGCTATCTAGGTTGGTCATAACTTTTCTTCCAAGGAGTAAGCATCTTTTAATTTCATGTCTGCAATCACCATCTGCAGTGATTTTGGAGCCCCAAAAAATAAAGTCTGACCCTGTTTCCACTGTTTCCCCGTCTGTTTCCCATGAAGTGATGGGACTGGATGCCATGATCTTCGTTTTCTGAATGTTGAGCTTTAAGCCAACTTTTTCACTCTCCTCTCACTTTCATCAAGAGGCTTTTTAGCTCCTCTTCACTTTCTGCCATAAGGGTGGTGTCATCTGCATATCTGAGGTTATTGATACTTCTCCTGGCAATCTTGATTCCAGCTTGTGTTTCTTCCAGTCCAGTGTTTCTCATGATGTACTCTGCATAGAAGTTAAATAAGCAGGGTGACAATATACAGCCTTGACGTACTCCTTTTCCTATTTGGAACCAGTCTGTTGTTCCATGTCCAGTTCTAACTGTTGCTTCCTGACCTGCGTACAGATTTCTCAAGAGGCAGGTCAGGTGGTCTGGTATTCCCATCTCTTTCAGAATTTTCCACAGTTTATTGTGATCCGCACAGTCAAAGGCATTAGGCAGACAGTATGAAGAGTTGCTCACACGTAAGCCCTGCGTACGGCTTACTTTATCCTAAGTCCGTTTTTGTAGTGAGCAAAGTCCCTGGCTTCATTCTGGTTCCTCAGTAACCTTGAAATGATGCTGCCTGTGATTTTTAATCCACCCGCTCCCCAGCCCTGAAGGAGAAACTTTGAAAAACATTGAAGTGTCCTTTTAAATTGAGTAAATAAATGTACTTTTAAAACCCTCCACTGACTTTGTTGCTAGTATAGTGTGGGAATGTTTACAGTCTTTCTCCTGAGCGGGGGATATTTTAACACCTTGGATGAGATTGTCTACTTCTTGACAAGCATTCTGATGTAGAGGATTGTGAGGTTGAAAGCAGACAAAATAACCAGCAGCCTGGGCTTGTGCTTTCTCGCCGACCTCGCCTCTCAGCCCCTCAGCACCCCTTGGAGGTGAGCAAGTCCTGGGAGAAGTGAATCTGAATTCAGGCATATGTCAGTTTACTGTGTACACATTTAAGTTTTGCTTTAATTTAGGGTTACCTACTCATTAGCTAACAAATGAACCAAAGCCTGTTTAAAAAATGAAAGCTCTTCAACAGGTGGGTTCTGCAGGTGTATTTTTATTCAACTCTCAGTCCTGTGTCTGGCAGTTATAGGGAAGGTAAAACTAGAATTTGTAGCTGAGCTCTTGAAGTATATTGATTTTTACATTGACAATGTTGCCTTTTGCTGTAGAAACTGATTATCCTGAATATGGGATATAACCACTCAGCCCCACTGCTGGGAGTATGCGGTCTGTATTAGGCTTTTCCCTGGCACTTGTTTCTCTTTTGCTGGTGGATAAAAAGCAAGAGTTGACATAGAAAGATCTTTTAACACCAGTTAACTACTGTTAGGTTAAAGGAAGATGTTTAGCATTTCTGATGTCATCTGATTATGATACTTGGTATACTTGTGATTATATCTGTAATACTGGGGGGAAAATGTAATACTGTATTTAATTTTTAAAGTCATGCCATGGAATCTGCCAGAGAAGATTCTTCAAGCCTAGTTGCTGAACTTCAAGAAAAGCTCCAGGAAGAAAAAGCTAAGTTTCTAGAACAACTTGAAGAGCAGGAGAAGAGGAAGAATGAGGAGATGCAGAATGTTCGAACATCTTTGATTGCTGAGCAGCAGGTGTGTGGATTCCTGGACTCAGAGGGTTAACAAGTGTGTCTGTATAGCTGAGGTTTTTGCTGTCTTAAGTGTGACTTTTCCTACATTGATCCTGGTGGTATTTGCTGAATATCTTCTTCATATTTAAAAGCATACTCTCTTTAATGGTCATTATTTCACATGAGTATTTCAAAAAAAAAACAGTCCTAGTTTAGAAATGAAGAAATTTAAATTCTGTTCCTGACTTCCTAGCTTCCTCCCTGATCTTGTCAAAATCATTCAATGTCTTCACATCACATTAATTTTTGCAAATGAAAGTGTTTATACTACTACAAAGGTAACATTTGAGTTTCTTTTCTCTACGCTGTGAAATTTTCTTCTAAATTGTGTGCTGTTAATTCTTATCCATGATGAGCTGGCATTTTTATTTAAAAGTAAATGTTACCTTGTGAATGATACTTCTAAATTGTGTGCTGTTAATTCTTATCCGTGATGAGCTGGCATTTTTATTTAAAAGTAAATGTTACCTTGTGAATGATACTTTCCTTCTCCATGTTGAGAGGTACCACCAGAAATAGATGTAGTGTGTTTTTGTGTCTGTCACTGTTCTGTGCGTGCAGATCATGTGAGTGGTTCTCGTTCTGTTGTTCCAGACCAATTTTAACACTGTTTTAACAAGAGAGAAAATGAGGAAAGAAAACATAATCAATGATCTCAGTGATAAGCTCAAGAGCACAATGCAGCAGCAGGAGCGGGACAAAGGTGAGTGGGCCTCAGGAGGGCGGCGTCCCTGGCTCTGACCGCCGCGCGCCGTGGGTAACTCTGTCCCACCCCCGGCTGCAGATTTGATCGAGTCCCTGTCTGAGGACCGCGCGCGTCTGCTGGAGGAGAAGAAGCGACTGGAGGAGGAGGTCAGCCGGCTGCGGGGCGGTGCCTTCGTGCCCTCCCCGGGTGTGGCCGCAGCCCCCGAGTTGTACGGGGCCTGTGCGCCTGAGGCCCCGGTGGAGGCCCTGGACACCCTTGGTGAGGGGAGGCCAGACTCAGCCATGGAGACCAGCACGATGTCTGTCCAGTGAGTGCTCCGTCCTCCTCTTCAGGAATGGCCAGCCAGCAGTGAGGGTGGGAGGGCTGGGCAGCCCTGGTGGTGACCGTAGCCTGCGGGCCCGAGAGCTGGACCTGGTGGACTGTTGATAGCACAGCCTGGGTTAACATCACTGGTTATTTGTGGCAGCCCATATGGGCGTGTTTCACTGGGTGCCTTGGTGTCCCTGCAGTGTCCACGGGTAGCCAGGAAGGGCTGCCGGACTGGTGTCTGCAGGGGTTCTGGGGTTGAGCCCATGGCCTCGGGGAGCAGGGGTTACCAGAGGCTCAGGTGTGCTCATGGGGCTGAGGCCGAGGTGGATGGAGTGGTCACTTAACAGGTAAAATCTGAAATGAAAGTCATACAGGTGGAAGTGAGAGGAGGAGTGTGGTTCCCCCAGGGCTGTGGGTACAGGGAGGAGTAGTCATGCGAGGTTAGGGGGGTGTGGATTAGCGTTGCACAGTACACGTGTCTCAGACCACCTCATTGTGCATTCTAAGCATGTTACAGTTTTATTTGTCAATATGGCTAAAGTAAGTCATTTTCTCTTAGAGAAAACGTCCATGTGCTCTCTGAAGAAAGACAGCGGATAATGCTGTTGGAACGAGTAAGTGCGTTTTGTCCGTGTTGAAGCATAGTTGGTAAAGGCCTTCACTCTGGATCACAGTGAAGCGACCTTACACGAGAACAGGCTTTGTTGTGTTTATATATTAGATCTTTTTAATGGTTATTTTATGGTTATTTTTGAGAAGCTCTGTCATCTGTGATCCTAGTGGCTGGTAACAGTTCAGGATTCAGCAACAAAGTTATAAGTGTGAATTCTGCATACTAATTTTCAAAAATGAAGTATTAAGTATTTTCCAAAATGGGGCAAAAATAGAATATGTGAATAATGAAGAAAAGTTAGGTTTTTTTAATAGGGATTGATTGAGGTGAAGAGAAAAAAATGGCAATAGGGGTTTCTTAGTTGCAGACTTGGCTTTCTTTGTTCATAGAGCACTTTTCATTGCTTAGGCTTTGAAGATTTTTAAGTTTCTTTTGCTCTCCACAAGATAACTGCTGAGGATTTGGAGTCTGAACTGCAGACACGTGCTCTCGCTGCTCGGGTCTGCCCTGTGCTCTTGTTAGTGAAGGGTCATCACGTCTGCTTGCCTGTGTGTAGTGACTGTGGGTCCCACCTCCTGGGCTACACCTCCTAACACAGCCTCTGGGGACAGATCTCCATAGTTAGTATATATTTGCAAGTGCTCGAGGGCTTCTAATGCAGATTAAACTTTGAGAACACCTGACTTACGGAAGTATACCTAAAAATTATTCCAATTGTCTTTTATGCCAGTAAATAAAACAGTTGGAGAGATTGCCTAGAAAAGAATGTCCCCAAGATCTTTTTATACTAGAGGTCAGCGTTAGTCCATTGTGTTTGGATTTGAGTATTTATGAGCATAAACCATGGTCTCTTTCTCTTCTCTGCAGACACTACAGTTGAAAGAAGAAGAGAACAAGCGGTTAAATCAGAGACTGGTAAGGTTTCTTGCCCAGTTGATCTTAACATTTAAACTGTTTGTGTCACATTTCATTATGAAGATGAGAAAGTTGTGTGGTTTGATTAATTCATGCCTGGTAGGTTTCGTTGACTAATCAGTTTCACAAGTCAGTCTTAGTGCTTTAATAAAACAGTTGCTTCATTTTTCATACTCTAATGATTACGATTTATGAGGAAGTGGGAGCAGTTTGAGGCCTGTTGAAAACCTTAAGGCACTGATTAGAGTGGAGTTACTTTAAAGTAAAGTGTCTTGTAAGGAGGCATCCAGTTTCTTGCACGTGCCTGTCTTAACTCGAGCAGTAAAACTTCCACGTTATTTCCACAACTGCCAAACTGTCAGTCCTGAGCTTATGACCTCAGCAGCTTTAAGGCTGTTTGCTGTTTGTGTAAGTGAAGCACATCCTTTCAGGAAGACGTGGAGAAGTTGCTGCCGCAGCGGCCCCCCAGGGACTGCTCTGGGCTGAGTCCCTGGGGGAGGACACTCTGCTTCGAGGGCATCGTCACTGTGTCCACTGCGCTCCCAGAGCAATAGGCAGTGCTTAGGACACTGTAGGTGCTGTTCGGTGTTTAAGACGGAAAGTCATTTATCTGTCCTTGGTTTGTGTGACTAAAGTTGGGCCACTCTGCTTGGGAGGGTTAGGTATCCCTGCCATCCTTTCTGGCCCCCAGACTTTGGGACCCACATCCCCTGTATCAAGTAACACAGTGTGAGAAGTGGGCTGAACCCTGACTGAGACCGGTTAGCCCTGCCCTCTTCCACCTGGATGCTTGCAGGGGAGGATGGTCAGCTTCCCTTCCTGGGCTGCTGCTCACTCAGAATCATGGACTGTAAACTCTTACTGAAATCATCAGCTTCTTCCTTCTGATATTTGTTAGGGTTAAGTATCTGTTTATTGATAAAATAATTCTATATCCAGTTTTTAATCCAGCCAAATTTGATTAAGAATAGCATAAGTAGAAGTGTAGGTAAATGTGTACACTGAGAGTAACTGTTAAAGGAAAGGCATTACATTAATGAAGCATGGGAGTTTGGGCCTGAAAGCTGGGACACAGACGTGACTGCACATCATAGTGGAAGAAGTGTTTGCAGTCAGGCCTGGAAAGTGCTCGGAGAGAGCACTTGACTCATGTAAGCTTCAAACTGTTCTGTTCCAGATGTCTCAGAGCATGTCTTCCGTGTCCTCGAGGCATTCTGAGAAGATAGCCATTAGAGAGTAAGTATTATGTTTGTCTTTTATGACTTTTTTTCTGTGAAAAAAAATTGCCAGATTGAATAGTAGTGAATTGTTCATGAAAATATGTTTCAGTGACTAGCCCTTCAACCTCAGTTTCAGTCAGCAGAGTGTTATACATTCATTCGTAATTAGTTTTTTTTAAATTGAAAAGCAAGGTTTTTCTGTACTATTTTGGGGATGTTGTTGTGCCCAGTCGTGTCCAACTCTTCTTGACCCTTTGGACTGTAGTCCACCAGGCTCCTCTGTCCATGGGCTTTCCCAAGACAAGAATATTGGATTCCTTCTCCAGGGGATCATCCCCACCCAGGGATCGACCCTGGGTCTCCTGTCTCCTGCTTTGGGATTTGAGGACATTGGGATTGTACTGGAAGTCCTTCCTGTCCTGGCTTTAATTGTCACTTACATTGCATTCCTGAAGCCTCTTCAGCTGCTGCCACCTCTTTTAAATCCCTTTTACCACCTTCATCTTTTTCATTTTAGATTGGAGACTCTTGATTTTTTAAGTTGCAGTGTTTCTTCTGTTTATTTCTCAGACTTTGTTTTATTGATATGCTACACATCGATAATGCACTGCTTATCAGCACTGACTTAAAAAATAAACAAGACTTTCTGTTTTGTCTGTAATAGATCTATCAACCAAATGTCTGGGTTACTGATATTAAACTGAATGATTTGAAAGGGCTGGGTGTATCTGTCTTTCCCTACCAGCTGTATGTCAAGTCAGATCAACTTAAAATCTTTCAAAAATGAGAGAGATGAGCTTAAAACAAAAACACCATCTCCAAGAAGCCCACCTTCCCTTTTGAGGTGTTGTCTTCTGATGCTTGTCCAGAACATGTCTGGTCCTATTCTTTTAGGCAGGCAGTTAATTGTGAGATAAACAGTTAATGAAGGAGAGACTGTTATCTTTGTAGAATTTCCCTAGAGATGTTAATGATTTATCAGGTTCAGGACCACTATTGTCTGAGATCCAGATTAACTTTGAACTGGTTTTGCAAAGACAGTTCTGAAGGACCCTGAGGAGACAGACAGACGCCATCTGAAACCCCAGGCCATCACACCTGGTCTCCTTACTGCCTCTCCTTCCAGACTGAGGGGACTCTCCTCAGAGCCTGGAGCAGCACTGTTGGACAAGTTAGCGCTTCCCTCCTTACCGTGACTACGCGTTTGCTCCCTCTATTTGTGTGCGTTGTTGTTGTTGTAAAATAGTAGGTTTGGATGAGTACCTTCTTCCTGTAACTAGGTGAACTTGGGTATTTTTTTTCCTCCTCACCCAAGCTGTGTGTGTGTGTGTGTGTGTGTGTGTGTGTGTGTGTGTGTGTGTGTGTGTGTGTGTGTGTGTGTGTGTGTGTGTGTGTGTGTGTGTGTGTGTGTGTGTGTGTGTGTGTGTGTGTGTGTGTGTGTGTGTGTGTGTGTGTGTGTGTGTGTGTGTGGCTGTTTTCTTAACCAGCAGATTATGTTGGTCTCTGACAGTTGCTGGTGTTACCCTTTGAACATATGTGTATGTCCAGCACTCGCATGAGCAGCTGCGCGAGCAGTCATGTAGCTGAGACATCTGCTGTTGCATTGATAGCTGCACTGGTTGGGCCCTGCAGAGTCCGCGAGCAGAGCGTTGAGGGGGAGATGGTGGCTTCTCAGGCGACTGAAGCTGCTCCCTCTGCTCAGTTTCCAGGTGGGCGACCTGGTGCTCATCATCTTGGACGAGCGCCACGACAACTACGTGCTCTTCACGGTGAGCCCCACCCTGTACTTCCTGCACGCGGAGTCCCTGCCCGCCCTGGACCTCAGGCCGGGAGAGGGCGGTAAGTGTCACACTGAGACATAAACCCAGTGTGTGCTTGTCTAACTGTGTCAGAGTTACACAGGCAAGAGAGAGCTCTGCTTCCATCTGCTTTTTTGTTTGTTTGTTTTTATTCGGTCTGCATTATCCAGATTATTTTTCTGGGTTCTGTTGACAGTTCAGCCTGAGTGCAGCTAACGCAGTCGGGTCAGTTATCTCATGCCCTGGCGACAGCAGGATTGTACTGTTAAAATGCTCATCCCTATGTAAGCTTGAATATAACGTGCTCGTTGGTTTATAAGGGCACTTTCCTTGTTTTGGCGAAAATAAATTCTTTTAAATTATCAAATGTCTCTTCTGTGCAACATATCATTCTGTGTTTCTGCCTTGTTTTTCATTATTAAACTTGTCAGTACTTTCATTTTCTTTCCAAAGCAATGAGCTTTGTTAAAATATACCATGTTACAGTTAGTATATTACAATTTTCTGGTACATTGGCCTTTAAAAGAACTCAAAAAGAACATAATAGACACCCTGAAATACTTTGCCTGAATAGAAAGACTGTATCCATTTGGTTTGATGTTCCTGTTTGGCCTGGAGAATTCCATGGACTGTATAGTTCATGGGGTCACAAAGAGTCAGACACGACTGAGCGACTTTCACTTCATTTCACTTCCCTTCCTGTTTAGAATGGTCAAATGTCAGTTCTCTAACTTAGCCACTGCCTCTGTGGCTGTTGTTGGTGGGTTATGTAGTGTAACCACAGAAAGTGAGACTAGACAGTTTCAGTTTAATTTACTAGTTTTGTACCGTGAAAACCATGAACTTAAGTTTTTCTTTTTTTTTTTTAATGGTTTTGTGACCAGGGTATTATGCCCTTGACCAGGGGTACTTGTCACTCCTCAGACTTTAGTGTTAGACCAGAGGTCCCCAAACTCAGGGATCTAATGCCTGATGATCTGAGGTGGAGCTGATACAGTAATAATAGAAATAAAGTGCACAATAAATGTAATGTGCTTGAATCCTCCTGAAACCGTCTGCACCCCTGTCTGTAGAAAAATTGTCTTCCACTAAACCAGTCCCTGGTGCCCAAAAAAAGGTTGGGGACTGCTATGTTAGTTCATTCTTTTCAGAAACTGTGGCTTGTCTGTGGAGTGCTATTGGGCCTTAGAATAGACTCACCATGTCCTGTGGTCCAGGGGTTCTTTGTGTCACATGGTGGCGTCTGTGTGTTTGTTTCTGATGGTTTATTCAGGAGATCTGTTAATTTACATCTTGCCAAGTAATGTTGATAGAATAAAATCAGTTTTATCTTCTCTTGGGAATTTCAGAGGTTTTACTCTAAACAGATAAATTATTGGTCAAATACTTCTGGAATCAACTGTTTTTAATGACAGCTTCTGATGAATTTTAAGAGAATGAGCTTGTATCTCTCAGCTTGTGACATGAGTTTTTTCATCCTGTACCCTTCCACATTTTTTTCCTTCCCTTCACAAAAGTAGTCCTTTTAGATATTCTTTCATTCTTAGGTATTTATTTTGCACTGACGGCATTGTGGTGCCAAAAATAAAAATGCAGTGCTTTCCTTTGAACCTAGAAAATCAGCTCTACGCTGCTTTTCAGCAGCAGAACAGGTCATGTGTCTGCACTTACGGTAGGTGGCACTGCTGAGCTGCTTAGAATACCTGGGTTTATTTGTTCCTGATTCGTACTCAGATTGTTTGCTTCTGATTTACTTACCATCTGCACTTAAAGTAAAATGAATCCAGTTTTGTTTTATAAGTCATTTTGCATTTCTGTGATTTCACCTGGGAGAAGGTCCTTAGTCTGTTTTGATTCTGGAAGTTTGATTTTCATGAGTAATTATAATAGTACTTTCAAAAAGAAATTAATGATTTGATTCCGTAGCTTCAGGTGCATCTCGAAGACCGTGGGTCCTTGGAAAAGTGATGGAAAAGGAGTACTGCCAGGCCAAAAAGGTAAGCTTCACGGTGGGATGCAGACCCCAGAGTTGAAAGAAGGTTCTCTGGCTGTGTCATGTAGAAGTCAGGAGCAGTGCTAGTCCTGGCCTTTTAGTTCATTTGAGTCAGGCCTTGAATTTCATGAATGTGAGTTTGCACCAGCAGTTTTATGAATATTTGTGTTACTTGCCTTCTGAAAATAGAGCTAGATTACCAACAAACTGTCAACCTGTCCAGGAAAACTACTGTTACTGGAAATAGCAAATTACTGTTCTGTGTTGAGTTGCTGGTGCTTCTTGTGCAGTAAAGGAGCTGGTGATGAATCCGTCTGCTGGCAGAGCTGATGCGTCTTAACTCTCAGTGACCCCCCACTGAGGAGAGACAAGTGAAGTGTTGCTGTCTCAGGATGCGCCTGACTGTGATATTGGCAGTGTCGGTGCTGTGGGCTCAGTGACCTCCAGTGAGCAGCTTCCCGACCCTCCTCTGTGCCCCGTGTACCAGCAGGACTCGAGCTGGATGGTGCTAGACTTTTCTTTGATGTTCATAGTAATGACATACAGCTCACTTGGCACCATATCTTTATCAGTGATCATTGACTCTTGACTCAGTAGTAGTGGCTGAGTTTCCACTCATACGGGAAGGAGGCAGGTGTCCTTTGATAAAGATCCCCCCAGTAATCCACCTTTGAGTAGTGTGATGGCGTGGAACTTAGGCACTTTGGTTTAATCACCCTTTTCTTTCTGTCTTAGGCACAAAACAGATTTAAAGTTCCTTTGGGGACAAAGTTTTACAGAGTGAAAGCTGTGTCATGGAATAAGAAAGTATAATTTGTGGAAGAAATTGAGACCTTCTGTGACGTTTTCCTGGTTTGTCCAACAGTGCTCTTTCATCACTCCAAAAACAGCAGGCCATCTTTTTATATAAAAGTCAACAGGACAATGCACTTCATTGGTGTATATCAGTTACTTTTTACCTGGCTACACTTTAGGAACAATAAATTCATCAAAACTCTGAGCTGAATTAAAATGGTTTTGTTTTTTTCTACCCAAGTAACTCTAGACATGGGGACCAAACTAGTTCATTTTCTCAAAGGGCATACCCTGTGCATTGTGGCCTACGATTAGCCATGCTAATTGCCTGTTACATATACATTAGCTTGAACTTAGAATAGTCCGTGTTAGTTACTGTACCAGCATTTGTCTTTTTGTGAAGCCAATATCAGAAGACTTGCACTCTTTAACACATTCTTTATAAAATGTATACATTCTTCAAAACTATTTAAAGAGGAGTGTTCCTGCATGCAGATAATCATGATTTTGTTTGCCTCTGTAGATTACTAAGGCAAATTGTTTCATTTATTTTTTTAAATGCCCTTTGATGTTTCAAAACAAAAAGGAACTCTAATTCAATTGACTGACTTTAAGATCAGGCATATCCACAGTCTTGAGAAGCACTATGAGCAGATGGTCACCTGGGTTCTCCAAGGAGGTGTGTGCTGGGGGTGGTCTCCAAGTGGCACACAGCCCCTCCCAACACTTTCGTACTCTGTTTAGAAGAATCACATCAACGAGGTCGTAATTCATGGTTCAGTTTCAGAAAAAGCATATTCATTGTACATTAACCATTTAGAGGTCATTTAAATAACAAAATGTTGTATTGTAAAAGACATGTAGAATTTTAAAACAATAAAGATTTGAACCTGTAAATGTGTGTGCCTTTTAAAGACGGAAACATTTTTAATATATTTGAGTGACTGCTGGGAAGTGTGAAAATCTTGTTCTGTATCATATCAAAGAGAAACATGTTTATTGCAAAAATGTTCTTTAACTGTATGCTATGTAACAGGGTCAAACAGCCTTCTGTAGAGTAGAACTGTGTAAACCCGGTCTTCAGATAAATGCCACGAACAGAGGCATTTAAGTGAGCTGCCTGAGTGGATTGAGACTTGTTTTAGGTTTGTTGCCAGAGAACAATAAAATGGCTTTTTTTTTTTCCAGAAAGTATTTAATTTCTTCATAAAAATAAGTTAAATATTTTTTTAAATATGTATATCTAATAGTACAGAAAATGGAATAAACACCATAGTGTATAGAAAACTGAATTTGACAGCATATTAATGAATAAATGGACAAATGATTTCACGTTTCTCTTCAGTCCTTCCATTGCATCCTCATGCAGACAGCATCACCAGCAAAGAGCTCTGTGTAAGGTTGGGTCTGCTGAGCAGATGTTCTTGGGTCTGAGGGAGTCTGCCCGGTGGGCTTTTTTGACTTCATATTTCAGAGTCATGCTGTGGAATGCAGGCTGAACCTGATCTCTCCTGAGTGGCGCTCTTTAATGTCGACTTTTGTTGCTTATCATTTTTCTTACATCTTATTCTGTATCCATGCTATCAGTGGTTACCTATGCCTTCATAAAGCAAACAAAAAGAAAGTATGGTTTTCTTAGTTACAAAGAAGAGAAATGAAGCCTGGTTGGGTTCTTAACTTTGGGTGGATGAGGCCAGCCATGGCATCAGAGTGCCCAAGCTTCTGTCCCAGGTCTGACTTTATCTGGGCAAGCTGCATAAACTCTGAACCCCAGTTTTCTCATGTATAAAGTGGCGTAATAATAAGACCTGCCTCAGAGGGTTATTTTAGAAAATTAAGTGGTGAAAATGATAAATGTAAAGGGCTTTGAATAATTTCAGGTAAACAGACTAAGTACTGAATAAACTTTAGCTATTATAAAGATTTCTTCTTCGTCTAATCAGAACCTGCAAAATCACTATTCAAACTTGAATAGAAATGTAGCTTTATTGTAAGAATGAAAGTTTAAGTCACATTTACATGCCAGTATATTTCAAGCACATAAGAATTCTGTGGATAGTTTTATTTTTGCAAAGGTACCTGGATATACTAAGACCAGAATGAGCAAAAATTACATAAATTTTATTTTTATTAAAAATCATCATGGTGTAAAACATGCACATGCTTTCAAAAAAAAAAAAAAAAAAGCCCCTTAAAGTGAAAAAAGTGAAAGTCGCTCACTCATGTCTGACTCTCTGTGACACCATGGACTTTGTAGCCTGCCAGGCGAGTCCTCTGTCCGTGGGATTTCTCAGCCACGAATACTGGAGTGGGTTGCCATTCCCTTCTCCAGGAGATCCTCCTGACCTAGGGATCAAACCTGGATCTCCCGCATTCCAGATTGATTCTTTACTGTCTGAGACGCTAGGGAAGCTCTTAACCCCTGTCCTGTTTCCCACTTTGCCAGGTAGAGGTAGTTTTACTTGTTTGGCCACTTTGCTGTGCTAAGCTATACGACTAAATTGGCATTTCTGGATAAAGCATTTTTATAATGTCAGTTTACTTTCTAATATGAAAGGAAGATTTAGTTATTTTACAAGAACCTTTTCTGCTCTCATTCCTGTGTAGTACATTACTTTTTAGTTGGTTAGCATTTACATTATCATGCCTTCTTTTTAAATAGCCATTCTAAGTGGGTGTTTTATTTGCTTGTGGGGAATTTCTGGTTTTTTGTTGAAGAAATACCAGTTCAAGCACTTAGTCCATTTTTTTTGTTTGTTTTCTTTTTATTACTGTAAGAGTTCTTCATATATACTGGATTCTACATTTAGATGATTTATAAATATTTTCTCCCCTTTGGCAGGTCATCTTGTCAGTTTCTTGAAAATCTCCTTTGATGTACAGCTAGAATGGCTCTGAAACCAGTTCTCACTTTGAGACTTTGGGGCTCTGGAGAAAGTGAAACCCACCACCACCACCCCTTACAGAGCCTGAGTTGCCTGTGTCTCTGTTGAACTGTTCCTGCAAAGGAACTGCTTCTCTTATTTCATCTCTTCCTGGGCACAACTGAAGGAAACCAGTGGACACTTGCAAATGTTTCTTGGAAAGCTTTCTTAGCCAAAAGCGTGTTCATTAATTTTGCCAGTTATCTTGCTGCTAAAAGACGTTAGTCGCCATCTTTCCATCTTCTGTTCCAGTAGCAGTTTTTCTTTTCCAGCCTTCTCAGGCACTTCCCTGTTCTCCCGGCCTTGTCAGGCAGCAGTGCCAAGTGCTCTGCCCCTCTGGCTGCTGGTTGCTGTGTCAGGTATTTGGTAACTGCTCACTCAGAACAATGGCTTATGATAACATTGATTTGCTTCACGTGGGTGTGCTCATCTGGCAGCTCACCTTGGGTTGGGAGCTCCGTGACATTGCTCAGGTCATCCAGGTGCTTTGGTTCCTTATATGTCCTGTGAGAGTACCCTTGTTTCTGAGCAGTGGCCACAGAATTCCTAAAAGTGGCAGGGGGCAGGCAGCAGAGTCAGAGGCTTAGAAGTCTTCACATCACTTCTACTATCTTTTGGTCATCCTGAGTCACTGAGCCAGTCAACACAGGAGTAGCTGCATAGATACATATAATATCCATGTATGTTTATATGTATTTGATATATATGTATACGTATATCTGTGTGTGTGTGTGTGTGCATGCACAGCTACTCCTCTGCTTCAAGTTGGGCCAATGACATATAAAAATTTATATTTTTATTACAGTCTTTAAAGTACCACATGTATGCTTTAAAAACAAGTATAAATATATATATTTATATAAATATGTATACTTAAGTAGAAAATAAGTGCATATATATGTAACTATATAAATTCAAAGTATATACTTCAAAATAGTATATATATTTTGTAATATACAAAATATATATACTTATATATATATACTACAAAAAAAGTTTATAAATATATATCCACATACATTAATAATAAATACATAGTGCTTAGTCACTCAGTCATGTCCGACTCTTTGTGACCCTTTGGACTGTAGCCTAGCAGGTTGCTCTGTGCGATTTTCCAGGCAAGAATACTGGAATGGATTGCCATTTCCTTTTCCAGGAGGTTTTTCTCACCCAGGGATCGAACACAAGTCTCCTGTGTTTCCTGCATTGCAAGCAGATCCGTTACCTGCTGAGCCATTGGAAAGTGTGTGTGTGTGTGTGTGTGTGTGTGTGTGTGTGTGTGATTCGTTACCTGCTGAGCCATTGGAAAGTGTGTGTGTGTGTGTGTGAGATTCATTACCTGCTGAGCCATTGGAAAGTGTGTGTGTAGCTACTCCTGTGCTTCAAGTTGGCTCAGTGACTTGGAGATATATATATTTTTTTATATGCATGTATTTTATATACATACAATCTTTAAAGCATCACATGTGTTTTTGAAGTTAGGACTGAAGTAGCTATTGGCCATTAATATTTAGGTGTAAATATCCTTGATTTTTTTAAAAGCATGTGATTTTAAAATCTAATTTTTATAAATGTACCCTTTTACTTAACACTTACTAGTAATAACTGGGAAGGAGTTTAAACTGTTACTAATGTCCATTAATTGAGAGCTTTTATGTTAGCCATGCTCTTAGAATATAAACCAGCCATCTTTGGCCAATTTGTGAGACCACTTTGCATAGTTTACAGTGTTCATGGGTAAAATGGAAATTCAAATGGTTCCTGGCGTATCGCTGGTGAGACACACTATCAGCTGGAAGCTATGTGGTTTACAGACTTCTTAGGTGCTTCTGATGCCGGGGAGGTTGAGCCCCACCTGTTTGTTTGCGTCTCACCTTAAAATAGGTGACGCTTCATAGCAACATCATTTCCAGTATTGGCAGAAACAAACCTCCATATGACAAAATACACAATCAGTCCTCTCTCACGTACTTTTAGTGAAAGGTGTGTGTGTATGTGTGTGTGCATGCATGCTGAAAATGCTGGGCCATCAACCCACTTCAACAGATGGGAAGATTTGCTGGAGAAGGAAATGGCAACCGACTCCAGTACTCTTGCCTGGGAAATCCCATGGACAGAGGAGCCTGATGGGCTACAATCCATGGGGTTCTGTAGGAGTCGGACAAACTTAGTGACTAAACAATAACAACCCTTTCCCTTCAGAGCCAAGCATTAAGACCTACTAGAGGCAGGAATCCTCCACCTCACCATCACTAGGGTTTAAGGCAATTTAGGAAGTGTCAGCACTTTGGGGAACTCCGGTAAAGCGTCTGCCTGAAATGCGGGAGACCCGGGTTCAATCCTTGGGTTGGGAAGATCCCCTGGAGAAGGAAATGGCAACCCACTCCAGTACTCTTGCCTAGAAAATCCCGTGGATGGAGGAGCCTGGTGGGCTACCAGGCATGGGGTCACAAAGAGTTGGACTGAGCAAATTCACTTCACTCTACTTTTACAAATGTCAGGTGTTGCTTCAGAGGGGTCTCTGCAGTGTTGTAGACCCTAATAGTACAGATGCTTTTTTGATGGTCTGATTCCAAACCCATATTGTAATGCTTTTTTCTCAGGCTAGTTTAGAAATGCCCCCAACTAACTCCTGCACTGGCTATAGTGAATAATTAATTTGGCTGTCATTTGTAATCTCTTTGGAATTCTGTTTGGCCAGTAGGTGTCTCCTTAACCAGTCCAGACATCTTCCATGAGTTTGGTTTCCTAAAGAATGAGTTCTTAAAATGAACTCTTATGAACTGGAAAGCCTAATCTCACAAGCTTATACGATGCCTGAGTTTTCGGCAATTTCAGTCAAAATTTTAAGCTCCAGGCTTCTCTCTTCTTCCTCACCGTTTGGGAAGTATGGAGATGTCACCACCTATGTATTAATAGGTACCACTTTTAAAACAAGTTATACATGATCTATCTAAACCAGTCAATCCTAAAGGAAATCAACCCTGAATATTCATTGGAAGCACTCTTCTGAAGCTGAAGCTGTGATACTTTGGCCACTTGATGCGACGAGCCGACTCATTGGAAAAGACCCTGATGCTGGGAAAGATTGAAGGCAGGAGAAAAGGGTGACAGAGGATGAGATGACTGGATGGTATTACTGACTCTATGGACATGAGTTTGAGCAAACTGTGGGAGATGGTGAAGGACAGGGAAGCCTGTCATGCCGTAGCCCATGTGGTTGCAAAGAGTTAAGATACAACTTAGCGACGACAACTCATGGTCAGCAAAAGTGCATACTTTCCCCTTTATTTTCATGCCACTGTACACTTAATTAGATCCTTTTTTAGAAAAAAATTAATGTTTTCATGAGTATCCCTCAGATTTAGCTTGTAGCATGGAGGAATACATGGGAGCATGGAAGCAATGAGCCATTGTCTTCTGTGACAGTGGCCATTTACACTCAAAATCTTACCAGACAGATCGCTCTTCTTGTTACCAATTAGAACTAAAAGCAATTGTGCATAATTTAAAAATATTTTGAGATGCCTTATGAATAAATATCATTATGTAATAACATTAGAGGTCACCTTCTAACTGTAGTACTTGATATTCCACAAAGCATTTCTACATTGACCCATTATAACACAAGACACTGCACACTCCTTGTAACAGCAGAAGGCTTTCAAACTACAAAGTTTTGATTTCTTGAAAAACTAAGAGGCCATTTACTGTCATCAGTGATCAAAGTATTAGCTGAAATAGCTGAGACTTCACAACATGAATGAAATGATAATTCCTAGTGAATAGAGTGGGGCTTCCTAAGTGGTGCAATAGTAAAGAATCTGCTTGCCAAGCAGGAAGTGCAAGAGACGCATGTTCAATCCCTGGGTCAGGAAGATCCCCTGGAGAAGGAAATGGCAACTCACGCCAGTACTCTTGCCTGGGAAATCCCATGATCAGAGGAGCCTGGTGGGCTCAGTCCATGGGGTCGCAGAGTCACACACTACTGAGCACACCCACAATGAGCAGAAACTTGTGGATATAACAAATGTCAAAAAAGTTTCTCGACTTTCAAGCATAAATGCTGCCTTCTTGAAGTATCGCTTTCCTTCTGTTTAATACAGGTGTGTCCATGCTGCTCTGTCTTCTAAATAACTTCTCACAAAGCTTTTTCCTAAGGGAAGTCCCTGGTGGTCCAGTGGTTAGGACTCCATGCTTTCACTGCCAAGAGTGTGGGTTCAATCCTTGACTGGGGAACTAAAATCTTGAAAGCCTGGAGGTATGGCAAAAAAAAAAAAAAAAAAAAAAAATCCATAGTCACAGTTCTTCCCTGTTCATAAATAAAGGCAGAGAGCGGGTGTGGTTCTGGTATAAAGCAAAACCCATGCTGATTTGTAGTGGCAGAGTATACAGATGGTCGTTGATTTACAATGGTTAGACTTTTTGACTATCCCGTGAAAGAGATAGATATTCAGTAAAAGCCATATTTTGAATTCTGGATTTTGATCTGTATAAGAGGCAGTGCAGGCAGACCATGTGCGAGCATAGGGATTGTCAGTTTCCTGCTTAGTGAGCCTCTTGTAACAGGAAGAAGTGTCCTGCTACAGTTCAGTTCAGTCGCTCAGTCGTGTCCGACTCTTTGCGACCCCATGAATCACAGCACGCCAGGCCTCCCTGTCCATCACCAACTCCCGGAGTTCACTTAGTCACATCTATCGAGTCAGTGATGCCATCCAGCCATCTCATCCTCAGTCGTCCCCTTCTCCTGCCTCCAATCCCTCCCAGCATCAAAGTCTTCTCCAGTGAGTCAACTCTTCGCATGAGGTGGCCAAAGTACTGGAGTTTCAGCTTTAGCATCATTCCTTCCAAAGAAATCCCCAGGTTGATCTCCTTTAGAAAGGACTGGTTGAATCTCCTTGCAGTCCAAGGGACTCTCAAGAGTCTTCTCCAACACCACAGTTCAAAAGCATCAGTTCTTTGGTGCTCAGCCTTCTTCACAGTCCAACTCTCAAATCCATACATGACTACTGGAAAATCCATAGCCTTGACTAGACAGACCTTAGTCGGCAAAGTAATGTCTCTGCTTTTGCATATGCTGTCTAGGTTGGTCATAACTTTTCTTCCAAGGAGTAAGCGTCTTTTAATTTCACCATCTGCAGTGATTTTGGAGCCCCCCAAAATAAATTCTGACACTGTTTCCACATTTTCCCCATCTATTTCCCATGAAGTGATGGGACCAGATGCCATGATCTTCGTTTTCAGAATGTTGAGCCAACTTTTTCACTCTCCTCTTTCACTTTCATCAAGAGGCTTTTTAGTTCCTCTTTACTTTCTGCCATAAGGGTGGTGTCATCTGCATATCTGAGGTTATTGATATTTCTCCCGGCAATCTTGATTCCAGCTTGTGTTTCTTCCAGTCCAGCGTTTCTCACGATGTACTCTGCATAGAAGTTAAATAAGCAGGGTGACAATATACAGCCTTGATGTACTCCTTTTCCTATTTGAAACCAGTCTGTTGTTCCATGTCTAGTTCTAACTGTTGATTTCTGGCCTGCATACAGATTTCTCAAGAGGCAGGTCAGGTGGTCTGGTATTCCCATCTCTTTCAGAATTTTCCACAGTTCATTGTGATCCACACAGTCAAAGGCTTTGGCATAGTCAATAAAGCAGAAATAGATGTTTTTCTGAAACTCTCTTGCTTTTTTGATGATCCAGCAGATGTTGGCAATTTGATCTCTGATTCCTCTGCCTTTTCTAAAACCAGCTTGAACATCAGGAAGTTCATGGTTCACGTATTGCTGAAGCCTGGCTTGGAGAATTTTGAGCATTACTTTACTAGTGTGTGAGATGAGTGCAATTGTGTGGTAGTTTGAGCATTCTTTGGCATTGCCTTTCTTTGGGATTGGAATGAAAACTGACCTTTTCCCGTCCTGTGGCTACTGCTGAGTTTTCCAACTTTGCTGGCATATTGAGTGCAGCACTTCACAGCATCATCTTTCAGGATTTGAAATAGCTCTACTGGAATTCCATCACCTCAACAAAAGAGTCCGAAATGCAGTACTTGGATGCAATCGCAAAAACGACAGAATGATCTCTGTTCGTTTCCAAGGCAAACCATTCAATATCACAGTAATCCAAGTCTATGCCCCAACCAGTAACGCTGAAGAAGCTGAAGTTGAACGGTTCTATGAAGACCTACAAGACCTTTTAGAACTAACACCCAAAAAAGATGTCCTTTTCGTTATAGGGGACTGGAATGCAAAAGTAGAAGTCAAGAAACACCTGGAGTAACAGGCAAATTTGGCCTTGGAATACGGAATGAAGCAGGGCAAAGACTAATAGAGTTTTGCCAAGAAAATGCACTGGTCATAGCAAACACCCTCTTCCAACAACACAAGAGAAGACTCTACACATGGACATGACCAGATGGTCAACACCGAAATCAGATTGATTATATTCTCTGCAGCAAAAAATGGAGAAGTTCTATACAGTCAACAAAAACAAGACCAGGAGCTGACTGTGGCTCAGATCATGAACTCCTGCTACAGGGAGTCTCAATTAAATGCAGCAAGAGGAGGAAAAAAGAAATCCCTCATTTCACCATTAAAGCTGCACATGCTGCTGAACCTACTCTGGAACTTGGCACATTCTTAGACGGACTTAAGACATTTTCACAAGATATGAAGTGTAAGTGACCCAGAACTTGTAGAAAATTGAACTTGATAAACTAGTTCCACTGGGTGCATCAGAGAAATTGTAAGCAATACTTACATCATGCGATTTTTTTTAAGTTGTCATTTTACAAAGAGTACATGGAATTTTATTTCTTACAAATATTTACAGATATTTCACAAAATATATATGTTATAACCAAAATACATACAAATATTTCTTGTAGCTAATGTTGCCATTCACAAGCAAGAGCTTAAAGTGTGTTTTTCTAATTAAAAGATAATTTGCAAACAGAGATAGCATGACTGTCTATAACACTATATTAAATGCCAAAATTAAAGATAAACTGATGTAGTGATATTTTTACTCGTAAAAAAACAGGAAAGGTTTAAATCCCAGGTTATAGCACTAGCTGTTTTCTCTTTGAGGTTTCAAGACATTTTTACAGCATTTCTAGTGAAAGGGTTAGTGTGTCATGTCTGACTCTGCAACCCCTGTTGGGACTGTAGCCCACCAGGCCCCTCTGTCAATGGGATTCTCCAGGCTAGAATACTGGAGTGGGTTACCATTTCCTTTTCCAGGGGATCTTCCCAACCCAGGGATGCAACCCAGGTCTCCTGCATTGCAGGCAGATTCTTTACCGCCTGATCCACCACTATCAGGAATATAGAAAATGAATTATGAATAATGCAAAATACAAGTTCCACACGCATTCATGTAATTTCACTTTGCTTTCTGGATATTGGGTTCAGGGACATATTAAACTTTATATTGTTAATTTTTTTTTCAGTTAGAAAAAGTAAACGTAATAAAATTCATAATAAAAAATTCCTGCCAGTGCCTGGCCTGGAGCTCACTCCTTTGTCCTTATAAAGAGATGGAAAGTAAGTTGGGGAAAAGAATCCAAAGAATTCTACCAAAGCAAAAGCATTCATGTCTTCTCTAAAAATAGCATCTTGGGAAATGCCTGTCTCTGGCCTCACAAATTCAGTCCTGGTTTCTGCTCACAGGATAAAGTGGAAAAGAAACAGAGTCCAGAAATAGACTCACATGTATACAGTCACCTGATTTACAACAAAGGCACCGTTGCTGCTCAGTGCGGAAAGGACTGTCTTCTTTTTTAAGCTGTTTATTTCGTATTGGATTATAGCTGATTAACAATGTTGTGATAGTTTCAGGTACACAGCAAAGGGACTCAGCCACACATAGACATGCATCCATTCTTTCCCAAATTCCCCTCCCATCCGCTTGGCCACATAACATTGAGCAGAGTTCCCTATGCTGTACAGTAAGTCTTTATTGGTTGTTCATTTTAAATACAACAGTGTGTACATATCCACCCCAAACTCCCTAACTATCCCATCCCCCAGGTAACTGTAAGTTCCTTCTTACAGTTGTGAGTGGTCTTCTTAACAAAAGATCCTACATGCATCGTGGCCTTGAATGCAGATGATGCACAAAATCTATTTGAAGCATAAAAAAATATTTGAAATGGATCATAAAATTAAATGTAAAAGGCAAAACAATAAAACTTTTAGGAAAAACACTATAGAAAAATATCCTATTTTCTCCTCTAGGGAAGGACTGAAAAAAACCAATTAAAAGACATTGGATTTCATTGAAACTAAGAACTACTGTTCATGAAAAAACAAACAAAACTCTTAATTAGAGTAAAAGGCAAGTCACAGACTGAGAGAAGGTATTTACAATACCTACATCCAACAAAAGACTCATATCTAGATTATATAAAGAACTACAGAGCAATAAAGAAAAAGACAAAGTGATGTAAAAGTTAACAAAAGACTAGATGGGATCATCATAAGAGGATAACCAGTGGCCAATAATTGACTAATAAAGTGCTTAAATCATTAACCATCAGGAAAATGCAAGCCAAAACCACAATGAAGTGCCACTGCACACCCATTCCACTGGCTTAAATTCAAAAGACTAAGAAGTATTGACAAAGAAGTGGGACAATTGGAACTCATACCCTGGCTCAGATCATTAACTCCTTATTGCAAAATTCAGACTTAAATTGAAGAAAGTAGGGAAAACTACTGGACCATTCAGGTATGACCTAAATCAAATCCCTTATGATTACACAGTGGAAGGGACAAATAGATTCAAGGGATTAGATCTGATAGAGTGTCTCAAGAACTATGGACGGAGATTCCTAACATTGTACAGGAGGTGGTGATCAAAACCATCCCCAAGAAAAAGAAATACAAAAAGGCAAAACGGTTGTCTGAGGAGGCCTTACAAATAGCTGAGAAAAGAGAAGTGAAAGGCAAAGGAGAAAAGGAAAGATATACCCATCAGATATACCCATGCAGAGTTCCAGGGAATAGAAAACCTTCCTCAGTGATCAATGCAAAGAAATCAGTTCAGTTCAGTTCAGTCGCTCAGTCGTGTCCTACTCATTGCAACCCCATGGACTGCAGCACCCCAGGCTTCCCTGTCCATCGCCAACTCCCGGAGCTTGCTCAAACTCATGTCCATAGAGTCGGTGATGCCATCCAACCATCTCATCCTCTGTCATCCCCTTCTCCTCCTGCCTTCAGTCTTTCCCAGCATCAGGGTGTTTTCCAGTGAGTCAGTTCTTTGGGTCAGGTGGTCAAAGTATTGGGGCTTCAGCTTCAGCATCACTCCTTCCGATGAATATTCAGGACTGATTGGTTTGATCTCCTTGCAGTCCAAGGGACTCTCAAGAGTCTTCTTCAACACCACAGTTCAAAAGCATCGATTCTTCAGCGCTCACCTTCCTTTATGGTCCAACTCTCATGTCCATACATGACCAGTGGAAAAGCCACAGCCTTGACTAGACGGACCTTTGTTGACAAAGTAATGTCTCTGCTTTTTAATATGCTGTCTAGGTTTGTCAGCTTTTCTTCCAAGTAGCAAGCATTCTTTTAATTTCATGACTGCAGTTACTGCTTCTCCATCTTTGGCTGCAAAGAATATAATCAATCTGATTTCAGTATTGACCATCTGGTGATGTCCATGTGTAGACTCTTCTTTTGTGTTGTTGGAAGAGGGTATTTGCTATGACCAGTGCATTTCTCTAGGCAAAACTCTGTTAGTCTTTGCCCTGCTTCATTTTGTACTCCAAGGCCAAAGTTGCCTGTTACTGTATCTCTTGACTTCCTACTTTTGCATTCCAGCCCTCTTTAATGAAAAGGACATCTTTGGAGGGGGGTGTTAGTTCTAGAAGGTCTTGTAGGTCTTCATAGAACTGTTCAACTTCAGCTTCTTCAGCGTTACTGGTTGGGGCATAGACTTGGATTACTGTGATATTGAATGGTTTGCCTTGGAAATGAACAGAGATCATTCTGTCATTTTTAAGATTGCGCCAAGATTGCATTTCAGACTCTTTTTTGACTATGAGGGCTACTCCATTTCTTTTAAGCGATGCTTGCCCACAGTAGTAGATATAATTGTCATCTGAATTAAATCCACCCATTCCAGTCCATTTTAGTTCACTGATTCCTAAAATGTCGATGTTCACTCTTGCCGTCTCTTGTTTGACCACTTCTAGTTTACCTTGATTCATGGACTTAACATTCTGGGTTCCTATACAATATTGCTATTTACAACGTCGTACTTTACTTCCATCACCCGTCACATCCACAACTGGGCACTGTTTTCACTTTGGCTCCACCTCTTCATTCTTTCTGGAGTTATTTCTCCACTTTTCTCCAGTAGCATATTGGGCATCTACTGGCTGGGGGAGTTCACCTTTCAGTGTCATATCTTTTTGCCTTTTCATACTGTTCATGGGGTTCTCAAGGCAAGAATACTGAAGTGGTTTGCCATTCCCTTCTCTATGTTTTTTCAGAACTCTCCACCATGACTCGTCTGTCTTGGGTGGCCTTACACAGCATGGCTCATAGTTTCACTGAGTTAGACAAGCCAGTGGTCCATATGATCAGATTGGTTAGTTTTCTGTGATTGTGGTTTTCAGTCTGTCTGCCCTCTGATGGAGAAGGATAAGAGGCTTATGGAAGCTTCCTGATGGGAGAGACTGACTGTGGGGGAACCCAGGTCTTGATGGGCGGGGCCATGCTCAGTAAATCTTTAGTCCAATTTTCTGTTGATGGGTGGAGCCTATTCCCTCCCTGTTGTTTGATCTGAGACCAAACTATGGTGGAGGTAATGAAAATAATGGTGGCCTCCTTCAAAAGGTCCCCTGCATGCACTGCCACACTCAGTACTCCTGACCCAGCAGCAGGCCACCACCGACCCACGGCTTCACTGGAGACTCCTGGACATTCACAGGCAAGTTTGGGTCAGTCTCTTTTGGGGTCACTGCTCCTTTCTCTTGGGTCCTGGTGCTCACAAGTTTTCATTTGTGCCCTTTAAGAGTCTGTTTCCCCAGTCCTATATAAGTTCTGTAATCAAATCCCATTGTTCTCCAAAGTCAAATTGTTTTGGAGTTCACAGTCCTTTTGCCAGATTCCCAGGTTGGGAAATTTGTTATGGGTCCTAGAACTTTCTTAACAGTGCAAGAATTTCTTTAGTATAATTGTTCTGCAGTTTGTGGGTCATCCGCTTGGCAGCTCTATGGTGGGGTTAATGGCAACCTCCAAGAGGGCTTATGCCACAGGCTGTGTGGCCAGATAGCTTCACCCAGAGCCCCTGCCCCTGCGGCAGGCCACTGCTGATCTGTACCTCCACAGGAGACTCAAACACAGGTCTGACTCAGTCTCTGTGTGGTCTCTGTGTCCTGGTGTGCACAAAGTTTTGTTTGAGTCTTCCAAGCATCTCTGGCGGGTCTGGGGTTTGATTCTAAATGTGATTTTGCCCCTTCTACTGTCTTGCTTGGGCTTCTCCTTTGGCCTTGGATGTCAGGTATCTTTTTTTGGTGGGATCCAACATTATCCTGTTGATGGTTGTTTAGCAGCGAGTTGTAATTTTGGAGTTCTCACAGGAGAAGATGAGTGCATAACCTTCTACTCCACCATCTTGCCAGTAAGGCAAGAAATAGATGGAAAACAATAGAATGGGGAAGACTAGCGATCTCTTCAAGAAAATTAGAGATACCAAGGGAACGTTTCATGCAAAGATGGGCACAATAAAGGACAGAAACGGTATGAGCCTAACAGAAGCAGAAGATATTAAGAAGAGGTAGCAAGAATACACAGAAGAGCTATATAAAAAAATCTTACTGATCTAGATAACCACGATGGTGTGATCACTCACTAACGCCAGACATCCTGGAATCCAAAGTCAAGTGGGCCTTAGTAAGCATCACTATGAACAAAGCTAGTGGAGGTGATGGAATTCCACCTGAGCTGTTTCAAATCCTAAAAGATGATGCTGTGAAAGTGCTGCACTCAATATGTCAGCAAATCTGGGAAACTCAGCAGTAGCCACAGGACTCACAAAGGTCAGTTTTCATTCCAATCCCAAGAAAAGCAATGCCAAAAAATGTTCAAACTACTGCACAATTGCACTCATCTCACACGCTAGCAAAATAACGCTCAAAATTCTCCAAGCTAGGCTTCAGCAACACATGAACCGTGAACTTCCAGATGTTCAAGCTGGATTTAGAAAAGGCAGAGGAACCAGAGATCAAATTGCCAGCATCCATTGGATCATAGAAAAAAGCAAGAGAGCTCCAGAAAAACATCTACTTCTGCTTTATTGATTACGCCAAGCCTTTGACTGTGTGGATCACAACAAACTGTGGAAAATTCTTCAAGAGATGGGAATACCAGACCACCTTACCTGCCTCCTGAGAAACTTGTGTGCAGGTCAAGAAGCAACAGTTAGAACTGGACATGGAACAACGAACTGGTTCCAAATTGGGAAAGGAGTATGTCAAAGCTGTATATTGTCACCCTGCTTATTTAATTTCTATGCAGAGTGCATCATGTGAAACGCTGGGCTGGATGAAGCACAAGCTGGGATCAAGATTGCCAAGAGAAATATCGATAACCTCAGATACACAGATGATACCACTCTTATGGCAGGAACTAAAGATCTTGATGAAAGTGAAAGTAAAACTCAACATTCAAACAACAAAGATCATGGCAGCCGGTCCCATCACTTCATGGCAAACAGATGGTGAAACAATGGAAACAGTGAGATAATTTGTTTTCTTGGGCTCCAAAATCACTGCAAATGGTGATTGCAGCCATGAGATTAAAAGATGCTTGCTCCTTGAAAGAAAAGTTATGACCCACCTAGACAGCATATTAAAAAGGGGAGACATTACTTTGTGGACAAATATTCATCTAATCTAATCTATGGTTTTTCCAGTAGTCATATATCAGTGTGAGAGTTGGACCATAAAGAAAGCTGAGCACTGAAGAATTGGTGCTTTTTGAACTGTGGTGGGTGTTGAAGAAGACTCTTGAGAGTCCCTTGGACTTCAAGGAAATCAAACCAGTCAGTCCTAAAGGAAATCAGTCCTGAATATTCACTGGAAGGACTGATGCTGAAGCTGAAGCTCCAATACTTTGGCCACCTGATTTGAAAAGAAGAGCCAACTCATTGGAAAAGACCCTGATGCTGGGAAAGATTAAAGGCAGGAGGAGAAGGGGACGACAGAGGACAAGATGGTTGGAGGGCATCACCAACTCAATGGATAAGAGTCTGAGCAAGCTCCAGGAGTAAAGGACAGGGAGTCCTGGTATGCTTCAGTCCGTGGGGTCACAACTGAACAACAGCAACAACCTTGTTGGGGGGAGAAGTGGGGAAGGGGTTTGAAAACACGGCAGGATCCTTTGAAAGTACACTCTTCCTTACTGGCATGGCAATCTCACCCTTGTGTGTGTTAGTCACTCAGTCATGTCTGTCTCTGAAACCCCATGGACTGTAGCCCACCAGGCTCCTCTGTCCATGGGATTTCCCAGGCAAGAATACTGAAGTGGGTTGCCATTCCTACTCCTGGGATCTTCGCAACTGAGGGATCGAACCTGGGTCTCCTGCATTGGCAGGCTGATACTACTGTCTGAGCCACCAGGGAAGCCCAATCTCACCCTTAGGATTTATCCAAGAATAATGAGTGTGTATGTTTATTCAAAGATGCACAAAATAATGTAAATAGATAAAAC
This sequence comes from Budorcas taxicolor, assembly GCF_023091745.1. Taxonomy (NCBI): domain Eukaryota; kingdom Metazoa; phylum Chordata; class Mammalia; order Artiodactyla; family Bovidae; genus Budorcas; species Budorcas taxicolor. Next base: position 34,884,188 of record NC_068923.1, on the reverse strand, counting down.
CTGGAAACAATCAAAATGTTTTTTCCATTTAACATTTTTCAACATTTATCCGTTTTTCAATAAGAAATGGATAAATCAATCATGGTATATTCACACAGTGGTATGTGCCCGCCAGGGTCCTCTGTCCCAGGGGATTCTCCAGGCAACAGTACTGGAGTGGGTTGCCATGCCCTCCTCCAGGGGCTTTTCTCAACCTGGAGATTGAACCCAGGTCTCTCTCATTGCAAGTGGATTCTTTACTGTCTGAGCCCCAGGGAAGCTTAAGAATACTGCATTGGGTAGCCTATCCCTTCTCCAGGGGAACTTCCTGACCCAGAAATTGAACCAGGGTCTCCTGCATTGCAGGCAGATTCTTTATCAGCTGAATTACCCAGGAAGCCCACAGTAGAATATTACATAGCATCTTAAAAGAATGAGCTGTTGGTACACATAACATAAAGAAATATCGTAGAAATAACAATGAATTAAAATGACAGATATAAAAGATTACATATGAATGATTCCATTTAAATGAAGTTCAAGTATGACCAAATTAAAATATACACACTGCTTTATTTAAAAGGGATGGGATGACCATGTATCTCTGGATATATGACCTGCAGTGGGATTGCTGGCTCCTGTGGTAACTGTATTTTTAGTTTTTAAGGAGCCTCTATACTATTCTCCACTGTGGTTGTACCACCTACATTGGTTTACCTTCCCATGTGTTTACATTCCCGCCCTCTCCATCATTTACTGTCTTTAGACTTCTGGATGATGGCCGTTCTGACTGGTGCAAACTGATATTTCATTGTAGTTTTGATTCACATTTTGTTATTTATTAGCGACGTAGAACATCTTTTCATGTGCCTGTTGGCCTTTGGTATGAAGTCTGATGCAGTTTTAGGCAACAGAACTCTTGGTCCCTGTCTTCTTACAAGATAAACATGCTTGAAGCTGCTGCTGCTAAGTCGCTTCAGTCGTGTCCCAGGCTCCTCTGTCCCTGAGATTCTCCAAGCAAGAACACTGGAGTGGGTTGCCATTTCCTTCTCCAATGCATGAAAGTGAAAAGTGAAATGGAAGTCGCTCAGTCGTGTCCAACTCTTAGTGACCCCATGGACTGTAGCCTACCAGGCTCCTCCATCCATGGGATTTCCCAGGCAAGAGTACTGGAGTGGGGTGCCATTGCCTTCTCCAAAACATGCTTGAAGAGGGGAACTCAAAGCAAGAAAATGGGAAGGCTCTGCTTTCTTATTGCTGGCACTTTAAAGCATGTGCAGCCTGTGGTTAACAATATGCCATAAAAACTGGGCTCAGGACAGATGACCTGTCCAATTTTGAAACTTAAATTAAATGATATAGTGTGTAGCCTAGGAGGAGTGTGCATGAAAGAGAATGGCAGATCCATATCTTTGATGATGGAGAAAGGACAAGAAGTTGGGGTGGTTTAATTTGTGTTTTTAAAGCAGCTCCCTCCCCGCATTGAGGGGCCTCCTTGGTCACTGTCTGGGTGCCTGGTAGCACCGGTGGAAGCCCACAAAATGCCCCTCGCTGGCATCTCCTGCCTTAACCCTGGACAAGACCTCCAGCATCTCTCCCTGCCCTCAGCTAAACCCATCACCCAAGCCCGCAACGCACCCCAGGGACAAGCAAAATCCCAGATCTTTCTAAAGCATCAGAGGAACTAGGCCAGTTTAGCCAAAGCAACACACTTCATACATGTAGTCAGAGGAGACAGCTACCTTGCTTGAAAAAAAAAAAAATCAACCTAGTTTCTCACCCAAAATAACATCTAGATGAACTGAGGATAGAAAATGTGCTGCTGCTAAGTCACTTCAGTCGTGTCCAACTCTGGTGACCCCATAGACGGCAGCCCACCAGGCTCCTCTGTCCCTGGGATTCTCCAGGCAAGAACACTGCAGTGGTTGCCGTTTCCTCCTCCAGGGCATGCATACATATTCAGTTGCTTCAGTCGTGTCCGACTCTGTGTGACGCTATGGACAGCAGCCCACCAGGCTCCTCTGTCCACGGGATTCTCCAGGCAAGAATACTGGAGTGGGTTGCCATTTCCTTCTCCAATAGAAAATGTAAACGCCATTTAAATACAAGCTCAGTGATACAGTTAAATGTTTGTCACCACCTGGAAGGGGGAGACTTTCTAATCTTACAGAAAAGAAATTATAAAAGGAAGAGAAAAAGATAAACTTGTCTGTGCTAATGAAAAAGTCTCTTCAGTGACTGGAATAACCAAAATAAAATGGCCAACAGCTCACAAAGAAATATTATTTCTACAACTATGATGAAGGCTTACTATTTTATACAATTTGAAATAATTACAAATTAATAAGAAAGTTTCTGAGATCATCACATGACTGAGCTCAATTACTACAACAGATGCCAAGAAATTTTCTAAACAAACTGGAACCTGTTTTATTTTTTAAGTTTTGCAAAGAGGGTATCAAATGAGAAGGGCGAAACTAAAACTGTCCGTGTGTGTGCTAAGCTTCTTCATTCATGTCCAACTCTTTACAGCCCTTTGCACAATAGCCAACCAGGCTTCTCTCTCCATGGGATTTTTGAGGCAAGAATACTGGAGTGGGTAACCATTCCCTTCTCCAGGGGAGCTTCCCAAGTCAGGGATTGAACCCACATCTCATTATGTGCCTGCATTGGCAGGCAGGCTGTTTATCACTGTTCATCACTAGCGCCACCTGGGAAGCCCGAAAATGTTCTCTGTGGCCTAAATTACAGATTGTTTCCTCTGCTGCTGCTGCTGCTAAGTCGCTTCAGTCATGTCCGACTCTGTGCGATCCCATAGACGGCCTCTACCAGTTGCCTTAATAATTTAATTCCACCTACTTAATAGTTTAATTCCATCCACATCTTGGTGGATTTTAATTTGTCTTCCAAGAGAATTCAGCTTTTCAGAAGCATTGAAATTGTTCTATCACAATGTTTAGTTTTATTTCTGTTTGTGACTTTGAAACCTTTGATGATCATTCTTTGTTATAGATGGATCCAAGCCTGCCCTTCACCTACCATTTTTTTTCTTGTTTCCTCCTTCTATGCTGTGTGTTTCCGTTTAGTGTTTTAGAGCTACCTACTTCATGAACATGCTAGTCATATCACGTACGGATGCTTGTGGGAACTCTCAGGGCTCTGAGCCTGAATTTGGAGAGCAAAAAGTGTAACTATTGTTATTCAGTCATTCAGTCATGTCTGACCCTTTGTGACCTCATGGACTGCAGCACACTAGGCTTCCCTGTCCTTTCCTATTTTCCAGAGTTTGCTCAAACTCATGTCCATTGAGTCGGTGATGCCATCCAATCATCTCATCATTTGTCACCCCTTTCTCCTCCTGCCCTCAATCTTTCCCAGCGTCAGGGTCTTTTATAATGAGTCGGCTCTTTGCATCAGGTAGCCAAAGTATTGGAACTTCAGCGTCAGTCCTTACAATGAATATATTCAGGGTAGATTTTTCTTTAGGATTGACTGGTTTGATCTCCTTGCTATCCAAGGGACTCTCAAGAGTCTTCTCCAACACCACAGTTCGAAAGCATCAATTCTTTGGTGCTCAGCCTTCTTTATATTAAAAAAAGTATAATTAACTACCTTAATAAATTCAGCAGTATTGGGTCAATCTTGTCAAACTTGGATTTCTTTCTTTTCTTTTTTTTGGCCACATCATATGGCACGAGGAATCTTAGTTTCCCAACCAGGAATCGAACCCACTTCCCGTGAGTGAAAGCATGGCATCCTAACCACAGGACTGTCAGGGAATTCCCTTCTCAAACTTGGATTAATCTGTCCAGGACCAGTTGTTTGGGCAGAGCCCTTGAGAAGTTTTGGGAAACTATCCTTTTTGAAGCAGCCAATGTTCTGAACTTACAGGAACAGCCATTACAGGCCTGTGTGCTGAGCTCCTGTGACTGACTTTCCCGGGTGTCAGGCACTGTAGTAAATGTCCTGGGTGACTCCGCCCAGGCTGCCCTGTTTGCTCTGTCCTTGGAAATTTAGTCCTTGGTGTCTTCTTCCAAAGTCAGCTTGTCTCGGTGCGCTCACTGGCTGCCACCTCCCTGAGGAAGGAGGCCTGGAAGGCAGAGGTGGTTTGCAGTCCGCCCCTATGGTCCAGGACTTCCCTGGTGGCTCAGATGGTAAAGCGTCTGCCTGCAATGCAGGAAACCCGGATTCGATCCCTGGGTTGGGAAGCTCCCCTGGAGAAGAAATGGCAACCCACTCCAGTATTCTTGCCTGGAGAATTCCATGGATGGAGGAGCCTGGTGGGCTACAGTCTATGGGGTCTCAAAAGAGTCAGACACAACTGAGCGACTTCACTTTCTTTCACTTTTCCCATGGTCCAGCTCACTGTGGCCATGGGCCACACCTCCAGAAAGGGGTCCCTGAGTTTAAACATCACAGACGCCTGTGCTTACCTTCTGTGGCCAAAGCAGGCTGTGTGTGTGCAAGGCTAACACTGAACGCATCCAAGGAACGTCTGTTTTCTACATGTCCTGTGTTGTTCATGAGCAATTTTTAAATTACCATATGTTTAAGACTAAAGTTCTTTTTTAAAGTAATTTTATTTATTATTTTTATTCACTATTTATTTCTGGCTGTGCTGGGTCTCTGTTGCTGCGAGGGCTTTCCTGTAGTTTCAGTGAGTGGGGTGCTTTCTTGTTTTGGAGCACAAGTCCCAGGGCTTCTTTAGCTGTAGCGCATGGGCTTGGTTGTACTGGTAGTAGAAATAATGGCTAGACATCTAGTGTACAAGGATAACATCACAGTTGAATGATATTTTCATACAAGATTATATTTAGTTCTTCCAAGACTGGCGTTTTTTTAAAAATTCTAATTTCTTCTAAAAGCCTGAGGATAAACTTACAAAAAAAAGGCCTTATTAACATTATTAACATTCTGAGGTATGTTAATCTGGAGGTACAAAGAGGCCTCAACACAAATTGCTGCCGATGTCAGGAAAAATAAAAAGCTCAGGTATTAGCGATGGAAACAATATCCCGTGACTGAGAGGTGCCTTCAGTGATGGTGATTTCACACCCAAACCCTAACCCTACTCCTAACTGAGCAGTCTAAACTCCTCTAATAGTACAATAAGGACACAGATAAGTGAAAGGACATTTAGATTTTGAGTGACACACTTAGGAAACGAATATTATTACTGACCATCTGCTCCTGTAAAATATGCCTGGACGTGTTTCCTAGTGGCAGAAGGTGAGACTAGGCACAATCTCAGAATTGTCAGGGATGGTCCCACTGAAAACAACAATCACCATCTTGCCAAAGTGAGTGTGGTGTTTCCATGATGGGTAACCAAATTTACGATGTTGTTTTCTCTCGTCTGCTTGATACCGATGAGTACCGGTTACAAAGGTGGCAATTGCTTTAATAATTAGGGCACCAAAACAGCATATGAAATTAACCTTGTTTCTTTGAATTTGGCTACTATTTACATGCAGAGTGCAGCAAGTCTCTTTATCCTACATCTAAATTCAAATCTCTTTGAGCTGAGGAATAATGTATGAAAAATCTAACACAAACATGTAATTTTTTCAACTCTTCAGATTTTATTCATGCAATAGATATTTGACGGAGTTCTTCCTGCAGTGAATGACTTAAAATCTATTCTCTTCATTAGCAGGCAACTTCCTCGGAAAGTCAAAATTTAATAGATGATATCTTTGAATGGCATATGAGTTTTTCCATTGTGATTTGGATACAAAGCATGAATTCAAACATTTGCATGCCTCCAGTGTTCTAAAATTCAAGCCTATTATTAATCATCAACGTTGTTGTTCAGTGGCTCAGTCATTTCCAACTCTTTGTGACCTCATGGACTGCAGCAGGCAAGTCTCCTCCGTCCTTCACTATCTCCCGAAATTTGTACAAATTCATGTCCATGGAGTCGGTGATGCCATCCAACCATCTCATCCTCTGTCGCCCCCTCTCCTCCTGTCCTCAATCTTTCCCAGCATCAGGGTCTTTTCCAATGAGTCCGCTTTTCACATCAGGTGGCCAAAGTATTGGAGCTTCAGCTTCAGCAACAGTCCCTCCAGTGAATATTCAGGGTTGATTTCCTTTAGGATTGACTGGTCTGATCTCCTTGTAGTCCAAGGCACTCTCAAGAGTCTTCTCAAACACCACAGTTCAAAAGCATCCATAGAGTTGTATAAAATCATAAGCTATCAGAGGCTGCCATAGCCATCATTATGAAAACCTGAAACAATGCTTCAGGTTAGTAGTGTATACGAATTTCCTAGAGCTATCCACCTGATGTTTGCATTGCTCCAGAGAGGGAAAAAGTTACTGCCACTCAGGACAGAGCTGAAAGTGTGTAAATCTTTACTCTGAAAGTGATGTCTGAACAGATCAGAGGAATGAATGTCTCAACCCTCAGTGCTGAGGTTTCCGGGCAGGGCGAGAGATGCAGGAACACCTGTCCAGGGCGATGGAAGGAATAAGGCTGCTCAGCAACGACATGGCTCAAGGGACAGGAACACTATCCTCACTCCATACATGTTTAATCTCCCCAGAGAATTGCAGATGAGAAGCAGAGCAGAGAAGGACATTCTTCTCAGGTGAGATGTCCATGGCATGACCATGGGATTTACCTGTGAAGGAGACGAGGCTGGGGTGAAGATGTCCTCTGTGGGGGACTTGCAGGTCAGCTTCTGGCCCCGGGCTGGGAGGGAAGGACCAGCCCGCAGACACCCCAGAAAGACACCGAGCAGCTGGGAGGACAAGACCGGCCGTAAAATAGAGAGTAGCTAATTCCCTCATAAAACTGTCAAAACCCCCCTTTTGGGACAGTTGGGTTTAAGTAATCATATTAATCACCCTCGTGAGATTTACATGGAGGTTAGCAGATACATAAGGTCCCTTTTTTCCTTAAAGGGTTTGGATTGGTTTTATAGTTAAGACTGCTTAAGAAGATAGAAGATGGAACTTTAAACAAACTTTTACAGTAGGTTTAACGAGCACAGCATCCCCGGAGGGCTGGAGATCTTCCCCCTAACCGTGTTCTCAGCCCAACCATCAACCTCACTCAGAAAACATTCATTAATTTAACTGGTGGCACTGAGTCCATTCATAAGAGATAAACCATCCCATGAATGGTTAATTTAAAGCCATAAATAATATTTCTATCTATATACCACAAATAATATTTTTTAGTTTTTTTAAGGTAAATAAGTATTCTTTCTGCTGCGAAATAAAACTAGAAACAGCAAGTAAATTGATAGTAGTCCTTTGAGGCAGTAAAAGTCATTTCCCTCATTGTTCTTGTCATTTTTAAGCATTTTAATTTAAATAGAGGGTAGTATTTTCTTCAGGAGGCTCAAGTAACAAGAATGAATCTCCTTCATTGCTAAGGATGACAATCAATGAGTTTGTTTATGACTTGTAATAACAAAGAGAATTTATATGAATTCTTTTGGTTGAAATAAAATTGCTCCCCTGTATCTTGATTTCAGAGAACTCTTCCAGTTTATGGCCTCCATAAATGTGAAAGTGTGACGTGTTAGTTGCTCAGCTGTGTTTGACTCTTTGTGACTCCATGGACTGTAGCCCACCAGGCTCCTCTGTCCACGGGATTTACCAGGCAAGAATACTGGAGTGGGTTGCCATTCCCTTCTCCAGGGGTTCTTCCCAACCCAGGGACAGAACCCAGTCTCCTGCATTGCAGGCAGGTTCTTTACCATCTCAGCCACCAGGGAAGCCCTGATGGGCGTGATTTCGGAGAAACCCCACAGTTGGAAGAGTGGAGACAGAGAATTCTAGCTGAGGGAGCTCCTTCAACTAAAACTGTTGTGAAAGCAGCAGAGAAAGCTCAGAGAGCCGGGAAGGGCCTTGGAGGCTGAAGGAAAACACAATAAAGGGATGAAAAGTGAAATCAGGCATTTTTGGCAATTTATTGCCTTTCTGGTCTAATCATCTGTCCAGAAATTAAGTCACCACTGCCACCTAATGGTGAATAAGCTGCCCATTCTAACCTCGTCCTGCACAGAAACAGGCTGGGAGGAATCCTGTTGATCTCTCTCACTTGCTCCAATCAGCCCACCCCCAAATATGTATTGAGCTCCATTCCGAGTAACCAGCGGAGTGAAAAGTAAATGCCCCGTCTTCAGGCTGGAAAAATTGAAGACATGGTTTAAGAGATAATATATGCAAGACAGCTGACTGCTCACCTGTTTCAGTGCAACGTGAGGTCCCAGGAGGAGAATTGGAAGGGACTAATTTAGCTTGGCTGCTTATTTAACTTCAGTGCAGAGTACATCATGAGAAACGCTGGGCTGGAAGAAGCACAAGCTGGAATCAAGATTGCCAGGAGAAATACCAATAACCTCAGATATGCAGATGACACCACCCTTATGGCAGAAAGTGAAGAGGAACTCAAAAGCCTCTTGATGAAAGTGAAAGAGGAGAGTGAAAAAGTTGGCTTAAAGTGCAGCATTCAGAAAACGAAGATCATGGCATCTGGTCCCATCACTTCATGGGAAATAGATGGGGAAACAGTGGAAACAGTGTCAGACTTTATTTTTTGGGCTCCAAAATCACTGCAGATGGTGATTGCAGCCATGAAATTAAAAGACGCTTACTCCTTGGAAGAAAAGTTATGACCAACCTAAATAGCATATTCAAAAGCAGAGACATTACTTTGCCAACAAAGTTCTGTCTGCTCAAGGCTATGGTTTTTCCAGTGGTTGTGTACGGATGTGAGTTGGACTGTGAAGAAAGCTGAGCACCAAAGAATTGATGCTTTTGAACTGTGGTGTTGGAGAAGACTCTTGAGAGTCCCTTGGACTGCAAGGAGATCCAACCAGTCCATTCTGAAGGAGATCTTGGTGTTCTTTGGAAGGACTGATGCTAAAGCTGAAACTCCAATACTTTGGCCACCTCATGCGAAGAGTTGACTTACTGGAAAAGACTCTGATGCTGGGAGGGATTGGGGGCAGGAGGAGAAGGGGACGACAGAGGATGAGATGGCTGGATGGCATTACTGACTCGATGGACATGAGTCTGAGTGAACTCCAGGAGTTGGTGATGGACAGGAAGGCCTGGTGTGCTGCGACTCATGGGGTCGAAAAGAGTCGGACATGACTGAGCGACTGAACTGAATTTAGCTTGTCACTGGCTGAGAGGGTGGTGGTAGGTGGTCCACACAGAAGTGACGCGCACAGAGGAAGCTTTACACGGGGTCTGAAGAGGGGCTCCCAGGTCCAGTGTGCCCAAGACAGCCATCAGCCTCACATGTCAGTGGCATTCCTACCAAACAGGCTTGAGAGTTAATTGAGGAATCTTAAGGAGAGGAACCAACCTCTCCCTTCTCTAAAGTGTCCGTCGCTCAGTTGTGTCCAACCTTTTCTGAGCCCATTGACTGTAGCCCACCAGGCTTCCCGTCCATGGGATTTCCCAGGCAAGAATACTGGAGTGGGTTGCCATTTCCTTCTCCAGGGGATCTTCCAGGCCCAGGGATTAAACCTGGGTCTCCCACATTGCAGGCAGATTCTTTACTGTCTGAGCCACCTGGGAAGCCCAGCAGACACTATTTGCAGGCAAGAGCCTGCTATGGCCACTTCCTCAAAAGGAGATCAGTCTCATCCAAAGAAATGGAAACATTGTTCACATCGCCAGCAGAGGACTGAAAATTGTTCTTGCTGAACTACAGGATCGCATAGCAGCTGGCCTCTGGCCATCCTGGGATTTCTAGATTTGTATTTATTTTAAAGGAGACTAAAATTAAGTCGAGCTTAATTGTGGGTGGGTGAGTGTGTAAGTGGGTTATTCCTGATATGCAGGGAGGGACCAGAGGCTTGGGGAGAGTGAGGTACCCTAAAAGTCACACGCCTATGAAGTGTAGAGCTGGGATATGCATCCAGGTAGATTCCCTGGGGAGCCCATTTCCTAGAAATGCCACGTTAGACTCTATCTTATAGTCTACTTCTTCTTCTTCTTTTTATTTAAGCTCTTAACAGTTAAAAAAATTTTTTTTATTTATTTTATTTTTGGTCGCACTGGGTCTTTGTTGCTGCATGGGGTTTCTCTAGTTGTGGCACGTGGGGGCTGCTCTTTGCTGCAATGTGCAAGCTACTCTAATTGCAGATTATGGGCCCTAGGGCATGTGGGCTGAGCCTACAGTGTGTGGACTGAGCCTACAGTGTGTAGGCGCGGTAGTGGTCACTCCTGGGCCCTAGAAACAGGCTCAGTAGTTGCGGCCCGCGGGGCTTAGCTGCTCTGAGGTATATGGGATCTTCCCAGATCAGGGATCAGACCTGTGTTCCCGCATTGGCAGGTGGAGTCTTATCCACTGTCCCACCAAGTATGTTTTGCTTGAGTTAACTGCAGCTACTCCCTGCTGGTACCATGCATGACCTGTGACTAATGTTTATTGCTTCAAGTCCAGTCTAACAGATACTATGTTGCTTCTCCTTCAAGATCAGAGTGCTGTCTTATACTTCATTTTGCTCTGTGTGACATTGCACATTATAAAAGTTTATTAAATGCTTTCAAATTCCAACCTTTTACTTGGTTTGAATTATTCTCAATCACTTGGATGGTTTATGTGCACGCAGCACAGGACATAAACACTTTCAGAGTTTGTAATGCTTCTAACGTTCGCCTAAGAGCATCGCAATTGGTTTCTGTGTCTTTGTATCTATGTATCTCAGCTCAAAAGTATGAACAGAGCTCATGATGATGCCCTTGCTAGAGAATTATAAGTACTGTCTTTGTCCTCCCACTTTATTTAAGTATGCCACTTAGCTGATTCAGAATCATAAAAGTGACATAAAGGTGCCTCAGACTAAACACTTGTGAGAGGAGGCACACAAATTAAGCTTTTCATAATTCTGGCATCATTTAGTAACATCTTTAAAGAGCCCCATGTGTTCAGAGTGGTGGCTACTTAGGACAGCACGGTCACATGTGTTTGTATGTCCTCAGAGAAGCATCTTGTGAGGTCCACTCTGTTGCCTCCTTCGATGGAGACCATTTGCAGGCAGTCAGGAAGCCTATGTCACCCAGGAGAATCACGTGGTACCAATATACAGGGTAATTCTCTTCTGGCCTTGCCTTGATTTTAGAGGTATGTATGGGGACTTCCATGGGGGTCCAGGGGTTAAGAATCCACCTTGCAATGCAGGGGACATGGTTCGATTTCTGGTCCGGGAAGATTCCCACATGCTGCAGAGCAACAAAGCCTGTGCCGCAGCTACTGAGCCTGTGCTCCAGAGCCCAGGAGCCACAGCTACTGAAGCCCGCACACAAAGAACCTGCGCTCTGCAACTAGGAAGCCACAGCATTGAGAAGCCCGCACACTGCAAGGAGGAGTAGCCCTTGCAGAAGGCTTGTGTGGAGCAACAGAGAGTGACTGCAACAAAAAATTAATAATAATAAAAATAAAGGTATGTATGGGCAAGATATTTAGAGAGACCTGAGAGAAATCACAGAGAGAAAGCAATTTTCCAATATCCCTAGACCTATACGTCTTTCCTTTATTTTGTTGCTGTGCTATGTGCTAGGCTGTAAGTTGTTTTTTGTTCCAAAGATAATAAGAAATATGGAATACTTGCCAATCAGCAGATGGACAAAAAGCCTGGTGTTACCTGTCTGCTCATTCTGACTCTGTGATGGTAAATGAGATTGGCTGTCACATTTATCACAGGCTATGGATTCTTTGTCTTACTTTCCTGATATTTTGTGTAGAGATAAGGAGGGAGGAGAAGGGGAGGACAGAGGATGAGATGGTTGGATGGCATCACCTACTCAATGGACATGGGTGTGAGTAAACTCCGGGAGTTGGTGATGGACAGGGAAGCCTGGCATGCTGCAATCCATGGGGTCGCAGAGTCGGACACAACTGAGCGACTGAACTGAAAGATTTTGTGTTGTACATTGTTTTACTGTAGTGTCTTTGTCCATAATGTAACTCACTAATGCCAAAGCTTGTTAATTATAAACATTGCTGAAATGGTTGACAGAAACTGCATGTTGTCACAAAGCTAGTTTGTTGTAGGATATTTAGTCATAAATATGCCTCTTACTTATTCATTTGGTATAAATCACCTTACTGATATTCTCCTTTTTCTCTCCCTTGTCCTGCTATATAATTGCATGAATCACAGCAAAAACTCTGAAGGGTTGGTAGATAAAAAGAAAAGTGTGCATGTGTTAGTCGCTCAGTCGTGTCCGATTCTTTGCAACCCCATGGACTGTAGCCCACCAGGCTCCACTGTCCAAGGAATCTTCCAGGCAAGAATACTAGAGTGGATTGCCATTCCCTTCTCCAGGGGATTGTCCCAAGCCAGGGATCAAACCTGGGTCTCCTGCATTGCAGGAGGATACTTCCAACATATTTGCAGAATATGTTGTCTATTACTCAATTCAAACTGTATTTGTATTGAATGAAGTTTAGGTCAAGTCCGACAGTAAAATATTATGTAACAGTCTTAAAGTCTAAAGTATGTGTGTGTACAGAATTCCATTAATATAGGCAGGAAAAAACTATGAAAGAAATTGAGTTGTATAAGAGATTATAGTTAAAAAGAGAAAGGTGAGTGTGAAATGTAATACACCTAGTTCTACAGAGAAATGAGCTTGAAAGCTTTTGTTTCTATAGGAAGGGGCTTGGGTCCATAAGGCTTCCCTAGAAGCTCAGCTGGTAAAGAATCTGCCCGCAATGCAGGAGACCCCGGTTCGATTCCTGGGTTGGGAAGATTTCCTGGAGAAGGATAGGCTACCCACTCCAGTATTCTGGTCTAGAGAATTCCATGGACTGTATAGTCCATGGGATTGCAAAGAGTTGGATATGACTTAGTGACTTTCACTTCACTGGGTCCACAAACTCCATGACATGCTTTGTCTTGGAAGTTCTCCCAGATTTTTGTGTTCCCTGAATTCAAAACTGAATTGAGGTCCTGAATTTCTAACAGACAACCCTGAATCAGTAATTTCAGCTGATCTGAAGTAGGACTTCTATTCACTTTCATCAAAAAAACAACCTTGTTATAAAAAAAGGTACAAAATACATATAGAGATGATGATTTTAAGTTTACATTATTGATCATTTTGGGGAAGTGTAGCAACGAGTTTTTCAATTGTGCCTTTTACTTAATCTTTTTTCTTTTATTTTGGTCATAGTGTATAGCTTGCAGGTGGGATCTTACTTCCCTAACTAGAGATTGAACCTGGGCCCTTGGCAGTGAAAGCTCTGAGTCCTAACCACTGGACAACTAGTGCCTTTTGAAATCTATCTTTTAAAAATGTTTGAGAGCATGAATAGCCAAAACAATATAAAGAAAGGAAAACAAAATGGAAGCATCACATTTCCTGATGTGATGTAAAACTATTACAGAGCTATAGTCATCAGAACAGTGTGTGCTGACATAAAAACAGACACACGAGTCAATGAAACAGAATAGAGAGCCTATAAATAAAGGGTCGTTAATAATACGGGGTCAGTTAATTTATGGTAAAGAGGTAAAAAATATACACTAGGGAAAGGATGCTCTCTCCAATAAATAGTGTGGGGAAAACTGGACAGCCATGTTCAAAAAGAATGAAATTAGATTACCATCTCACACCATACACAAAAATCAATTCAGAATGGATTAAAGATGTGAATGTAAGATCTAGAAGCGTAAAACTCCTAAAAGAAAGCATAGCAAAAAATCTCTTGACATTGGTCTTTGCAATGAGTTTTTAGATTTGACACCAAAAGGAAGTGCAACAAAATAGGAAATTAAGCAAATGGGACTACATAAATATAAAAGCTCTGCACAGCAAAGGAAACCACCCCCCCAAATGAAAAGGCAATCTACTGAATGGGAGAAAACACTTGCAAATATATATCTGGTAAGGGGTTAATATCCAAAATGCATTAAAAATTCACATGATTCAATACCAACGCTCCCTGCTCCCCAAACAACCTGATTTTAAAATGGGCATAGGAACTGAATAGACATTTTTCAAAGAAGACATACAAATGGTCAGCACATATATGAAAAGATGCTCAACATTGTTGATCATCAGGGAAAATTTTCACATCACAACCACAGTGAGAGATCATCTCACAGCTGTGAGTATGGCTATAATAGAGTGAGTGAAAGTTGCTCAGTTGTGTCTGACTCTTTGTGACCCAATGGACTATACAGTTCATGGAATTATCTAGGATAGAATACTGGAGTGGGTAGCCTTTCCCTTCTGCAGGGGATCTTCCCAACCCAGGAATCGAACCGGGGTCTCCTGCATTGCAGGTGGATTCTTTACCAACTGAGCTATCAGGGAAGAATGGCAATAAATGCTGTCGGTGAGGATATGAAGAAAAGGGAATCCTTGTGCACCGTTGGTTCACAGTTGGTTCAAAATAAGTACAGCCAGCATGGAAAACGGAACTACCATGTGACCCAGCAGTCTCGCTTCTGGGTATATACCCAAAGGAAATGAAGCTGTATCTCAAAGAGATGTCTGCACTGCCATATTCACTGCAGCATTAATCACAGTAGCCAAGATCTGGAGCCTAAGTGTCCATCAACAACAGATGACTGGATAAGGAAGATGAAAAAGCAGGAAGCCCTGTCGTTTGTGACAACATAGATGGATCTGGAGGGCATTACACTAAGTCAGATAAGCCAGGCAGAGAAAGATAAAATTGCATGATATCACTTACGTGTGGAATCTTTTAAAAAGCCAAACACATAAAACAGGGAGTAGAAAAGTGGTTGCCAGGGGTTGGGGGCTGTGGGAAATAGAGACAGGTTGGGGAAAAGGGTACAAACTTTCAGCTGCAAGATGAACAAGGTTGGAGAGTGATTTTTCACCAACAAATAGGTGATGGGTTCCCTGTCTCACTGTCGGTTCTGGGTCTCTTCTTCCACCAGCGTCATTTCACACTGTAGTTTTGCCACTGTTTTTTACAGTCATTCTCAACTTGTATTTCTGATTAAAATTAATTTTTGAAATATTGATACCTGTTAACGTCCCTGAACTGCTGTCTTATTTCCCTTGAGCAGAGCTGTGAGTTTATTCCCCTTCACCAGGGCCTGACCACATCCTGTTTTTTTTCACTAAGATTCCTTGGCCATGTGTCCCACGGTGGATTCTCTCGCTGCTGTGTTTGCTGTGAAAACACCAGATTCTTGTGCTTCTCTGCTAGTAAAGTGACGGGAAGCATCAGTCGTCACCTGGAGCACGTGTGTGCATGCCTGCTCAGTCACTCAGTCGTGTTCAAATCTCTGCCACCCTGTGGACTGTAGCCCACCAGACTGGGATTAGTCCATGGGATTTTCCAGGCAAGAATACTGGAGTGGGTTGCCCTTTCCTCCTCCAGGGAATCTTCCCGATCCAGAGATGGAGCCCCGCGGGAAACACACTTTGCTCCCAAGAGTTTCACTCAAAGCCACGATTTTATAGGCTCTTGTAAGGCTTGCTTTGTTTTCGCGATTTTCCGGACATTTTGGCAACACCTCGTCTAGAAAAACCACTTGAAAAAGTTGGGATTACTTTTGGGGACTTGAGAGTGACAAGATGTCTTTGTAGGACTGTTTAGCGTTACTCCTCCCGTCTTCCCTCCGCCAGTTGTGCACTTTGCATCTGAGGAGACAATAAGCAACCAACTAATTAGCCAGAGATTTCAGAACTTCTCAACATACTTAATATAAAGCAATAAAGAGGGCGAATGAAATGTCTGGAACCGCTATGATTCACGCGGCGCGCTTTGATGAGAGATGCCCATTTTATTTTAATAACCGCTGGACTTAATTTCATTCTCTCTCGTGGGCATCCACCAGAGGCTGGAGAGGAGGTCTTTGTCTTAAGGAGACCACCCCGGCGGACTGCGCTCCCGAGCGCAAGGTTAGGTGGCGGCAAGGGGTACCATGCGGGGCCGAGGGCGGGGGCGGTGGGCGGGAAGGAGCCGCTGTCCTCCACCCCCTCCCAAACCCGGCCCAGGTCGGGGAGCGGGCGGGGCTCCGGGCTGGGGGCGGGGCTGGGGGCGGGGCTCAAGCTCCGGGGACCCACACCTTCCAGCCTGGGAGCCGCGTCTCTGCCGCCGCGCGCAGCTCCCGCGCTGCTCTCCGCGGTCCAGACCGGGAAGTTGCCGGTTCTCTCGAGCCCAGGGGGCTGAACGCGGCGGTAGACAGAGTGGGCCTTGCGCGAGGAGCCTGGACACCCGCAGAGCCAAGGCTGGGTCGTCGGAGAGGCTGCGCGGACCCGTGAGCATCCGCGCTCTGGGACTCGCCCTGTTCCCGCCGGCAGCCCTGAGTCCTCGTCCTGAGTCCGCGCCCCGCGTCCCTCCTCGAGGCGCGCAGGTGTCGCCCGCCGTCTGTCCTCTGGGAGCGGACCCTCCGCCCGACACCCGCCTGCTCTCCGGCCGCTCCCGCGCGCCCATGCGACCGGCGAGGCCAGGCGCCCCGGTGCCCGCGCTGCTCCTGCTGGCGCTCGTCCTGGCCCCGCGAGGGACGCAGGGGAGGCCCGGGGGCCTCAGGGGCGCGCACGTCGCGGGCGAGGAGCCGAAGCCGTCCCTCCCCGCGGCCTCTCGGAGTGCAGGTGAGCATCCCCGCGCGCCGGGCCTGGGGCGGGGCGGGGGGGCTCCGACGGCTCCGAGCCGCGCTGGGCAGGGGCAGCCTGACCGTGCACCGCGGAGAATAGGCGTCGCTGCAGGTACCTGGCACTCAGGGAAAGAGGTCATGAGATTATTAGATGTACCGCAGCCAAGACTTAAGTGACCAGAAACCCATCTGGCAGAGGAACCAGCCCGAAGCTCCCCTTCCCGGTGTGGGAAGCCTTGTGGGTGCGGGCTTACAGCCCGAGGACCTGCCTTTCCATCCCAGCGGCAGAGGCGGCCAAGGCCGGAGGACAGGTCAGCACCTCGCAGGGCCTCTTGCCGATCTGTCCGAGTTTGGGGATAAAGTCAGATGACCGGCGTCTGGAGCCCCGACGCTCTTCTGCGCCCCTCGGAGCTGGCGAGGGGGCTGGTTGAGGATGCTTAGCTGAGTCCTCCTCCCCGCCCAAACGCTGCCCACGGCTCTCGAACCAGCTCTGGGCGCTCAGGATCCTGACCACTTAGTTGCCCAACGAGTGATGAAGTAGAAGGGGTGGATGGGGAAGGAGAAGTAGCAGCCAACGTTGGGGGACACCGAGGTGGAGAGGATGGCGGGTGAACGAGCAGGAGACGCGAAAAGCCCGAGACTAGGAGGACTGACGGGCGCTGGGGTGCAGGGCCCGCGCAGGGCAGGAAGGCGGGGGGTGTGTGGGAGTGAGGGGGTATGTGGGGGGTTGGGGAGGAGGAGGAAGCTCCTCAGAAGTGTCTCTGGAGCCTGTGCGCACGTGGAGATGCCCTCCTAGGCTGGGAGCAGAGGCGCCCCTAGGGGGTGTACCCCGCTGAAAGGTCGCAGCACAGGGCGGCAGTCTTGCTGTCATTTAGCCGCTCAGCACACACCGGACGTACTCTGATGGGTGTGGGAACACAACGAACCAACATGATTGGTTCTTGTGCTGAAGGAACTCGTGTTAGACTTGTCCGCTCCAATGTCTCTGCAGTCTGGTCCTGCCTTTGTTTTGTCCTGCCCATCAATCACCCGGGTTCAAGCCGGGCTGTCTCCCTAGCGCCAGGAGTGCCCCCTGCTGGGGCCTCAGAATAGCCGGTGTGCTTTCATTACTTGCATCCTGGCTTCTCCACTGTTCCACCATCACATCAGCAGAATGGAGCAAAGCATCATGCCCAGAATTCTGCAGAAGAAGGGGAGCACTGGGGTCTCCTCTACTGAAATAAAGACAGGGTTGGCTGGCTGAGAAGTGGGCAGTTGTGGGACTAGAGGGAGTTTGGAGGAACTTGGGACAGAGAAGGAATTGGTGTGCAGTGTGTAACAGGTGGTGCTAGTGGTAAAGAGCCCACCATCCAATGCAGGAGACATAAGAGACAAAGGTTTGATCCCTGGGTCAGGAAGATCCCCTGGAGGAGGGCATGGCAACCTACTCCAGTGTTCTTGCCTGGAGAACCCCATGGACAGAGGAGTCTGGCGGGCTACAGTCCATAGGGTCGAATAAGATTCGGACATGACTGAAGCGACTTAGTATGCATGCATGCATGCATGCACACGGGAAACAGAAGTATAAGAGGGGCTTTTTGAGAGTTTTGATAGAAAGGCTTTGCCTTTTCAAGAGGTGACAGTACATTCTTCTGCAGACTGATGGAACCAGATTTGTGTTACTGCTTTTTTTTTTTTTAAGTATAAAACCTTCCTGTCATGAGGCTTACAGCAAGTATGTAAAGGCCATTTATGAACAATTACAAATGAATATTCTTTGTAGCACCAGTATTTCCTCCTGTCACAGATGAGCAGCAGTTTCTCTGGGTTTTCCAGGGAAGTCCTAACTTCTCTTGATGGCAGGACATTAAGTCCCCTGTGACCTGCCCTCTCTTCCTTTCTGGGGTTCTCACAGGGTTCAGGTCGCATGGGTTGGTCCTGCTTCTCACAGACTGGCAGCTGCTGCCTCTGCCTTGCCGCCGGCCCCAGGAACACACTTCTCTTGCCTCTGACTGTCAGAATTCACCTCCTTTTACAGGCCCTCTTCCTCTGTGACGTCTTTGCATCTATTTCCCTGTTAAAACAAGACAAATCTGAATCCTAAATTCTTTGCAGTATCATCAGTGAAATATTACAGATGCTGTACATTCCAAAAATGTATTCTATCAAGTTCAGTTCAGTTCAGTCGCTCAGTCATATCTGACTCTTCGACCCCATGGACTGCAGCATGCCAGGCTTCCCTGTCCATCACCAACTCCTGGAGTTTACTCAAACTCATGTCCATAGAGTCGGTGATGCCATCCAACCATCTCATCCTCTGTCGTCCCCTTCTCCTGCCATCAGTCTTTCCCAGGATCAAGGTCTTTTCCAATGAGTCAGTTCTTCGCATCAAGTGGCCAGAGTCTTGGAGCTTCAGCTTCAGCCCTTCCAATGAGCACCCAGGACTGAGTTCCTTTAGGATGGACTGGTCTGATCTCCTTTCAGTCCAAGGGACTCTTAAGAGTCTTCTCCAACATCACAGTTCAAAAGCATCAATTCTTTGGCGCTCAGCTTTCTTTATGGTCCAACTTACATATCCATACATGACTACCGGAAAAACCATAGATTTGACTATATGGACCTTTGTCAGCAAAGTAATGTCGCTGCTTTTTAATATGCTGTCTAGGTTTGTCATATCTTTTCTTTCAAGGAGCAAGCATCTTTTAATTTCATGGCTGCAGCCACCATCCACAGTGATTTTGGAGCCCACAGAAATAAAATCTATCACTGTTTCCGTTGTTTCCCCATCTGTTTGCCATGAAGTGATGGGCCCCGATACCATGATCTTCGTTTTTTGAATGTTGAGTTTTAAGCCAGCTTATTCACTCTCCTCTTTCACTTTCATCAAGAGGCTCTTTAGTTCCTCTTCACTTTCTGCAGTAAAGGTGGTGTCATCTGCATATCTGAGGTTATTGATATTTGCCCTGGCAATCTTGATTCCAGCTTGGGCTTCATCCTTTCCAGCTTTTTGCATGATGTACTCTGCATATAAGGTAAATAAGCAAGGTGACAATATACAGCCTTGACCTACTCCTTTTCCAATTTGGAACCAGTCTGTTGTTCCGTGTCCAGTTCTAACTGCTGCTTCTTGACCTGCATGCAGGTTTCTCAGGAAGCAGGTTAGGTGGTCTGGTATTCCCATCTCTTGAAGAATTTTCCACAGTTTATTGTGATCCACACAGTCAAAGATTGTAGTCAATGAAACAGAAGTAGATGTTTTTCTGAAATTTTCTTGCTTTTTCTATGATCCAGTGGATGTTGGTAATTTGATCTCTGGTTCCTCTGCCTTTTCTAAATCCAGCTTGAACATCTGGAAGTTCTCGGTTCACATACTGTTGAAGTGTGACTTAGAGAATCTTGAACATTACTTTGCTAGGGTGTGAGATGAGTGCAGTTGTGCATGAGTTTGAATATCTTTGACATTGCCGTTCTTTGAGATTGGAATGAAAACTGACCTTTTCCAGTCCTGTGGCCACTGCTGAGTTTTCCAAATTTGCTGGCATATTGAGCCTTTTAACAACATCATCTTTTAGGATTTGAAATAGCTCAGCTAGGAATCCATCCATTAAGTATTGTGGTACAATTTTAAATAATTTAAACACTAGGTATATTAAAAATCACTATATAAAAAGACATTAGGATGAGATGGTTGGATGGCATCATCAATTCAATGGATATGAGTTTGAGCAAACTTCGGGAGATAGTGAAGGACACGAAAGCCTGGTGGGCTGAAGTCCATGGGATCACAAAGACTGGGACACTACTGAGCAACTGAAGACACGAAGTACTAAAAATCAGGGCACCCACACATATGACACACACGTGTCCTTGTTCTGTCAGCTGTGAGGGCCTGGGAGCAGCCGCGCCCCAGTAACAGCAAGTATATCACCTGGTGTCCAGACTTTGGTTCTGGTACCATGCTCTGTAAGAGGAACTGCGGCTCCTGGGAGAAATGACTGATGCTAACACAGGACAGGAGATGACTTGGGATGAGCTTGGAGCATCTATTTGTACCTGAATGTAAGGAAGTGATAAAAATTCAAAACACCATCAACAACCCCTCCCCCCAACGATGGCAGAATTCTACTGGAAAGAACTCTGTCCCTTGTCTTCTACTAAGCAGAAACGACAAATGCATTAGTTCGTCATATTAAATCGTATTGATTATGAAGGAACTCAGTGCTGAGTATTCAAGACGTTTTTTGTCTTTTTTGGAAGATGTAGAGTACAGCTCTCAAACGTGCAAATGACTCTACTAAGAGTTCTCATTAAAGTGACTCTTAGATCTGGGCCTGAAATCCTGTATTTCTTACCAACTCCCAGAGATCCAGGGAACTGAGCTACTACTACATATGCATTATTTTAAATACTTATATTTTCCCTCAGTGATTCTCTCAGTCCTGATGTAATAAATCTAGTTCTTATTTTCGAAAGTATAATTGTTTTTATATTGAGTTGGCCAAAAAGTTCATTTGGGATTTTCCATTGGAGAGTATGGGAAACCCCAAATGAACTTTTTGGCCAACCCAATATATTGGGAAAGAGAAGAATCATGGGGTTTCCCAGGGGGCACTAGTGGTAAAGAAACTGTCCGCCAGTGCTGGAGACATAAGAGACAGGGGTTCGATCCCTGGGTCAGGAAGATCCCCTGGAGGAGGGCATGGCAACCCACTCTAATATTCTTGCCTGGAGAATCCCATGGACAGAGGAGCCTGGTGGGTACAGTCCATAGCATCTCAAAGAATAGGACAGGACTGAAGTGACTGAGCAGAATAGTCATGTCATCTCTTTAAAGGAAATGGTAACTCAAGGAACTATATAACAAATATTTCAGTTCAAGTACATAAAAATGCTAGACTGAAACACACAGCAATGCCCTTCAGCACCTCAGAAGGTACTAAAGATCCACTAACATGGCTTTGTATAGAATTGATCATGGCAGAGCAAATTATCTTTTTGGTAAGATATTAAGTTATACCAAGTTATCTTTTTGGTAAAAGCAATCACTAAAACACATTTTTTGTTATTTTCTAGTTGTTCTGTGTTATGATTTTTTATTATTTCACATGATCTCTGCTCATTTTTAAATAAGAAGAACAAGAGATAAGCTTGCCAACATTATATACATAATATGCAAATCTTTTCCTTTAAAAATATATTATTGTAAACTTAAAATTGATGAGGGTGGCAGATGGTAACTGTTTTGGTTAAATAAAAACTAGAAATTTTCATAAATTGGATCAATGAGATGAGAGGTTATTCAAGTTGCTCCAGGATAATTTTCATGCATTACCTAGGGATCTTTTTATTTTTAATCCATCTGTACATGGAATCTCTTATACCATTGTCATTAGCTACCAGAGGAATGAAGGATACATTCTATCACTGCACTGTCCAGCATGGTAGCCACTGGGTACCTATGACTGCTGAGCACTTGGAGGGTGGCTGGTCCAAACTGACATGTGCTGTGAGTGATAAATACACCTCAGATTTTGAAAATTTAGTATAAAAAACATAGACCACCTTCTTTCGAGCATACATGCTGAGTCACTTCAGTCATGTATGACTCTTCTTGACCCCATGGACTGTAGCCCTCCAGGCTCCTCTGTCCATGCATTCTCCAGTCAAGAACACTGGGGTGGGATGCCATTCCCTTTTCCAGAGAGTCCTCCTGACCCAGGGATTGAACTGGCATTGCTTACATCTCCTGCATTGGCATGGGTTCTTTACCACCAGTGCCCCCTGGGAAACATTGATTACACATTGAAAGGATTATATTATGGACTTACTAGGTTAAACGATGGAGAAGGCAATGGCACCCCATTCCAGTACTCTTGCCTGGAAAATCCCATGGGCAGAGGAGCCTGGTAGGCTGCAGTCCATGGGTTGCTAAGAGTCGGACACGACTGAGCGACTTCCCTTTCACTTTTCACTTTCATGCATTGGAGAAAGAAATGGCAACCCACTCCAGTGTTCTTGCCTGGAGAATCCCAGGGGCAGGGGAGCCTGATGGGCTGCTGTCTGTGGGGTCGCACAGAGTCGGACATGACTGAGGCGACTTAGCAGCAGTAGCAGCAGATTAAACGAAGTATTAAAATTTCACTTAATTTTTTTTACTTTAAAAAATATAATCAATATTTTGCATTATTAAATATTACAAAATATTTAAAATTTTAAATCACTATTTTCAAATATTTAAAATTACTAAGTTATTCTTTTGAATTAGTGATTCTAATGTTATTTTTAATGAAGAAGACACATTCAAGAAATTTAAAAGTTTTTCTTTTTTTCTTTTCAGAAATATTCCCAAGAGATTTGAACTTAAAAGACAAATTCATTAAGCATTTCACAGGTAAGCATGAACTTTATCAGTGATTCAATTAAATAAAAAGAATGTATGCAGATTACTTCATGAAACAGTGAGAATT
Organism: Budorcas taxicolor; assembly: GCF_023091745.1. Classification (NCBI taxonomy): domain Eukaryota; kingdom Metazoa; phylum Chordata; class Mammalia; order Artiodactyla; family Bovidae; genus Budorcas; species Budorcas taxicolor. Next base: position 34,861,204 of record NC_068923.1, on the reverse strand, counting down.
TGAAGATAAATGTCTGTGAGAGGCTCACAGTTGGGTCAGGAAGGTGGACAAATCCTATTACCTAGTATTAATGCGAAATAAACCAGATCTGGGTGAGTGATAGAAGTGTAGGCAGAGTTTAGGGAGACACAGGAAGTGGATGTTTTTGCCAAAGACTACCAGGAACGGCTGTCGGGGACACAACCATAAAGTTGGGCTTTAAGGATGAGTAGAATTTTCCCTTACCAGAGAGGCATTCTGGTCAGAAGGAATCCTTTGAACACGTGGTGTGATCTGGGACAGGACCCGGGCCATTTAAGCAAAAGTGTGTGTGGCCCCAGCCATCCAGGGATGAGCAGGTGGAGTCATGTGACGAGCTCTCCCTGATACAATAGGGGTCTAGCCATGTTGCCCGGCGAGCAACACAGTAGAAGTGTTTCTCGCAGGGCAGAGCAGACTTCCTGACAGCCCACTGTCACATGGTCAGTACCTGTGGCTTCCTCTCCCACTACACTCCTGGGTTCTTCGTGCAACTTGGTGAATCATTACAGTTATCCTGTGCCCCACGTTCTAGCAAGTCACCTAATCATTGTGAACTGTGCACCCGACCTTCACTGTATTCCTAGTCTTTTCCTAGTGGTGAAGAACCTGCCTGCCAATGTGGGAGATACGAGTTCCATCCCTGGGTCAGGAAGATCCACTGGAGAAGGAAATGGCAACCCACTCCAGTGTTCTTGCCTGGAGAATCCTATGGACAGAGGAGCCTGGTAGGCTACAGTCCATGGGGTCGCAATGAGTTGTACACAACTGAGCAACTTTCTCTATCGGCACTCTGGGCTCTCCTTCTACCACTTCCATAAAAGCAGACTCCAGACATAGGGATAAATTTTGGCGTGGACTATCTTGGTTTGTGGGGAAAGATAAGGGAAGTCTCAACACTGTCCACTTTACAGTAGTCCTTGTCGCTTATAAGACACAAATCACTCTAAGTAGAAAGTGGAATAAATGTCCCTGCATAGAAACTTCATTCCTGTTAAATACAAAACTGAAGAGCATAAAGTAGAAGCCAGAGATACTTGTTTTTTCATTCTTCACGTCCTCTTAATTTGCTCTCTGCAGATTTTTTCCCTCCTATCTAGAGCTTTTTTCTCTTAATTATTCTGAAGAGTTTTTCTTAAATTGAAGGTTCTTTTATGTGAGTTGTTGACACTGTGAAGTGGATTTTGATTGTTTTTTTTAATAGACACACCTCATTGCCTCCTCCAGAGTCTGGGTGGGGGGAAGACATGCTCTTAGGCAAGGTCTTTTAAGGGCATGGGAAGATGTAAGCCAGGGATATCATCACCATGAAGAAAGTGCTAGGGAATTTGTTTGGAAAACACACCGATGTGTGCCATAAGCATTCTTTTCCCGTCCGATAGGGCCAGTCACGTTTTCAGCTGAGTGCAGCAAACACTTCCACAGACTATATCACAACACCAGGGACTGCTCGACGCCAGCTTGTAAGTAGCTTGGGTCATTTTCGTTCTTTTAAAAGATTCTTAGGGGCTTCCTTGGTAGCCTAGTGGCTAAGGCCCTGTGCTCCCAGTGCGGGGGTCTGGGGCTCAATCCCTTGTTGGGAAACTAGATCCTGCCCCAACTAAGACCTGGCACAACCCCCCAAAACACTTTATCCAACTGTAGATGCATGTAATCTTAAACTTCAACTGTCTGTGAGTGGGAAATAATAGACTAAATATTGTAAGATGTGCTGTTTATAATATTGATGGTAGTCACACTTAATGTGCGTGTGTGTGTGTGCTGTTGACACTGTAAAGGAATGAAACCACATTCTAATTGGGACTATTTCAGACAAATCTGAAAATAGCCAGATTTCCTTAAGGACCACGGTGTTTGTCAGGATTTAAACCTTTTATCATTTTTAAAATTCCTTGGCACAAATAAGGCAGTCTCATATAAATGAAAAAAAAAAATGACCATGAAGTATAAGTAAAAATTTCCTCCTAAGTTTTTAAAGAAATAAATAGTTTCATATCACATCATTTATATAAGAAGTGATAGATTTTTTCCTGAATAATGGTAGCATGTATTTTAAAGGTTGTCTGATGAATTCTTTTGGATACTTAAGTTACTGAACTGAATAGCAATTCTAAGCATAATATTTAAATGCTCTCCTTTATCTAAATCGTGATTAAGTATGGTAACTCAGTTGCCTGTTTTTAAATTCCTTTCTCGGTCTAAACTTACTTTTCAAAGAAAATGAACTATAAACATTTTGTAGTTTTTTTTTTAAAAACTAAAGTGGTCATCTTGAGGGGTATTTAATTTTACCCAGGATGTTGAGTCAGAGTTGTTGTAAGTTTTTCAAAAATGCTTGTGTTTGATGACTAGGGAGGATGAGTCCTGTTGACATCTAGTCAGAATGATTAAGTGGTAGCTCAGCCTGGTGGAGAAACTATGGGCTTTGGAATGAAGCTGAATAGTAGCTATGAGATTCTTAACATTTTCAGGCTGTTTTCTCATCTCTACAGTGAAGACAGCAACAGCATCCAACTGCTTACATCAGTTGGAGAATTAGTGAGAAAATCCAGTTAAGTACTTGCTCTATTAGATGCTTATTAAATTACAGCTATCATTATTAAGTACTAGTGACAATAATATAACACAACTTTTCCCATGTTTGCAGTAACTGTACACATAATTGTCTTTTAAATGTTTTTCCTAGATTACAAAAGATGTGCTAGACTGTTAAAAAGACTAGCAGTGAGTCCTCTGTGCTCGCAGACGGAGAAGACCTACATGTGAGTATGTGTTTATCAATTTTCCTTTTTCTGTTTAACAGCTTGATTTCTTAAAATTTTGAACAATTAAAAAACCCCAGGAAGCTGATTTTAGCACCATCTAGTGAACTTAATCTGTGGATTTTCCACTTAAAGTCTGGTCTAAATGGTGTATTAAATTAACAAAAAAGTATGTCCTCAACAATGATTGAATTAATAGAAACAGCTTTTTTGGCAACCTTACTGTTACTGAGTGATTTTAAAAAATATTTCAAATTTGATGTTATTTCATATCACGTGCAAATATACATTAGATGAACAAAACTATTTAAAGGTCTACCTTTAAAAAAACTGGTCAAAATAGAGTAATAATTTAAAAGTAATCACAGTATAATAAAAGTAGGATCCTAAAATTTTGATTTATACAATACAGGTTAAGGTAAGAGACACAGTATTAGAAGAATAGAAGGAAAAGCAAATAATCAAACATATGATGAACATGTAGGCATTGTCTGCTCTGGTATATATTTTGCCAGAGTGAAATGGTAAGTCAGAATTTTCATTCTGGCTAAATTACCCTTGGAGCTCTAGAGCAATAAAGTATTTGTATGACCTAAATAAATCAAACATAAATTCTAACATTTGTTTACAATTATAGAAGCCCCACCAGGGCTTCCCTTGTGGCTTAGCTGGTAAAGAATCCGCCTGCAATGAGGGATACCTGGGTTTGATCCCTGGGTTGGGAAGATCCCTTAGAGAATGGCTACCCACTGTAGTATTCTGGCCTGGAGAATTCCATGGACTATGTAGTCCATGGGGTCGCAAAGAGTCAGACATGACTAAGTGACTTTTACTTTCATAGAATCTATGGGAAAGACTGAAAGGTATTCATTTCTGGGCAAAGATCTTTCTAATCAGTAGTTCTTTCCAGTGTAATACGAAGTCAACATTTTGGGGGGGCAGGGGGGTGGTGTCAGTGTATCAGGACCATGGACAAGTCCTTTTAAAGAAACCGACTTCTCAGCTTTTGAGTCTTGGAGAACCTGTAATCTAATAGTATCTGTGAATATCTTGATCTGGCCAGTATAACTTCAGTTCAGTCACTCAGTTATGTCTGACTCGTTGTGACCCCATGGACTGCAGCACGCCAGGTCTCCCTGTCCATCACCAACTCCTGAAACTCATGTCCATTGAGTCGGTGATGCCATCCAACCATCTCATCCTCTGTCATCCCCTTCTCCTCCTACCATCAATCTTTCCCAGCATCAGGGGCTTTTCAAACGAGTCAGCTCTTCACATCAGTTGGCCAAAGTATTAGAGTTTCAGCTTCAACATCAGTTCTTCCAATGAACAATCAGGACTGATCTCCTTTAGGATGAACTGGTTGGATCTCCTTGCAGTCCAAGGAACTCTCAAGGGTCTTCTCCAACACCACAGTTCACAAGCATCAGTTCTTTGGTGCTCAGCTTTTATCATAGTCCAACTCTCACAGCCATACATGACTGTTGGAAAAACCATAGTCTTGACTAGACAGACCTTTGTTGGCAAAGTAATATCTCTTCTTTTTAATATGTTGTCTAGGTTGATCATAACTTATTCTATCTCAGATAAGTATATGGGAATTTACTTATCCATCTGATAGTTTTGTGGTGACCTTTACTGAAACAATTCTGACCTATTGTTGTTGCTTTTCTTATTTTAAAAGCAATGATAAATTAATAATAATAATTGGCACTCAATTCTGCACGTTGAAAGTTGCTGAACTACAAAGCTGCCGTTTTTTAGATTAAGAAATTGAGCTAGATCATTTCAGTGTTCAAGTGGCAAGATACTTGAATCAGTTACTCTCAAACCTTTTGACTAATGAGTAAATCAAGAAAATTCATTAGACTCTTGGATTGTGGTGGTTCATTCACTCTTTGTGACCCCATGGACTGTAGCCCACCAGGCTCCCCTATCCACGGGATTTCCCAGGCAAGAATACTGGAGTGGGTTGCCATTTCCTTCTCCAGGGAATCTTCCTGACTCAGGGATTGAAACTGTATCTTCTGCAATGGCAGGCAGACTCTTTACCACCGAGTCACCTGGGAAGTCCCATTAGGCTCATGAAGTGACCTAAGTGAGGTCATGCTTATCTTGTTCTTTGGATTGTTCTTTAGATTAAGAAATCGAGCTAGATCACTTCAGTGTTCAATGGCAAGATACTGGAATCAGTTGATATATTTTATTCTTATGAGTAAGTTTATATAAAGTCCAAGAGGCAACATCATAACTGGAAAAGTTCTCAAAGAAACAAGTATTATAATTTAAAATATTAAATGCAAGCTTACATTCTCCTTGGACAAGATTCATAGAGGACAGAGCTGATAAACAGGCCCCTTTGAAATTGCAGAGTTTGGAGATTTAGTGAGGTCTTCTGCAGGAGTCATCTCTGATGATTTGTCTCCAAGGAGTTAACAAGGTGTTAGAGTATTACAGATTAATACATTTTAGGAATATTTTTGCATTGTTTAGGTGATGCCAAGTTTATTTTTTGGCTGATGCAGGTATCTTATTAAAACTTCAGTGGTGGAAGTCATCATTTAAACTTTCTAGGGAATTCCCTGGTGGTTCAGTGGTTAGGAATTAGTGCTTTCACTGCTGAGAGCTCTGGTTCAATCCCTGGTTGGGAAACCAAGACTCCACAAGCCGTGCAGTATGGACAAGAAACAAATTCTAAAAATAAATAAAAAACGAACTTTCTAAAAGTACGGATAAACCCCTCACCTGCTCCACACACACTTTAATGTACACCCTCAGAGTTAGACTATAAATTAAGAGTCCACAGATTCTTTAAGCAAAAGAAAATATAGCTATATTAAAACTATGCATATGTGTAAGTAGGATAAAAACCTGGTCATAAATAACATTTTTCTTCTTCCTTCTCACAGGCATTTCTTAAGAATGTAAATCTAATTTGAAAGAAAAAAAATATCTGGGATCATACTAAACATAAAAAGAGATGAAACTTCTAATTTTATGGTGTATTAAGATGAGTGAAATAAGAAACTTCTCAGAAATAGCTGGTGATCTGTGTCCAAGCGTAAGACAAGATCTTCCCTGGTTTATCTTCATGTATACAGAAATTTGAAAATGTTGAATACAAAGTTCAATTCATATATTGCAAATAGAATATTAAAATTTATGCTATTATACTTTATTTTTGCTATATATATGTTATTATATGGCTAACATTCTATATATGTATGAATTATATATTTAATTATGTAAATTATGCCTGATCACGCCAAAGAGAAATGATATTTTGGGTATGAGTTTTCATAACATGCTTGTTGAATAATCATGTATGAAGTCCCCTTTTATAATTATAATTTAATAATATTTAATACATCTATTCAGAATTTGTTTTTATTCTTATTGATTTGAGCTGTAAATTTTATTAAAACTGAAATATGAAAAAAATCTGTGGTGTTTTTCTTTGAATTAAAGGCATTGGTAGGAGAGGTCATATTATTGAAATATGATACTCTCTCTATATATATTGTTCATATTCATTTTCGGAACTGATAACTAGGATCCTGAGGACTTTTTTTGAATTTGGAGCATATGGTGAAGTGAAAGTCACTCAGTTGTGTCTGATTCTTTGTGACCCCATGGACTAGACAGTCCATGGAATTCTCCAGGCCAGAATACTGAGTGGGTAGCCTTCCCCTTCTCCAGGGGATCTTCCCAACCCGGGGATCAAACCCAGGTCTCCTGCATTGCAGGCAGATTCTTTACCAGCTGAGCCACCAGGGAAGCCCATGGTATTGCTACCTTACATAAGAAGTCCACAGGAACCTGGTGGGGAGAAGAACGTGTATGTGCTTGGGGCTTTGTTTGGAAAATAACAACACAGCCTGACACAATTCATCCATTTCATTTAAAAACAATAATGGAAAAATGAGAAACCTAAATAAGATGATAGGAAACCCCATCCTTTTAGAGGAGGCAAAACATGATTTGCTTAACAATGCATCACAGTATGGTCACTGCTCTTCTAAGGCTTCTGCCCTGTTTGTGCTGGTGTCATGGCGACGGGGCTCCGGACTGGCCGTTGCTTCCATTTTTAGCTCCTTTGTCCCTCCCGTAACTGTCCGTACGTTTGTTTGTGTCTGAAACACACACACGTCTTTGTCCATCAGAAACACAAGTGCAGAGGGCCCCTTTGGTTGCAAGGATATTGTGAAGCTACATTTTCAGTTTTCAGTTTTATTGTTTTTGGCCTCTGGGCAAAGATGGACAAATAAAGACACAAAACAAACTTTAGTGTGTGTGTGTGAAATTCTGCTGTAATGCCATGTAGGGAAGAATGAGAAAAATACCAGAGTTTTCGTCTCTTGCGTTTACATAGTGATTATAATATTGGAAACATTCAGAAGCCTTTTTTTTTTAATTTTAAGGATGAGTTTATTGATTTATTTTTGGTCTTCATTGTGGCGCACAGGCTTCTTTGGTGCCCTGGAGCATGTGGGATCTTAGTTTCCCGAAGGAAAAACTAGGAGGGATCATACCCGTGTCCTCTCCACTGGGAGGCAGATTCTCAACCACTGGACCACCAGGGAAGTCCTGGAAAGCTTTACTCATGAATATCTCTAGAGCTGGCGTCCTCTATATTATGCAAGCGAGGAGGCGATTGGATGGTAGCAAGTGAGAGTTTATTAGTGAGACATAGTTGGCTGAAATGGAAAACAGCCTAAACGAGCTGTATGGTTGGTATGGTTTCAATCAGGTAGGTAATTTCAGAAGGAATCCTAAGAAATTAGATTTTAAACATCCTCATGGATGACTAACATGCCTCACTCAGAAATGTAGTCTATGCCGTGTGTGTGTGTGTCTGTGTGTGTTAGTCACTTAGTCATGTCCAACTCTTTGCAACCCATGGACTATAGTCCTCCAGGCTCCTCTGTCCATGGGATTCTCCAGGCAAGAATACTGGAGTGGGTTGTCATTTCCTTCTCCAGGGGATCTTCCCAACCCAGGGATCAAACCTGGATCTCCTGCATTGCAGGTGGATTCTTTACCATCTGAGCCACTGGGAGGTCCATGCTATGCTACATGTCTACTCAAAACCTACAAAGATTGACTTAAGATATCTCTAGTTGACGTTTATATTACTACAATTGATCTTTGAACCACATGTTTCTGAACTGTGTGGGTCCACTTACAGTGGATTTTTTCCAGCAGAGAACACTGCCGGTCTTCATGGCCCATCCCAGGTGGTTGAACCCATGGATGTGGGGAACCGTAGACTGGAAGGTTATAGTCAGAGGTTTGACTGGGGGGGTGGTCAACACTCCTAACCCCCACGTTGTCTGAGGATCAACAGTACTTGATATGATTTTCTCACTGTGCTGACTTTGACAGAGGGGAGTTAGAGATAAAGGGTTATTTAAATTTGTTTCCACGGAGGGAAATGTCTCACATGGGAAGATGAGTGATTGAAAGATAAATGAAGTAGAATATGTTTATTTGGTAAAGTCGCATCTCCGATGACGTCTCAGAAGTCATCTCACTGTCTAAACAGCAAGACAGGAGGGTGACCACGGTTATTCCAGAACATGGGGACTGGATCAGTTCAGCTGGCTGTTCTCAGCTGGTCACCTGAGGGACTTGCAGGCAGCCCAGTGTGGCCTCTTCATCCTGTGCTTATGATGGGCAGGGCCGGGGGGGGGGGGGGGGCGGGCAGGTGAGGAGGGAAGGAGAGAGGAGGAGAGGGGACAGTTTGTGTAATAGGAACCCTGTCTGCACCAGGTCGTTGCATCTCTGGAGCTTGGCATAAGAGTGCATTTGAGTGACTGCTCAGCTGATGGGCGTGAGTGACACCACCGGGAACCTTCTCTCTCAGCTTGGCTGGCTGTGTGTTGAGGAGCAGTGGCTGTGACGATCAATGACAGCTCCAGGGACTCACTGTGGTTTGGAGACAGCCCCGTGGTGGCGGGGGTATTGAGAGGTTGACCTCCCCATGGATCCAGTCCCCTCTTGGAACAGGGTGCTGTCCGTACAGTTTTCTTCAGTTCCGCTGTGAAACAAAAAGGGAAACAAAGAACTAAAAATGTTTTATTTTTATTATTCATTTATTTTGGCTGTGCTATACAGCTTATGGGATCTTAGTTCCCCAACCAGGGATTGAACCCAGGACCCCAGCAGTGAGCATGCCAAATCCTAACCACTGGGCCTCCAGGGAATTCCCAGGAGTAACAGTTAAAAAAAAAAACAGCTCTTTGGTTGTACAGAACATTGCTAGTCAAACCATGCCTGCACGCTCAGTTATTTCAGTCCTGTCCAGCTCTTTGCAACCCTATGGACTATAGCCCACCAGGTTCCTCCCTCCATAGGATCCTCTGGGCAAGAATACCGGAGTGGGTTCCATGCCCTCCTCTGGAAGTTAGTATACATAGTATCTTATAGTAGCCAGAAAGGAGCCAGGGCTTTCCTTAAACTGGGGAATGCAACCATGACCCCCAGAAGTTTAAGAACCTTTAACTGACTTGATCAAGCCAATTTAACTGACTTGAACCCAGAGTCTGTGGGTGGTATGAGATGGGGAGAAGGCCTCAAGAAAACAATTTTCTGTTTTTTGTGACAAAATATTAATTTTCAAACAAATAGGTGTTTAGTGTTTTTTTTATTTTATCAAATATGCTAGGGTGTGTGTTCAAAATTACCGAGTTCCCTAATAACAGAAACAACCAATTTTATTTTTTATTTAAAAATTAAAAAATTTTATATTGGTGTATAGTTGACTTACAATGTTGTGTTAGTTTTAGATGTACAGTTAAGTGATTCAGTCATACATGTATTTATTTCTTTCCAGATTCTTTTCTCATACAAGTTATCACAGAGTACTGAGTTCTCTGTGCTTGCTATACAGTAGATGCTTGTAGAAACAATCAGTTTTAGATTACGCACACTCACACACAAAGACCATTTATGGCAGGATTCTAACTCATGGGTTCATACTTTGACCTCGAGAAGGACAGGCATCTGGAATCCACTCTTTCCTTAACAGTAAGAATTTGTGGAATTGACCTCAAGAAGACTGCCATTGGCGAGATTCAGCTTCTAAAATGCTCGATTTCCATGTCTCTTCAAAAGTTTAAGTTTATGATAGGGAGGAACTGAGTAGCCTAGATAGAATCTTGTGTTGACATCAAAGAGTGAACTTTGTTTGGCAACTTAAAAAAAATTATTTATTTGGCTATTTGGGGTCTTAGTTCCCTGGCCAGGGATTGAACCTGGGCCCCCTGGGTTACATTGGGAAAGCAAAGTCCCAGCCACTTGACTGCCAGGGAAGTCCCCTTGTTTGGGAAAGAAAAGTGCTCTTCACTGGCTATGTTGCTTCCTGGGGGTTCCATATTTCCAACTGCCTGTCAAAGCTTCTCACTTCTGTGAAATATTGAACGTCTCTTTAATCCATTTGCTTGACTTAAAAGCCAAGAAGAGAAGCTATAATAGGGACACAGAGGAAGGAGTTGAGTTCTGTTTATTCTGCTAATCCCGCTGCTCCGCTGATTCATCACCAGTGTGCACAAGGGCCCTCAGTGATTCATGGAAAGGACTCGCCTTTGCTGTGAAGAATTAGGATCTACCTCCATTACCGTTTGCAGTTATGTCATTATTATTAAAATAGCAGCCTCCAAAATTAGAATTTTAGTTCATCAGCTTCAAAGCACTTGTGGAATGACTTTAAATATGAAAATATCCATAAATTAAAGACATTCTAAACCGAGTTCTAATGGAAACTATTTCATGTGTACGAGGCTGAAACACAGACGGTAACTATTTTTGAAGGTATGCTGTGTGCAAAAGCTTAGACTGAGCTGTTTCTCACCCTTATTTAATTCTTATGAAGTTAAATTATGAGGTTCAGACTTATTTTACAGACAGGGGACTGAACTTCCTCAAGTATGTGTGGAGTCTTCACCCCAGTGGAGTGAAGCCTGGGTCCCAGATTCTCTGACTCTATGTCCGATAGACTTTGGATGCTACCGAGTGGCTCAAATCATCTGAGAGCTTCCCGCTAGGTCAGCACATGAGCCCACTGGGTGTGTCGCCATCCAGAGGAGGGAGCTTGGGTCCTGGTGTCTGCCAGGCAGATGCGTCAGGAAGGAGAACTCACAAATCAGCTTGGACAGACAGCATGAGTTACTTCAAAAGCCAAAGTCATCACCAGAAAAGGGAAAGGCATGTAGCAAACCTGAGATGCAAGTCTAGGACACAGCAGAGAGAGAAGTGTGGTGTTTCTCTTGAGAGCAGAGACTTATGGGGGTTTAGTGTAGTCATTTAAGGGGCAAACTGTGAACAGAGCTAGGGTAGATACCCCGGGGTGCACAGGAGAGGCGCTGTGTGGAATCCATTGCCCAGAGGAGCTCCATGGAATCGCCTGCCTCCTTTCTTCCTGTGACCTGTCACTTGCCCAGCTACACAGAACCAGGCTTCTCTGGGGCTTTCGGTGGGAATCCATATTGTGTTTGAAGCCTCTCTGAAGTTGAACCAGGTATGGACACTATTACCTGTGCTGCTTGGGGACTAGGTCTTTAATCCCAAGGATTTTGGTTGTATTTCCCGATAATGGGGTGAGTCCTAGGACCAAAGACCCACGCGGTTCTAAGTATGTTGGCTAAAGTGAGAGGTGGTGAAATGGATGTGATGTGGATGGAGTGGGAAGTTACAAGCTGCTGGCTGATAGGTGTGCAATGCCACACACACAGGGTGCCCCCCGAGAGGGGTGCTCCAGATGGTTCGAAACTTCTTCCCTAGACTGAACCAGACCCTCTGGCTAGAGCCTATGCGACGTGCAAACTCACACCCGCAGACCAGGTGACCCCTCCCAGCTTTTCTCTGATGGTAAGTTCTACACCTGGCCCCTGAGGTTCCAGAACCCCGTCATTCCCACTAGATCAGGTACCGTAATTCCACTCTAGCGTCCCTCAGCACCATCTCTGCCTACAGAGCTGGAAAGCTCTTCCTGTTTTCTTGGTGGATGGCGTTTCTTCAAAGTCTTCATAAGGAACGTTGGAGAAGGCAATGGCACCCCACTCCAGTACTCTTGCCTGGAAAATCCCATGGACAGAGGAGCCTGGTAGGCTGCAGCCCATGGGTCGCAAACAGTCGGACACAACGGAGCAACTTCACTTTCACTTTTCACTTTCATGCATTGGAGAAGGAAATGGCAACCCACTCCAGTATTCTTGCCTGGAGAATCCCAGGGACGGAGAAGCCTGGTGGGCTGCCGTCTCTGGGGTCGCACAGAGTCGGACACGACTGAAGCGACTTAGCAGCAGTAGCAGCAAGGAACATTAGCAGATAGTCCTCAGTGGAATCATACAAAAATACCCATTTGTCAGAATCTTCAGGGTTCTCCTCAGAGTTCTAGTGATGTCCTGGCATTCTGACCTCAGTTATAGCAGGCTGTGGCTACATTTAAGCTTCACTCGGCCAATGGAACAGACCATTCACTGGAGCTTGAACCAACCCAGGGAATCCACATCCCAGACAAGGTCGACTGCTGTCAGTGAATTCAGACAGGCTGAGTCTCTCATTCCACCCTCCTCGGCCCACGTCTTTAGAGTCCACATCCACTGATGCCCACAGATTGTCGGCCAGTGCGGCAAAGTCTTTGAACCTTTGGTGCACACATGATTTCCTTCCAGAGCAGATCTTATTCTTTACCATCTGGGATATTTGGGGCTCTAACTCATTAGGACCTGGAGGCCATGGGAGGTAGGCGGGTGTCCTGAGAAGAACTGGCATTCGTTTGGAAAACAACTTTTAAGGGTGTGTCACCGAAACCCTTGTATGCTTTGTTGTTGCTCAGTCACACAGTTGTGCCTGACTCTTTGCGACCTAATGGACTACAGCACCCCAGTTTCCCTGTCCTTCACCATCTCCCGGAGCTTGCTCAAACTCATGTCCATTGAGGCGATGATGCCATCCAACCATCTCATCCTCTGTCATCCCTTCTCCTCCTGCCTTCAATCTTTCCCAGCATCAGAGTCTTTTCTAATGAATCAGCTCTTCCCATCAGGTGGCCAAAGCACTGGGGCTGTTAAGTTTGCATGGTTAGGAGGACTGGTTTTCTCAGAATGGGGTGAAGAGAGAAGGGAATTGAAGTAAATTTGGAAGGTCAGTTTTTAACTTGATCCCTTTCTTCCTTTCCAGTGGTCATGTATGGATGTGAGAGTTGGACTACGAAGAAAGCTGAGCACTGAAGAATTGACGCTTTTGAACTGTGGTGTTGGAGAAGACTCTGGAGAGTCCCTTGGACTGCAAGGAGATCCAACCAGTCCATTCTAAAGGAGATCAGACCTGGGTGTTCATTGGAAGGACTTGATGTTGAAGCTGAAACTCCAACACTTTGGCCACCTGATGCGAAGAGCTGACTCATTTGAAAAGACCCTGATGCTGGGGAAGATTGAAGGCAGGAGGAGAAGGGGACGACAGAGGATGAGATGGCTGGATGGCATCACTGACTCAATGGACATGAGTTTGGGCCTGGGCTGCTGCAGTTCATGGGGTCACAAAGAGTAGGACACGACTGAGCGACTGAACTGAACTGAACTTTCTGCCTGATGTCCCCATTCTACCAGAGTCCCGCTTCACTTATCTTAGGATAACATACCTGAAGGGGTCCAGCTTGGTCCTGTAACTCCACTCACACTGCAGTCAGACCCTGGCTTAGTTCTATCTATCCTGTGACCAGGGGTCGAGGGACCCATTCAGAACTGCTTGGGGAGGGAGGGAAGTCTGTTCCTGCATCAGTATTCTCAACTGTGTCGTTGTATCCGTGTCATGTTCACGTCTGAATTCATGGTTTATTTTTTCACGTTCTTTTTTCCCTGCAGCACTCTCTGTGGCCACTGGGAGCATCAGGGACCCACCAGCTTCACCATCATGGCTGCGTCCACATCATGACAGACTCTAGGACTCTTCTGTCCTAGAAACTTGCCCTCCCCTCCACACCTCGTTACTCTACCGACAGCAACTGTTTAATCCTGGCCTGGGAGCTTGGCTGGGCAGTAAGCCCCAGGTACTCATTCCAATATTAATCTAAGTTTGCCGTGAAGGTGTTTTATAACCATGTTGAGGACCTTGAAGTGGAGATTACTTGGGTTGTATGTAATTGTAAAGTCCTTTTAACAGGGAGACAGGAGGGTCCAAGTAACTAGTAGGAGACGACAATGGAAGTAAGAGACTGGAGTGATGCCAAGAAGGGGCCCCGAGCCAAGACTGCAGTGGCATCTAGAAGCTTAAAAGGTTTATCTGCGTTTCATAAAGTAGCCTCAAGTCTTATCTTGTGGGCCACTTAACTAGCAAGCTAATCATTTGGATAAAAAAAAGAAAAGGACCCAAGCACCTATTTTCATTGTAGTCTTTGTATTGTGTTTTGAACTTCTCATTAATTAATTGTTTTTTACAAAAATATTTTTAGTCCGTGACAGATTGGAGGACAAACAAAGCACCCCCCCCCGAAAAAACTAAACCTTGTCTACAAGTGACACTTTCATGCAGTGCCCACATTTGTCCACAAGGTGTCGCCTTAGCGCCAGAATTGCCCCTAACGGCCGAGGGCGTCCAGGGCCTGGCGGCCAAGCGGACTTCCCCCTGGGGTCCCAGCCAAAGGTTAAAACAGAAGCCCCGGCCTTACCGCACGGCAGACCGCTCCTGGATGGAGTTCTTTATTCTCAGCAGGCACCAGAGGCACGGTTCCCATGAGGCGCGAGTGAAGCTTCGGAGTGTCCCTGGGTCACTGCTGTCACACCAGGGGTAGGCTACTGGCCCCTGGACAGTAGTCTGAGCACACGTGCGGTCCTGCTTCTCTAAGCTGCCTGCCTCAGAGTCACCCGGAGGGCCTGTGGGCTCCACGGAGGCTCTGAGTGGGCACGTATGACACATTTCTGGGGCCCACACTCCCGGAAACTGTGTCCTATGACAAAGTGTCCTGGCTGTGGGGCGAGACCTCGGTTCAGATCCAAGCTCTGCCTCTCAGGTGACCGAGTGACCGGGGGCAGGGGACCTGTTGCTCAGTTGCTCGGTCCTGACCCTTGTGGCCTCATGGACTGCAGCACTCCACGCCTCCCTGTCCTTCACCCTCTCCCAGAGTTTGCTCAGATTCATGTCCATTCCATCCATCGAGTCGGTGACGCCATCCAACCATCTCATCCTCTGTCGTCCCCTTCTCCTCCTGTCTTCAATCTTTCCCAGCATCAGGGTCTTTTCTAATGAGTTGGCTGTTTGCATCAGGAGGCCAGAGTATAGGAACTTCAGCTTCAGCATCAGCCCTTCCAATGAATATTCAGGGTTGATTTCCTTTAGGGTTGACTGGTTTGATCTCCTTGCTATCCAAGGGACTCTTCTCCAGCACCACAATTCAAAAACATCAGTTCTTTGCTCAGCCTTCCTTATGGTCCAACTCTCACATCCATAAATGGCTACTGGAAAAAACCACAGCTTTGACGAGAGGGACCTTTGTCGGTAAAATAATGTCTCTGCTTTTTCAAATGTCTCTAGGTTTGTCAGCTCCCCTTCCAAGGAGCAAGCATCTTTTAATTTCATGACTACAGTTACCGTCCTCAGTGATTTTGGAGCCCAAGAAAATAAAATTTGTCACTGTTTCCACTTTTCCCCCTTCTATTTGCCATGAAGTGATGGGACTAGATGCCATGATTTTAGTTTTTTATATAATAATCATATATAAAATATATATGTTGTACAATAATATAATAATAGTAAACAATTAATAGCTGCTCAATACATTTTCTAAATACATGAACATGCGGGAATGTCCTCATCTGTAAAGAATAAGTAAGTGTTGGTTGTTCAGTTGTGTCCGATTCTTTGCACCCTATGGACTGTAGCCCACCAGGCTCCTCTGTCCATGGGATTCTCCAGGCAAGAATAGTGAAGTGGGTTGCCATTTCCTTCTCCAGGGGATCTTCCTAGAATTTAGATTTAATGATCTTGGAAGTCTTTCCTGTCCTGATATCCTAACACAGAGAATTTTAAGCCAGATATTCTAACTCATTTCTTGCATATTCAATAAACTTTTTAAAATTTTTTCTTTTATTTCAGAAACAATAGTAAAAATACAGAGAAGGCAGTGTACTGGCTCCAGAGTTGGGCCTGGCCTTAACCCCTGACTCCACCTTTACTGCCGCAAGGCTTTAGCCAAAGGCTGGGATCATGTTGATGTTACCGTATTGTTGTGTGGGGTAAACAACAGCAGTAATAATAGTAAAAACCATGGTCAGCGAGTTTTCAGCCCTTGCTGTAGGCAGGGCACAGCCACGCACCGTCAGCACACGGTGCACACGGTGGGCCCTCCGTGGTCACAGGTCCTGCATTTGAGAGTCAACCAACTGCAGGATCAAAAATATTCAGGAAAAAATAAATCCCAGAAAGTTCCAAAAAGCAAAACACAAATATGCCACACTGGCAACCACTTCCATAGCCCTTACATTGTATTGAGTATTTTTTTTTAAAGTCTTTATTGAATTTGTTACAACATCATTTTTGTTTTCTGTTTGTTTTTTTGACCTTGAGGTATGTGGGATCTTAGTTCCAGACCAGGGATTGAACCCACACCCCCTGCATTGGAAGGCAAAGTCTTACTCACTGGACTAGCAGGCAAGTCTGTATATTAGGTATTATAGGTGATCGAGAGATGATGTAAAGAGTTCAGGAGGATGGGCACAGGGACTTGGGCATCTGCGGATTCTGGTAGCTGATGAGAGTGGGGAGTCCCTGGAACCAGTTCTCCCCGGACACTGAAGAGTGGCTGTAGTGTATATTGTATAGTGTGGTGTGTATACAGTGTGCATAGTGTATCTAGACTGTATGATGGTGGTTTAGTTGCTAAGTTATGTCTGACTGCTGTGACCCCATGAACAGTAGCCTGCCAGGCTGTTCTCTCCATGCGATTCTCAAGGCAAGAATACTGGAGTGCATTGCCGTTTCATTCTCCAGGGGATCTTCCTGACCCAGGGATTGAACCACGGATCTCCTAAGGCTCCTGCATTAGCAAGCCCATTCTGTACCACTAGCGCCACTTGGGAAACCCGTATATATATGTTGTATGTGAGTGATAGTGCAGTGTATACACAGTGTGTATACTGTATATAGATTTATTGTAGATTATCTGTGTGGTGTGTATACAGTGTGTATACTGTGTATATATTGTAGATTATCTGTGTGGTGTATATACAGTGTGTATACTGTATACATATTGTAGATTATCTGTGTGGCGTATATACAGTGTGTATACTGTATACATATTGTAGATTATCTGTGTGGTGTATATACAGTGTGTATACTGTATACATATTATAGATTATCTGTGTGGCGTATATACAGTGTGTATACTGTGTATATATTGTAGATTATCTGTGTGGCGTATATACAGTGTGTATACTGTGTATATATTGTAGATTATCTGTGTGGTGTATATACAGTGTGTATACTGTATACATATTGTAGATTATCTGTGTGGCGTATATACAGTGTGTATACTGTATACATATTGTAGATTATCTGTGTGGTGTATATACAGTGTGTATACTGTGTATATATTGTAGATTATCTGTGTGGTGTATATACAGTGTGTATACTGTGTATATATTGTAGATTATCTGTGTGGCGTATATACAGTGTGTATACTGTATACATATTATAGATTATCTGTGTGGTGTATATACAGTGTGTATACTGTATACATATTATAGATTATCTGTGTGGTGTATATACAGTGTGTATACTGTATACATATTATAGATTATCTGTGTGGTGTATATACAGTGTGTATACTGTGTACATATTGTAGATTATCTGTGTGGTGTATATACAGTGTGTATACTGTGTATATATTGTAGATTATCTGTGTGGTGTATATACAGTGTGTATACTGTGTATATATTGTAGATTATCTGTGTGGTGTATATACAGTGTGTATACTGTATACATATTATAGATTATCTGTGTGGTGTATATACAGTGTGTATACTGTGTACATATTGTAGATTATCTGTGTGGTGTATATACATTGTGTATATACTGTATACATATTGTAGATTATCTGTGTGGTGTATATACAGTGTGTATACTGTGTATATATTGTAGATTATCTGTGTGGTGTATATACAGTGTGTATACTGTGTATATATTGTAGATTATCTGTGTGGTGTATATACAGTGTGTATACTGTATACATATTATAGATTATCTGTGTGGTGTATATACAGTGTGTATACTGTGTATATATTGTAGATTATCTGTGTGGTGTATATACAGTGTGTATACTGTATACATATTGTAGATTATCTGTGTGGTGTATATACAGTGTGTATACTGTGTATATATTGTAGATTATCTGTGTGGTGTATATACAGTGTGTATACTGTATACATATTGTAGATTATCTGTGTGTTGTATATATAGTGTGTATACTGTATACAGGAGAAGGCAATGGCACCCCACTCCAGTACTCTTGCCTGGAAAATCCCATGGACGGAGGAGCCTGGTAGGCTGCAGTCCAAGGGGTCGCTGAGAGTTGGACATGACTCAGTGAGTTCACTTTCACTTTTCACTTTCATGCATTGGAGAAGGAAATGGCAACCCACTCAAGTGTTCTTGCCTGGAGAATCCCAGGGATGGTGGAGCCTGGTGGACTGCAGTCCATGGGGTCGCACAGAGTCGGACACGACTGCAGTGGCTTAGCAGTAGCAGCAGTAGCATACTGTATACATATTGTAGATTATCTGTGTGGTATATATACACTGTGTATACTGTGTACATATTGGAATAGACTCTGATGCTGGGAAGGATTGGGGGCAGGAGGAGAAGGGGATGACAGAGGATGAGATGGCTGGATGGCATCACTGACTCGATGGACATGAATCTGAGTGAACTCCGGGAGTTGGTAATGGACAGGGAGGCCTGGCGTGCTGTGATTCATGGGGTCGCAAAGAGTCAGACACGACTGAGTGACTGAACTGAACTGATACTGTATACATATTGTAGATTATCTGTGTGGTGTGTATACCGTGTGTATACTGTGTATATATAGTAGATTATCTGTGTATATATATATCTGTGTATATATTGTGGATTATCTGTGTGGTGTGTATACAGTGTGTATACTGTGTATATATAGTAGATTGTGTGGTGTGTATACAGTGTGTATACTGTGTATATATAGTAGATTGTGTGGTGTGTATACCGTGTATATATCTGTGTATATATAGTAGATTGTGTGGTGTGTATACAGTGTGTATACTGCATATATATTGGAGATTATCTGTGTTTTATATGCCACACTTACCCGATGAGCAAGGACCATGATGACACCATTTTACAGATGGAGTCACTGAGGCATTGACAATCTAGAGTTGCACAGAGGGGAGTGGAGACCAGGGGTTTCCAGTCCAGGCAGGTTAAGAAGAGGCTCGATAGGAGAGCTCAGTGAGAGCTCAGGAGGGGAGCCCTGTGGAGGAGCGGCAGGGGCTGGCCCAGCAGACAGACTGAGAGCTGTCCTCTCAGGTCCCCTGACAGGGAAGACAGACATCTACAGCGAAACAGCTGCTTAATGATGGAAGGAAGAAGTCACCCAGCGCAGCTAGGCCACCCCTGGGGAGTCATCTGGGCCGGTGCAGGGCCAGGAGGAGCGTTCACAGTTCAGGGAGGCCTCTCCGGTGGACAGGAAGGGGGCAAAGAGGGGCCGGGCGGTGGCAGAGCAGGAGTGGAGCGCTGATGGAAGAGGGAGGGGGTTTCAGGAGATGGGGGTGCCCGGTGGCCCGGCTGCCCGCTCCGGGTTGCTGAGGCCCCACAGGGCGCGCACCAGCTGGACGCACTCCGCGGGTGATGAAGGCTCAGCGCGGCCTCCACAGCATCTTTGCGCTCCCGAAGCTCCTGCCCTCGGCTGGGTTGGACCCGCTGCAGCTTCAGGCCCAGATCCGAGCGGACAGCAAACGGGTGTGTGTGGAGAAGGCGGCCAGGACGCGCAGGCAGCCCCGGGCCGGGGACGCGAGCATCTGCTCTTCTTGCCGGGCTCCCCCGGCACCTCCCCGGCCCCGCGGTTCTAATCCCAGCGTCGTTGGGCCGCGTTTGCCTCCTGCTGAACAGTCTGAAAGTGAGGAGCTGTTGTCTGCGCAACCTTCCCCCGCTCACTCCTCACAGGCCACTTGGCTTCGTAGAGTCATTTTCCGAAATGTGGATAATGTCCTACGACTGCTCGTCCCATCTTGCTGCTCACTCCCGGAGGCCTGGCCCCTTCGCCGGCCTGGGACTCAGGCGCACGCCAGGAGAGGCCAGGATGAGGCCGCGCGTTCTCCTCCCGCCTCCCTGGACCATGTCTCCATCCATCCTTCCGTGCCGGACTGAAGGCGCCTCTCCTGGAATAATTTGGACCATCTTTTCAGTATCAGTGGGCCAGCACGACATCCCTACTAGACACACACAGGGACGTGTTACAACACACACACACACACACACACACACACACACACTGCAGTTCAAAATAAATCTTCCGAAGGTACATTTTCCTGAAACTTTGTATGTGAGAGCTTATTAGTGTGTATTTTTTTAAAATAAATGCCAAGCTAAAATTCATGATAAAAATCAATCTCACTGAAGAGATGGAGAGTTAATTCATTCAACGTGAAGCTTCAAGGTCAAGTGAGTGAAGACTACCCGGGGTACAGGTTTGCTTTGGAATTCCGTAGAAGCATTGACAGGTGTACACTTGATCTTTCGAATTTGAGAACGATCAGCAAAGAGAAATGGAGTGTTTTCGAAATGGAAATATTTAAATGAAAGTTTAAAAAAATTGCAGCTTTATATCCTGCTCTTAGAACATATAATTCTTTTGAAGATATTCATCATGTTTAATTGCCTGCAGATATACATTTTCTTTTTTTTTTTTGCCTTCAACAGTAATATTAATAACAGTTTTACAAAAATTATCCTAGGTTACCATCCTTGCTTCTTTGACTTAATAACATTTTTGGAATGTTTTCATGTTGCATCAGATGTCTAAGGAGTGTGTGCTGTTTGCCAATTGAAGTAGAAAAATTTAACACAAATACCAAAGATCTCAGTTAGCAGCTAGAAAAAGCTATCATTTATTTTATAGTCTTAGCAAGAACTCCTCCTAGTGGACATTCTTAACGTGCAAAGAAATGCCATGAAATCAATACACAGATCATAACAACTGGTATCTCTCACCAGTGGTGCAGAAAATTTTCTTTCTGCCTTTATAGAATACATTTAACAAACTTACAAAGTACATAAAACAAGAATTTGTAATAAAAAACTAGATTCAATTTCTGATTATTATCTACCTTAAAGTGTGAAAGTGTTAGTCACTTAGTCATGTCCAACTCTTTGCGACCCCATGGACTGTAGCCCGCTAGGCTCCTCTGTCCATGGGATTCTCCAGGCAAGAATACTGGAGTGGGTTGCCATTCCCTTCTCCAGGGGATCTTCCCAACCCAGAGATTGAACACTGCTCACCTGCACTGCAGGCAGATTCTTTACCATCTGAGCCACCATTATCTACCTTATCATGCTATTTATTTGGGAAATAAACATAACTCTAATTAGAAAACTATTCAGATACATAGATGAATATGTTCACATTTTATAGGTGTTCAGTTCAGTTCAGTTCAGTTGCTCAGTCGCATCTGACTCTTTGCGACCCCATGAACCGCAGCATGCCAGGCCTCCCTGTCCATCACCAACTCCTAGAGTCCACCCAAACCCATGTCCATTGAGCTGGTGATGCCATCCAGCCATCTCATCCTCTGTTGTCCCCTTCTCCTCCTGCCCTCAATCTTTCCCAGCATCAGGGTCTTTTTAAATGAGTCAGCTCTCCGCATTAGGTGGCCGAAGTATTGGAGTTTCAGCTTCAACATCAGTCCCTCCAATGAACACCCAGGACTGATCTCCTTTAGGATGGACTGGTTGGATCTCTTTGCAGTCCAAGGGACTCTCAAGAGTCTTCTCCAACACCACAGTTCAAAAGCATCAATTCTTCAGTGCTCAGCTTTCTTAATAGTCCAACTCTCACATCCATACTTGACTACTGGAAAAACCATAGCCTTGACTAGACGGACCTTTGTTCACAAAGTAATGTCTCTGCTTTTTAATATGCTGTCTGCTAAGTTGCTTCAGTCGTGTCCGACTCTGTGCAACCCCAGAGATGGCAGCCCACCAGGCTCCCCCATCCCTGGGATTCTCCAGGCAAGAACACTGGAATGGGTTGCTATTTCCTTCTCCAATGCAGGAAAGTGAAAAGTGAAAGTGAAGTCGCTCAGTCATGCCCGACTCTTCGTGACCCCATGGATTGCAGCCCACCAGGCTCCCCTGTCTATGGGATTTTCCAGGCAAGAGCACTGGAGTGGGGTGCCACTGCCTTCTCCAATATGCTATCTAGGTTGGTCATAACTTTCCTTCCAAGGAGCAAGCATCTTTTAATTTCATGGCTGCAATCACCATCCACAGTGATTTTGGAGCCCAGAAAAATAAAGTCTGACACTGTTTCCACCATTTCCCCATCTATTTCCCATGAAGTGATGGGACCAGATGCCATGATCTTCATTTTCTGAATGTTGAGCTTTAAGCCAACTTTTTCACTCTCCTCTTTCACTTTTATCAAGAGGCTTTTGAGTTCCTCTTTACTTTCTGCCATAAGGGTGGTGTCATCTGTATATCTGAGGTTATTGATATTTCTCCCAGCAGTCTTGATTCCAGCTTGTGCTTCCTCCAGCCCAGTGTTTCTCATGATGTACTCTGCATAGAAGTTAAATATGCAGGATGACAATATACAGCCTTGATGTACTCCTTTTCCTATTTGGAACCAGCCTGTTGTTCCGTGTCCAGTTCTAACTGTTGCTTCCTGACCTGCATATAGGTTTCTCAAGAGGCAGGTCAGGTGGTCTGGTATTCCCATCTCTTTCAGAATTTTCCACAGTTTATTGTGATCCACACAGTCAAAGGCTTTGGGATAGTCAATAAAGCAGAAATAGATGTTTTTCTTTACTAGGTGTACTCTGGCCATTTGTGAAATTGCTTGAAAAGGTGTTTTGCCAGCTATCAAATAGGCTAAAATTAAATGCCAGATTTAAAAAAAAGAGTACATACCTGGTGACTGCTAATTTTTCCTTACTGCTCACTTCCTTACTGCTAGGCAACAGGAAGGAACAACTTTTCAAAAATAATTTGTGTCCAATTTAATACATGAGCAATAAACCAAAACTTATGATTTAAAAAGATCTTTTATAAAATGATTATTGTTTTCATGAAGTTGTTGCTTTCTGGTGCCTCACAGTGAGTAAGTGTACATGGTATACACTTTTGACTAAGTAAAAATTAGCAGTCACCAGGTATCATATGGTATGGGCTTCCCTGGTGGCTCAGATGGTAAAGAATCTGCCTGCAATGCAGGAGACCAGAGTTCGATCCCTGGGTTGGGAAGATCCCCTGGAGAAGGAAATGTCAACTCACTTCAGTAGTCTTGCCTGGAGAATCTCGTGGACAGAGGAGCCTGATGGCCTACAGTCTTGGAGTCACAAACAGTTGGACACAACTAAGCCATTAACACTTTACATATGGGATAACTTCTAGTATGTTTACTCTGAAAGCAGGAGAAGAATTTAGCAGAAGACAATGTAATTATAGTTACACAACTGTAGACATAAGATATTGTTAAACTCTACCTGTCAGGTCCTGTTTAGCTTCTTCTTAGAACTCTGATGGATATTTTCTCCAAAATCATATTTACTAAATATACATGTGATGTAACATCTGAAACAGGATTGTGGGTACTTGACTGTAATACTTCTTTTCCTGCATTTACTACAACATGGCTGCATTAACTTCTTTCCTTCTCTTTCCCTGCTTTTTTCCTTGAAACACAGTTGCTTTACAACGTTGTGCTGATTTCTACTATATGACACATACATACGATCTTTACATTCTTTTCCACTATGGTTTATCACAGGATAGTGAATATATAGTTCTCTGTGCTCTACAGCAGGACCTTGTTTATCCTTCTCTATAATAGCTTACATCTACTAATCCCAACCTCCCACTCCATCCCGCTCCCATCCTCCTCCCCCTTGGCTTGTTATTTCTTTCTTTTTGTATCTGCAAAATGATTCTTGAGCAGGGAGATGCAACATTAAACATAATTATGAGCTGAATAACCACAGATCTTATCAAAGAGTTTACTTAATAAATAGCAAAATGAGACATTAAAAAAAAAAAGCCACATCCCTCCAGCTCATTAGAATGGAAAAGACCTTTCACTGGAGCACCGTGCTTCCTTGCCATTCCTTTTCAACACAGATTAGTCACTGTCCCTAAGGTGACCCCAGACGTACATGTACCAGAAGCTGGAGGCCATGGCATTCTTATTTGTCGTCCAAAGGGTGCAAATGGCTTTCTGAAATAAAGCCTTTTGTGGTGAATGCACCTCAATTCCACAATCCTCTACATTCCATTCCTATGACTTATTTATCTTGTAACTTGACCTTTGTGCTTTTGACCATCTTCACCCATTTTGCCCATGTTGCATCCTTGCCCCTGACAACCACCAATCTGTTCTCTGTATCTATGAATCCAGTTTTTTTTAAGATTCCTTATGTAGGTGAAATCATATGGTATTATCTTTCTCTGACATTTTTCACTTACCATAATTCCCTCTAGGTCCATCCATGTTGTTGCAAATGTTGGGATTACCTTCTTTTTTCATGGCTGAGTAATATTCCATTATATGTACACATCATGGCTTTACTCATTTATCTGAGAGTGGGGAGCAGCCTAGGTGGAATGTTGTCCAGTGCCCCCCCCAACCATGCCCAGGGGCAGCCTGGTGGCATGTCCACTCCCACCACATTCTCAGGCCAGCTCATTCATTAAGAACCTTAGGTTTACTTATCAGGGGTGTGGGATGGTTGTTACTAATGGCACCGCCAGCTCGGAGCCTGCTGCTGGTGCTGCTCTCATGTCACAGGTACCAGACCATTGAAAGCACTTTGCTTAACTTTACTTAAGCCAATGTTTCCCAGACATGTGGACCGCGGGCCATTCAATCAGGCCCCACAGATCTGAGGACCACGGCTCTACCAGGAGGTCAGGGCCCGACATCATTTGAACATCCTGCATCCTCTATG
Organism: Budorcas taxicolor; assembly: GCF_023091745.1. Lineage (NCBI taxonomy): Eukaryota > Metazoa > Chordata > Mammalia > Artiodactyla > Bovidae > Budorcas > Budorcas taxicolor. The sequence goes on along the minus strand of NC_068923.1, from coordinate 34,836,237 downwards.
GGTACCGACCTGCTGGAGTTACTTGGCTATCAGAACTATGCATTCATTTGTCCACAGTTTGTACTGAGGGCCTATCCTGCCCAAGGACTGTTTCAGGCCCTCAGACACCCTTGGAGAGTCCACTGCTTTGAGGAAACAGGAGGTGAAGGTGCAGGTGTCTGTCCGCTGATGGAGGAAGACAGGTCTATTCCTCCCAGAGCTGGCGGGAGGCCAGTGGACAGGTGATGGGTGAGCAGAGGAGGAGAGGCCACCAGGGGGCCTGGGGAGAGCCTTCCAGGTGGGGAGAGCCTTCCAGGTAGAGAGGGCCTGCCAAGCAGCACCACCAGGAGGAATGGGTGAGGGCGATGACCCAACTGCAGGAAGGAGGGCAGTGATCAGAGAGGGGCCTCAGTTGAGATAGACAGGGCCCCAGCCTCTGCAAAGGCCTGGGGCTGGACCACAGTGGCTGTGGGTCCATGGGAGGGTCCTGAGCAGGATGGCAGGTAATGTCTTCACATAGATCACAGGCAAGTGTGCAGGGAGGGGTTGCAGGGAGCCAGCAGAGGCAGGGTTGGAAGCAAGGCAGGTTCAAGTCTTCAGGCAAGAGCCTGAGTGCTAGGCCTGGGCTGACGGCAGCAGCCACAGTGAACAGGAGCTGAAATCGGAGGTCGCATCTCAGATTGGGGCTTGACTGATGCATTACACGTGGAGTCTAGCTAAGACCTCACTGTTACTGTCCTCAGGAGGTTCGATGTGCAAACAGATGGCACAGACTAGGTGGTTTCCCAGGAGTGCTCTGGGTCACTCGAGCTCCAGCGCTAATGAGCTGCATGTTTGCAGCTTCTCCTGGAAATGCCGTTGCCCAGGGGGAGACAGGGCAGGATGGGTCCAGGACCAGTGACCCGGGCTCCACGCCCAGCATTGTCATCACCCATAGAGGCCTATTTACAAAGGCTGCTCCTTACCTTACTAACCACAATTAAAAATGCATAACAATTAAATATGGCTTCCTAGGGGGCTTAAATGGTAGAGGATCTACCTGCCAATGTGGGAGACCTTGTTTCAATCCCTGGGTTGAGAAGATCCCCTGGAGAAAGGAATGGCTACCCTCTAGAGTTTTCTCACCTGGAGAATCCCATGGATAGACGACCCTGGCAGGCCATGATGCCACAAAGAGTTGGACATGACTGAATGACTGAGCACGCACGCATTTCAATTAAATAAATTAAAGAAATGAAGATTGGGTTGGGGTGAAATTTTAAGCTTTCAATAGATATTTATTCTGAAACGTGAACATGGGAATCCAGATGCCTGGGGAACGAGAGGACACTGCCTGGACCTACCTCCTAGGAATCCTGAGCGAACAGGCAGCCCCAGGTGGGCAGAATTCAGCTTCTGTTCCGTTGCCTGAATGCAGTGCAAGAGTCAGGGCTTTAGAAATCCTCTCCCACAGCTGGTGGCCAGGTGCCTTCAGAAGTAATTAAACACCCCTCCCTTCAGCAGCAGAAACCCCTTCCTTGAAAACAATGCCAGGCTCTTGGAAAAGAAACACTGAGAGGAGGAGAGAAGATAAAGGACCCCGATGAGGTAGGTTTCCTTGAACAAAAGTGGGATGTGCTGGGGTTTGGTGACCTCTGTCTCAGGCTGAGATGCCCTGAGGGATTCTTCCTGCGAGGGGCCTGGAAGTGGTGGATCAGGCATCTTGCCGGGGGACACACACCCATGGTGATCATTCACGCTGCAGACCTGGCGGGCACTGCACGACTGTGATCTTAGAGCACAATGAGAGTTTACGGGCCTGGCACGCTCTTCAGTTGTGGACTTTACCTAAGTCAACAAAGCCATCTGTCTGGTCCAAAGTTTTCTTTTGTTTTGTACTGAGGTAGCTTCTTAGGAAAATGGCCAAGTTTTCAGCTATTTTAGGAGAAACAAGAAACATTGGCTTGCTTTTTCCTTTGTTATCTTTAAGGAAAAGAACCCCTTCATGCATTGAAGAAGGAAATGGCACCCCACTCCAGTGTTCTTGCCTGGAGAATCCCAGGGACGGGGGAGCCTGGTGGGCTGCCGTCTATGGGGTCGCACAGAGTCAGACACGACTGAAGTGACTTAGCAGCAGCAGCAGTAGTAGCAGCAACCCCTTTAAAATAAAAGAGTAAAGAAGTATCTACAGAATTCAAGTCAGCAGAGTGGACCTTCATTTTAAAGAAAAATTCTATGGTGGTTTGAGGATTTTTAAGAAATTTCATTGAGATTTTGAAGTGTGGTACAACCTAATGGGACTAAGAAAAATGATTTAAAATCACACGTTTATAGAAACATGTGATTATAGAAAGTCATGTTATATATAATTTCTCTATCTATAAACTTTATAAACTGATATAACCACAATTAAACACTCTGCACTGCAAATTAAAAATTTCTCTCCCTGGGCTAATGCATTTTAAATTTCCTTAAGTCATTTTGTGACCTGACTGAGAGGTTTTCTCACACTTTTTAGTTTTACAGTCACTAGTCATCCCCATTGAGGGTATGTGTCATCACAGGCTGAGACCATAAATCAAATATGGGAAGCTGTGGTAAGCTGCTCAAATGAAAACCAAGACAGTTTTCATTTTCAGATTGAAATTAGCTTATGTGAAATTTTGATTTAAAATCATAAAGAACTATTTTGTTGCTTTTTTTTAGCTCAGGAAAATTCAAGCTTCAAAGTTGTTATGAAAACTTAATTTCTTTGGGAGATTAAATTATCCAGATAACATAAGGCTCTTAAAATAAAATGGCAAAAAAAAATTATTAACAAATGTACTTTTGGATAGATACAGATTGTTAGTCAGACGAAGATTTTTAGATATCCAATTTCTTGATCAAATGAAACTGACAACTAGACAATTTGGTAACTTACCTAAGTTATTTAAATTTTGTCAGCTTCCAAAGAGACAGAATATTCAACCCAAAAGATGTGGGATAGTATAAGAGAACTGGGATGAAGATGGTGTATTACTGTGAAAACTGCCCCGAAATTTCCATGTCCTATCCTTTGTCACTGAGGAGCTTTAAATGCTAAGAACCACGAGGTGTGGGGTTGCATAGCCCAGTCCAAAACGTCGTCAACACTGAACCACTTCCTCCATCGCATTTCACTTCTTTATCTTGATGAGTAATTTAAAAATCTTGAAAATATATCTACCTCCTGGATAGAGACTTAGGTCCTGCAAGAGTAACGAACCTAAACAGCATCTTTCATTGACAAAATGCACAGGAGGTGGTGGATTGAGTTAGAATTCTACCTTTAAGTATTTATGCTACTTGAGTCATGTTGAGATTGTTGTTCTAAATGTTGTTTCTGGGTTTAATAGAGGTTTCAGAAGCCAAAGGGTCTGTGTTGACTTCGGACAGCATCACTCATTTCACAAGCTCATTTTAAGCAGCTTCTGTAGGACTTCTCTGTAGTGGGAGCAAGTTTGCAAATGTATTGAGTATCTATAGCATTTTAACAAATCAGGGAGAGCATAACATAGGCTATATTTTGTTATCTGTGCAAATCAGCAGCAATTTTACCAAATGTTAAAAAGATTTTTCACAGTCTCAAAAGATCAGGTACATTGTTTCATGTTTAAGTTGTCCACATTTATTTAGGTGTCATTATGTTAGTTTCCATACTTCCTTACAGGGAGGACCATTTCAAAATGTCACTGTCAAAGTAGTCATTGTCTAGAATTCTCTTGAACCAAATAAAAAAAATGATGAAGGCTCATTTTGCCTATCGGATTGAATATTTATTTTCCTGCTTATGACGTTCCTAGCCATGTAGCTGAAAGGATAACTTTGTGCACATAAACCAATGCAAAGTTACTCATGCAAATGTTTTTGTAATTGCTGGAGTATGTCTGTGGCTGATTTGACTGCTATTTTGGATTTTTTTTCCTGTTCTGTTTTATTGATGCACTTGCGTTCCAAGTAAATTTCCAAAAGTCAAATACGTTTCAGGTTTAACACACCTCAAAGTATTTTTCCTGACTCCAAAATAACATATCCACCAAAAAATTCTATTCTGAGCGATTCTTCAGAGATATTTCAGATAGCATTCAGAATTTCAAGCCACATTTCAGAATTTATGAAGTCTGTGAACTGATTTGAATCTCTGCCATGTGCTATAAAAGTTGACCTTTAAAGTTTTACAAATGTTCTGTTATTCTTCTGCTCTTTCTGAACATTGCTTGAAGCAGAAGTAAGGCATTTTCAAGAAAGAGTCTAACCAAAGTGTTTTGAAAGAGATCCTTATCTTTTATTCTTATTTATGTTATTTCTATAGCAACCAGTGTGCCAGGGTATTTGCTTTTCAAATATATTTGGTTACAGGTATTAATACGCCCCAGAGCTGGTACAAACTGTTTAATCCTAGAACTAACCATGAACACCTGTCCTGAACTTTAACGGTAATAACTACATTGTTAGTTTTTAGAATTCATAAGCAGGACAATAAGAAATTGCTATTTGAATAGAGGAAAAAATGAGTTGCTGCATTTTTGGTAAACAAATCTTGCTTCTGAATGAAAGTTGCACCAGCATAAGGCTGAGACTGGTGGTACATATTTTCCCATTGCCATTTTCCTAGGGATTACGTATTTTACGTTTGTTCAATACTGATGGTAATCTAATTAGAAGACCCCAGACTGAATTCTTTGGTTTGGCTTTTAAGGACCTTGCAGTTCACTTGCTTGTTATTACCATTGTATTTAAAATCAGAATCTACACTATTTTTGAAAAGTAAATTTAACATAGTTTTCATTTGTGCATCTTAGAGTCTTTAAAGAAGTAGTCAATTTCCTTAGAGATGTCAGTATTTGCCACTTACTCCTTTGTGCACACGTAAAACTGGGGCTGGGTTTAAAAAAACAATGTGCTTTAAAAACCAAATAATTAAGGGAAGACTCATCTTTAACTTTTTTTCCTTCTAAGAAACTCTTTGCATATTTTGCTCGACTTGCATTGTGGTTAATAATCTTTATTTACAAAGTCAAATTAATCCACAGACACAAGCCTGAATCTTTTACACAGCAAAGGAATTTTTTAAGACCTTAATTTTCTCTCTTGATTATTCTTTTAACTATAGTACAACTATATCGATCCTTTTTCCTTTCCCTAATCTCTTTTTAAAATTTTATCTTTATTTTATTGGAGAACAGTTGATTTACAATGTTATATTAGCCTTGTGTGTACAGCAAAGTGATTCAGTTTATGTATATATATGTATTTTCAGGTTTTTCCCTTATAGGTTTATTACAGAATACTGAGCATAGTTCTCTGCTATACAGTATGTCCTTGTTCTTTATCTATTTTATATATACTAGGGTGTGTGTATGTTAATCCCAAGCTCCTAGTTTATTCTTCCCTGCTTTCCCTTTCAGTAGCCATAAATTTGTTTTCTATGTCTGTGAATCTATTTATGTTTTGTATATAAGTTCATTTGTATCTTTTTTTTAATTGCACATGTATGTGATTTTATATGATGTTTGTCTTTCTCTGACTTACTTCACTTAGTATGATCACTTCTAGGTCCGTCCATGTTACTGCAAACGGCATCATTTCATTCATTTTTGAAGATGAGAAGGATTTCTGTACTAATCCCAATGGGACATGGTTAAAACTAGTTTGAAAAATATTGAACCCAGAGACAGCATTATGATAATTGAGCATGGATTTTGTTTCTTTGTTGCTGTTATTTTGTCTTTAGCTTTTCCATGAACATTGATTTCTAAAATAAAACTCATTCTAGTTCATTTGTGTGCTAGATATTTAGAGTCAGTAATATATGTGTGAATTTTGCTTTTTTAATAGTAGGTTAAATAACTAAAGGTAATATAAAAACTAATGCTGTGTCAAATACTTCACCAAATAGTGCTTTATAAATAAACCTTCCTAGATTCCTTTTTTTCCCCTGATGGTCTCTGCTGCCCTCCCCTCCCCCCAGAAGTCTCTACTCTGAAGCTGGGGAAGGGGTACCATGGGTTCTTACTGACATCCCACTCTCTGGATTTTCATTTGCTGTTTATACTATTGACCAATAACACCTTCTGATGAAATAGATGATTCTAATAGCACAGATATAAAGAGCAATTAAATGTCTTCACTGCTCTATAAAATAATATAATAGTCACTTAGAACTTTTACAGTAATTAATGAAAGATGTCCAGCTTTTCACCAAAGCATGTTACTTACTTTCTGACTGTGTCTCATGAAGAACTGAATGCAAACCACCCGCCCATGATAAATAAATCTGTGTACATTAGCATGGAGGTTTTGAATACGAACAAACAGGGAAAAAGGAGAAGTTGCTGCAGGACTGAAGTTGGAGTCACGTGACTTCAAAGTTTGTGGAAAGTTTTTCCCCTTTTTTTGTGTTCTGTGTGTCCGTCAAGGATCCAGAGGTGAGTCCTTCAAAGTTGTCAACTTCGTTTCTCTTCAGCTGGTTTGGAGCTGCCTTTCCACCTGCTTTCACAAGTAAGATTTTTTAAACAGTTTTAAAAAGACTGATACTCTGACTTTTTTCTTCAAAATTTAGATGGAAATGTAGATGTGGTTTCCTTGTTAACAATCCTTCTTTTTCTGCCTTTAAATTTCTTTCTGACCTAAGTTTATTGGGACATTTAAAATTTTTATTGCATGGGTAAAAAAAAAAAAAAGGTCTTTCTTTGTAGTGTAAGATGATTGATGCTTGGTGGGCTATGCTCTGTTGTGTTTGACTAGTTTGTGCTGAGTTTTAAAGGGAACGTAATAGTCACTACCTTGTTCTGTCTCACCTTGTGTTGTTTACACTTGGTAACTGAACCTGGAAGAAAATTGCTCGATGTGTCCATAAAAGCATGTACTCAAGCTCATTACCCAATCCACACTGGGTACTGGGGACGGGAGAGCATGTCCAAAATGTGGCTACTCTTATTAAATTAGGAAATATATTTTTCCAAACGCCAGTGAGTCACTCCCCTCTCGGGAACTGCACTGTGTTACTCACCAGTACATCAGCCACAGGCTTCCTAAAGTCCTGAGACACTGCCCCAGTCTTTGCCCCCAGGGGCCGTACTGGGCTGGCACCCTCCTCCCACCTCCCCCAGGACTGGTGCTGGAAACAGAGACTCTCATGACCTCCCGGTCACGGGTCTCTTAACACGTGTCCTTGGGAGTCTCACGGATTTGTATTTTGGCCACTCACCTAAATTTAAGAACCTCATGGGACAAGTACTGTCTTGACTTCTTTAAAAGTGTTTTTCTATCGCTAGCTGCCCTGAAGTGATGTTCTGTTGCATGAAAAACAGACATTCAAAGCATTACTGCTGAAGGAGTGAGGTTAAATGTCTCTTTATTTGTAGACAATTCATGTAGTTTTCTGATATCATCAATGCTCTTATGAGTTCTATGTATTAATTTTGACTCTAATGGTAAATAGCTGTCCCATAATCCACATAAAGTTTGTAATAAAAATATCTCCTGTCTCCTACGGAAGGAAAGGTGTGACGTGACTGCTTTTTGTCTAAAATAGTAACTCACAAAACTAGTTGGTAAAGACCACTGTGGGGTATGATCACTCACTTTCATTACTAGTAAACCTTAATTCATTCTTTTTTTTTTTCCATTTGTTATGGAGAATAGTAGATTAATGGTTGCCCAATAAAAAAGTGTGCATGCTCAGTCGTGGCTGACTCTTTGTGACCGCCAGGCTCCTCTGTCCATGGAATTCCCCAGGCAAGAATACTGGAGTGGGTTTCCATGCCCTCCTCTAGGGGATCTTCCCAACCCAGGGATTGCACCCAGGTCTCCTGCACTGCAGGCAGATTCTTTACCACTGGGCTTCCCCCTAACCATTGGACCGCCACAAAATTACCTGCGTCTGCTATTAATATTTTGATAAGGATGCTTTTAGGTGTTTGAAAGTCTGATTTGATCCCAGGATCCATGTATCTCCCAGTCAGTGAACATTTTTTTCCCCCGAGTAGCAGCTGGGAGAAAAGCTTCACTTTTTGTTGAGAGGTGAGAATTCTGTCTGAACAATGAGGTGCCTAGAGCTGGTACAGATCTGATTGTGTGCCTTTCCTAAACGGGAGGTGGAAGCAAGGTCATCTGAGGAGGGCCCAAAGTCTCTTTAGAAAAATCTGTCTGCATGGCAAGGCTCTGAGACTTTTGTCACATAGAACATGGTCACAGGCGTATTATCTCTCTTCTGCCACTGAGTTATTCAGATTTTCTGTTTCATTTTTTGTCAGTTTTTAGAGAATGTATTTTTCAAAGAAATTTTCTATTTAATCTATATTTTCATATTTAGTGGCATAAACTTGTTCACAATGTTATTATTGTTTAATGTTTGTAGTAAGTATATCAACAGCCTCTTTTTCCATTGTGATGATTATAATTTGTATTCTTTCTCTTTTTTTTTTCTTTTTCAGTCTAGTATATCAATTTTGCTGGTCTTTCCAAAGAACCATCTTTTAACTTTGCTAATTTTCTCTCTTTAAAAAAATTTATTGATTTCTGTTCTTTATTTACTTCTTTTTTCTTATTTACACTGGGCTTACTTTTATTTTTTAAATTCACAAAGCGGAAACTTAGTCACTGATTTAGAACTTTCTTCTTTTTAATATAGGCATATAAAGCTATAAATTTCTCTCAAAACACTTTAGTTGCATCTCACCAATTTTTATGTTATATTTTTAATTCTGATTTTCTAATTTCCCTTGTGATTTCTTCTTTGATCAATGTACTGTTTAACTGCTAACAATGTGAAGATTTCCTAATTATTTTATTGATTTCCAATTATATTCCACTGTGGTCACACAACATTCTCTCTCTTTTTTTTTTAATTTTTATTTTTTACTTTATTTTACTTTACAATACTGTATTGGTTTTGCCATACATTGACATGAATCCACCACGGGTGTACATGCGTTCCCAAACATGAACCCCCCTCCCACCTCCCTCCCCACAACATCCCTCTGGGTCATCCCCGTGCACCAGCCCCAAGCATGCTGTATCCTGCATCGGACATAGACTGGCGATTCGATTCTTACATGATAGTATACATGTTTCAAACATTCTCTTTGGGACTTTAAACCTTTTAAATCTGTTTAGACTTGTTTTATGGCCCTACATATGGCCTATTTTTTCACGTACTGTGTGCACTTGAAAGGAATGTGTATTCCATAATTGTGCTATAAATATCAGTCAGAACATATGGTTGGTATAATCTTCAGTCACCTGTGTACCTACATTTTGTCTAATTGTTTTTATCAATTTGCAAGAGAAGAGTACTAACCATCTTAAGTATGGTTATAGATAGGATGGCTTCCCAGGTGGAGCTAATAAAGAACCTGCCTGCCAGTGCAGGAGCTGTAAGAGACTCAGGTTCCGTCCCTGGGTGGGAAGATCCCCTGCAGGAAGGCATGGCAACCCGTTCCAGTATTCTTGCCTGGAGAATCCCAAGGACAGAGAAGCCTGGTGGGCCATGGTCCATGGGGGTCACAGGGAGTTGTACACGACTGAACATGAGCATCTCTGTCAATACTTTCTGTCTTTTGAAGTCTGTTTAATCTGGTGTTAATATATAGTCATTTCAACTTTCTTATGCTTATTGTTTAAATGGGATGTCTTTTTTTATCCCTTGACATTTAACCTGACTGGATCTTTATTTTAATAGATGCTTCTTGAGATATATAATTGGTCTTGCTATTTTTGTTGTCTGACAATTTCTGCCTTTTTGTTGCAATGCTTAATCCAGTAACTTTAAATGCAATTATAACCACATCACTATTAATAATGTATTATTTAATCTTCTATGTTTTCTATTCCTTTGTTATTCCTTTCTTGCTTTCCTTTGGGCTTTTGCATATTTGTCAGTTTCCATTTTAATATGTCTTCAATACTGTTTTTCTTAGATCAGCATTTTTCCTAATTAAGTGTATCTTAACTGGTTGAAATATGTATCTTAACTGGTTGAAATATGTTCCCGTTTTTTTTCCTCTCAAGAACACATCAAGAATATACTTTCTAATCCTTTTATTTTATCAAAATATTCATTCTGTGCAAATCAGTGATTTTTAGTACATTCACAAAGTTGCACAGTCATCAGCATTATCTAAGACTATTTAAAGTGCCACTTAGATTTACTATAGAATGATAAAGAATAAAACAATAGAATGATATAGAATAAGCAATGTTTGTAGCCATTTTTAGCCATAGTAAGAATAAACATTTATTTCATAGTTTTGGCTCTGCCACCACACATCACACAAAGATGTGTGACTTTGGATCAATAACAATATTTTTTTCTGAATATCCAATTTCTTTTAAAATAATCTAAGACTGTTTAACTGCAGAACATTTCTAGCAACCCCTAAAAACACCCTGTGCCTAACTGTAGTCACTCTGTATTCTCCCTGCCCTCAGTCTCTGGTGACCTACAACTTAGTTTCTGTCCCTACAGATTTCCCTGTTCTGAACACTGGGTAAGAATGGAATCATGTAATATATGACCTTTTATATCTGGTTTCTCTCACTCAGCATAATGTTTGCAAGACTTACCCATGTTGTAGCATGTATGAATGCTTCATTCCTTTTTATGGCTGAGTAATATTTCATTGTAGGAAAGAATGCATCTTGTTTTCCTTTCATCTGTTGATAGACATTGAGCTTTACGCTTCTTGGCCATTATAGATAACGCTGTCATGAACATTTATGCACAAGTGTTTTTGTGTATATGTGTTTTCATTTCTCTTCGGTGTGTATCTAGGAGTGGAGTTGCTGGGTTGCAAGCCTGTCCTTACCATTTCATCTATTAGTGTCACACATGAGAGATAAGACAGAAAATAATAGTACTTGGGGTTATAACATTATTTTTCAAAAACAAAGTGCATATTTTTTTGTAATCAGTATCTCCCTACATAGATGTATAGAGAGTTTTTTCGTTATCACAAATTCAGGGACCCTCCAGTGGTGTGGTCTTGGGGAGAAAAGAGGTTTCGATGTGTCTGCAAATGGTCCTCTATCCAGAAGCATTTGTGTTGAGCTGTGTGTTCATGTGTGTATGCTTTCAATTTACTTTCATCAACCTTACTTTCAAAGTGGAAAAATAAGTCTTTTTCATGAGACGTCTTCTAAGATTCCGGCACTTGATTTTGGAAATAGCATTAGTTAGTGTGTGGGTGTGTGTGTGTGCACGCGCGTGCCTGCTCAGTCACTCGGCCATGTCTGACTCTTTGCAACCCAGTGGACTGTAGACCATCAGGCTCCTCTCTCCATGGGGCCTCCCCACTAACAATATTGGAGTGGGTTCCCATTCCTTCCTCTGTGAATCTTCCCAACCCACGTCTCCTGCATTGGTAGGCAGATTCTTTACTGCCAGCGTCACCTGGGAAGCCATACATATATTTGTGTGTATATATATATATATATATATTTTTTTTTTCTGTAGTTATTTTATGGGAAGTTGAAAGAAACTGTGATGGGGCAGATGCCATTGGAGATAAGTGTTTGGGTTCCTCTTTTTTTCTGAGGTTAGTCCATGTTCTGAGTCAAATAGTGAACCTATACTTGCACGGTTAAGAAGGATCTCAACAAATTGACCCTTCAGAGCCTCATATTCAGAGCCTAGACCTCAGACAATGTCGTAGAAGGCAATTTTCACAGATATTTGTCTGACGCTGTAAGGGGGCATCATCCTGGGACCCTTTCAATCATAGTTGACCTGAGAGTCTTTTTTAAGAATTAAAAAATATATATTTATTTGGCTGTGCTGGCTCTTAGTTGAGGCATACAAGATATTTTAGTGTGGTGTGTGGGTCTAGTTCCCTGATCAGGGATCAGGGCCCTGTATTGAGAGTGTGGAGTCTTGGCACTGGACTGCCAGGCATGTCCCAACCTTAGCTTTTAAAATTCTCCTAAATAAGCCTCCATGATGGAATGCGAGTCTGCCATTAAACATAGTTGAAAACAATACATTCATTAAAAGGATGACAAGGAACAGAGTCAGAGTCAGTGCATTATAGCATTCTGCCGGAGACGGAGTGGAAACACTCGGGAGGGACAGAGCTCTGGAGCTCTGGAGGCTGACTTTGGGGAGGACGTCAGCTGTTGGCTCTCAATTCTCAATTAGTCTGAAATAATACTTTCCTATTTAAATTTACTGGGCTTTATTATTTTTGCTTTTCCAATAAAAGTATTAAAAAAATATTTTCCTTTATTACATTGAAAAAGTGAAAGTGTTAGTCACTCAGTCGTGTCCAATTCTTTGCAACCCCATGGACTGCAGCCTGTCAGACTCTTCTGTCCATGGGATTTTCCAGGTAAGAATACCAGAGTGGGTTGCCATGCTTTCCTCCAGGGGATCTTCCCAACCCAGGGATCCCCTGTATTGCAGGCAGATTCTTTACCATCTGAGCCACCAGGGAAGCCATATAGGTCAGAGGTAACTGCCATAAAAAGAAAATGCATTTTGGTCTTTGCCACAGTTTTCTGTATCAGATGCAGTGTAATCTATATTTAGAATCACTAGAATGTGAGCCCCTTGAGGAAAGGTTAATCTACGTATATCTGTGTCTTCAGGGCTTGGCGTATTGCCTACTCATTCCATCTTAATCAGCATTTACTAATTACTCACAACTTGCCAGTCTCTCCTGTAGGCCCTGGGGAGAAGGTTGTCAAGACAGTCATAGGACAGTCACACTCAGACCAGGGAACAGACAGGGAAGACTTCCTGGAGGAAGCGCCACTTGTGAAATCTGAAGCTTGTGTGCAGGGGTCTGTCTGGTGAAAGGGGGCAGGGAAGCTGTCTCAGACCAAAGAGAGGGCATGATGAGTGTCAGCAGGCTTAGGAAGGGGAGGGGGGTCCTGTGCAATGGGAAGAGGAAGTGGTGACGGTAGGAGGGAAGAGCCCTGAGCTGGGGGAGAAGGCGGTGTTTTAGGCAGAAGCAAGAGCAGGTGAAAGGGTTTAATCTGGGGAGTGATGGAATCTATCTAGCATTTTAAGAAAAGCCCGCTCTGTTGTGGGGGGACAGTTAGTTGGGGGTACATGGGTGCTCATTTGTTGGGACTGTGGCTTAAACTCCGTGACAGCAGGAGGCACGAAGAATGGACAGGGAGGGGGATATTTCGAGACATTCTTGTTGGAAATAGCAGAGCAAAGCTAGTTATGGCCCCCAAACTAATAGAAGCAAGAAAAAGTTGTAAACAAAGCGGAAAATCTCATTTTTCATAACCTTAAGTCCTAAGTGATGAAAACATCTGCCAAAAGCTTGGGCAGAATGAAGAGAGACACAGGGAGTGGAAACATATTTCTGAAAGTTCGTGTTAGGACACATTTTCTGGCAAGTGGTGGCACAAATCCGACGGATATAATCTATGACCCCTTCCATGGACCAGCAGGGTCGGGGTCCCTGGAATCTGCCGGTTTCATGACCCCCCTGCACCACCCAAAGTGGAGGGGGCCTGGGAAGGCAAAGACCCCAAAGATGTCTTTATAAGGTTCCTTTATAAGGTTCTGAGGTGTCAAATCAGCTTTCACAGTGCATACATTAGGCATTTATACGTGTCAAGTTCAAGGCCTATGCATCGAGGCACGTGGGACTTCCCTGGGGTAAGCAGCCTACTGTCACCATGGTGGGTGGGTAGGGGAAAGGGCAGGTCCTCTAACTGGGGCTTCCTGTTGCCTGAGGCCACTCTCTTATTTTCCCTCTCAAAGCAAACAGCTTGGCTAGGAGTAATGTATCCCATAAACTGAATAAAAACTGGACAATAACCTAGCCTGAGACTTAGATACCAAAGAACAAAAGAGTAGAAATTTACAAAACAAAAAGCATTTCCAGAACATGTATGAAAGAAAGCTGCTAAAGTATAAATACTTAATAGGTCTCTGTAACATAGAAAAATTATGTTTGTCCTTATTTAGTAAGACGAGATGCTGAAACAGTGGAAGAAAATATGGAATGAGCTGGGAGAGTTTGGGAGAGAATGGGAACTTAAAAAGAAATACTAGAAATGGGAATTCCATGTGTAAGTCAGAAGAATTTGACACTTTTGATCTTGCAGTTATGGTCATGGAGGACAGATGTTAATAAACACACTAACATGAGCAATAACAATTTTAAAAGTTTGGACACAAATTGAATGATGTGGAGCAAAAAAGAACTCTGAAGACAAGATTTAAAAAAAAAATCAACACAAAGAGCATTCAAATACACAAGAAATCACCCTTAATTTAAAAAGTCCAAGGGCTCCTCAGTGTTGGAAGCAAAATAACAATGCCTTCTGTCCCCAGAGAAGGGACTTGCCAGCACCAGACCTGGGGCAAGCTCCCTGATTCTCTGCATCTCATTTTCTTCCCGTTTAAACTGGAAATCAGAGTGGTACCTTCATCTCCAGGTTTGGAAAGCCAAGCTTGTTAATTTAAGTAAAGTGCTGAGATTAGTGTCTGGAGCAGAGCGTGTCCTGCACTCTTCTTTCTTCTTCTCAGCTTTCTCTTCCTTTTTTTTTTCTTTCCTAACCTTTTTATTACTGTTACTGTTACCGAGTTCCCAGAAGATTGGGCCAAGAAAAGAAACAAGCTATAAAAAGATTGGAAGGAAGTGAGAAAATGGCCATTATTTGCTGCTGACTTGATCTACTTAGGAAAATCAAGTAAAAAACTGAGCCAGATTTCCAGACACAAATGAACATACAAAATTCTATCATGATCCTCCATACCACTATTGATCAAGTAGAAGAGGAACTGAAGTGCTCTCAATTAAAATAGCAAGAAAACTATGGAGTTTATGGAAAATTACCTAGCAAAGAACAAATCATGTCTTCGGGGGAAAATGAAAACTATCTTAAAACACTTAAGAAAGACTCAGAAAAGATTTATAGTATACTCGTGTATAGGTTAATTAATAATGGTAGAAATGTTAGTTTTTCCAAATTAATTTATGCATTCTATTCAGTTTCAAATAAAATCCCAGCAGATACCTGAGGACACCAGGAACACTGATTCTAAAATTTATATGAACCAATAAGGGCCCCCAAAAAGGTGAGACAAAAGTTAGTGTTTAAAGCTCATTAATCAAACAACAGACTTAAGCATAAAACTATTTAAAAGAAATACAGCCCATGGGGTCGCAAAGAGTCGGACACGACTGAGCGACTGAACTGAATGGACATAAGATAATGGTTTATTTAACCAAAATTAGGGAGGGGTGAGAAGAAAGGTGGAGGAATTATAATATGCAAAATTACTGATTTTTCAAGGTGAATCTAATGCTGGAAAGTCCGGAAATAGATCTCAGTCGTGGATTATTGTACCTTCAAACAATGAAGAACTAGAATTAGGCCATGTGAACAAGCTGGGGAAGGGACGGGAAGGAAGTGGTGGTCATTCAGCAGAATTTCAGAAACCCCGATTTCAAGGTTGCTGCCCACTTTCCAGATCTATACATGGAGATAATAGGAAATTTAACCTGCTCACAGCCCTTCAGGGATTGGGGACTGTTTCCTAAGGTGAGTGCCTCTGCATCTTGTAAAATGTAACACCCTCTTGACTTGGGGCTTCTGGTGTGCAGCAGACAGAAGACCTTCTGGTCGCCAAGCAGTTCCTGCCCCCAAAGGCTTGAAACACAATAAAACCAGGAGGCAGGTGCCTGAAGAGTAACGATGTTTTCTTCTGGGACAGCAGGATAGGAAGAAGAAAGGGGCTGTGAGAAAGGACAAGACATATAAAAATGCTCTCTGATGTCTAGGTTTGATACATGTACTAATTCACTCAAGTATTTCTCGGGTAGGCCTTTCAGCTGGGTTGCAGACTGGGGAGCTTCGTCTGGGTGCGTTCAGGGCTTGGGTTATCCAACCCCTGGGTGAGCTCTCATTTAGTTCCTTTGGGACTCTGCATTACCAGATCAAGGACAAGTGGCTGACTAATGTTTGTGCTCAGTCATGCCTGACTCCTTGTGATCCCATGGACGATAGCCCACCAGGTTCTTCTGTCCATGGGATTCTCCAGGCAAGAATACTAGAGTGAGTTGCCATTCCCTTCTCCAGGGGATCTTCCTGACCCAGGGGGAGAACCTTTCTACCTACACTGCAGGCAGATTCTTTAACCTCTGAGTTGCCAGGGAAGCCGTCAAGGGCAAGAGGTCTGATCAAATATGAATTTCAGATAAACAAAGAATCATTTTGTTAAATTCAGTATGTTCCATAAAGTATCTGAGATGTACCAAAAAAAATTTATTGATTATCTGAAATTCATATTGAACTGGTATCCTGTATCATTATTTGCTAAATATGGGCAACTTCATCTGAGGTAAATGAGAAGCTGCCAGAGGGGACAAAAAAGAAAGGACTTCTCTTTAAGAAAAGTGAGCAGTACTTTCTGAAGCTAATCAAAACTGTGAGATGCTTTGGGAAGATTCTTTCTTGGAAACAAATGAGATCTCGGCTACATAACCATGATATCTTCCCACTTGGTCTCAGACGCTTCTTGTAACAATGACGTCATTCCACCTGATCTCAGGTGCCTCATGTAACCATATGTATACATGGTGATGGAGTGGGTGTTTTTCACAACTTCACAAGCTGCCTTATCTTCTCTGCAAAACACGTGCAACTGCACCTTCAAATTTCTGCTCTTTGGCCCATTGACTATCTTCTTTAATCAATGGAACAAGTGGGTCTAGCCAGATTCTCTTTTCTCACTGAGGAGGGACGGTCTCCTTGTTTTCTTATGTCAACCCGGCATGTGTCAGGAACCGGAGTGGGCGACTGGATGGACCACAGAGACGGTGACTCAAATGCGGGATAAAACCCTTCGGTGAAAGTACAGGGCTTTGTGGAGGGAGGGTTTTGCCCGTTTGGGGGCGGCGCTGATGCATCTCAGCACCCCTGCTTCTCCCTCACGTGGCTTTGCGCTGGTGCCTGGCTGAGTTGCTGTTATTGACTCTCTACATCTTGAAATTCAAGAAGCACAGTTTTCGGCAAATAAATCTCTGGGCAAATCCGTTATGTGGAGAATTGCTTCCGCTTCCTCTCACTGTCCCTGAAAATAAAGGAAAAGGTCAACTATCTTCTTCACAAAGTAATTTTGAGGATGAAATAATATCTATTAAATTGCTTTGTGAGCAAAGTTGATGGTTGTTCTGTGAGTTGAGTAAGGGCATTATTAAGTTTTGTTAAGATTTCAGTAAAGATTTTGCCACATTTTTATAGCCCTAATATAAGTAATTATTAATTGCTTCAGTAGTTTAGAATTAACAGCAGTTCTTATGACCACTGTGAGTCTCAGTGAAATGGTATTCTATTTAGAAAGGAAAGAAACGTTTGTGTATGCACAGGGACAAACTGATCTGAGATTAAAAATCCAGTTTTTATTTTTTACCTTAAGGACAAAATTTATCCTTGGCTTGCTCTTTGAGAAATAGAGTCAATATTTTCCTAAGTTGATCAAAATGATCAGATGCTTTGGGAATATATTTTTCTGGAGACGAATAAAATTTGGACTCTGTGAACACAAAGTCATCCTGCTTGATCTTGGGCACCTTTGTAGTTCTGGGGCAATTTATTTTTGTCTGGAATGAAATGCTAACTAAGAAGGAATCAGTGTGGGAAGGAAGTGGAATAAAACCAGGACTTAGGAAGTGACATTCTCTGATTTATTTAAATATACTCACAAGTGTTAATAACTTCCAGGTATTGGTCTGTAAACATTTGTTATTCATACTGCAGCTTTCCAATTCTGTATTGTCACCGGGATGTTGTTTCAAAGTGGAATTCCAGTCATGTCATCCCTCTGGGTCAGTTCTTCCCTTCCACAACATGCCCTAAGGCTGGAAACCAGAGTGCCTGCCAGGTACTGACCCTGCCCTCTTCTGCCTCATCCCTGAGGCTCCATCGTCACCCATAGGGACCCTCATGCTGGTTTTCTATTTCTTGACAACTACACAGAACCACACAGATGACCTCTGTCTGAATAACCGCAATGGTCTATTCCCGGTCCTTCATATCTCTATCAGAAAAACAGCACTGGCAATCACTCTCATTTTCATCGACCTTAAATCTTTCGAGGATCTCATCTCATCTCATGGCTTGAAATATCATCTATAGATCCTTGGCTCCTAAGCTTATGTTTACAGCCTGAACCCTTCCCCTAAATTCTAGGTTCATGCATCCAGCATCCATTGTGATATTTCTACTTGGATGACAATGATGAAAGATACCTTACAGTTAGCAGGTCCAACACTGAGCTTCTGATGTCTAATTGTTCTCTCCAAAATTTTGTCCTCGTTTGATTCCTACACTAGTAAGTGATCATATCATTCTCCTAGTTTCTCAGGGCCAGTATCTGGGGTCATGCTTCACTGCCCTCTTCTCTCACATCTCAATATCTGAACCATCCTTGAAGCTGGTCAGTGTTGCCTTCAGAGGCACCACGTCCCATCACTTGGTCCAGGCACTGTCACTGCTCTCTAGCCTCCCACCTACCTCTGCCCCCTGGGTGGGCTCTACCGACCGCAGCCAGAGTGACTCCTGCAACCAAATGACAATCAGATCCAATGTCTCTCTGCTTAAACTTTCAGTCATGCTCCAGTTCCTTAGAAGGAACATGGTCCAGTATGATTGCCCTCCTCTATTCTCTGACTTCTCTCTCTCCCCTAATTTACCAAGTTTCTAGCCATGTCTTTTAAGATTTAATTTTATTGAGCTATAACTGACATGCAGCACTGTAAAAGTTTAAGGTGCAGAGCATAATGGCTTGATGTAGTATAGTGCAATGATGACCACAACAGCCCTAGAGAACATCCATTACCTCATATAGTTACCCAGAGATGTTTTCCTCTTGTGTTGAGAACTTTTAGGATTTATTCTCTTAGAGGCATTCAGATGTACCCACATAGCAGTGTTAACCATGGTCCTCATGTTGTATATTACCACTTGAGGACTTATTTACCTTGTTCAGTCACTGAGTCCTGTTCACTCTTTGCAACCCCTGTAACTGCAGCATGCCAGGCTTCTTGGTCCTTCACTATCTTTTTATCTTATAATTACCTTGCAAGTTGATGCCTTTTGAACACCTTCATTCAAAACTCACATCCCACCTATGGTTATCACAAATCTGATCTCTTAGATTCCACATATTAGAAAAATAATGTGGTATTTGTCTTCTGATTTATTTCACTTCACCTGATGTCCTCAAGATACAATCATGTTGGCAGGATTTCCTTCTTTTTGATGGCTGAGTAATATTCCATTGCTTACACGGATCACATTTCCTTCATCCATTCATTCATCTGTGGACCCTGATGCTGTTTCCATGCCTTGGCTATTATAAATATTGCTGTGATAAACATGGGCATCTCTTCAATGTAGTGATTTTGTTCCCTTTAGATAAATACCCAGAAGTGGACTTGCTGATCAGGTGGTAGTTTTACTTTTAATTTCTCAAACATGTCAGCAAGCTCTCACTCCCAGACGTCCCTGTACCTGCAGAAAGTTCTTTACCCCGGTGGCCCCAGCTCTCTCCTGCCAAGGAGAGGAGGGTGGGATCAGCGGGCGCTGGGGAGATGAATTCCCTCCAGGAGGCTAGTGGAGCTGCTACATAAGACTTGGGAACTTGTAAGAGTTAACTTCCTGTTAACAGCATCCGCGTTGCTGCAGGTAGAGACCATGGGAACTTGTAAGATGTTAACTTCCTGTTAACAGCATCCGCGTTGCTGCAGGGACCATGGGAACTTGTAAGATGTTAACTTCCTGTTAACAGCTTCCGCGTTGCTGCAGGTAGAGACCATGGCTCCTCTTGGCGGGGGGTGGGGGAGCAGGCGGGGTGGGGGAGCAGGCAGGTTGGAGGAGGGAGGCAGAGCCGGTGGGGTTTGCTGATGCCTTGGGTTGAGGTTTAAGGGAGATAAAACAAAGATGACAGGAAAGGTTTAGGACAGTGGAATTGCTTTTCCTGGAATGAGGAAAACTCAGGGAGGAGGGGTGTCAGGATCAGGAGTGGGAATTGGGCTTATTCAAAATGTCAATCAATTATTCCAGTAGAGATATTCAGCCAAGATGTAAAGTGTAGACATATTCAAAAATATGATCTTAAATGCCTTTTCCTGTATGATATTTCCATGTGGTTAATAAATACATTTGGACCTCACATTCATTTGCCTGGAAAATTGTCTTCAATATGACTCATAGGACATGCATGTCCTGTGGGCTCTTATGAGACTAACAACCACACAGCAGCCTTGGGCTGGGCTGTTCACAAGGAATAATGGTGAGCAAGATGACTCTGCATCCTCTGCTGCCCCATACACCAGGAGGAGCCCACAAGGGGCTTTTATTCTAAAGAGACTAGGTGGGCATAAAGAATGTGCCCCCCAAACAGCTTTATAGTCCTGGAAAGTGGTGGGCATTGGAGGGTTTGCTCCAGTCCTCATCTCGGGAGACATGAGTTGGTTTCAGTTTTGATTTAAGGTTCCTCATTATATTAATAGTTCATTGGTTTTACACTTGACACTTGGAGGAAGAGATCTTCTGTGTCAGGGTCTACAGTGACTACTCTTTGGATCTATCATCTGGGAGGCAGTGAGCAAGGGAACAGCAGCAGGAAAAAGCAGAGACGTGCACATTATTATTATTTTTTAATGGCGATGCGTTATGCTGACTGAGCCCTTTCAGTCTTGCTCTGAATCAGGAGAGACACCAGGATTTGGGAGCATCTCAGGGTCTTATGAACAATGTTCATCAGTAAATCAGTAAAACCCTGTGTGATGCATGAGAGGAAGGTGAGGTAAGAAGCTGCTTGAAATGGTAAGGCTGCTTCCCCATTTTCTGAAAGCCTCTGAAACAAGTTTTGGTACAAACCAGAGAATATTCTTTATTTCCAAGAAAAATTTAAAAAAATCACCTCCTCCACAGAATTATTTTCCCTGCAAATACTTCTTTTCTCTTTTAGGAAGAGGAATGGTCAAGGTTACTGATTAAGCTAGTTAATTGAATCAATCAGTTTTGGTGGGCTTTGGAATTATAACTTTAACCACAAATAGTTCCCTGATCAGTGTAGCTTTTGACTGATTCCATATATCGAGGGATTGTGTTGACTTTTTAAAATAAAGTATTTAAAAAAATACTTTATTACCAACTCAATGGACATGAATTTGAACTCCAGGAGTTGGTGATGGACAGGGAAGCCTGGCGTGCTGCAGTCCATGTTGTTGCAAGAGTTGGACACAACTGAATGACTGAACTGAATTTAAAAAATATTTATTCATTTATTTTGCTGTCAGGTATTAGCTGTGTCACCCTGGATCTTTCATTGTGGCACATGGGCTTTCTAGCTGTGGTGTGGGCTCAGGAGTTGTGGCACACGGGCTTAGTTGCTCTAGGGTAAGTGGGATCTTAGTTTCCCGACCAGGAATAGAGCTGGCATCCCCTGCATTGCAAGGTAGGCTCTTAACCAGTGGACCACAGGAAAGTCCTGTGTTGACTTCTCTAAAGTGTGAGGATGAGAAGCAGGGCGGGACTCAGCTTTACCAGCCTCTCTGTTGCTTCCCTCTCAAAGCCAAAATGACAATATTTTTGTACTTGGGATTAATTTTTATTTGAAATCTAGTTCTGAAATAAAGAAGAGGGGCAGTTTGCTTCCACTTTGAGAAATTTGGTGAAGGTTAAGTTATCCGAGATTCAAGCCAAGCCGTATTAGACATGGCTATTCAATGGATAGACATGGTCTCCATTAAACTTTTTTCTGCCAATTGCTATTTTCCACCTACAGTTTCTCACAGATGATTTCTTGGAGGCCCTGATTGTGGCTTCTGTTAAATCCTTTGAAACTCAGGCTTTTAATCCTACTCTTTACAAATTGTTTTAAAAGTACTGATCTAATTAAGCAAACTGATGCAAATATCACTTGCCAAAACCAAATTTTTCTTGTCTAATGGACACTCTTTGCTCACATCATAACTTTAATTAAACTCGTAGATTCTGACATGCATCGGCAAGTGTGTCTTGATCTTTGTAGCATCCCTATCCGTGAACTTGGAGGGTGACTAGGGTTCCTGGCACGGGAGTGGGTCTAACGGTCTAGCCTGAAAGTATCATTGAAGTGAAGTGAAGAAAAGTGAAGCGAAGTTGCTCAATTGTGTCCGACTCTTCGCGACCCCATGGACTATAGCCTACCAGGCTCCTCCCTCCATGGGATTCTGCAGGCAAGAGTACTGGAGTGGGTTGCCATTTCCTTCTCCAGGGGATCTTCCCGACCCAGGGATCAAACCCGGATCTCTTGCATTCCAGGCAGATGCTTTAACCTCTGAGCCACCAGGAAAGTATCATTAATAGCGTGCTTTTTTGTTTGTTTGTGGAGTCACTGGAGAGGTTTTGTGTTTATGGACAAAAATGGTCCAATGACATGTATTTAATGGTTAGAATGATACACTGAGAAATGATCACAGTGGTATCCTTTATATCCACCTGGTGTATATTTTGTTTTAGATTTGGTGTTTTCTGACCACCAGAAATCCTACATGGGACTTCTGTATCTCTACCTTTTCTCACTAAATTATGTTCCTGTTTCCCTCTAGATTGTTGAATATAAGAAACATTTAAAATAGCTACTTCAGTGTTCTTATTTGCTAATGGCTTCATCTCTGACATTTCTGAATCTGTTCTTCTCTTTCATCTCTTTATCCTTGTTCCTTTTATGCCTGATAATTCTGCCCCCCCCCCCCCCCAGATTTATTGGTATGACTGTGCATATATAAGGTGCACAACATGACATTTTGATGTATACATTGTAGAATGATTGCACCATCAAGTTAATTAACATATTCATCACCTCAAGTAGTTACCTTGTTTTCTCTCCTGGGGTGAGAACTCTGGGGATCTCCTGTGCTGGCACTGTTCAGCTGTATATTAACTGTATATTAGCTCTGGTCCCCAGGCTGTACACTAGGCCTCCAGAGTTCCTCATCATATAACTAAATAGGCCCTTTGACCAACATCTCTCCATTTCCCCAACCCCAGCCTCTGGTAGCTCTGTTACTCTCTGTTACTATGGGTTCAAGTTTTTTAGATTCCACAAATACTTAAGACCGTGCAGAATTTGTCTATCTGTGCATGGCTTATTTCACTTATCGTAATGTCCTCCAGGTTCATTCATGTTATCACAAATGGCACGATTTCCTTGCTTTTAAGGCTGAATAAGATTCCATTGTGTATGTATATATATCACATTTTTAATCCATTCATTCCTTGTTTTTTCCTTGTCTTGAGTTCTGTGGATAGCACTGCAGTGAACACAGGAGTGCCCTTATCTCTTTGAGATACTGATTTCATTTCCTTTGAATACAGAACAAAAGGTGGAATTTCTGGATCATGTGGTAGCTTTATTTTTTAATTTTCTGAGGAACCTCCACACTGTTTTCCATAGTGGCTGCCCACAATTTACATTCCCACCAGCAGTGCACAAGGGCTCCCTTTCTTCACATCATCACCAAGACTTTCACCTCTTGGTGTTTGATAATAGTAATTCCAACAGATGGGAGGTGGCATCTCATTGTGGTTTTGATTTGCATTTCCCTGATGATTAGTGATGCTTAGTGAGCACCTTTTCATGTACCTGTTGGCCATTTACATGTTTTCTTTGAAAAATTGTTCCTTCAGATCATTCACCCATTTTAAAATCAGGTTATTGCTTATTTTTGCTATTGAGTTACTGAGTCCCGTACATGTTTTGGATATTAACACCTTGTCTCATACCTAGCTTGTAAATATCTTCATCCACTCTGTGTGTGGTCTATTCACTCTGTCGATTGCCTCCTTTGCTGGGCAAAGGGAATTCTGCCATTTGTGACAGCATGGATGAACTTGGAGGACATTACGAGAAGTGAGATGGCGTTTTAACTTGATGTTGTCCCACTTGTTTATTTTTGCTTTTGTCTGTACTTTTGGCGTTGAGTCCAAAAAATCACCGACTGAGAAGACAAATAGCAAGATTTAGCTTTTGTTTTTTACTAAGGGTTATACAATTTCAGATCTTACATTTAAATCTTTTATTTTGAGTTGATTTTTGTGTATGGTATAAGACAAGGGTCTGTTGTTAGTCAGTTACTATAGTCGTGTCTGACTCTTTGCAACCCCATGGACTGCAGTATGCCAGGCTTCCCTGTCCTTTGATATCTCCCAGAGTTTGCTCAAACTCATGCCCACTGAGTTGGTGATACTGTCTGACCTCTGTTGCCCCATTCTCCTCTTGCCCTCAATCTTTCCCAGCATCAGGGTCTTTTCCAATGACTTAATTCTTCCCATCAGGTGGCCAAAGTATTGAAGCTTGAGCTTCAGTATCAGTTCCTCTGATGAATACTCAGGATTGATTTTCTTTAGGATTGACTGGTTTGATCTCCTTGCTGTCCAAGGGATTCTCAAGAGTGTTCTCCAGCACCACAACTTGAAAGCATCAATTCTTCAGTGCTCAGCCTTCTCTATGGTCCAAGTCTCACATCCACACATGTGGAAAAATCATTGCTTTGACTATACCACCTTTGTTGGCAAAGTGATGTCTGTGCTTTTTAATATGCTGTAGGGTTTACTTTAATTGTTTTGCATGTGAATATCCAATTTTCCTGACATCATTTATTAGAGTCACCTTTGCTCATTGTGTATTCTTGACAGATTTGCCAAAGGTTAGCTGACTGTATATGTCAACTAATAATATAATATGTAGTATGTATATGCACTCTCTGTTCCATTCCATTACTCTATGTGTCCTTTTTTACACCAATACCATACTGATTAGAAGGTGTTCCCTCTCTTTCTCTGTTTATAAGGATGGTAATCCCGTCATGAGGACCTGCCTTCATGAGCTCACCTAATCGCCTCCCAGAGGCCCCACCTCCAAACATAGTGGCATCTGGGATTACAGCTCCATCGTGTGAACTTTGGGGGGAATCACACAGTTTTCAGTCCATGGCACTGAACTTCTCATCTTAAAAAGGATTTAGACTCTAAATGTGTTGAGAGTAGAAACAGGTACTTAGTCCAGGGTGTGGCACAGAGGAGGTCTTTGATTGATAAACAAAGACTATGAAATCAATCCTCAGTGCTTCATTAGAGACAAATAATGTGCTTCACTCAGTTAAAGGCATGCTGTTACCTGAGCCAAATTTCTATCTGTAATCCTAATAATAAAATACAGGTTGGATGTTCCTATGGCCCAAATGTGGCATCAGGGTCTTCACACTTATTCACTCATTTGAAAGCGGTGCTGTTAGGATTCTGTCTCATAGACGAGAACCCTGAGCATGGGCCCCCAGAACCTGAGTCCAACCTCCACCAGTCTGATCTGAGAGGTTTATTTGTCTCACGTACAACTTGAGATAAGTGACCTCGGTCTTTCCTTCCAGAATTCTGAATTAAAATGGTTCTCTACACTTTTAGGGGTCTCCCTGATGGTTCAGACAGTAAAGCATCTGCCTGCAATGCAGGAGACCTGGGTTCGATTCTTGGGTCGGGAAGATCCCCTGGAGAAGGAAATGGCAATCCACTCCAGCACTCTTGCCTGGAAAGCCCCATGGACAGAGGAGCCTGATAGGCTACAGTCCATGGGGTTGCAAAGAGCTGGACATGACTGAGCGACTTCACTTCTCTATACTTTTAATGCAGAGTCATCTTCCAGTGCTCAGATGCTCCATGTTAGTGCCACATGGCAATTCCTCATGTTTTGAGTGATTTTATCACCTTTGAAAAATCACTCTATTTTGATCTATGCAGGACGTTCAGGTGTGATTACAGAGCACGCTGCATTTTGCATCAATGGTCCCTCATGTGCATCATCTCCACCTTGGCTTGTGGCATCATTTTTTCAAAAAAATCTGTGCAAATCACGAGTTAAGGGAAGTGCTAATAAAAATCATGCTCCATAAACCAAAGCATTTAAAAAAATAATTTGCTCCATTTCAGAGAGGTCCAGCTTATCAAACGCGAGGGCGGCAATTAATGCCTATTGTCCGGATGGTCCCCAAATGATTACAGGCTCCTGGGAGGGAGAAATTTGAAGTGGCCACATTTGGTACCAGGTGTTTGAGTGAAGGGTGCTATTTGTCTTGAGATGTAATTGGTGTCAGCCCCGCAATGAAGAGGTTCAAACTTTATGCCTCGGCTATTATCACAAGGCCAGCCCAGCCCTTTCATCAGACTCTGGCTCCATCACCATCTCTAACAGTCATTGCTCACTGGGAGTTATCAATAAGATGAGAGCTATTGTCAGAATCCAAAATTACGGACTCGGCCCTGGAAGTTGAACAGCTGCAGGCTTACTCATTCAGCAAGACCCTGGTGTGTATGGACTGCAGTAACATGTGACTGTAGGTACGGTACACTATGTACATACATGCAAAGATGATTTTTTAAATAGGTTTTTAAGAAATCAGTCAGCTGTATCTGGAGGTAGAAATCATTGTTTCAGTGGAAACTATGTGAATTGGCTGCCATCTTCTATTAAAAAATGCCATATAAAGAAAAGAAATGGGTAATTTAAAACCTAGAATTCAGGATTTCCCTAGTGGTCCAGTCATTAAGACTCCACACTTTCACTGCAAGAGGTACAAATTCGATCCCTGTTCAGGAGAACTAAGATCCCACAAGCTGAGTGGCACAGCCAAAAAGTAAAAAATGAAAATAAAATAAAGATCCAATTAAAAAAAAACCTAGAAGTCATAAATAACATTATTATACTAAGTTTATGTGTTACATATAATTGAGGACTAATAATTGGAGATTTCAAATTTTGAGCCATTATAAAGTGAGTCAAATTTTGAAGAAAATAATATGCAATTGTATCAATATTTCTTCAGCTACTCGCTCAGTGACATTTCACCATTTTTAGTTTTCTAACACAATATGAGAATCTGGAATGTATTTATTATATATCTGTTAGTCCATGGACTAATTGTGATAATAAAGATTTCCTCACTATATGGGTCATTTGAAAACTTTGCTTAAACTCTTTTGGCTCATGAAGCCCCCTTCTGGAAAACCCTCTTTCTGTTTAAGATCATTTTCATAGCTCTCACTTAACTAAGTCTTCACCATCTGTTCTTCCTTTATTCTAAATGCTAAAAGAAATTAATTCAAATGTGCCATAAAAGAGCTATTTTATGTTTTTAAATCCCTATCTGCAGTTTAACACTAGGGCTAAATGTACATTGGCCATCTCCAAAAACATCTGGAGGAAAACATCTGTCTTATGACATCTCACTTGGAACATTTCCCAGGGAAGAAAGGGAGTTGTCTCACATGGATGTATTATCTTCTCTCACCCTGTCGAAAGTACACTGTCATCATTAAACTCATAAAGGAGGGGGGGGCCTTTCATATCAGGCTATCATAGCTTTTTATTTTAAAAAATGCTCCAGTTGATCCCCCCCCCGCCCCCGTTTATCTCTTTATTTTTTTTTTTTTAATTTGGCTGTGCCACAGATGTGGGATCTTAGTTCCCCAACCTGGGATGAAATCTGCAGCCCTGATGGAAGCATAGAGTCCCAACCACTGTACCGCCAGGGAAGCCCTTACCATAGTTTTATAAGTAAATTGGGTTTTTAATGCACTGGTAAAGTTTGTCCTTTTGCACTTGCTAAAATATCAGCACTTACCATTTTGACTGATCGATGGTGTTTTCTTTAGAGCCAGACCTTACAAAACACTGGTCTGGAGTGCAGAGAATTGTGCTGTTAGATGTTGGTTTTACAGTCAGAGCAGAAAGTTTCAAATACTCGAGAAATAACCTGGGAGGGGGAGTCCACGCCCCTTCCAGATCAGTCCCTGAGGGTTAGGGCCCAGGCAGCAGGCGCTCACTGTGAGAGACTAGGAGGCGGGACTAAGGCTCAGGCTAGGCAGTCATCAACGCCGAATGTACTTTCTGGTGTCCTAAACAGTCCATGGGGTCGCGAACGACTGAGCGACTTCACTTTCACTTTTCACTTTCATGCTTTGGAGAAGAAAATGGCAGCCCACTCCAGTGTTCTTGCCTGGAGAATCCCAAGGACAGGGGAACCTGGTGGGCTGCCGTCTATGGGGTTGTGCAGAGTCGGACACGACTGAAGCAACTTACCAGCAGCAGCAAAAAAAAAATATTTATTTTAATTGGAGGATAATTGCTTTACAATATTGTGCTGATTTCTGCCAGGCATAAACATGAATCAGCCACAGGTGCGCATGTGGCTGACCCTCCCTCCCACTGCATTCCACCCCTCTAGGTGGTCACAGAGGACGGGGTTGAGCGCCCTGCGCCCTCCCACTGGCTCTCTATTTTGCATATGGTAATACATATGTGTCAGTGCTATTCTCTCAATCCGTCGCAATGTACTTTTATGATGCTGTGTGATCACAAACTAAGATAGGCTGTGAATGACGTTAAGGGTGGTGGCATTATTCTCGGACACATGACACAGTGGCAAATCTGACTTTGGAACGACGGCTTCTGGGAAGATGTGTGTCTGTCAGAGGCTGTGTTGTGCTGTGTGGGGAAGTGTGGAAGGGCTGGGTGCCGGGGGGTGTTGCTCCAGGGCAGCAGAGCCTGGTGCCCCCTCCTGGTCCCTGGAACTTTGCTCTGGGCACCAGTGCTCTCTCACTGGGGGCGCTTCATTTCCAGGTCTGACGCTCACACGATGGCTTGGCTTCCGGCTTCCGTCCTGAGTTCTTTCCCTCGGGATCCTGGGACCCAGTGACACTCCAGGCAGTGGCAGTGACGCAGGGAGCAACTGTGTCACGGCCTCCCCTCAGACCCTTGTGTTCCTCTCTGAGACTTCTCGGAAAACACAGTGGCCTGGAAAACAGTGATTGCAGCCGCGTGGACCAGGAGAGCTGAATGTCAGACGTTGTCATAGGAGCCTGGAAGAGAAGGTGTGGAGAGGAGGGATTGTTTTTGTTGAAGAGCATTGACTGAGAAAGGAAAGAATCAACTGATGTGACAGGTGTAAGAGGAGATAAAATTAGTTTATAAATGTGGCACATTAAATGCCTAACCAATATTATCTTAAAATGGACAACAGGGAATAAAATGTTGTGTCAAAAAGTAGAACAAGTACCAAGATTAAAAGAGTATCATTCATTAAATACAGACAGGGTAGTGAAAACAGAAAGATTTGGAGAAAGAACCAGTCTCGGGAAAGTAGAAAAACATACAGAAAGTGGTGAGAGAGGGTCAGGAATAAAGCGTCCACAGGGAAAAAGGAAGGCGGGGAGGCTCCTCTGGTGAGAATTAATTAATTTGCTTTAAGATTTAAACCACTGTTCACCTGGACGCTGGGCTTCAGTTTGCTCTCACTTTGTAACTAGAACCTGCTGCCTTTTGTAAGTTAATGTTGCTTACACTGGATGGCTCCCAACCCTAACTTTTGGAACAGATGTTAAACACTTAGTATCTTCAGGGGTCGGGTAGGAAACATAAGTGAATTAAGTTGCCCACAAATACAAAAGAAAGCAAAACAAAATACATCCATCTATTGGAAACGAATCACATTTTCTTTAAAAAAAATTTTTTTTTCCCCTAAATTTATGCACACCATGAGGCATGTGGGAGCTTAGTTCCTCAACCAGGGATCAAACCCATGCCCCCTGCAGAGGAAGCATGGAGTCTTAGCCACTGGACCACCAGGGAAGTCCTGATCACATTTTCTGTATCTTTCTGAACTGTGATTTATACATAACGCCTTATATTTATGCACGTGCACATGCTCACATGCGTGCACACACACACGTGATGTTGCTTGTTTGGTTAAGAACTGGAAATCTGACCTGTTGCTTCTACAGCAAGAGCTCAGTTTTGGGTCTTGCCATCTGCATGGTGATATGAATATAGCATTTGGCTTTGTATTCTTTACCTGGGAGAGAGATTTAGATTAATCCACATTCTCAGTGAGGCAGGGCCTTTCTGTTCTGATTTTTATTGCAGGGGAGATAGTTCCGAGAGAGTTGAAAAATCCTGGTATTTCACTATCACCCTATTTGCATTTTACTAATTGTCTAAAGTTTGGCAATTTCCATTTCATACTTTCTTTTCACAGTTTCAATATTATTTGAGAAAGGAAAACTTAACCTATCTGTTCAATAATCCTAGGTATGAACTTGTTAAATTCAAAAAATGATGCACATTTGTTATAATATACAGTAGCATTACTTTTTGGTGTTTTAGTCTTAAGAACTGGACAGATTTCAGTTCAGCCTGATAATAGGTTTTTGGTAAACGGTGTCTCCCTCTAGTGACACAAACCACTGTTCTTTTAGAGATACAGTAGAAGTTGGATCCTCTGAAAGAAATATGTTCTTCAACCCAGAAAAAAGCATATTATTAAAAAATAAAGTTAACACATGGACACCTGGAGTTTGATTTCCCTCATACCTCAGGGATAAAGAATCTGCCTGCCAATGCAGGAGATGCAGGTTCAATCCCTGGGTTGGGAAGATCCCCTGGAGGAGGGCATGGCTACCCACTCCAGTATTCTTGCCTGGAGAATCGCACGGACAGAAGAGCCTGGTGTGCTGCAGTCCATGGGGTCACAAAAGAGTCTGACATGACTAAACGACTGAACAACAACAGTCTGGAGTTTATCGAATATCTGACCTGAGATAGCGGGACTTTGGGGGGTATTTTATTCATTTGTTTAGCCCATCTCTACTAGCTATTGCTACTAGGTTCTGTGGGTTTACATGAATAAATCAGATTTGAAAGTTCTCTTCAAAGACATTATGATGTTACATTGACATGATGAGGTTTTAAACTGTTCTTTCAAATGAGAACTGTCTGGACCTCATTCTGTTTCTAAAGGTTCTATTTTCCATCAGTGTGAATGCCTCTCTTATTTCCTATTCAGGAATGGCTGTATCAACCATGAATTTTGGTTAACTCTCTTAATTTTCTGGAGGGAAGACGAATAACACACATTATTATCTATAAATAATGGAGACTATGTTTTTGAGAGAGAATAGTAAAAAAAAAAATGTGTGCCAGCTGCTGCTATCATTCACGACTTTGCGTGGCTCTTGGGTTTGTGTGAATGTACTGAAGTGTGCAGGTGCAAGCATGTGTGATCCAGTAAAAATGCTAACCCTCTCATTAAAACGGTTCTTTAAAGTACATGTCATTTTTTTACAATGAGTAAAAATAATTTCAGTAGTTCCTAATATCCTTCCTCCAAAAATGTGTCAGGAGGGACAAGCCTGCCTTTAGCTCAGCATCCTGGATACCTTCCTGTTGGAGGTGGTCCTCGGATGTGGAGGGACAGGGCACCCTGGGGTTCTAGGGTTGTTCCAGGATCTAGCAGCTCCCTGGAGGCCCTCCCCATCCATTCGCCTCTCCCACCTTCCTTCTGCAGTTACGATGAAGTTAAAACATGCAAAGATATCAGCCAGTATCAATGGCCTGGGACTGAAGGGAATGAGGCTGAGGGGCCAATGATTCAATATTGATACATAAGTTCCCTCTTTACATGGAGAAGGAAATGGAAATGCACTCTAGTACTCTTCCCTGGAAAATCCCATTGACAGAGGAGCCTGGTAGGCTGCAGTCCATGGGGTCGCGAAAAGTCGGACATGACTGAGTGACTTGTCTTTCACTTTTCACTTTCATGCATTGGAGAAGGAAATGACAACCCACTCCAGTGTTCTTGCCTGGAGAGTCCCACGGACAGTGGAGCCTGGTGGGCTGCCGTTTGTGGGATCGCAGAGAGTCGGACACGACTGAAGCAACTTAGCAGCAGCAGCAGCAGCCCTCTTTATAGAGTGTTGGTGGTGAGTGAGGGTGGGAAGGTCGGAGATGTGAGTCTTCTTCCTCTTTTCCTGAATTCCGATGGACGGGGACACATGGGGTGAGTCCCGCTTCAGTGCAGAGTGTGGGCAGGTGGGCAGTGGTGGGCACATGGCCTACAGCCTGTGAACACACTGTGTTGACTCAGGACTAACTGTTAGGGCCTGCTTGGTGATGGCTGTCTGGGTTTAGAGTTTCTGCTTGAGTTGAGAGGAGATCTGTGAGTCACATAAACCTCTCAACTGACTCCGGTCACCTGGCCAGTCAGTGGCAAAGGGCCCAGGACCGCCCCCCTGAGCCAGTGGTGTGGCTTTCTTCATTGCAACCCAGCCAGGTGTGGGAGCTCTGGGCTGTTAACTACTTTCAAAGGCAGAGTAAGTGACTGAGCTATGACAAATACATAAAATAGAAGCAGAACCTGAGTAAAAAGTCTTTTCTAGCAGTGCTTCTTCATCAGCTCAAACTATCCACAGGCTTTGACTATAACTCAAAATATTACATATTTGCTTTTCATGTATTTGTCATATTTTTAAGATCTTGAATGAAAATCTTCATTCATCACCAGGATGACTGAATTAGTCTTTAAAAACTTCATTAACAAGGGATGTTACAAAAAAGGGAAAAAATAAGCAATTTTGGAAAATTATAATGCATTAAAAAAAATTAAAATGGTGTGGTAGACTGGGGGAGAGAAGTGCTCTTCTTTGCAGGCAAAAGGCAGAAACGCGTAAAATGTAGGAAGGGAAAGCGGAAGCCCAGCCCAGGTTTGTACAAAGGCTGTCGAGTATGTGATCTTGTGTTACTTACAAATCACGTTTTAATTTCCCCTGGAAATATTCCCTGAGGCCTATTGCTCTATACTCAGAAGGAATATTAACAAGGGATGGGAACAGGTGTACACGTGAGGCGACCCGGTCTCCAAGGCTGGAGCCCATGCCACCAGAAGCCTAGCCTTCCCTCTTCACCTGGCCGCTGCCCCGTCCCAGTCCGCACTGTCCCCAGATTCCACCTCCTTCCCCGAGCTCCTCTTGTAGGAGAGCCCTGTGTGTGTGTGCACTGTTGCTTCAGTCGTGACTGCCTCTTTGTGACTCCATGGATGATAGCCTGCCAGGCTCTAGTCCACCACCTTGTTCATCAGGGAAACTGGTCTCCTGCAGTTTGGGGGGGTCATATTTCAGCATTTAGGGAAAGGCAAGGCTCTGTGGCCATCAAAACTTAAACACTGTCAGAGACTGTGTGCCCAAGGTCTTCTCAAGGAACTTCAGCTCAGGGGCTTTTACTTTAGCGCCCTGGCCCCGGCCGGGTCTGAGCTGGCTTCTCCTGTTGGTGGGTCTGTGTGGAGGTGTGGAGCTGCATGGAGTGGGGAGCCCGTCTGGCCTGAAGAAGAAGGACAGTGGGCTGGGCACCGTGGCCTCTGGTTTGGGAGACCCCTGAGTCCTGCTCATCTTATCCCAAGGGAGGTGAGTCTGGGTTTGGGGAGGTCCTGGGTATTGAGAGCCGGCAGGCAGCCTGAGATGGGGGCTCCCTCCTAAGTTCCCCCTCCCCCACGGGTCTTCTCCCAAACATCAAGCAGCCGATACAGCCCAGGGCTGCAGCGAGCAGTCCTCTCGAGCACAGCTGCCCCTAAAGAGGACAGCCTGTGGATGAGTGCGGCCATGAGCCGCACCGACACCAGCTCTGAAGCCAGCCGCTCCTGCTCTCTTCTCAGCAGGCTTCCTCCCACATGTGTTTCCTTGGGAAACAGCTGCATTTTCTGGATGTGTTGAGGTGAACTCCTTCCCCGCACAGAGCAAGGCGGGAAGCTAGGAGGCTTTCTTTCTTTCTTTTTTTAATTTAAGGCACCAAATTGCACATATAAAATGTTGTTGAACCAATGATGCTTTCACAACATTTTAGAGCAGTTCCAATCACTTTTTTTTAACCTGTTGTGTTTTTAAAATATTTGCTGTATGCACAGAACAGCCTGCAGGCTGTCTGCTGAACCGGGGGCCGTGGGGTTGATGGTAAATAGTCAGGTGTGTTGTGGGGGTGGAGGGGGTTGGGATGGGGTGTGGTCTCAGTCCTGTGGGCGCGGGCATCAGGGTGCATCCCGGTCTGCCTGCAGGGGACGCGCCCGCGGGGACGTGCCTGGAGTGGATGCGCTCACAGAGGCGCTCGGTCCTGTGTTCCGTTCCAACACCATCTTCTTCCCTTTGCAGCTTCCCACTTCCCATCTGTGCCCACCCACTGGTTTCTCAAAGAATAATTTTAAAAACTGGCACGTGGTTCAAGGGCAAAGACTCCAAAGCTGTGGGCTCCCCGGTCCTGGGTTTGGGGTGCTGGAGATGCGCAGCCACAAGCCCTGCCAGCCTCACCTCCATGAAGCCGAAGGAGCTGACCCAGCTTGACCGCCCAGTCTGTTTGCTGCTGCCCATGGACCGTAGGGCCCGGAGTGCTGTCTGTATCTGCAGGCTGCCAGGGCAGCGTTTGCTGTTCCCTTTCATCTTTGCCAGTGCTGCCTGCAGACTCCAAAAGGCATCTTCAGAGGCTGATAATTAGAGCCACGGGCTCAGAGCACGAGTGCTCACTGCCTGTGCTGCTTGGGTGCCGTCCTTCTGAGAAATGACATCCTCGCCAATAATTATTCGGTTATCACCTTATTGTATTACTCTTCCTGGAGTCTCTATTTGAGGATAAATGTTAGGCCAACCTTTGCTGTTCAATCCTCTGATTCGAATAAATGCAATATTCCGGAAACAAAACAAAACAAAACTAGAAACCCTAGGCAGCAGTTGTTTCTGAACAGAACACAGCTATATGATAGTTTAAGGACAGTGTGAAAAATGAGTACTTAGTAAAATGGCACTTGTATCTATTTATATGGCTTCCCTGGTGGCTCAGTGGTGAAGAAGCTGCCTGCCAATGCAGGAGAGTAGGTTCAGTTCCTGGGTTGGGAAGATCCCCTAGAGAAGGAAATGGCAACCCACTCCAGTATTCTTACCTGGAGAATCACATAGACAGAGGAGCCTTGTGGGCCACAGTCCATGGGGCCATAAGAATTGGATACAACTGAGTGACTAAACAACAATCCATTGATGAACTCTCGGAAGCAGTCAGTTCACATTTTGTGGAAGGATGTCTGGATGCTGCCATCTTGCTAGGATGCTCCTGTGCGTGGACCTCTATTGTCTGTAGATGGAATACTGCAAGCTCAGCTTTCCCAGAGCACAGAGCCCTAAACTCCAGGTGCGGGTGACGTTACACTTTGTCCACGCACTTTGGAAGCCAGGGCGGGGGGCAGAGTATCTGGGTGGGAGAGTTGATGCATGAACCACTGGGATGTGCCTCTGAACTGAGAGTCAGGTCTCTGTATTTTGGCTTTTGTCTCAGTGAAGAGAGAACAGCAGAAAGCTCAGAACCAGCAGACTCCCTGGGTGGGTGCTTCTCCCCAAGACGGTGTCCCTAGACTTGGCCCCAGCGAGGGTCCTCAACTTCCTTTGTGAAGTTTGTCTGGTCCTAGGCCTGGCAGTGGCTTCACAGGGATCACTAGTCATAAAGAACCCGCCTGCCAGTGAAGGAGATGCAAGAGACACACATTCAATCCCTGGGGCTGTAAGATCCCTGGGAGGAGAGCCTGGCAACGCACTCCAGTATTATTACCTGGAGAATCCCATGGACAGAGGAGCCCGGCGGGCTACGGTCCATGGGATCGCAAAGAGACAAAACTGAGCCACTGCGTGCACATGCGCGCACACACACACGCCTGGAAGTTAGGTCCCGTGTACAAAGACGCAGGAAAGCAGACAGTGTGAAGAGCATTCCTTAAGGAAGGGCAGGAAGTCTTTCAATACCCAAAGAGGATGAATTACGAGTTTTTCCTGGCTCCAAAGATGGCTGTTGGAATGCCTGTCTGTTTCACACCACTGACGCCTCAGTACACACTCCCATTCTGAACTTAAGGAAGGGTCTTAGCTCTTCGTGCGTTTCTTGAGTGATGACCGTTTTTGTCCTAGATCCACATTTCAGAAGGTAAGAATCCCACCTATCCAAATGTGCTCCCAGACAACTCGTCCTCACTTAGCAAATGAACAAAAAAGAGTTCAAAATTCCACGTAGGGAAAACCTTCCCCTCTGCAAATTTGCAGCAGGAGAAGTTGGACTTTGTTGAAGCTTGTTTTGGGTAAGCAGCAAGCATGTTTCCCCATGTTGGTTCGGCAACAACATTTGAAGATGTCCCATCGTCTCATGAGGCATGAATGGCATATTGTGAATTCCAAAACTGTGCCTGCATCTGCTATGCCCAAACCTGCTCTGTTTGCGAAGCTTACAAGTAGGCTGGCCTGTTTCTTTTCTTTTTTTGCCTTCCCCCGAGTTTCTCTTTTGGCCAAAGACAAATTGTTTCTGTGTCACTCAAAATACTTCAACTTGTCTGCAACCGGAAGAGAATGTAACAGGGAAGGGCCTTCTCAGGAATTCACTCACGAAGGGGAATGGTGCAAACATATATGGACAGGGAGGTCGCAGAGAGTGCTGGTGTCTTTTTTCTCCTCTGGAGACAAAGAGTTGACATGGATCTAGAAAAAGAAACTCACAAGAGAA
The DNA here is from genome assembly GCF_023091745.1 of Budorcas taxicolor. Taxonomy (NCBI): domain Eukaryota; kingdom Metazoa; phylum Chordata; class Mammalia; order Artiodactyla; family Bovidae; genus Budorcas; species Budorcas taxicolor. The sequence continues at coordinate 34,799,891 of NC_068923.1, read as the reverse complement.
GTTGGTGGATTTTCTAATGTGCTCTGATCTTCTTGGGTGAGCTTGCTGAGGTCTTCTTTCATTGGTCTTCTTTTGATTACTAACAATCAAATTTGCAAAAAACTCAGTGTGGGCCCTCTCCATGTGGAATAATACTTCTGTATGTGCAATAATACCGTAGAGTATGTGAGGTTCTCTGAAAGTGATGGGTCAGAAAGTGGTAGCAAGGAAAAAAATTATTATTAAGAATGTTTTGAAAGTGAAAGTGTTAGTCACTTGGTTGTGTCCAACTCTTTGTGACCCCATGGATTATAGCCCGCCAGGCTCCTCTGTCCATGGGATTCTCCAGGCAAGAATACTGGAGTGGGCTGCCTTCTCCAGGGGATCTTCCTGACTCAAGGCTTGAACCCGCATTTCCTGCATTGCAGGCAGATTCTTTTAACAACTGAGCTACCAGGGAAGCCCATGTCTTAGAGGTGATCAAAAGGTTTCTGAGAAAGTATATGCATCTAGATTTCTCTAGAAAGACCACGATGAACAGGAAAGTTTAAAGTAAGACAATCAGCTCAGAACAGGTGAGGCAGCCAGTCGGCTATCATGTGCCAGGTGCGGTGACACAGGGTCCCTGACTCCTGGAACTTCTAGGCTGGCAGAAGGGTTTTATCAGGTGTCGCGGCAGCAATTGATAGGCTGAAAAGCACTATCCTTGAGAGAACCAAAACACAAGGTACATTTCCCCCCACTGCTGTCAGCTTTGTTCACTGGGACCAATATCCTCGACCCCGAGTGAAAACTCGCGGGTCCCCAGCTCTTCGGCTTGTTCTCAGATGATACAAAAGCTCCTCTGGCCAGTTGGAGTCACAGAAATAGTCTCATTTTAGCTCTTGCAACGTCTGGGCCCAGGCGCTGGTCAGCATTGTCCTTGACTACTTGGCCTGACCTCGTCCCAGGTCCTCCTGGGGCCTGTTTGCCTGCAGCTGGGCTGGCGAATCCTTCTGCCCTCTCACTGCAGCCCCTTCCCCATTTCACCACCCCCCGGCCATGGCTGTCGTGTGTGTGTGTGTGTGTGTGTGAGCACACACGTGCGCACGTGTGTGTGTGTGTTGGGAGGGCATACCCCTGCCCACCGGTCATGTGTGTGTATGAGTGTGTATGTGTGTGTGTGTGTGTGCACACACATGCGCGCATGTGTGTGTGTGTGTGTGTGTGTGTGTGTTGGGAGGGCATACCCCTGCCCACCGGTCGTGTGTGTATGAGTGTGTATATGTGTGTGTGTTGGGGGGCGTACCCCTGCCACAGCTGTGGTGTGTGTGTATGAGTGTGTGTGTGTGTTGTGTGTGTGGGGGTGTCAGAGGTAAGAGCCCCAGCCCTTTCTTACCTGGAGGGCTGGTATCCTGTTTTCTGCCCTGGCAGATGGTTTGAGTCAGCCCTCTCTCCATGGACTTTCAAAAGCACTGAGTCTTTGACAGTTCTGGGCAGCAAGGCCCCTCATTCTCCGAGTCTCCCTGATCTGAGGTGGAGGGGAATATGCCTCTCACTTCCTGGGTCCTGGGTACCACCCCCGCCATGCGCTTTCCTCAGCCCCGCCTGGCCCGTGGTCCCTCCTGCCTCCTCCTGTCAGGCCCTTTCCTCTCTCTAGGGGTCCCCACTGGACAGATTACTCCTGTTGGCCCAGGGACACACACACGTGGGCTGGGGACCTCTCCTCTGTGCCCCACCCCCCAGGTGGGGGTGCTCCTGGCCCCCGGCACCCCTGCCCCCATCTCCACTCTCTGCAGGCCCCAGGGTGGTCTGTGGCTCCTCTGGGGGTTCTGGCCCGCCCAGTGCACAGTGGGCTCAGGCTTCCAAGCCGCTTCCCCGCTCCCACCTGTTCCCAACCACAGGGAACAGGCCCAAGCCCCTCACCCGGACCCGGGTCAGAAGGCAGCCCCACCCCAGTAATGCAGAGCCCGCCTGGGCGACCGTCTCTGGCCTCCTGGTCCTGCCCTCACCAATCCTTTCTGTATTCTTGGTCCGGGGAGGGTCCTGAACCTAGAAGGAACCCCTGGACCCTTCTTCTTGCGTCTGCCTCAGCCTGGGGATGCAGGGGGTTGTGGTGAGGTCTGAGCGGTGGCTCAGGGCTAGGCTCCCTGGAACCCTGAGGGCCTGAGGTTCAGATTCTGGGTGAGTTCACTTCAAACCTAACAAAAGAGGGCACGATGACTGAGATCAGAAAACAAAAGAAACCGAACTCCATGGGGTTTAAACTACTTTCCCGGAGGCCGCGCTCTGCATCCAGGCATCCAGGTCAGGCCTCATCCCCAGGCCTGGGGGCCAGGAGCCGCCCTTGCAGTGTCAGGGTGAACCTGCGGGGCGAGGGCCGCCTCCTGACAAACCGGGGGCAGACAAGCCCGAGACCCTGGGCTGGGAGGGCTCTCCGCCCCGCGCGCGCGCACAACAGGTCCTTGTAGGAGCGCGCCGTGCCACGCGGCGCCGGGGATGGGTCTGCACTCGGACATCAGCCCGCTTGTTCCCCGCTCGCCGTGAAAAGAGTTTTGAAATGAGTTCTGAATAGACAGCATTTTCTTTGTGCGAGTGGTAAATAACCCAGAGCGGAGTTACCGAGTTGCAGCTTCTGCATTCTGAAACTCCATGGAACTTTTTTGTGGGGAGAAAGGCAGGATGTTTTTTACAGAATGTGACCTCCCCGGAACACTGGAGGTGAGGAGAAAACGCTAGTGAGATAACGGTCACTGCTTTGCATCTGGGAAAATACAGCTTTTAACAAAGCTACAAGAGGAGAGAAGATTCCTACTTCCCACCCCAAACCCATGCCTCATGGAGTTTCCCCAGGTGCTCTTCCCCTGGGTTTGACATTTCTTTAGATCTGATTTAAGAATCCATGATTTTATGGTGATCATTTTCCTGTGCACATTTTTTTTCCTCTCCCATAGAAAGCGATAGCATCTCTGAATGGGGCCGTGTGGAGAAACCCTAAGAAAAACAGCATAAGAGCATTTTGGAATATATCCCGCAAAAGATAACTTTCTACACATCTGGCAGAGATTCTCCAGGTAAAGGTAAGAAAAGAAAACATGGTGAAAAGTAGAGTCAAATTATTTCATGACATCACACTGGGTGAGCTTTGGAGAAACACAAAGCCCTGATGCAGGATGGATAAGGGTGGGTGGGGGGCCAGGAGAGTCCAGTTCCCACCCCTCCCCCACAGGCAGGGACTCAGCCTGTGGTCCTAGTCTGCGGTGACCAGTTTGGGGTCACCAGGGGCTGTTTCAGAGTCTCAGAGCACATGGGCGGAACACCAGAGGGATTGTGGGGTCCAGCAGGAAGGTCTCCTAAAACATCCACGTGTTTAATGCTGCAAATGTTACTTGTACAGTATAGAATTCTTTTTAGGTTTGTATTTGCACTGGGACTGACTCATTTTCTATTTAGAATTCTTAAAGAATCACTTTTACGGCACTCAGTGAGAAGTGCATCTGGTGCTTACATATAATAAGCATCAAACATGAAGACGTGTTGCGTGCTGGAGCCATTTGTTTGTCACTGTAGGGGACCTGCACCATCTCCACTCTGTGTGTTTCTTTTCTGAAGTACATTTTGCACCAAGGCATCAAGCTTTAGGGCTCTTTCCTTGAGCAGTAAGAACATTTTAAAAATCCCTAGCTAGTTTCAGTCATTAGAAATGAACACCATTTAGGAATCTCCAGGAGGTACTGCGGATGAAGTTCAGAGGAACAAAGATTGCATTGGTTACTTCCTGGTATTTGGGCTTCTGGATGCATTTCTGAAGCAGAGTGTCAGTAACAGTTACTTGTGGGCCGGTTCCATATACATAACATGAGCACTGTAACGAGATCTTCTTTCCTGCAGACTGAAAAGGTCAAGCTGGTGGTTCTGAGGACCGAGTCAGTGTTGTGTCTCACAGTGGTGGGTAAAACAAGGCAATTATAAGGCAGGAAGAAGTTGTTATGTTGCAGGTGTTCTTGTGGGGTCAAGCTTCTGGTTTTTGAACAATTGGTGGGATGCATTTGTTGTTTACAACTTGGAACCTTGATCTTTCTATTTCAGACAGATTGCTGTCAAGTTAATTGGAATGCCCCCTTTAGGTCACCTTAGAATGAGTAACGCAAAAGCAGTGATTCTCCTGTGAGCTGTGGTGGTGCAGTTGAGATAAAATGATGACATTCCTCATAAGACCATCCTTGATAAGTTCAGAATAATATATTTTTCTTTACTGATTTTATAACCATTTATTTTAAGATAAAGTAGTGTCCTTGGGTGCTGCATGCTAAATCAAATCAGTTGTGTCCAACTCTTTGCAACCCCATGAACTGTATCCCACCAGGCTCCTCTGTCCATGGGACATGGGATTCTCCAGGCAAGAGTACTAGGGTGGGTTGCCATGCCCTCCTTCAGGGGATCTTCCCGACCCAGGGATTGAACCCGCATCTCTTAAGTCTCCTGCATTGGCAGGCGGGTTCTTTACTACTAGTGCCACAAAACTAGCATCCTTGGTTTGTCATTAGTCCCTTGTGATTGAATACATTCTTTGGGAAAAGCTTTATTTTCAACATGCAATAAAAATTAATCATAGATCCTCAACTTAAAAAAAGTTTTACCTTAATTATTTCTTTAAACATTTAACATTAAAATACAGCTTTGTTAGGGAACTCTTCTCAGATCTCTGTGCTGGCCTAAATGGAAAGGAAATCCGAAAGAGTGGAGATGTGTATATGTAGAGCTGATTCACTTTGCTGTACAGCAGAAACTAATATAGCATTGTAAAACAACTGTAATCAAATAAAAATTAATTAAAAGTAAAATAAAATACAGCTTTGTACATCACCTTCAGAAATAGGGCCCTTAAGTAAGGGAATTATGAATTCAGGTGGCCTTGTGGGCGGGTCGAAGTCACTGCCGTACCAGATTGTGTCCTGAGGCCATTTACAGGACACCACCAGCAGGGGACAGCGCAGAGCAACGAACGCAAAGCATTTCCTACCAGATGTCTAAAAATCTAAAGTGAAAATGTGTGTATGAACATAGTACTTTTTGGACAATGTCCTCCCCCGAACTCATAAACCTCTAAAATAAATTGTGAAAAGGCCCAAACATGTTAATTCCTGAATAGTTCTCTCACTGTGAAAGTGTTGAGGGGTGAAGAGAAAACTTGATCTCCTTGTCAGAGGTGTTTGCACTGATTTTACTTTTGATTGATTTTGTCACAAAAGGCTCTGTGAGTGCAAATACCAGTAATATGTGCACATTTTCATTATGAAGCTTTCCAGGGTGATTTTTATGTTGGAAAATATTGTAATAAAATAATAATTCAGACTCACAGAATAACCCTTACGAAACAGCATTTGATGCAAAGTGCAGCTTTGTGTAGGTTTTCATTAAGTCCACATTTCTTTGAAGAAAATGATAGCACATTGCTTTGCTTGTTAAATTCTTAAATTTTTTCTCCTCAAAATGACTACAGCAAACATTTTATGTTCTTAAGAAAAGCCACGTGTAATACTCAATATTTGACATACATACATTTAACACTGGAAATCTGGATAGAATCAGACTAAACTGAAACAAAACCCGAAAGGATTTAGAGGGACAGTTTATTAAGACATGTTCTATTTCATCGCAGGATTATTGTGAAAACTCGAGTTTAATGTTATTGTTATTCAGTCTCTCAGTCGTGTCTGACCCTTTGCGACCCCGTGGACTGCAGCATGCCAGGCTTCCCTGTCCTTCAGCACCTCCGGCGTTTGCTCAGATTCATGTCCATGGAGTCACTGATGCCATCCAGCCATCTTGTCCAAGTTTACTGGTCCCGGCAAAAATATTGAGGGACTCTCAGTGTCTTTGTACTGAATCTTTTCCTGTAATCTGGAAGTTAGCATTTAAGATGATCATTCTTGTTGGCTAATTAGGATTGCAAAACATTTATTTCTCTTTCCCAAAGTTCATGAGCCCGTAGGAAACTGGAGCTGCTCTTGCAAGCCGAGTGTCCCTCTTTTGCCGTTAGCTTTCTTGGATTTACCTTTGAAGTGACTTTGGCTCCTGTTGACTTCCGGTATCTGACACATTGAGTATGGTTGTCTTCAGGATTTCCCAGGCAACCGGGACAGTTCATCTGGTTCCAGTCAAAGTGCCCTTGAACTCCAGTCACTTCACTTCCCTGCATGAGTCATGTGTGTAGCGGGAGAGACACCAAAGGCTTCACGTGAGAGGCTGATGTGGGTGAAAAGATGGATGGATTTCACACTAAGACATCCGCCTGGAGGTTCAGACTTCCGATGGTGGCCTGCAGGCTCACTGAGTCAAGCTTGCATTTTAACCTGGGGGGAGGGATCCAGGTCCTGGTATCTGCCTAACTCCTGGGATCCACTGAATTCCTGCTCAGGGCTCCTTGGCAGACTCTTTAGCTACAAACTCTTACTTCACATCACCCCCAAGAACTCCTCAGGGTACAGATTATTGCCACCACCTCTGGCCCGCATGGTGCCGGGGGGTCCCCGATGGCTGTCACATCTGCCCCCGTCTCAGGTCATGTCCACTGTGACCCACCATGAAGCCACAAGTAGAGTCTTGTTCTGCCAGGCTTGTTTCCACCCCCAAGTCGTTCCTGAATAGCAGAGAGGGAGGAGAGATCAGAGTACTGAGCCTTGGTCTGGGAAGGTTCCTGGACTCCACATTGATGCCTTCTGTGTTTTGTGTAAAGTGAAACACTTCACCTCCTCTAGGTAGGAGTACAGTAGGCAATTCTTTTTCTCTTCTTTTTCTTGGTTCTTGTCCTCACGGCAATGGACTAGTGGCTGGACTGATTGACAAATAGGGCAATAGAATATACAGCCTGTGCGTCCCACCAGTGGGAATCTCAGATGGCAGCAGGTTGCTGCCTGAGCGTGGGGCTTCTGCGGAAGTCTCCCTGTTCACTCCACGCTGCAGTCAGAGTCCAGAGAGCTGAGCAGTGACTCTTTTGTCATCCAGACCACCCCTCTCCCACCCTCTCCCCTACCTCTCATCATTCTCCTTTCCCTGCATTTGTTATATTTCATTCTGTCTGATACACTCTCTGGGACAGGAACATCTCATTGCAACGTGTCTAAGTAAGCAAATTTTTAAAAAGCCACTTTCATGCGTCTATAACAAATTTAAATAAGGATTATATATATATATAATAGGGTTTCCCAGGTGGCACAGTGGTAAAAAATCAGCCTGCCCATGCAAGAAATGCAAGAAATGTAGGTTTGATCCCTGAGTCAGGAAGAACCCCTGGAGAAGGAAAGGGCAACCTGCTCCAGTATTCTTGCCTGGAGAATTTCATGGGCAGAGGAGCCTGGCAGGCTGCAATCCATGGGGCCGCAAAGAGTCATACACAACTGGGCACATTCATGCACACACACATATATAATAAGCATCCATGGAAGTATATATTTTTATATACAATTCCTTTAACTAGCAGCCTTTCCATCAGCTACAGCTACCACTGTGATTATCACTTTAAATAATCCTTGGCTTGTTAAAATTAATGGAGATGAATGTAATTTTATAATAGGAAATGTTGTTTTTGGGGTGTGAAACAATAGTAATAAATTTGAATAAATATTTGCTATTTGTTTTCATAAAAGTTTAAATCCTCCAAAGAGAACTCTGACCGAAATAGGAATAGAGCAGGATCAAGGAAACAGGTGGTATGAGTCATATCACTGGCTTTCAGTTAAAGGAGGCTGTGACTGTTGGCGTGGACCACACATAGGCAGTTTCAGAATTTCTTAAGCTGAAATCCAGCTGGAGAGTTCTTAATCATGGTGGACTTATCTTCATCATTTATAGTCTTTCTGTGAATTGATGGGCATTGGTGATGGGGTTTTGATACCTAAATCTCAGTTTAAAAACATTCAAAGAGGCATATGAATCCTCAGGCTGAGACATTTCCTGAGCTAGCGGGTTTTCGTGCAAAGCTAATATGTGTAATAGAGACTCAGTCTCTCGCTGTACAGTTTTGTCATCCTGTTTCAATAACTAAATGAATATTCTGAATTAATAAGCTTAACGTTTGTATAAGCTAAAGACTAGTCTAAGCTCTGCATTCATTGATGGGAGCCTTAAGCAAATGTTTCTTTTCATCAGCTTGTTCAAGAGGCATAAATGTAATTATGGTTCTGAGGTCATAACATAACAATTGGTCAACACAGTAACTGACTCTGGAACGGGTAGCGAAGTTATGGGTTGTAAGTTGCTTTGAATCCTTGGAAGGTCCTGAAGGATTGGTTTTTTTTTTTTTTCAAATGTGTATATATGTATACTTTTATTGTATAAAATAGAGACTGAGCGTTAAAGTATATCAGTAGAACAGAGTTTTGTTTTTATTTTATCTTTATCTGTTTACTGTCTTAAATTTATTTTATTGAAATATAGTTGATTTATGATGTGTTAATATCTGTGTGTGTACGTGTCTGTGCTCAGTCATGTCTGACTCTTTGGGACCCCGTGTGCTGTTGCCCTCCAGGCTCCTCTGTCTGTGGGATTTCCCAGGCAAGAAGATTGGAGTGGGTTGCCATTTCCTTCACCAGGGCATCTTACTGGGATCGAACCTGTGTCTCCTGCATTGGCAAGCGATTCTTTACCACTAGCGCCACCTGGGTACTTGTGTTAATTTCTACTGTTCAGCGAAAGTGGTTCTGTTATACGTATATATTCTTTTCCTTAGGGATTCCCTGGTAGCTCAGATGGTAAAGCGTCTGCCTACAATGCGGGAGACCTGGGTTCATTCCCTGGGTCGGGAAGATCCCCTGGAGAAGGACATGGCAACCCACTCCAGTATTCATGCCTGGGAAATCCCATGGACCAAGGAACCTGGTGGGCTACAGTCCATGGGGTCGCAAAGAGTCGGACATGACTGAGCGACTTCTCTACTATTCTTTTCCTCATGGTTTATCACAGGATACTGAATAGAGTTCCTTGTGCTATTACAGTAGGACCTTGTGGTTGAATTTGCAAAGTTAATTCTTTGGTTAAACGTGAAGCAGAAGCTGATATTTCACAGAAAATACAGAAAAGTGTTAGAAATATCCAAGAATGAGTTAAAGCTCTTAAAATGCCAAGGGGGCACGATGGGAAAGGTGGGCTTCGTTTGCTTCTCCTCCCACCCCTCTGCTCCGTATCGTCTGCTAAGTTAGTTAGTTCGGGAAAACAGAAGGATGAGTTTTGGGGGACACACCTCATTTTGTCCCCCTTTCTTTCCTCCTCTGCATCCCGCCTTTCGCCTGCTCTGTATCTGTTCAGAGGCAGATGTTACGAAGCCAGAGAAAGAGTGAGAGGCGTGTCCGCGCCACAGGCTGCAGACTCCTCACTCTCCGGCTACTGCCGCTCATTCTTTCAACAGGGATCCCAGCCCTGTCTCAGGTCACGCACGGGTCTCATTTCGGTGTATGATTTCGTTTAATTCTCTCAAGAGCCCTTCACGGTTGTTATTATCATCTCCATGGCACAGGGGACGGAACCTAGACTTTTAGGGAAGCAAGGAGCATTTTCAAGACCATAGAACTGGTGAGAGCTGGAGTTAGGATGAAAATCCTGTGGCACTGTCTCTGAGACACTGACTTGTCTCTAAAGAGAGCTTGCTTTAGTGCTGATGTTTCAAAGCTTTTCAAAAATTTTATTTATTTATTTTTAAAATTTTTGGCTGTGTGGGCTCTTCCTTGCTGCTTGGACTTTTCTCTAGCTGTGGCACGCGGAGGTTACTCTTTGTTGCAGTGCCCCGGCTTCTTATTGTGGTGGCTTCTCTTGCTGTGGAGCATAGGCTCTCAGGGCACGCGGGCTCCGTAGTTACAGCCTGTAGAGCCTAGAGTGTGAGCTCAGTAGTTGTAGTGCTCGGGCTTAGTTGCTTTGCAGCATGTGGAATCTTCCCAGATCAGGGACTGAACCCATGTCCCGTGCCTTGGCAGGCGGGTTCTTAACCACTGAACCACCAGGAAAGTCCAAAACTTTATTTTGAAACAATTTCCAACTTATAAGTATCGAGAAGAAATCGTTAAGTATCAAGAATTTCTGAATACAGTTCACCAAGATTTTCCAATTGTGTACATTTTACCACATTTGCTTTCTCTCTCTCTTTCTGTATGTGTATGTACGTGTTCTTATGTGCACAAATTAATTTTTCCTGAAACAGTTGTGGTAGGATCTAGACATGACCCCTTTTCCCACTGACAAGCATAGCATGTGTTCCAAAATATGTGGATCTTGCCTGACCTTCCCATGATGCCAGACCAAAATTATGCAGTTAGCAGGGATCCAAGCTATGAACTTCATTCAGAACTTGCCAGTTGTCCCAATAATGTCCGTATGGCAAAAAATAAAAACAAAAATTGTGCAGGATCCAACCCAGGGTTTTGAATTGAACTGTTGTGTGTCTCCAGTGTCTTTTATTCAGGAACATGCCCCCAGTCTTTACATTTCATGGTTCTCACATTTTTAAAGAGTGGAGGGCTTCCTGGTAGCTGAGATGGTGAAGAATCTGCCTGCAATGTTGGGAGACTGGGGTTCGATCCCTGGGTTGGAAAGCTCTCCTGAAAGAAGGCATGGCAACCCACTCCAGTATGCTTGCCTGGAGAATCCCGTGGACAGACCATGGGGTCGCAAAGAGTCGGACACAACTGAGTGATTTGTGAAGAGTGGAGGCCAGTTAATTGTGTAAAACGCCCCTCAGTTTGGGCTTGTCTGATGGGCCCTCGTGATTTGATTCAAGGTGTCCATCTTTGAGATGCTGTATTCTCCACACATTGTGTCAGGAGCTATGAATACTAATTTGCCTCATTAATGGTCGGTTTAAGTGGGTGAGGAGTTCTTCACAGCAAGGCTACTATTTTTCCCCATTTAAGTGTTAATATCTCCCGGGGAGGTGTTTTGAGACTATGCAAAGATCCTCTTTTCCCATCTGATTTTTATCTCACTGGTTTGAACATCTATTGATGATTCTTGCTTGTATCCATTATTGCTATGATAGTTGCCAAGGGGTAGCACTTATCTTTTTTGAGCTGCTTTATTCAGAAATTCACAATTAGTCTAGAGAGATACAGTATTGCTAGTACTTAGTTTGTTGTGTGGTTTTATTATTGATCGGGGCCATTCACAGTGCTTTACAATTCTTATCTCCTTTGAACTTCAGGTCCTTCTGGATAGATACTATTACGTCCACATTTTATAGATGAGAAAATCGAGTAGCCAAAAACCAGTTGGCAACATTTTCTGGAAGAAAATGTTAAAAATTGATCTTTAAAAATATCATTGGGAAAATTCACAGTAAGATAATAGAGTGAAGTATAAAAATTACCAAAAATAAGTAAAGAAGAGAAACTAGAAAGGATCATATATAACACCATGCCGTGTTTTTAAACCGTTGAGTGAGGAAGCCAGAGGAAGAGACTGGACAACCTGACCCTCACATTTGAGCAAGGTGTGTGGTGATGGCACCTGCGGTATCTTATTACCTTCACAAACATCACAGGAAAGACGTGGACAACCCTGAGAACTGAACTTCAGTTGTTTTTCTTGGCTGAACAGGAAGACAGAAAGGGAAGACAGAAAGGTTAGAGACATCTCACGTTCACTTTTATTGCAGCCACTGATGGAGACTGAGCAGAGGAAGGGAGACATGATTCTCTGGGTCACACGAACCCTGGGGTGGGCAGGTGGTCCCCACGGGGAGCCCTTCTCTCCTGCTGCAGACTCAGCCCCTCACCTCTGCATGTTCCCCTCTTGTCTTCTCACCAATGAGGATGGTCCTGGGAGGATGCAGGGGTAGGCAGAATGGATGCATGGAGTGAATCCTGTATCTTGTGGCTTCACTGAGCTGGGGACCGATCCAGGTGCCTCTTGGGAGGTTGACGAATCACTGATGCGGGATTTTAAATGTGGCATCTTGGCCCACCAGCTACTTGACGCTCGATCACCACCCACTTCATACCTCCATCACCACCCCCACCACCCCCATCATCTCCATCACCACCCACTTCATACCTCCATCACCACCCCACCACCCCCATCATCTCCATCACCACCCACTTCATACCTCCATCACCACCCCCACCACCCCCATCATCTCCATCACCACCCTCACCACCCACTGCACCACCCCCACTCACTTCACCACCTCCATCACCATCCGCTTCACCATCCGCTTTTCCACCTCCATCACCACCCCCGCCACCCACTTCATCTCCTCCATCACCACCCTCACCACCCAGTTTATCACCACCCTGAAAGGCATCAACAGCTATTGACTGAAAATGCTCCTTGCTGAATACTGTGCTAAATTCTTCACTGTTCTTCAGTCCTAACATTAAACCCTCTGAGGAAGATATTCTGAATTTAATTATGCCCTTAACACCATGCTCAGAGCTTGCCCCATAAGGTCCTCAGTAATTAGGTGGTGTGCACATTTTAATTTTGCAGAGCAATGGCAACTCAGAGAGGCTTATTCTCTGAGTTCAAACAGCCAGGTTTTGATGGATCCAAAATTCAAAACAACTTGTGGTCTGCCACCTCTCTACCCCTGCCCGAACATCCCAGTCCCATACTTCGGCTTGTTCTCTGTTCTGCTGGTCAGAATCCCACCCAGCCCTTTCCGTCTTCAGGCCGGAGTTCACTCTCCTTCTTCCCTAGGGCTTTTCACATCTCTCCATTCGGGATGGACTCCGCTCCCTCCGGGGTTTCATGGCCATGTTCTTGCACGTTTCAGACCACTGAAAGATCTGTCCTTGGCTCACCAGTGACTGTGTTTGTGTCCCTCACCTGCATGCCAGTTATATGGCTGAATTTCTCAGCTTCTCCAAACTCTCACCTCTTGTTCAGCGCCGCGATTTGCATTCTAGGTGTTGAAGAAACCGTTGTGAGGTGAGGAGAATGAGCAGAGGCTCCGAGCGGGGTTTCGGCGGCAGGAATGGGGCCCTGACTCCTGCGGGGACAAAGCGGCGGTGGCCAGCTGGCAGGGAGGGCACCCAAGACAAACTCTGCCTGGTTCACAGTGGGCGGAAGGCTGGGCCTGGGTACACACACATCTTTGTAAATAAAACTCTCGTTCGTGGTGAACCAGAGAGTGGAAAGAACAACAGGTGCTAAAGATGAATGGAGTGTCGTCAGTACATTTAATGATAGGAAACCGGTCCGATGTCGCCTCTTCCTGTTCTAGCAAGTGGCCCCGGCCTGCCTGTCGTTTTCACTTTTAGTACTGTCTGCTCCTGTGGCCTTTGGACCCGGTGTTTCTTACAGATGGGCCGGGCCAGCCTGGTAGTGGAAGCCGTCCTTCCGCGGTGCTCAGTGCTCTGCTGGCTGCGGCCGTGTCCCCGCTCAGCTGCTGGCCTCCGACTCCAGGGCTCCGGGGTTGGGCTCACTTATGGCCATCATTCTTCCTCCCTGCCGGGTCATGACCCCTCGAACCCCAGTGCTGGGTGACAGACAAAATGATGCGGGTGGGGACCATTTCTACCACTTTTCCAGTCTTTTTCTTTATGGTTGTTATTTTCAGAGATTTCCTGGTTCTTTTTGCTTTCCTTCTAATGGAAGTTTAAATGCACCTGGTAAACGGATGTCTGGAGGGGGAGCATCTTTGTTTTCTTGAAAGATTGAGTGATGTGTGCATGAATGGTGGACTCTGGACTTTCCCAGGGAGATTTGTCTGCTGGCTTCTTTGTTTTTCCTTGTAACAGGTTGATAAGATGGACTTGAGCCCAGCAGAAAGCAAATGTTTGCCTGGTGGACAAGGTGATAGTTCTGAAGGCTCAAGTTTCACCTCGAGGCTGCACCAGCCTGAGAAACAGACTGGACGTCAGATTCTAAACCACACCCTCCCCCATCCTGACGTCTGTGCAAAGCATCATGCTTACAGGAGGAGATGGGCCCATTTTGATAGTATCGATTAATTTCTTCCCTAGAATGGCACACTTGGCATTCAGTCCTTGTCTCTGTGTGGACAAGAGTAGACAGTGTAAGATGGATGCTTAGTCGCTCAGTCATGCCTGACTCTTTGTGACCCCATGGACTTTAACCCGCCAGGCTCCTCTGTCCATGGGATTCTCCAGGTGAGAATACTGGAGTGGGTTGCTATTTTCTTCTCCAGAGGATCTTCCTGACCCAGGGATCGAAGCTGGGTTTCCTGCATTGCAGGCAGATTCTTTACTGTCTGAGCTACCAGGGAAGCCCCAGAAGAGAACGTTCTATGTGGACGAGAGAGGACAGTGTGAGATATGTCTGTCTATATGTCACCATGCCACAGGCAGGCGGGTGCAGAGCCAGCTGGACTGCTCTCCTGGGGGTCTCCGCCCCCTGGTGTGGGCATGTACAGGAGGGCAGAAGGTTGGGCTCCCTGGGGTCCCACTCTGCCACTTCCAGGTGCGCAGCACAAAGTGACACCCCTTTTCTGCACCTACCGAGGACGTGGTTCATGTGTATAAAGCTCACGGCAAGGCTCGGAGCCTCTAGGGAAGACCTGATGGCTATGGGTTTGCAGGGGTGTGAGGCGGACTCCTACATCCTGGATTCCTCCTCTCCTAGAATCATTACCTTCCATAGTTTTCAGGACCTCATCCAGCCCACCTCTGGCTGCATCGCCACCTGCCCAGGAAGCTCCTGCACACCGGCTGTGATGGGCTGTCCTGGGCCCCAGTCCCATCCCCTTCCTTGCAGTCACTGTCCACAGGCCCTCTCTGAGCGGGAGAGTAGCACCCAGGTGGCACAGTGGCAGAGAACCCGCCTGCCTGTGCAGGAGATGCGGGAGACGCAGGTTTGATCCCTGGGTTGGGAAGATCCCCTGGAAGAGGAAATGGCAACCCACTCTGGTTCTGAGCGGGAGAACTTTGTTGGATGGATGTTTCTGTTGCCTGTGGGATTTTCTATGCTAAATAAGATGTTTGATATTTGTGCATCTTTATTTACATTTTGGATTCTTCCTCCACAATCATGTCTCAGACGTGAAATTACTGAGTCAGAGGGTGTGATGGACCGAGAGGCTTGTGAGCATCAGAGGAGGTACTGACCTCTGAGGGCCCTTTCCTAGGACACGGCCTAGAGAGTGACATATTTTCTTTGTTTAAGTGAGAAATTTCTATTGCAGCACCTTGGATGGGGCCCCTCAGCCTCCATGAGAATGCGTTCAACCTACTGGGTTTCATTCACTGAAATAAGTACAAATAGTGATGACATGTTTGCTTCATTGTAGTAGCTTTGAGGAGGTGTGCTTTTAACACACGAACTGAAAAACGTTCCATTTCCTCCACCTGTTTACTGGTGAGTGAGATGAGAGGCAGGGAGAATGGGAGAAGTGTGGCAGATGGTGGGTGGCACAGGTGGTGTGGGAGGTCCCGGGGCTCAGTCTTGGGTCCTTTCTTTGAATCTTCTTGTGTGGCTGTGCTGGACATACACGCAGAGCAGCAGTGGTCAGCTGTGCCTGTCTCTGATATGATGTGGTGTCCTGTGTAAAGAGCACCATCTCATCCTCCAGCTTCCATGTACATTTTTTTTCTGTCTTTCCAACATCGGGCCAACCAACATCTTAGATGTCAATTATTCTCTCCTTTTTAAACTGA
Source organism: Budorcas taxicolor (assembly GCF_023091745.1). Taxonomy (NCBI): domain Eukaryota; kingdom Metazoa; phylum Chordata; class Mammalia; order Artiodactyla; family Bovidae; genus Budorcas; species Budorcas taxicolor. Next base: position 34,784,331 of record NC_068923.1, on the reverse strand, counting down.
AGTGTAGTTGACTTGCAATATTAGAGTAGTCTCAGATGTACAACATGGTGATCCAACATCTTTATAGTATACTCCATTTGAAATTATCATAAAATATTGGCTATGTTCCCTGTGCTGTACAGTGAATACTGTGCATATTTGCTTATATGCACAGTAGTTTGGATCTGTGAATTCCCTAACCACATTTTCCCGTCCCCCTTTCCTCTCCCCACTGGTAACCACTAGTTTGTTCTCTGTATCTGTGAGTCCGTTCTGTTTCGTTATATTTATTTGCTTGTTTTGCTTTTTAGATCCCATATGTAAGTGACAATATACAGTATTTGTCTTTCTCTGTCTGACTTATTTCACTCAGCATAATACCCTCCAGGTCCATCCATATTGCTGCAAATTGCAAAATTTCATTCTTCTTTCACGACTGAGTAGTTTTCCATTGTGTATATAGACACCACATTTTCTTTATCCATCGCTCTGTTGATGGACGTGTAGGTTGCTTCTGTGTTTTGACTGTTGTAAAGAGAGATGCTACGAACTTCGGGGTGCATGTGTCTTTTTGAATTAGTGTTGTGATTTCTTTTGGCCATATACCCCGGAGTGGAATTGTTGGATCATATGGTAGTTCTGCTTTTAGTTTTTTGAGGGACCTGCATACTGTTTTCCATAGTGACTTCACCAGTTTACATTCCCACCAACAGTGCACAAGGGTTCCCTTTTCTCCACATCCTCACCAACTTTTGTTATTTGTGATCTGTTTGATGGCAGTCATCCTGACAGGTGTGAGGTGCTATTTCATTGTGGTTTTGCTTTGTTTCTCCCTGATGATTAGTTGCGCTGAACACCTTTCCATGTGCCTATTGGCCATCTGTATATCTTCTTTGGAAAAATGTCTATTCCTGTCATCTACCCATTTTTAAATTTTTCATTTGATACTGAGATGCATGAGCTATTTATATATTTTTCTATTTTATTTTGTATATCCAGTCATATAATTTGCAAATATTTTCTGCCCTTCAGTACAGTTAACCTCTCTGAGTTTCCCTTTTTTTTAAATCACTAAACAGGTGAACAGTTAGTGGGGAGATTTAATGCAGTGACTTACCCGGTGTAAGGTGTCAGTGCAGTAACCTGATGTTCGTCTTGACATGAATTAACTAACTGCATGTGCAGTCTCTTTCACATTCTTTAGTGGTTCCATGTATATTTGCTGATACTCTGCTCTGCTCACAGTGCTCAGATGTGCAGAGAGGCTGGTGGCGTGATTTGCATTTGTAAGGGCTCTACTGATGGTGGTATACACACATACACACACACACACACATACACGTAAAACCAAAGTGCATGGCAGAAACTGATAGGTTTTGCAAAAGGGGCATGAGGGTGCAAAAGTTAGAAAAAAGCCATTGGCTTTACACTTGGGGAAGAGCAGCTCTGAGATGCCTCCACCAAAGGAGGTAAGTCAGTCCCTTCAGTTAGTCACTGAAGATGTGTGGGCTTTGAACAGACTGTGGGAAGGACAGAGGAGAGGGGCCTGCAGATGCAGAGAGGACTGGATTAAGGTGCGTAGGTGGAGAGAGGACGATGCTGGCCTGGCCAGGGAGTGTCAGGGTGTGTGAGTGTGTGAATACATGTGGTTGTGTGTTTGTGTCTGAATATGTGTGTTTGTGTGTTTGAGTGCATTAGACTGTGTGTTTGAGTGTGTGAGACCGTGTGTGTGTGTCTGAACATGTGTGTTTGTGTGTTTGAGTGCAATAGACTGTGTGTTTGAGTGTGTGAGACCGTGTGTGTATGTCTGAATATGTGTGGTTGTATGTTTGAGTGTGTTAGACTATGTGTGTGTGTTGGGAGGATGGATGATTCAAGGAAGAAGGAAAGGGGGTGAAACTGGGGGAATTATAGAGCCGATCATGGAGCCCCTTGACGGTCTTGCTCCCAAGAGTTATGTATGAGTTTTCTGTTAAGATTCTAGAAACCAGTCAGAACATCCAGGAGGCACCTCACATACCGTGACTAAAATCAAGACTCTGATTTCTATAAAGAAGAACCGTGATGGGACATCAGTTTCCAGGAAACAGAAACAAAGAGGGATGATGCCCATGTGCAGTTTTGACTCTCTCACTTGTTTCTGACATTTCAGCCCTGGATTATAGACCTGGCAGATCCTGCGGGCAGGTGTGTTAAGCATATTCTGAGTAGGGTGTAAAGGCCCATTTCTGTTGTAAACAGTGGTTTAAAGGTTAGAAACCCTCAAGCTGAGGTCTGCCATCTCTGTTTTTCAGACCTTTTCATTTGTTTGCATATTTTGCAGAAACCAGGCTTCACTTTTTGAAGGGTTTCTTTCTCGTCTTCTTCCTGGAGAAGGAGCAAGGGAAACAGCTGGAAATAACAGGACGTGTCCTTTTACTCCAATGACTCAGGGGTGTGCCCATTGCACACTGCACCTGCCGGTTTATCTTCCTGATGGGGGCAGGTCGCTGTGAAGGCTGAGCCCTGAAATGCCAGTCCCCCTTTGAGCCCGCTCTTCCCTTTGAGCTCCAGAATGTAACAGTCAGGTGCTTGCTAGTGGTTTCCTGGTGAAATAGGGCACTTGGGTTTCCAGTGGGTGGATTCACAGGGAGGCAGGTGCCAAGTGTTATTGACAACAAGAGGACCAGTTACTCTGGGCTCCTCTTCTGGGAGGTTGGTGTCTCAGCCACATCCGTGGGTCCCCTGGGAGTGTGTCCCCTGCACCCAGCTGGCTCTGTGCTGGGCCTGGGGTCCTCTCCTTTCCTGCTCTTTATCTCTACCAAAATAATAATAATAGCAACAGCAGTGGCATAAGTAAATTTCCTGCCCTCGTTGCCAGCAGTGACCAGGATTACCAGCTTGTTTTTCCTCCTGTGACAAGCCTCCCCTTCTGCTTTTTTCCCTTTTCATCTCCATTTTTCCTCTTAGTGTCTTTTGGATAAGACATCTCGTGTCTCAGTGATTCCAAGCAAACAAGCTGTTCTGCCACACAAAAAATAAAAATAAAAAGTAACCTGCCTTGAAAATAATACAAAGTCGATTACCTGCCTTCAAGATTAAGCTAAAATGTTTCCTGGAGCTTCATGCTTCTGTCTGAACATCCCACCACTTCACTTGATAACAGAGTGTTTCTGCTTTCTTTCTCTTTGCCAATAAGCCATATCTGTACTAAACCAGGGCCACCTTTCAGTGTGGATGGAGGAGGAGACTGGCCTCTGCCATGCAGACATGCCCCAGCCCTATTTATTTATGAGACTCTTTGTACTGGGTGTAGACTGCCATCCATGTTATCCAGCTTTGTGGCTGACATCACACGGTTCTGGTAATCTGATAGAACGCTTTAAATGGACAGACAACGCTGCCAGCTTTGGGTGCCAGAAGATTCTGGGCTTTGAAAAGAAGAAACAGCAAACAAACCCTGCATCAGAATCTACTATTTCATCATGACGCCCTAGGAAACACCTGAAGCTTTATCAGATGCCTGGGGCAAATTCATAACTTTTTTTTTTTTTTTTGTATTTAAAAAAGTGCAAAGCTCATTGCCCTTAAAATTTACTTAGTGTGTTCATATTATTATATTATTTTAAATTCATAGGTTTTTTTTTTTTTTTCATGAAGAAGGCATGACTAATGAGCTCTTGGACATGACTGATATGCATTGTTTGTAATGTGCTTCAGGTATGCTATTTGCGGCTTGGAAGGCACTTAGAGAAGGATGTAAGAAAATGCTTACAGGTTGGCTTCAGATGGGAGAATGCGAGTCCTGACGAGCAGGAACACATACTAATAACAGCAAGTGCTCAGTATTAATTGATCACATTCCAGGATCTGGGACAATCTGCCCAGCAGAGTATGGTAATTATTAACAGAACGAGTTCTCATGTTGTAGTTATGACAAGAATCCAAGAATCTTTGCTTTGCCAGGGGGTGGTGGGGGGAGGCTCAGACAGTATAGCCAGTTTAGAATATGTGTTGTGTGTACCTTAAACAGGTGGCATGAGGTGCTGTTTTGATAGAAAGCAACCCATTTGTACATTTTTTGGTAGTTGGGAAGCATTTGATAGGTCCTGAGAGATGGGTGGTAAAAATTAAGATCCCTCCTTTCCAGGGATTGCCGTCTAGTTTGGGAGGCTGAACTGCCCAGAACAAAACAGAGAGAAGCACACGAGGCAGATGGATCAGCTCTGTGTTTCAGCGCCCACTGTCCACACTGGTGCAACGAGGCCTGGAGTCATCTGAGAAGAGGTGGATGGTTCCCATGATTGGAAAGAAGCTGCATGCAGGTTCCAGAACCACGTGGTGCGTGCTTCTTCCTCATCCACAGTAGACTTGGCAGCCTCTCTCCTCTTCTACCCTAATGGACATCCCCAGCTCGCTGGGTGAAGACAGTTAGACTTCAGACAGCAGAAAAATTTGGGAGCAGACAACATGGCCAGTTATTAAAGATTAGAGAAATGCAGATGAAATCTACAATGACGTATCCCCTCACATGGGTAAGATGGCCATCCTCAAAAAGTCTTACAGATAACACATGCTGGAAAGAGTGTAAGAGAAGGGAATCCTCCTGCACTGTTGGTGGGAATGTAAATTGGTATAGCTACTATGGAGAGCAGTTGGAGAGAGAAGGGCAGATCACTCCAGTATTCTTGCCTGGAGAATCCCCTGGACAGAGGAGCCTGGCAGGGCTGCAGCCCATGGGCTTACAGAGAGTTGGACATGGCTGAGCGTCTAACATGGAGAACAGTACAGAGGTCCCTTAAAAAACTAAAAGTAGAGCTACCATTTGACCTAGCATTCCCGCCCCCGGGCATATATCTGGATGAAACTCTAGTTCGAAAGGATACATGTATGTCCATATTCACTGCAGTACTGTTTACAATAGCCCAGGCATGGAAGCAACCTAGATGTCCATTGACAGATAAATGGGTAAAGAAGATATGGTATATATGTATTCTTCAGTCACAAGAAAGAATGAAATAATTTTATTTACAGCAACATGGACAGATCTAGAGATTATCATACTGAGTGAAGTAAGTCAGAAAAAGACAAATATCATATGGTATCACTTACATAGGAATCCAAAGTAAGACACAAATGAACTTATTTATAAAACAGACTCACAGACATAGATAACAAACTTATGGTTACCAAAGGGGAGAGGCAGTGGGGGTGATAAATTAGGAGTTTGCCTATCATATGCTTTCTAAATATATATATATATATTATATAATTAATTGATTTTATATGTGATAATAATTAAATATTTATTAAGCATTTATTATGAACTAGGTGCAAAACTAAACTATTTTTTAAATTTATTTTTTAAAATATTTATTTATTTGGCTGCACCAGGTCTTAGTTGTAGCATGTGGGATCTAGTTCCCTGACCAGGGATTGAACCCGGGCCCCCTGCATTGGGAGCACACAGTCTTAGCTACTGGACCATCAGGGGACTCCCCCAAATATATACATTTTTCAGGCCTCCTACGTGTGTTCCATGGATCCTTCAATGGGAAATACTTGTTGAGTATTGATGTCTTCTAATAAGCCATGGCCAGCTCTTAGTATTCATTCTTATGACAAAGCTCGGCCTCCCACTATGCTTATTACACTCAAGTTGTTTGAAAGAAACAAGATACTTGAAATAGGATTTATGTTTAATCCATACCCGAAGGTCTATTTCTCCTTTTTGCATGTCAGCCCTCTTGGTTAAACTGGGAAAATGACACAACACTTTGAGAACGTTAACAAGATGCTATTCTCAGCGTACATGTCTTGCTTTTAGGTTTAGCACAGACAGTCTTTGTAGGAACTCATGCTGCTGGAGGCAGCAAACAGCCCTTTCTAAGGCTGCCTTTCCCTAACGAGTCCCCATGAAACGTCATCCCCTGTCTCTCATCTAGCTACCTCGCCCACCACAGGAGGCTGTGGGTGCAGCTGGTTTGGGGCAGGGAGGGCACCAGCATCTTGATCCAGTCACGTGGATGTAGCCACGAGTTGGGTGTCCCTGGGGAGGATATCACATGGGTACTTGAGATGATCCTGGAGTGTAGGTGAGAGGTCTTTGGGGTGAGGTCCATCTGGAGGTTATTGGTGTAGAGAGGGGACATTTCTTCTGGGGGCTTCCACAGTAAGGACTGACAGAGTAGAAGGAACCGGTAAGGGGGCTGAGAAGACACACCCAGTGACCAGGAAGGAGGACAAGAGAGTGTGTTGACTGCATTGCTAAGTGGGGGTGTTGCTCAAGTGGAGGGCGGAGCAGCAGTGCGGGGCACCTTGGAGGGGGTGACAGCAGCTGGCACTCAGACAGTGTTGGTCAGCAGAGCAGCTCATGGTGCCTTTGACTCTGGGCAGGGGAGCAGCTGAGGGAGGTGAGAGACACGGTCCCTGGAGGAGGGGACTCAGGGCAGGACGGGGTAGGAAGCGGCATTCATGCTTGTGTTAAAGTTGACAGAGATCTAGGCAGATGGTGATGCTCAGAGTGACGGTGAGCCAGGAGCCCAATCTCCAGGAAGTGAAGGAAAGTGATTCAGAACTGATTGGTAACAGCAAAACTGAAGGTGGTACCATTCGATTCATGAGATTGAGAAGGGTGGGCCTTGACAGGTGGGAGGGCTTGTGATGAGAAAGTGGTCAGTCGTGCAGTTTCTCCCCTTCTTCCCTTAGAAAGAACCAGTCGTGGGCGGGTAGGGTGGTGGTGGGGTGCTGGTGCAGGTGGGCAGAGAACTCTGCCCCCTCTGCCTGTCCCCCCAAGGTCCTCTGCAGGGACCCCCAAACATGGCACTCTCCAGGAGGGGGGTTGAAAAACCAGCTTTACCACACTTTCCCTGGGGCTCCTTTTAATTCTTCTAATGGTTTATTTTGAAAAAATTCAAGTAAACACTGTGCCATAAACACGAGTTTATCCCCCAGCTGGAGAACGTTCAGTGTCACAGCCTCCAGTGCGCGTCTCAAGAAAAGGACTTTTCTTGGATAATTACTGCACTGTTATCACACCTCAAATCCACAGTGATCCCTTGACAGCATCACTGTCTTGCTGTCTTGCCAGCCGTACCCCATGTACCCGATTGGACACAGCTCTGAGAGCATGCATGTCTCACGTGGAGGCCTGAATGGCTTCAGTGATCGTCCAACAGTCACCTGAAGTCCAGGAATAATTGTGTGGGTTGCTGGGCATAAACTAGTGTATTTTTAGCCGACACGTACTGGCCACTTCCTGTGTGTCGAGAGTCATTCTCAGAACGTTTATAAGAATCATCTCATTAAATGCTTTCAGTCATATTATAGGGTTGATGCTATTTTTGTCCTCATTTCACCCAGGGAGCTGAGAGTTCAGAGCTCACAGGCAGAGTGGAAATGACGTAGCCAGTAGGGGGACAAATGGCCCCAGAAAGTGGATGGCTCCGGTTTGAGACCCCGCCGAACAGCAGGTCAGAGTAGAACCCACCACATGGGGTTGTTTCAAGGATTCCATGAGTTAATACATGTGTAAAGTAATGGGCACACACATGTTGGCTCCAGTTGTATTGCGATCGTTGAATTAGGATTTTAATCCGCTTCTGACTCCAATCATGACTCTACTATAAAAATACACTGTATTTGGTAACTTAAGACATAGAAATAGATGCCTGTTTTTCAAAGTGACTGGATCGGTTTGCTTAGCTTATCACATAGGAAACAATTCAGCAGGTGATTTATATGGACAGTAAATAGGCGTGTGGTCACCGGGCTGCTCAGTCCCCCTGGGGGTGAGGCCAGGTGAGGCCATTGAGCTGTGGACTCGGCCGCCTGGAGACTTGGACTGCAGACCCATCTGCTTGCTGCCAGGGTCATGATCCTTCAGGGACAGTGAGTTCCAACTGCATCATCTGCAAACCTCAGTGATACCCTGTCATAGAAAATTCCAGAAGAGCTGAAACATGCATGTAACAGTGGCTCTCCTAGGACCACAAGAGGCTACACCACTAGAGGCTGGACCAGGGCATGAGTCACGAGGTGGTTGTGCTGTGGTTTCCCCGCCAAGAGCTCATGTAAGAAAGCATGTGCCTGCACACTCATGTACACATATGCACACACACACACATACATGAATGCCCAAGCATGCACACATGTGCACACACGCATGCACACTCACGCACACGCAAGCACACACACATGCACACACACGTGCTTGGTAAATGCCCTTATCAAAGGTCTTTGCTCTCCATCCTCTGGGCCCGTCTCTGAGCTTGGTCTGCGTGGGCCCTCCTCCTGCCATCCTCGGCTGTCGTTGGAGCTGGGAACCCCCCAGCCCTGAAGACGGCAGTGCTCGCCATTCCTCCCAAGCCCCCTTCAAAGCCAAGTCGTGCTCCTCTCATGGTCAGGGGTTTGCCTTTGGGTGTGGTTCACACTGAGTGTCGGTCAAGAGTCGACCTAGAGTTGGGCGCCCAGGTGCGTCTGTCTGTGATGAGAAGAGACTCCCAGGGGGTGAGTGGGATTGGAAGCTTGTATTGGCCTGACCAGGTCAGCATTCTTCTACCCTAGAAGGGCACAGAGAGACTCTCCAGAGCATTTCCAGTCAGTTGTCTGCATAAACCAAGGAGCATCTTGTATACGCTTCATGAGAATGAATTTAACCCCTGAGCAGGAGATTATTTTATTATTATTGTCTCACCTTCACTAGCCACATGCTTAATGAATTAATATCATGTTGTGTGATTGGAATCAATACATTTATATCTTCTATCTTTGGCCACATTCCTTTCCTTCATTCCCTTTTTATGGCATTTTAAATGTTGAGCTGGGGATGAACAGAATTCCATATTGTTTGCCATATGTATTCGTTATAGGTTTGGCATCTGTAATGGAGATTTACAAAAAACAGTGATTTAAACAAGATAGGAGTGGATTTCTCTCTCATTTAACTGTCGGCGTACGTAGGCTTGTCTGTTGTCTCATCTGTGCCCCTGGGACCTTCTTACTCCCTGATATAAGGGTTTTCCCTCATCAACACGGTCCCAGAGGGTTAACCAAGGTTAACTGATGCCATTAAGAGTTGAGAAGAGACACGAATGGGAAGGAGAGAGTGTGACTTTCTTCCTTGTAGGATCACAACTCAGAAATAGTAAACCCACTTTTCCACTCCTCCCCTTGGCCAGAACTTAGTGACAGGTTCCCAGCTAGTCGAGAGGGAGTCTAGAACATGGGTCTTTGGAAGGCCATGTGAAAGTGAAAGTCTCTCTGTTGTGTCCGATTCTTTGTGGCCCCATAGACTATACAGTCCATGGAATTCTCCAGGCCAGAATACTGGAATCCGTAGCCTTTTCCTTCTACAGGGTATCTTCATGGATGTGGTTAAAATTCAGAGATCCTACTATAATAGCAATAGGGGAGAATTGATCTGGGGGATTGTTAGCAATCTCTGCCATATTGATGAACCCCTTTCCTTTAGATTTAATGGATATTAATATTAAATCATATTTACCTTTTTCCACCTTTGGTAGAGATGGCTTTTGGCCACTAGAATCTGTTCTCCCCCTTTGTGGTAATCAGACGTCCCTGAGACGTGGTTGTCTAGCCAAGGATTGCAATTACTTGTCCTTTTTTGCTGCTGGATTTGGTTAGGCAACCACTTCTCAATGAGATGTCAGAGGCCGGGGAGTGGGTCCACCAAAGCTGAGGGTGCTGAGTAGGTATGAGTCCCCTGGTTCTTATTCTTCTCAGATCGTCTGAATGCTGGAAGGAAGCTCCAGGCTCTAGGGGATGGTGGGACCATGTACAGACGGAGCCTGGATCCAGAGTCTCCACGTGGACGTGAGCTGGCCACTGACCAGGAGCTCCTGCTGGGACCTTTTCATGATCAAATCCTAAATGTCTTTAGATTTCAGTGTGATGTATTTGGGGTCCACCGTCCCTAACAGACTCTCTCTCTCTAGGCCTCCATTTGCTATTGTCATCCTCGTGCTGGGGAACTGAAGGATCCACAAGAGGCACCAGAATTTTGAATTCTAAGCAGCTGGTGAACATTTTTGGGTTGTAACATTTCTCCAAATTTTGTTGTTATTCATGAATTCTCCATTTGTTTGTGAATTTTGTTCTCTGTCAAAACATTGAAGACTATTTTCCATCTTTTAGAAATTGAACAGCAGTTTTTCTGACACTGGTTTTTCTGATGATAAATAGGTTTTTTTTTCTTCTATTTTTGCGTATCGGGACGCTTAATGAAAAAATCAGAGCACGCGCTGATGGGTGGGGATTCTTGGTAATACTTGTGACAGCATTTCCCGCAAGAGAACAGCACTAGAGCTCATTCTGAGAGAACAAATCTAACACAACCCGAGCATATTTAACTTCAGGGTGGGATATATGATCTGAAGCCTTATACAGTAGAGAAACAGCCAAGACCTTATCTTAACATGAAACTCCCGAGTGAAAATGATATTGTAATTCTCCAGAAACACTTGCCCAAGTATCTTCTCCGTAAGTGTCACCAGGCTACTAATTTATGCAAAGTCAAAGTCAAACAACATTATTTCAAGACAACATTATGGCCATTTGCTTTCCTCTTCCAGACTTGAGTTCCAGTTGAGGTTAGGATCACAGGCTGGGAAAACAGAAGGCATCAGTGGCTAATGGCTCAAGCATTGTATTTTAATGGTCATTCCCCTGCTCCAAAGGCTACCAGTTTAGTAAACAATTTTAACCTTACCAATTAACTTTGGGCTTCCCTTGTAGCTCAGTGGTAAAGAATCTGCCTGCAATGCAATAGCCACAGGAGACTCGGATTTGGTCCCTGGGTCAGGAAGATCCCCTGGAGGAGGGCATGGCAACTGATTGCAGTCTTCTTGCTTGGAGGGTCCCATGGAGAGAGGAGCCTGGTGGGCTATGGTCCATAGGGTTGCAAAAGAGTTGGACACGACTGAACATGCACTCACAGTATAGTCATGAAAATAATCCAAGGGCATTTTAAAACCAGTTTCTTTTAGAAAGAATCACTTGCTATAAGGAAACTTACTATTATATACTATGTTTAGAACAATTTTTAATCCAATAATTTTGAGGAGAGGGATATTTTTGCCAGGAATGCCTCCTTTTTTTAAACTTCTTAGAGTAGGTTCCCAACTGTTAGCTCGATTCCTTGTTTTTACTCTAAGTGTTAAAATTGTATCCTTCCATTGGGGCTGGTTTGTAGTAACCCCATGGGAAGAATGAGTCTGTGGAGTCCTGGTTCTTATTCCAGTCTAAGTCAGTCACTCAGCCTTGTTGAAATTCAGACTTTACATCTGCAAAATAGGTTCCAGTGCTCCACTGGCAGGAGTTGATACACATGAGCATCATACAAAACACTTTGTAAATGTTGGGCTTTATTATGTGAGAGCTGGACAATAAAGAAGGCTGAGCGCTGAAGGATTGATGCTTTTGGACTGTGGTGTTGGAGAAGACTCTTGAGAGTCCCTTGGACTGCAAAGAGATCCAACCAGTCCATCCTAAAGGAGATCAGTCCTGGGTGTTCGTTGGAAGGACTAATGCTGAAGCTGAAACTCCAATACTTTGGCCACCTGATGTGAAGAGCTGACTCATTTGAAAAGCCCCTGATGCTGGGAAAGATTGAGGGCTGGAGGAGACAGGGACAACAGAGGATGAGATGGCTGGATGGCATCACTGACTTGATGGACATGAGTTTGAACTCTGGGAGTTGGTGATGGACAGGGAGGCCTGGCGTGCTGCGGTTCATGGGGTCGCAAAGAGTCAGACATGACCGAGTGACTGAACTGAACTGAACTGATTATGTTTGTTCTATCATCGTATTTTGTACGTGAATGTGAAAAAAAATGTCTGAAGGAGCTTTCTATGAGAATAAATGACCCTTGAAGAAAGGTAACACTGCAGGTCCTAGGGTGGAGGGTGACACCAGTTCTTGACACCACTTTGGGACAAGTACTGTCACCACCACTGTAGCTGCCACAACTTTGAGCAAGAAAAAGGTCATAAACTCACATCACAGCCACAATGTGTTGTGATACCTTTCAACGGAATGAAAATGCATGTTGGTGTCAGTAGATTTGGTTGGAATGACAACAGAACATTTTGAAATGTCTTCATTTCCTCTGCCTGAGTCCATCTGCTACTTCTTATAAACAGTGTCTGAACTGCTCCTGCACAAATATTTCCAGGTTTTCTTTCTGCAACTGTGTATGGAACAGGGCACACCCATTTGAGCTCAGTAGTCCTGGGAAGGAGAGAATTCAAAGGTTGTGGGATGTGGTAAGAAAGACATCATATACACATGACTACATGTATAATATTCACTGGAAAGGCTGACGCTGAAGCGCCAATACTTTGGCCACCTGATGCAAAGAGCCAACTCATTGGAAAACACCTTGATGCTGGGAAAGATTGAAGGCAGGAGGAGAACTGGGCAACAGAAGATGAGATGGTTGAATGGCATCACTGACTCAGTGGACATGAATTTGAGCAAACTCTGGGAGATAGTGAAGGACAGGAAAGCCTGGCTTGCTGCAGTCCATGGGGTCACAAAGAGTCAGACATGACTTAGTGACTGAACAGCCACAACATATAAAATAGATAGCCTGCAAGGACGTAATATGTAGCACCGGAAACAACTCAATACTCTGTGATGACCTATATGGGAAAAGAATTTGAAAAAATACTAGATACATGTAAATGTATAACTGAATCACAGTGCCGTATACCTGACACTAACACAACATTGTAAATTAACTATAGTCCAATATCAAATAAAGATTAAGAAAAAGGAAGATATGTTGACCCCCATGCTTGGCTCCAGTCCACCCAGGAACCAGAGTCTTTTTCCTTCCAGAGCTGGTCTTGGGAAAGATTTTATTATTTTTTCATTTCAGTGTCATTTTTTCAATACGGGCCAGTCTGCTAGAGCATGAGAAAAGAGGAAAACAAAGGTGAGCCATGAAGTGAGAAATGGATGTGGAAAGACCCACAAATAACCAGTGGTTATAATCTAGTTGTCAACAAGACTTTCTTCAGGTTCTGTTTTACCAGCTTAGTGAAGAAGGTGAACGTCTGAAACTACAGCTTTTAAGCTTCACGTGTCTGAATAATCCATCATGTCCACAGAACTGTAAACGTGTGATGAGGGCTCCGTGAGAAGAATGCACCTCTGATTCCATCAGCTTTCGGCTTGTGAGAATCTGGAAGAAGACGCCAGGCTCTCCTGTGCCTTGACTGGGCCCCGTGACTTTTGCCAGGGACTCCTATATAACCCACATCCTAGAGCTATTAATACCTTTGCAGAGACGTTCCTAAAGCCCAGCATTAGAACCAGCTCTGTTTTTATTCACCTGGATCATGGTTATCATAAAAGTTCCAAAATTAGAGAAAAACTACACGTATACAAGTACTGTCCACCATGATCATATTCAGAATGCATAATAATGTAACCCTAGAAAAGAAAAAGACTCGACTTCTTCTCCTTTACTTGGTTATAACCAAGCTGTGGGCCAGAAGGGGTCTTTATGTGTTTCTCTAGCAGAGGCCTGGTGTGTGGAATGTGCTTAATGTTGAAAGCATGAATGAAAAGGCAATTCTTAGTTGAACTGTTAGAAGCCAATTTTGATATTACCATAAAAACACAATACTTTGCCAATGATACAAACCAGGAATATATTGCACATTTAAAAATACATAGCATCAGGCCTTCATGATATGTACAATTCAAATAGAGCCTCAGATAGTAACCAACCTGATATAATTGTTTTGTTATTAATGAACGGGCTGAAAATGAAACAGAGATTTTTAAAAGACTAAAGGGAAACAGCTTGGAAGATAGCCCTAAATAATCCAAAGATGAGCTAATTCACCAGAAAGATGTTAAAATGCTAGCTGCCTACATTCTTAACTACATAGCCTCATATATGAAGCAAAAGACGGCAAAAGGGATGAGGCTGCAGTCGCTGTGGGAGACTGAACACGCATCTCTTGAAAGACAGGGTTGGTCCCGGAGGCAGACTTTGGAAGAGAAGGATGGAGGAGGTGGATCTGGGTACCAAAGACATCCAGTGCAAGAAAGAGTCTGCAAGATAATCTGTGGGCGCTGGCTGCAAGTGTTGGAACATACAGGCTGTGGAACCTACCAAATACTTTTAGTCTGAATAAAGTGTAAATAGCCTTGCTTCATGGATTGCTTGTGTGCTCAGCAAAGCACGAGGAAGGGCACTGAAAAATTGTTTGCAGAATTCCCTGGGGAAAATTTGTCACCTAATAACATCTACCAAGAATTGGACTCTTACTGTGTGTAGCAGGCATTGTCCTAATTTAATTCCCACAACAATCCTATGTTTTTAGGTCAGGGTTTCACTGTGATTGTGGAATTTTATAGGTGAGGCTGCTGCTGCCGCCAAGTCGCTTCAGTCATGTCCGACTCTGTGTGACCCCATAGACGGCAGCCCACCAGGCGACCTAGGCAAAGCGAAGACAAATTTTCCTAATGAAACAAATTGATGGGAACAGCATTTCAGCTGCAGCATCCTGACAGCAGTGAGTACCCGCCCAGCTGTGTTGCCTAGAACTGCTGGGTGCCAACCAGGTATCTTGTGATTTGACTTGGTTTTGGGAAAATTTGCTCAATGACTCTGATTTTATCCACCTTTAAAAATTTGGTGGCTTTCATTATTTACATTTATGTGATATACCTTCCATACTGATATGGAGATTTAATTCTCAAATTTCTGAGAAATGATGTCACTTTTTTTTTTTTTTTGAAAGATGACCATCAGTGCATCTGTTGGCTGGCTGGAACTGACTGGGGAAACATTGCAAGTAAGAATATAGATATAATTAACCTAAGATTGATGCCCAACCTATAAAGAAATCATCTTCAGCCACGTTGGATTCATCTTGAAAGGAAAGGAAAAAAAATGAGGTGTGAAAGCAACAAATGCTGGGATTGCAGAGATGAAGTTGAGAACTGATCCTTAATGGTTCAAAATGATCACCAGCAAGTGAAATCTTGCAATAATATCCCACCCCTCAGCTTGTTCCTAAATGCCAGCTTCTTTGCATCATTAAAGACTTTATTCTTGATGATGTTTATCCTGTTCGCTCCTTCTTCATACTTCTCAGCATGGCTGAGCTCCTATGCAAAATACTAAGGCTTGAAATTAGGTGAAAAAAGTTTTTAAGAGGAATAGAAAGATGCAAAAGAATTCACACTGCTCTGTGAATTATAGAGAAGTCTCAAAAACACGAACAAAAGGAGTCGCTTAAATGTCACCCCATTTACGTGGTGAATGCTCCAGCCGTGTTTTTCAGTGTCTTGGCAGTGAGTGAACCGAGCGACATGGCCCCTGTTTTCATGTCCCTTCTCCCACTCTCAGCCGCCTTCCAGGACGTCCATATGCTTGGATCAATCTGTTGATTTCACTAGTACTTTCCCCTCCCCCTTCAAGACTAGTGAATCATCTTGGACTCCTTGGTATGATCAGATATTAGGCATCTTATTGATCATATGTTGTGTTTTTGTCTACATTTCCTCCTATCCATTTCTCGCTTCTCCTTTGATTATTGAAGGTAGATTAAATTCAAGAGCATCATGGCTGAAGCATGGTTCTATATCTACAACAAGGAAACTGCTCAGGCTTCAAAATATCGTAGGAGAGCATTCTCGAGAAAATATACTGAAGGGAAACATACAGAGACCAGAACTTGATAAAACACATCACTATCTTATATTCAATATGTGTTTTTCAATTCAAGAACTATTCAATGGTTAAAGAAAACTCACAATGGAAGGCTTTACAATTTTTCATTTGCAATTCTCGTGCACTTTAAGAAGATGGGAGAAAACACATTTCAGCAGGCTTGGCAGTCACTCAAATTTGTGTGCTCTAAGTTTAGAACCAAACTCAATCTGCCCCCTGTTCAAGTTCTGTTCTGTGCTGGCAAAACATCACTTGCTTGTTCCGAGGGAGAAGGAAGGCTTGTGAAGCTCAAAAAACTTACTGGACATTGAAGAGCTCTTCAACAATTGTATCACTCTCAGCTTAAGGAAAATTGAATTAAACATATGGGTGATATTTTCCTTATAACATGTGGGTGTAAAATAAATAGAAAAAATGCATAGCAACAGTTATTTGGGTTTTAGCAAAACCTCAATAATGCCTAAAATTTGCCTGTGTTCACTTGCTTTTTCCAAGCTTGTATTTCTAGTTCTATTTTGTCATCACCATCTCCTTTTATATTTTGAGGAAATGTTCGTTTAGGTGCATTTTTTTTTGGCCACATTTGAAATCCAAATATTGCAATATTCTGTTAAGATGCGAAAGCTGAAATGTGAAGATGTACCATAATCTATTTATATTTAATTATATAGATTGAATTAAACATAAACATAAATATTTTAAACATGTATATACGCCCATGTACATATGCTTATAAAAAGTTCAACCTAAGTATTTATATAAATTTTGACTTTATTTTGCATATCAACTCTCTGATCTCTGATAAGTAAATCTGGGTAGATATGCGTAAAATATGCTGAAAAGCCTGACAGTTTGGAACTTAGAGGACTGGGGTATAAACTCTGGGGCAAAATAGCAAGTTACCTGTTGTTGTTGTTTAGTCTCTAAGTCATGTCTAACTCTTGAGACCCCATGGACTGTAGGCAGGCAGGCTCCTCTGTCTATGGGATTACCCAGGCAGGAATACTGGAGTAGGTTGCCATTTCCTTTTCCAGGAGATCTTTCTGACCCAGGGAGTGAACCCGTGTCTCCAGCATTGGCAGGCAGATTCTTTGCGGCTAAGCCACCAAGGAAGCCCAGCAAGTTACTCATCTCTCTGAGATCTTTTCTTTAAGTAAAGATGCCTAGTACATGTCTCAACTTCCTCCAGTAGACACGCATCCATCCCAGTTAAGGACAGTCCATCCTTCCAGGTTGTCAAGCATAAAATGTTATCCTTGACTCTTCCCTTCCCTTGTACATCACCTCTGGTCTTTCCAGAAAGTAGCTGAGCCCTGCCTTCAAAATGCTGTATCTGATCTGACTACTCCTCACAGCCCCTACCACGGCCCTGGTCCAGGGTACCACCTGGCTCCCCGGGTGCTCTGCGGCTCTGACTGAACTTCTTACCCGGCCCAGTAGGGACAAGAGGGATGCTTGTCAAACTACCTCTGGCCATAGGATTCCTCTTCTCAGAATCTGACACGGCTCCTGCTTCATTTACAGCAAAAGCAAAAGCCCTTTTGGTGGTTAGTGGCTGAGTGTAAACCTAGCTCTGCCAGGTGAGAACCAAGCTGATGACAGTTGTTCAGACTTTTGAAAGGATGGATCACCAAAGGTTAACCAATGAGATGATGCTGGTGCTGGCCATGGTTCTGGGAGAGTGGGGGTTTTGATGCAGCGCAGACCTGCCCGAGAGGAGGCCCGGAGGAGGAGGAGGCGGAGAGGTGGCAGGGTGTCCTCTGTCTCTGCAGGTGCATCACAGGCCAGTGAGTCACCTTCTTGGCTTAAGGCAGATGGACGGAGCTGTCTCTGTCCTGCGATCAGGAGTCATCACTCAAGTGGGAACTGACCCCTCTGAGTGCTGCCCTTTGGCTGGAACCATACTAGGTGACTTATACTGATTATTTTATTACAGTCGGTCCTTTCTCCTCTTATTTGTTTATGGTTTTAGTCCATTTCCCTTACCGTAATTATCTTTCCCTTCTTCTCTGGCAAATGCTTTAAAACACCTGATCAAAACTCTTATTTCCATCAGAATACCTTCAATTTGCCTCCCGTTAATATTTATGTAAATAGTTTTTCTGTGTTGATTCCCAGCAGCTCCTGCTCTTGTCGTGTGTCTCCACGAGTGTGTTTCTGCTTGGACTAGGAACTTTGCAGAGGCAAAGGCGATCTTCTCTGTTTCTTCTTTATGCCCTCTCAGTGTCGAATACCGTTATTTGTTGTTCCCCATAGACTTTTAGTGGCTTAAAAATATTATTCGAAACAGGACACTACATTATTCATTGTGACTTCAGAATAACTTACATACAATAAGGTATCTAAGAAGAATTATGCTTATTTTATACTTTTAGAAATATAGACTGAAGCGTGTACAATGTTAGAAAAGTGCTGGGAGTATTATTAAGTCCTCAGGAAATGGTATTATGGTTATTATAATCTGAGAACTGTCCCATATTAGCGCATTCAAGTGGCCTTGAGCACATAATTCTGTCTCATGATAAGGTTGTTTGTGTGCATGTCTTATTCGCTTCAGTCCCTGACAGGCCCCATGGGCTATGTGTTGTGTGTGTGTGTGTGTGTGTATCTGTGTATCTTTGTATGTGTGTGTGTATGTCTGTGTCTGTGACTCTGTGTATGTGTGTCTGTGTCTATGTGTCTGTGTGTGTGTCTATAGTGTGTGTGTGTCTGTGTGTGTGTCTGTGTGTCTGTGTGTGTGTCTGTGGGTGACAGCATGGAGCAGAGGAAGGAACAGGAGTCCATAATCAGATTGCACTGGCTGCCCCTGAATCCACCATCATGGCTTGGTTGCTTGGCCCACCCATAGCTTCAGTTCACCATTTGTAAAATAATGTAGAATTTGCCCAATTCTCAGCGTACTTGTGAGGGCCTATAAGGTCCTTTAGGATGAGCCCAAAGCTGTCTCATGCTGGCTTCTCAGCTGTCGTCCCTCTTTTCCCAGGGCCCTTGAGGTGTCTCCCTGTCCAGAACTCTGACCTCATTAGGGCCTCACTAAATGCAGACTGGGCCAACACCAGGTATATTTATTTGTCCCCCTGGGGCGTGGGGACTGTGTGTCTTTCACCATGCCCTCTTCATATCCTGGCATACAGGAGATGTTCCTTAATTCAGCTGATCCAACCCTCTCACACATCTTATGTCCACCTTCCCCTGGAAAATAATCTAGTCTTCTCTGAAGGTCCATTCAGGTCCTTTTACTTAGAGTCTTAAAATTATAGAAGGGGGATACCATGTTGATTCTATGAGTAATGAGCTTCATGGGTCTTTAAAATCCCTAACTCTGTCTGGGTTTCATGGCCATGTTTGGTGGTTTAGTTCCTAGGTCATGTCAGACTTTTTGTGACCCATGGACTATAGCCCGCCAGGCTCCTCTGTCCTTGGGATTTCCCAGGCAAGAATACTGGAGTGGGTTGCCATTTCCTTCTCCAGGAGATCTTCCCAACTCAGGGATAGAACCCATGTCTCCTGCATTGGCAGGTAGAAGCTTTACCGCTGAGCCAGCAGGGAAGCCTGGCCAAGTTTATGCTTTATTATATACATATATATATATATGTGCGCTCCCTTGTTGGCTTGCCTTTGTGCTCACTCTGTTGCTCTCAAGCCTCGCTGATCTGAGCCCGGTTCAGGCTGACTTGCTTGCCACTGTCTCTCCACAATGTCTCCTCTTAAGAGTTGCCCTCTGCAGAAGATACAAACCGTGCCAGAATGTGTGGGTGCACAAAGGGGTGGGGGCAGGTGCTCTGTCTGGCATCCGAACTGGCCAAACTGACAGCACTTTGCATTTCTGGCACCTCTATCCATCCTGTTTCCAACTCTGTGAGCTCCGCAGGTCTGGGTTTTCATCAAAGGCACAGTTACATTGTTTTTCTGAATTTTCATCACAGCTTCTCGCATACATTGTTTTGGATCCTGTAACACTGAATCCACTCTTTAACATCTGTTTAGACCAGTGATTGCATTGCCTTTCTCAGGCTCAGTATGAAATGGAGACATTATCTGCTTTTCTCCACGCCTTTCAGAGTCTAGATTTCGAGTCCTATTCTTTGTGGTGGACCAACAGAAAGTTGTTCTGTTCTTCCCTTGAATAAATCAAGCCTAGATCAGTGGAATTCTAATTTGGAGTTTAAAGAAGTAGGCCCAAAATCTCCATTCATTTCCATACACATAAATAACATGATAAATATTTGAAGAGCACATCTGAGGTTTTAAAATCTTGTTCCCTCTTTCATTGAAGGTAGGCAGTCTAAGTAGCATTAATTTCATTTGACAGGGCAATTCAGCCTGTTTGCTTCTAAGATTACACAGAAAGTATATGAAAAGAAGTCAAAGATGGCAGTTAGAAAAGATGTTTTATATACAAGGATCCTAGTATATTTCAGTCTTACTGATTGGTATTTATTGTACTATCATGAGCTCAAAGAACGTACAATTAATCTGTTGTTTTCAAGATGTCTCTTAATCATGTAGTATGAGAAGTAAGTCATGTGTGGGAAAAGTTATTAAAAGATGTGAAAGGCAAGTCAGCATACCCTAGAGATTCAGCAGAGACAGCACTTTTAACCAGTTATGGAAGGCTTCCTGGAGATAGCATCTCTTGAAGTGAGAGTTTAGTTTTCTATCAGTGTGGACACCCTTGGGAGTGACACTGAATTGCTCAGAATTTATCCTTTTTGTGCCAAGTTAGCCTAATACCAAGTGATTTCTCAGAAAATGAATGTATTTTGATATTAATTTATTTAACAAACAGTTGTTGAGCATCTACTAGAAGATACCAAGACATGTTTCCTGTTATTGAGACACTATAAACTTTCCTGGGGGCAGCATATAGGAAGGAAATAGATCAGACACTGTGGAGGGTAATGAGGGTCAGGTTATGAATAAATTTCAATGGAAGGCGGTGTCAGAAGGCCTGGTGTCACTGCCACCTCCGCAGGCCACCTGGGCACATGTAGGGTTGGCTGCAGTCTAGCTCAGAAACCTGAAATGAACTTCCGAGACTTAGAAAATGACTACATTTGGTTTGCGACTGTCACGTTTTGCAAATTAAGCATGACTTCACATTAAAATGGTGATGGTAACACATTCCCTTTGAGGTCAGAGTGATGCCCAGTCCTCTTGCCGTGTGGGTCTCTGTCCATTCTCTGCATCCACGCTGCATATTCTTCCCTACGATGTCACCAGACTAGCTTGTCTCAAGGTCGAACAGAATGAGCATAGACATTTGCTCCCCAGGGTTTTCAGAAAATACTGTGGTGCCGTGACCCCTGTGTGCCTTTGTCTAGGGTGGACTGTGATGACTGGGATCTCCAGCAATGGCTTCAAGCAGAATAAGTTATTTTTGTAAGTTTATGAATTCATTATGTTAGAACCTCAATAGATGTTGTAAAGCACACACTTGTGGCTTCTGGTTGTCTTCAGAGGGTGGGGTGGCTATTGTTCCTCCAAAGCTACCCTCCACCCTGTTCCACCTGCCCCTTCCCTGGGCTTCGGATCAGGTTCCGTAGGTGTACCTTTGAGTGACTTACACGTAAGACGTCAGAGTAATGCATTCACATTTTCTGTTGGTTAGCAATATAATCAGTGATTTCGGTACAAATTCTGTAATTGCCACATTTTAGCATTTTGGGCTTCTCATTTGTGAATGGAAATAGTAAAATCATCTTTCATTAGAAGTGGCAGTTATTTTATTGGATTTTAATCAGATATAAAATATTTCATCAGAGATGTAAGATAGTCTCCAAGGGTCTTGTTTAAAATTAAATTGTTTTAATATTTCTCTACATTTTAAAATAAGATAAAACTCTGACACTTTGTTGAATAAACCCTGTATTAGCTTTGGGTAAAAAATATAATAAGGTTTCTTTTATGATATCTACTCCTTAATAATTGGCTCAACTATTTAGGATGCTTTGGGGGCAATTAAAATTATACATAAAAGGAGCCCTAATAACTTTTTGATAATAACAAAAGTTCTGACTACATTTAAATTGATTTTGTGCCTTAGTATTAATAGCTGTATAGCTATTACATAGCTATTAATGATAATACAGCTATTATAATTACAGCTATTGTAATAAATGAGGGGATTATTTTACTGGTTAAACATTACATTATCATCTGCATAAAATGGTAATTTTTTTGCTCTTTGAAAATACTTTATTAGCATATCCACACTGTGTATTTATGCTAGCTACAAGGAGACCACCTTCTCAAAAGGATATATTTCCTTTTGTGTATTAAGTGAAATAGCACTTTCAAGTGAAGAGATAATTGACTACTTAAGATTCACTTGAAAGTATTTTGGGGATATGGAGTCAGGATTTTAAAAAAATGTTTTGTAGATCTGCACGTAAATAGGTAATCTTTCTGCTTCTCTATTACTCAGCTTGTGGAGCAATATTGGTCTATCTGAAATTGTCAGTTCCCAGCCTTAATTTCAGTCCTTTGCAATACTTTAATTCACTAACAAATGGCTCAGTGTGAAAGGTCACAACCGCTCCATCCTCCACATTAGTGACGATTCCAGGTGTGTTTGGGATTTGGGTTTCCCAGTGACTTTGCTCTCTGGACTCAGTGAACTTTTATAAAGCCAGCCGGTCCTTCCCATTTGTTCTTCGGGGAGATTTTATAATCAAGCTTTAATGATAGAAGCGTCTGCAGTTGGTACATTCAAGGACATCTCTCCCAGCAATGTGAGTAAAAGATATGATCACCTCATATAAAGAGTGGGGGGAGACAGGAGCCTGATCCTGAACTGCACACCTGGGAGCCCTTCCAGGCACTGTGCTTTGTCAAATGTGGCCGTAAAGCCCAGGGCTCTTGAACTTTAATTGTCTGGTGGGTCAGTTACGGGCCTGGTTTATTTCCTCTGCTCTGCCCTCCTGTCTCTGCTCTGGCCGGAGAGCTCTGCTACACTGAGAGTCGATTCCAGCCTTCTGGCCCTGGTTTCTGATGGGTACCTTTCCATGTCCTGCTGAAAGAGACTAGCTGCTTACTTAGTCTGTTCGAGAGCTTTGAGGCCGTGGGCGTTGTGAGTCATTATACTTTGATGAGTATAGATGTCATGTTTCTAGACACCCCCACCTCCATCTATGTATCTTTCCCTCATACATGAGTGAAGACACACCTTATTCTCGAGTTTTTCAGTCCCTTTCCATGACACTTACAAAAGTTAGCATCAAGAAACAGGATCGCCTTGTGCAATGTGGTCCTACAGGAGTGACTGGGGAAATAGTCCATCTCAGGAATGTTAAAAATGATCTTGTAAGAGTTGTGAAATGAGGTGGATGGAACAGGCCCTGAGTCCTGAGTCCCAGCTCTTTACTATTCAAGATGTAGTCCCTGGGCCAGCAGCATCCATGTTCCAGGGCTAATGGGAGGTGCAGGGGCTGGGGCCTCAAAGCCTGCCTGGCAGCCACACCCACTGGGGTCTCAGTGCCTGGCCAGAGCCACCTGAGTTGTGGAAATGTCACTTCCAAGAGGTTTTACAATGAAATATAATAAAATTCGCATTCTTATCCTTCTAGTGGCTTGGAATCTTATGAGCACTCCATGAACGCTTGTCAAATGAATGAGCAAAGGGTTTAAATTGCCCTTTCACAACAGCCATAGGTCTCCCAGACTGTTCTGTGCTCTTTTGGGGGATGAGAGTCATATAAAATCCCATACAAGATCCTCTTGTGAGAGTGAGTCTCTCTCTCCCGGCTTCATTTTTGTTCTGGATTCCTCCCATGAATACCATTGTTTTTGGCTCTGAATGGTCAGCTGGTAAAGAATCCACCTGCAATGCAGGAGACCTGGGTTGGGAAGATCCCCTGGAGAAGGGAAAGGCTATCCACTGCAGTATTCTGGCCTGGAGAATTCCATGGACTGTATAGTCCATGGGGTCACAAACAGTCAGACAGGACTGAGCAACTTTCACTTTCACCCCATGTTGCAGGCTTGCCAGGTGGTGCTAGTGGTCAAGAACCCATCGTCAATGCAGGAAGCATAAGAGACAAGAGATCTGGGTTTGATCCCTGGGTCATGAAGATCCTCTGGAGGAGGGCAAGGCAACCTACTCCAGTATTTTAGCCTGGAGAATTCCCATGGACAGAGGAGCCTGGTGGGCTACAGTCCATGGGGCTGCTAAAAGTCAGACATGGCTTAGCGACTAAACAATAGCAACAATCCTTAGGAGGCCGTTATTCTGCCCACCTCAATGATGAGAAGAAAATATCTCAAAGTCTTAGCAAACTTTCAGGTATTTTTAGGTCATATCCTTTAGGTTACTAAAATACCAAACCTTATTATTTGCATCCTTTTCAGCTCATGGTCAAATGGTGGTCCTGGTGATTTGACAGATGAAAAGGCTTTGATTCTTACTGTCTGTCTACAAAGTAAAAACAAAGACCACACTTTTGGCGGGTAGTGGATTGCAATTCATTTGTATATAAATCATAAATCTGAGACGTCTGTTTAAACCACACCTTACCCTGTGTGCTGTGGGGTGAAGTTAGGTTGGAGGTAGAGAGAGAAGATTGGGGCATCTGCTTGTCTAATGCCTGCTTATATGCTTAAACCTTTGGTCACAGGACTCCAGGGAATCTTATTTTCAGTTGCACCACTTTAAATGCAGGAAAGCAGTCCAGAAGTGCTCTTTGATGTCTTTAAGGTTTCCTCTAGGACACTTTGCTCTTTGTTTTCTCAGGTGAGTCCAAAGTTGTGCTTTGGATCAGAGCAGAGAGCACATAGCATCCTTTTTCCCCATGTAGAGAGCACCAGAGTGCTTTTCTTAAGATGAAAAGTGGGTCTCACTGTAGAAATTGTGTGGGGCCTATTTTCTCTGCTCCCACTTAGGAATAGATCCCATCCAGCTGATCCCAAAGGTGGCAGATGTAATGAAAGAGGCAGGGCAGCCTGTTTGGACCCTGCACACCTGCTCTGTCCACTCTTTGCTGTCTCAGAGCTGCATCTGGTCTCCACTCTTCGGGTGCAGGAGCCGTGCCCGCAGGAGATGAGGACCAGACAAAGCATGAGCATCTCTATTTATTCACGGGAGTCAGAAACAGATCCACACCTTGGAACATTTCGAAAGGACACCAGTGAAATGTGCCGGTTTTGAAGACTTGTAGTCCCAGTGTTGGTGATCAGAATTCTGTGTTTCAGCTTCACAGACAATTTGAGAGAATCTCAATGTTGCAAAAATGTTCTAACCTTCCAAGAGTTGATGCCTAGAATCCAGGGGGTAGGCACAGCCTGGCTGGGTGCCAGAAGATAGAACCATTTTTGAAATCAATATTGAATCTCAAAGCAACTTTGCAATATCAATTGCCTCTTCTTTGAATCAATAGCCATCAGAAGAAATGAGACTTCAGATCCAAGGAGGCCTCTGATCTTATGTGTAAAATGACCTCACTCCATGCAGAATTAAAAGTGCCTGCTCTGACAGCTGACAGCAGAATTAATACAGGGTTAAAGGCAAAGTGAGGCAACGTACAGAAAACAGCAGTGGGGAAACATTATTTGGCAAATTATTTAAAATGTTCCTAATGCCAATATCAAAGGGTGAGAAAACTTAATAGGCGTGGGAAGAGCAGAGCAATTAAAGGTGTCAAAAGATCCACACGAATGAGTAACATCCGAGCAGCTAAAATAGTACCAGGGGAGAGGTGGCGGAGGAGGGAGATGCCAGCCCTGAGCACAGCCTAATGTGGCCTCAGCCAGTGGCCTGCCCACCCTGAGCTGGGCAGCGGGTGCTTCGGTGATACAGAGGGAGCTGGACTCTCCCCGGGGCTCAGACCTCAGCCTTCTGTCCTTTGCCCTCCACTGCGATGTGCTAGAGTTCAGACACCCGAGGGGTGGGGGAGCCAACAGGTGAATCTATGACCATGGGCGTTTCTTGAGAGATAGAAGCCTGTCTCCACATGAAGATGTGGTACCAAATGGTCCACAGTCCTGGGCCAGTGACCAGGATGGAGAACATCCTATGACCAGGTTCTGTCCTGTGGCCCAGGGGGCCTTGAGAGAGTGAGCCTCCGTGGGCCTGAGCTGATCCCTTGAGACCTTTAAATCTGGGTCTAGAGGTCAGAGCAAGGCTTCCCTGTGGCTCAGTGGTAAAGAATTCTGGAGATGCAGGAGATGTGGATTTAATTCCTGGGTCAAGAAGATCCCCTGGAGAAGACCATGGTAACCCACTCCAGTACTCTTATCTGGGAAATTCCAAGGACGGAGGGTCCTGGTGGGCTACAGTCCGTGGGGTTGCAAAAGAGTTGGACACAACTCAGTGATTAAACAAGAGCAAGAGGTCAGAGCAGCAGGAGAGTGTCTCAGGTGAGACCTTCTGCTGTTGACTTTGCAGTTGGAGGAGGCCCGTGACCAGAACTGAGAATGGCTGATAGGAGCTGACAGTCAGCAAGAGACCAGGGACCCCAGTCCTGCAGCCTAAGGACTTGATCTTGCCACAAGGTAACTGAGCCTGGAGGTCACCTCAGCCCCAGAGGGCCCGGTCTCGCGAGTGCCTGTGTTTCATTCATGTGAGACCCTAAGTGGAGACCCAGTGTCTACTCTGTGAATTTCTGACCCAAAGAACCGTGAGCCCTTCTGCATGTGGGGGCCACTGAGGTTGTTGTGATCTGTCAGTCTAGTCTCAGCCATGGAAAATGAGTGGTCTCTCTAGACTAATTGCATACAGAAATGCTTCAGTAATGTAGTTCATGAAACTCCTTCTCTTTCCTGAATGCCACTGTGCTCTAATTCATGAAATAGTCTTAAGTACAAGTTATACATTTTAATTGTGCATTAAGAATCACCAGAAGTTGTATCATTAAAAAAGAAAATTCCTTGACAATGATATAACCATATTCTCTACATTTTAAAAATGTTCACCTTCTACAAACTATTATGTATAAAATAAGCTACATGGATACATTGTACAACACAGGGAATATAGCCAATATTTTTATAACAAGTAAATGGAGTATAACCTTTAAACATTGTGAATTGCTGTATTGTACACCTGTAACTTACATAGTACTGTACATCAAAAAGGAAAAACAGAAGTTCACCTTGAGAATGGCATTTTCTTTCGGAAGAAGCTGCCTGATTCATCCTGAAATTCTTACAGTGACAGTCTTACAGTCACTGCATATAAGGGACATGGAGTGTAGTTGTGGGTCCGTTTGGCCTTAGTGCTTGAGTCACAGAAGGAAAGCTACTGGTGGCTGGTTCCACTTGGTCATGCGGCTGTTGATCAGAGACCACCTGGAGGGAGCAGGGTTTGTAACCTACTGTTCCTGAGGCCAGGCAGTTCGAGATGAGTTTGCTGAGGGCTTCCCTGCAAATAGAGGAGCTTTGGTATCATCACTAGGAAATGCCCACTCCACCAGCAACTTATTATGTAAGTTACAGGTACAATATAGTGATTCATAATGTTTAAAGGTTATACCCCATTTACGGTTGTTATAAAAATATTGGCTATATTCCCTGTGTTGTACAATGTATCCCTGTAGCTTATTTTATACATAAGCTTATTTTATACAAAGTGGGTGGCTCCCACTGAATAGATGGGGTCCACCAGAGCACATGGTATGTCTCTGGGTCCTGTCCTTGTCCCCTTATGGTGCCCATGGGGGCCTTCCCTGCCCAGGCGGATGGGTCAGCCATGGGGTAATGGGGTAGTGAGTGAGGTGAGGTGGGTTGGGAGCCCCCTGGATCTCTGGATCTTCTCTTGGGGTTGTTTTCTTCTAAAGCCACGATCAAAGCCGATCTGGCGTGTTTCTTCTCTCCGCTTTCCCAGGATGGAGAGACAGAAAGAGTACTTGCAGTTTCCACTAGTAGACAGGCATAATAATCATCAAAGAACATGAAACTGAAGCCAAAACCTTTGCCAGACTAAAAGAAACAAATTGCACCGAGAACTCAGCCCAGACTTCCTGGCTGTTGCGGTGGCAGCTCTTGTTATTGTATTTCTCGGCTCCATCTTTCTGTTTTTCTTATGGCAAATGTCACACTGTTGACTTTCCATCATGTAATGTCAAAAAGAATGATCATTAAGCAACCTTTTGAAAAACAAACATCTTTACTTGGTTTTGAAAGGTTTGCAATGAAGGAATTTCAGAAAATGACTTCCCCATAGTTCAATGGACTGAACCCATCAAAGTGTGTTATTCTGACTTGTTACAAACTGGCTGCATTGCTTTTAGGTCAAAATGCTGTAAAATGAAGGTATTTTTAAAAGCAGGAAAAATGTCTTATACGTGACTGCAGATTGTGACAGAGACTACATAAGAGGAGATGCTTAAAATGAGGCAAGATGACTTCCTAAGAGTAGGTCCTGTGGACTAGGAAAAAAGAAACAAGTCCAGATCTTTGAGTTTCAGAAAATGCCCACTGCTTATGTATGTTCTTTCATGAACACTTCACAAGTATTGTGTAGTGGAGACCTGCTGCCCATTAGACACTCAGTCGTGTCTGATTCTTTGTGATCCCATGGACTGTAGCCCATCAGACTCCTCTGTCCTTGGGATTTCCCAAACAAGAATACTGGAGTGGGTTGCCATTTCCTTCTCCAGGGGATCTTCCTGACCCAAGGATCGAACCTGTGTCCCCTGCATTCCAGGTGATTCTTTACCACTGAGCCGCCTGGGAAGCCCAGTAGAGTTCTACTATCAGAGAATTTTACCTAGGTCTTTTCCTCTCCAGTTAACATAGTTCATCTCATCTTTATGTCCATCTTACCTTTCCTCTTGATGATAGAAGGTAGAGGATTCAGACCTGGCCCCTGAGAGGGGTCTGTGAATCTAAAAAGCAAGGATAATATTTTTCCCTCTAACTTTTTTCTTTTATTGGAGTATAGTTGTTTTACATTGCTATGTTAGTTTCTGCTGTACAGCAAAGTGAATCAGCCATATGTATACATATATCCCTTCTCTTTTGGATTTCTTTCTCATTTAGGTCATCACAGAGGATTGAATAGAGCTCCCTGTGCTATACAGTAGGTTCTCATTAGTTATCTATTTTATGCATAGTGTCAAAAGGGTATATATGTCAATCCCAATCTCCCAGTTCATCCCAACCCCCACCCCCACCCCTCAGCATCCCCCTTGGTGTCCATATGTTTTCTCTATGTCTGGGTCTCTGTTTCAAGCAAGGATTATGTTGATGAGGAATTCCATTCAGTACATATTTAAGGTAGGAGTAACCTGGTTGAGGAGGACATGAAAGAGTGTTGTCTGGAAAAGAAAGATAAATATCATATACTAACACGTATGTATGGAATCTAGAAAGATGGTACTGATGAATTTATTTGCAAGGGAGCAATGAAGAAAGAAACATAGAGATCAGACTTATGGACATGGGGAGAGGGGAGGAGTGGTGACATGTATGTAGACAGTAACATGGAAACTTACATACTATATGTAAAATAGATAGCTAATGGCAATTTGCTGTATGTCTCAGGGAACTCAAGCAGGGGGTTTGTATTAACCTAGAGGGGTGAGATGGGGAAGGAGATGCAGGGGGAGTTCAAGAGGGAGGGGACATATGTACACCTGTGGCTGATTTATGCTGATGTTTGATAGAAAACAATAAAATTCTGTAAACTGATTATCCTTCAATTAAAAAATAAATAAATTTAAATTTTTAAAAGGCAAAAATAAAAGTGTCATCTGGGACGCATGGACAGCAGGGGCTGGAGGCAGAGGACCCTGGAAACATGGACAGGAGAGGCCTCAGGGGCAAAGTAGGTGTCCTGGCAGCCACTTAGGGATTATTGTCTTATTCAAACAGTGGGGGTCCCTGGAAGATTTAAATCTCGAGGGGCTAACAGAGTCAGATTTGTGCTCATGAGATCACCTTGCTGCTTCAGCATGGAGAATGGATTAAAGGAAAAGACCTGGGAACTCTGGGTAATCAATCATGAGGATTTGGGAAGTCCTAGCAGAAGGTGGTGGGAGACAGAAAAGTGCCAAGTTCGCAGTGCTATTTAGGAATTCGTATCCAGATCGTGACAGACACTAAGCTGGTGGCAGGAGGGGATGTGTCAGAAAGATTCCTGGGTTTGGGAATGGTTATGCTGTTGCCTGGAGCCTAGAACCTTGGAAAATAAATATTAAAAAAAAAACAAAACACTTTTTTTTTTTTTTTGATTGGGAGCTCGCATTCCATTTTGGATCCCTCTCCAAAAATAACTCCCTTTCACAGACTTGGGAGCCCTCGGCTTCCTCTGAGGCCTTGCAGGAACTTCTCTACTTGCCGTGATGAAAGTTACAAGGAATGCCGTTATTAATAATCCATACACCTGAAAGCAAGATATTCTGTTTGGTGTGGCCAAGTTTCACTAGTAGCAAGAGGAGCATCCTTCCCTGGGACTGAAAGTGAAGGCGCTCAGTTGTGCCCGACTCTTTGTTACCCCATGCACTGTAGCCTCCCAGGCTCCTCCATACATGGGGTTTTCCAGGCAAGGGTCCTGGAGTGGAGCATCCTTTCCTGGGACTGAAGGATTTACATATTGTGTACAGTAGTTTTCAGTGAAAGCTACCACAGCTTCAAAGTTTATAACAATATGAAGAAGGAACTGGAAGAACGGGTTCCTGTCTTTTCTGGAAGATGTCCTTTTTTTTCTCTTCTTCCCAGCTTTTTCTCTCTGCCTTCACTTTGGCACTATCTTTTTCTGTCCTTTGCTCTTTTCAAGAATCCTACTGTTCTCAGCATTCTTTTCCTTCAAATCATCTTCTCCTGTCTGCTTTTAACCAAAACTATGACTTGTTCTTTCAGCCTAGTGGCTCCTCGCTGAGAAATGAGTGTGACTAATTGGCTAATATAGTCGCTCCCGTTGTGCAGCGGCTTTTTTTAAAGGGTTCTCAGTGGGGTCCTCTCAGCCTCTTGTCTTTTCTATTTAATGTTTTTTTTCTTTTTCTTAATAGAAAATGCCAAGTGAGTCTTTTATGGTAGAATTATTAGTTACGCAAGAAAATGCAGAAAAACTTTCCCTTGAGAAACACTTTGGATGTCCTAGGAGGAGAAGGGGGTGACAGAGGATGAGATGGTTGGATGGCATCATTGACTCAATGAACTTGAGTTTGAGCAAACTCCAGGAGATGGTGAAGGACAGGGAAGCCTAGTGTGCTGCAGTCCATCAGGTTACAAAGAGTCGGACACAACTGAGCAACTGAACAACAATGAGAACCTACTATATAGCACAGGGAACTCTATTCAGTTCTCTGTGGTGACCTAAATGGCAAAGAAATCCAAAAAAGAGGGGATGCATGTATACATACAGCTGATTCACTTTGCTGTCCAATAGAAACTAACACAGCATTGTAAAGCAACTGTGCTCCAATATAAATGAAGAAAATTTTTTAAAAAGTATAGATTTGGACCACAATTAAAATTAAGTCGATCAGTCAAGTAGTTCTGCCTTATGGGAAAAATTTTTCCACAATATTAAATCTCTTGTGATTGCTATTTATATTGCTTAACATAATATCAAATATATATGTATTTTTAATGTATAACAATGAGTAACTGTATTTTATAGTGGAAAACATTGCATTATATTTGTCACATGTATTTGTTACATACTTTATGTGACACAAATATATATATATATACACAGTTTTTAACATAGAATTATTTATCAAAACTCTTTTCTGATGGTTTCAGAATGTGAGAGAAGGAACCCTTCCTTTTACCCCCTCTCCCCCCAAAATTTACTGAGTGCTGGCTGTGTATACAGAAGTTTGTCTATGGTGACTGTTAGAACTGAAATGATGGATTAAGCCAATTGCCACGCGATACATAAGTCGTGACCCCGAATCTGTGTTTCCTGGGCCTTTGCAAGTGCACAGTGGACACTCCTCCTATGAAGGAGCGGTTAAACCATTTGGTTCAAGTTGTCGGTGTAACTGTGTGTTGTTATTATTCATTTGCTCACTACTTGTGCTGTGAAGCTCCAACTTTTCGGCCATTTTGCTGGATTTTATACACATAGATGTAAGCGTCTTACCTAGATACTATGGTTCCTCCCAGTCTGTTTCTCCTTGTGGTGGTGGGTCAGATGTGTCAGTATGTTGTTACTTGTGTATGTGTGTGTATACATACCTGTGTGGAGATGTGCACCATGCTCAGGGCATGACCTCTTCATAAATCTGTATTTACTCATTTGGGCCATAGAGAGACTTAGGAGATGCATGTGTATTATACAACATAAATACGATACACAAATATAGATAAACATATTATACAATAAGATTTATTTGAGTGGGCTTCCCAGGTGATGCTGGTGGTAAAGAATCTGGTTGCCAGTGCAGGAGATGCAAGAGATGTGGGTTCAATCCGGGTCGGGAAGATCCTCTGGAGGAGGAAATGGCAACCTGCTCGAGTATGCTTGCCTGGAAAATCCCATGGGCAGAGGAACCTGGTGGGCTACAGTCCATGGGGTTGGAGTTGCAAAGGAGTCGGACACTACTGAGCACACACACACTCACATAGACTATGAATATATATACTTGTCTCTATCCCAGAGCCTCAAGTGGACCAGAGGGTATGGGTGCACTCTTCTCCAGCCAACGTAGCGGCTCCTCGGACAGTTCGGCAAACAGGAGGTTAATGCAGGGGGAGGAACAGATGAAGAAAATACGGTCTGCTCATTGCCGGAAGCAGTTGCACGGCAACCGCATCCAGGGAAACAGTTCTCAAGCAGCAGCCAGTGGAGCGGGACTGAGTTAACCAGCAGCTCCTGCTCCTTCCCCACCCCAGTTCTGGCTCTTTCTGCCTCCCCTCCTGACTCTCTCCTTATCTGTCTGTCTTGGTCTGAGATGTACCACTCACAGTAGTCGATGGGAGAAATAAAAGACCCTTCACTGTTCAGTCCTTCCCTAGATCTTTGCCCATCACCTGACCCTGAGCTTATGTATCTGAAAGTTAAGTCAGGCTGCTCTCTTCCTCTCCAGGTGTTACCTGACAGGTGAGCACAGGGCCCACCCAAATGTGACATCATGATCCCTGGAAACTGCGTTGAATCAACACAGACTCCAACATAACCACTGAAGTGATTTGATTTATGAGCAAGACTGATACAGATGCCATGTGTTGTATCAGAAGGGGACTGGCCTACCTTTCATTTTAATTTTATCCCATATTGCAAATTCTATATTAGCTACTCTTTGAAAAAGATGTAGAAATGAGAGCTCTGATTAGGATTTTAATTTTTACAGCAGAGGTGTGTTGGCCTACAGCCTAGTAGCCTCCTTTTCTTTTCTTTTCTTTCTTTCTTTTTTTTTGCCTCTCAAAGCTGGACCAGCAGGGGATTTCCCAGTATTAATTAATTAACTCCAGGCTCTTTTGGCAAAATGCCTTGAAAGGGATGGCATGTCCTGAGTGACCCTCATGTGTACTTTCTGCCAGGGATCATTAAAATCGCAGAATCATCTCACCTGGTTCCTTAGGACATTAAATGAAGATAACAAGAATAATAAACTTGCATATTAACATAAAG
Source organism: Budorcas taxicolor (assembly GCF_023091745.1). Classification (NCBI taxonomy): domain Eukaryota; kingdom Metazoa; phylum Chordata; class Mammalia; order Artiodactyla; family Bovidae; genus Budorcas; species Budorcas taxicolor. The sequence goes on along the minus strand of NC_068923.1, from coordinate 34,751,139 downwards.
GAAATATTAATCCAGTAGACACATAGAGAAAATGATGTCAAATTCCTTCTGGATCTTCAGGCAAATGCTTACTTTAAGATCATTTTAAACATTCATTGTCCATAATTCAACAAGAGTCTGGAGTTGAGCAGGACTCTGTGATGCACACATATCTGAAAACAGGCAGACACGCAGGACAAAGCGACACCTCACAGCCCCACCAAAACACTCACTAATAAAACAGCTTGCTCTTACCTGGGCGGGCGGCTGTTCACCCTCAAGACGTGGGGAAGCAAGGGGCAAGTGCTGGACCCCACTGAGTGTCTGGGGGCAGCCGTCATTGAAACGGGAGAGTTCAGAATGCCACAAACCAAGAGCATCCCTAAGGAAGGCCTGCCCCAGCACGAATGCCTGTATTTAGATGGTCAGGCTGTGGGGTACCTCTGGCAGGCCTGCACCATCCCCAGTGGGAGCTGTTAACCCCTTTAGCTCTGACAGGCCAGGTCAGTCATTATTTACCATTCCACATAAACACAAACACGTGTACACGCCACACAGAAACACAGAGCATCTCTCTACACAGATCCTCCCAGTGTTTCAGTCACTGGGATGTGCTCCGTGAGAGAAGGGCTTCCCAGGTGACTCCTTGGGAAAGAATCCACCTGCCAATGCAGGAGACCTGGGTTCGACCCCTGGGTCAGGAACACCCCCAGGAGAAGGGAATGGCTGCCCACTCCAGTATTCTTGCTTGGAGAATTCTGTGGATAGAGGAGCCTGGTGGGCTACAGTCCATGGGGTTGTAAAGAGTCAGACATGACTGAGACAACTTAGCATACATGCACTGTAAGAGGAAGAAAGCTAAATTCATACCAAAAGGGAGAAAATGAAGTGAAGTAAATTAGTAATTAGGGTACGAAAGGCAACACTGAAAAGGCAGTGGATGGAAGAAGGTTCTGTTTTACTAAACAGTCCTGTAATGCACAGGATGGTGTGATGTGGCTTCACCCAGCAGGACCTGGACTCCTGTTCATCAGCAGCCAGGCTGGCACCCCTGTGCCCACTGTCTGTCCCCTGGCTGGAGTCTTGTTTTCAGAAATGCACGAAGTCAAGTGCGTGCCCAGGACCACGTCATATCCAGTGGGCTGGAGGCCTTGGTGCCGGCTAGCAGGAGCTGTAGGCCTGGCTTCCCCAGAGCTGGGAGACAGGGAGCTCGTGTTGCCAGCTACAATCCTCAGGGATTTTGTAAGTTCTGTAGGGGTCAGTACTGTGTCCCACATCATCGACATCAGCTGCCACACAGTTCATGTCCCAAAGTCATCAAGAAGTGTCAGTTATTAATGTGACCGACATTGTTGTCAGTAGATGGAGGGGGAGCAAACCTGTACTGAGCACCTGCTCTGTCCACACCTCACAACCAGGCGATGGGGGGCCTGTCCTGTTAATGCCATTTTACACAGAGCAGCTTAAGTCACTGGTTGAGCTCACACTGTTCAGTGGTTCTTGATCTGTTCCTATTATTCTGGGCTGCCAATTATTGGACAGCTTGGAAGACAGGAGAATTGTTGAGGCCTGATTAGTACAGGGTTTGTGTCTGAACTTTCCACATATGACTCAAATTTAGTCAAAACCCCCAAAGTCATGTGAAGCCTAAGAGACAGTTTTCACCCTTGGTACGAGTGTCTCACCTTGCTGAGACTCTAAGACACACTTAAGCTTTGTTTTTTGTGTTAAGATTATCCTCATGTCCCTGAAAGAAAATGTTATTATTCCCATTTTCCGAATGGGATGTGGGTACACACCTATCCACTATAGCTAAGGAGCCGATGGCCAAAGCAAGATCTCTGATTGTGGATGAATGATCACAGTTGACAACCCACCCCCTCACCCCCACCCCCACCCCAGAGTTTTCCTACAGAGGCATTTTAGGGGCTGAATTGCAACTGAAACTGAGTGCCTTTGTGTTTGCTCTGTGTGCGGGAGGCACCGCATTGAAGCAAGTGTTGGCGCAACTTCATAAAGAGAAACCTGGATGCTGATGTGGCTTCTCTTTGATTGCATTCTGGAACTTCCTGCTCTCGGCTGGGTGCAGTCCAGCCACTGGGTGGCCCTGGCAGGGGAGCCCAGCTCATGCAACAATTACTGGTCAATTGTGAATGATTGTAATGGCACTGTGTCTAAAACAATACAGAGGAAAATGCTGCCTGGGAGACGTGAAGCGGTGGTCCTCCACCAAGTCGCTGGGCAGATCAGAGTCACCGGAGATTATGGAAATATGAGTCACCTATTCTCAAGTGCAAGAAGATTTAACTAAAAAAAAAAAACAAAAAAAAACCCGTCATGGTGATAGTTCCTCTCCTAAGGCAGGCAGAACAAGGTCCAGTGGGTTCTACATGCATAGGCTTTCTTGGTGAGTGGAGATGGCCGGACAGAATTCAGGGAGGAGCAGCGTTGGTCAGTTTCACCATATGAGCCAAGCCAAGAACTAGGAAGAACCAGCAGAGAGTGTCACTGCATCTGACTGGTCTGGAAGAATTCAGACTCCCGACTGCATGCAGGAACATTCTAAGGACAGGATGCTCAAGAGCTCATGCTGGTCGACTGGAACGTGGGGAGGGGCGGGGGGTGCTCCCCCTGGACGTGGTGCCACTCTCGCCCCGTGTCCTCTGTTGGCTGCGAGTGATGTGGCTCCCAGAGGATGCAGGCAACTATGGGCCAGGCGGCTGCACCACCAGGCCCTGGGGAGCACGTGGGCTGCCGTGCTGGCTTCCCCAGGAGCCCTGCTGGACTTGGCCTGGGCTGTGGGGCCGTACCCAGGCTGCCGATGGATGACCACCAGCCCTGTGTCAGTTCCCAGCTCCTGGGAGACACCGTGACATGTTCATTCTTGGCAGTCATCATCTCAGGCGTTAAATCACTTTCCTCAAATTTCCCGAGTTCTGACACATGTAATGGGCTTGGTGGGGGGTTTGCAATCATTCTTTTTCAGTATTTATGAAATCCTGTGGCTCCCTATGGCTTCTGGGCCTTTACGCTGCCTTTCAGATACCCCTCCCATAAATTTTCCATGATTATCTCTTTCCAGCTTAAAAATCTCCATCTTTATGTGTTGTTATTGGGACAAAGGCCATGCCATCAATTTGGCATTGTGTTTTGAATTTGCAATATGTCTATAGCCTTACCTGACTAAATACGTGGCTCACTAATGTCCATGTTAATACAAAGTGAATTTCATAGCTATGCATCTTTCATGACTGCAAATGAGAATCCCATGGTTCTACCCAATCCTATAAACCACACACTAAACCAAAGGTCACACCAATGAGTGTTTTCTACACGGTGGCACCTGGCGTTGCCAGAATAGTCTGGCTTGTAGCGTTCTGTGTCTGCAGTAAATTCTCATTTCTATAAACCCCTTGATCCACCCCCCTACTGCTGTATACTGAATCTGGTTGCCACCACTGTGGAAATGGGAATAGTAGAAAGGTTGAGATTTGATCATCAAATTTTAGTTTTTTTTTTTTTTTTAAATTTATGCTGTACTGTTAGAAGCGTAAACTGTTGGAAATATGTCTGCTGCATTTTGAGAAGTATAGGGGCTTCTAAAATTTTGTCTGTGGTTTGTGTTTATGTGTGCAGGACCTTAGGTAACTAAGTATGAGAGCATGAAGTCTGGTTAGGATTTAACCTAAGGCTTTTATGACAAAATGATCAGGTGTTCTGTATACTATTTCAGAAGGTTAGTGCTGCTGTCCTGATGTATTGAAAAGGAATATTGAAGAGAAGTTTAAGGCTTGCTGAGAATTCCAACAAATAAATATTGCATTGGCTAGCTGTGACTTGTGCATATTTCAATTATTTGGGAAGTAGAGTGGCCCATGTGGAGTTTTGCTTTGGAGACCCTCAGTTATTCCTCAGTGAGGAAGGGACAGAACAGAAAAGGGAGCCATGAGTGCAAAATCCTGTCTGGAACTAGTCTAGGAAAGATTGCTAGCTCATGGTGTCTGGGAATAGGGGAATTAGAGAATCGGAAGTTTAAGGTACTGAAGACAAGAAAAAGTTCCGTAAGATCCAAATACAAGGGCATTATTCTCTGTACTCTTTTTACTGTCTCCTTTTTGAAAATTACACTGGTATTAATTTACTGGGCTTCCCAGTTGGTGCAGTGGTAAAGAATTTGCCTGCCAATGCAGGAGATGCAAGAGACATGGATTTGATCCCTGGGTCAGGAAGATCCCCTGGAGAAGGAAATGGCAATTTGCTCTAGTATTCTTACCTGGGAAATTCCACGGACAGAGGAGCCTAGTGGGCTACAGTCCATGGGGTCACAAAGAGTCAGACATGACTGAAGTCACTGAGCACGTATGTTATCATAATTATTATCACAACACACTGATAAATTAATGTGTGTGTGTCTCAGTCATGTCTCTTTGTGACTCTATGGATTGTAGCCTGGAAAGATGTCATGATGTAATTAAGCATTCAGGATGCTTACCTATAGTACTTATGGAGACTTCATTATGTTTAGAGATAGTAAGATGAGAACTTAGGCACTCAAGGGAGGTTCAGTGCACACAAACTCTTCTCTGTTCTGTCTTAAGTGTACGGAGCCAGCCCTTAGACACATGCTAGGCTGGGGTGCAACCTTCTCCCCATCCTGTTTCTATCCATGGTCCTGCCATCTCCTGGTTACTCAGGATTGGAACTTCTTCAGATTGGTCACTGTTATGATTTCTTTTTACTCATCTTTATCATATTTTCCTTTCCTCTTTCTTCTTACACTATTTCCCTCCTCACCTTGGATCTCTGCTGTTGTGATGGTTTGCTACTTATTTCTCACCCTCTCTCACAGATTCCGGTCTCACAATTTGTTCTGTGCCTTGCAGGCTGGTTAATCGCCATGAAGTAACACTAGTCATTCTAATACTCTACAGTTGCTGTTGGCTCCCTGTTTCTTAAAAATTAGGTCCTATGTCCTGGAATTCAAAACTTAAAATAAAAATTATGCCTGCCTAACTTTCCAAACTTATTTCCTACCTTAACTTTCCAAACTTATTTTGGGTGCTTTCACAAAAGAGGTCTAGATTTCTCTTCTGAATCCTGTGTCTCTGGGTGTTGTTTAGTTTTATCACTATCAGTTTTACCACTTAGAATAGGGTGCGTTGTCTCAATAGTTAGTGCTGTAGAAAAAGAGGTGATATAGCTTGTTTTACATAATAAAATTGATACGTGGTGAAGTGTGATGTAAGGCCCAGATCAAATAGGGCATCTGTGGTAAAGGTAGGGAAGGGAGCTGAGACTCCTACTGGCCTCTCCTGGCTTCATATGAATATTTTTTAAAAGTATTATTCTGGACACGTTGCTTTAGTTCTAGATCCAGCTCTTCCCCTTATCTGTAGAGTTACTGCATCATTACCGTCCTCTAGAAAGTGATTCTTGGCCAGAGGTCCTTTCCAGGAGCTGCCTTTCAGGAAGATCATGAATATCCCTGCTCCAGAGCCCTGCCTGGTGCCTAGTCAATGCTCGAGTGTGAAAGTGAAAGTGTTAGTCGCTCAGTCGTGTCCGACTCCTTGTGACCCTGTATTCTGTAGCCCACCAGGCTCCTCTGTCCATGGGATTTCACAGGCAAGAAAACTGGAGTGGGTTGCCATTCCCTCTTCCAACGGATCTTCCCAACCCAGGGATTGAACCCAGGTCTTCTGCATTTCAGAAGCTTCCCTTGTGGCTCAGAGGTTCTGCCTGCAATGCGGGAGACCTGGGTTTGATCCCTGGGTTGGGAAGATCCCCTGGAGAAGGAAATGGCAACCCATTCCAATATTCTTGCCTGGAGAATCCCATGGATGGAGGAGCCTGGTGGGCTACAGTCCGCGGGGTCGCAAAGAGTCGGACACGACTGAGTGACTTAACTAACTTCTGCATTGCAGGCAGATTCTTTACCGAACGAGCCACTAGGGGAACCTCAATAAGTAGCTGTCAATTGATGGATTAGCAATAGCTCCTGACTCTTTTGGTGGCACAGATGGGGCTGGATTTTCAAGATATCCAGGAATACAGCCTAATCACTGGCTGCAGTAAGCAGCACTACTGTTAAGTGACTCTTGAGTATGAGTATTTTCTTTGCCTGAGGATATGACTTAATTTGCTTATCAGCTGTTTTTTCACTAAAGTAAATTAGATTACAAAGGTGATTTTTGTATTCTTTGATAGTAAAATAATTAGTGCTCTATTTGGTTTACTCTGCTAGAAAGAAATGCCTTCAGGTGAAGGAACAAGGCATGTTTTATAATGCACTGAACTCTGATCAGCAGAAGCAGTAATTAATCCTCAGAGTGGAGACAGAGGGCTGAATGATGTTTTATGGAACCATGTCCAGAAGGGATGGCATCTAGCTTTATGTTAAATTGTTCCTGTTTTATATATTGGTATAGTTTAGATACCCAATTACAAAAAAAATGGTAAGTATGTGAAAGAATTTAATTATCAAAGAAACAAAAAATTAACTTATTCTTTTAAAATTTATTTATTTGAAGGATAGTTGCTTTACAGAATTTTGTTGGTTTCTGCCATATAGCAACGTGAATCAGGCATAGGTATACATATATCCCCTCATTTAACTTATTTGAAGCTGCTATTTGATTAAAGTTGTTTTCATGAAAAGAGAATTGATCAGATTTCATTGTTTACATTTTTATCACTCTATATTTGTTTATTGGGGCTTCCCAGGTGGCACTGGGGGTAAAGAACCTGCCTGCTAATGTAGGAGACTCAAGAGACACAGGTTCAATCACTGGGTTGGGAAGGTCCCTACGTGCAATCCGTGAGACCTGGTGGAAAGATTCATTAAGACTGTTTATTACAAGTTACATGAATTCCATCTGAACAAACTCAAGTAGATAGAAAGGGGAGAAGGAGCCTTGGGGAGTGTCTGACGACCTCACAGTAGAGCCGCTGACTGGACAGGGTTCCAGGAAGAATTGGACATAAGCACTCACTTCCTCCCATAAGGCGGGGACTTTCTTTCCCTCCTCCTGCCCTGGACTAACTTCGGGCATCTCTCTTACAGAAGATTTTTCCCAAAAACTTCAGATTAAAGTCCTAATAGGCCCCATTTTGTTGGTGGCCTGTTTTCAGTCCCATCGTTGGCGCCAAGAAAGCAGTGTCATGCTGTGCAAAGTGGTAGCTCCTGCGATAACCATATGGGTGGGAGGGGAGACAGGATGTGATGGCAAAGCTGTGTGTCTAGTTTAGTAACTTTTAAAGATGTGGCTCCAACTTCGTTGCTTGGGAGTTGATGGAGATGTTCTGCATAGTGGATGAAGGTCTAGAAACAAAGATCCTCTCTGTTCTGTGAAATAGTAATTCTAATGATGTGCTCAGTATCACAACACCGCTGTGAAGACCCACTTTCACTGTATAAGGAATTTTTCCCAGAGAGGAAATCTCAGAAGCTAAGTTTTAGCCTCACCTTTGAATCTAAACATGGAAACACAGGAATGAATAAGGGGTACTCTTAGCACCTCTCTGAGACTCTGGATCCCTGAGACATATCTCAAATTTTTTTTTAGTTGGAGTACAGTTGCTTTACAGTGTTGTGTTTGTTTCTTGTTGTGGTTTAGTTGCTAAGTCATGTCTGACTCCTTGTGACCACATGAACTGCAGCCTGCCGGGCTTCCCTGTCCTTCACTATCTCCTGGAGTTGCCTCAAACTCATGTTCATTGAGTCAATGGTGCCATCCAGCCATCTCATCCTCTGGCGCCCCCTTCTCCTCCTGCCCTCAATCTTTCCCAACATAATGGTCTTTTCCAATGAGTTGACTCTTTGCATCAGGTAGCCAAAGTTCTGGAGCTTCAGCTTCAGCATTGATTCTTCCAGTGAATATTCAGGATTGATTGCCTTTAGACATAAGCAAGGAAAAATGATTAGCTTTTTTGTAGATGGGCAATAGTGACTTAGTAACTGTAACAGAAGGAAAAGATGATGCTCAAACTAGTAACAGCAAGTATAAAGTGTCTACTATAACACCTAACCAAAATAACCATAGTCTTTATGGAGAAATCTATAAAAAATTAATGAAGTCCATAAAATAAAACTTAAATGAATGTAGAGCTATATTCTATTCATGGGAGGTCTGTATGTTATAAAACTGTCCATTCTACTCAAATTATAACAAGTTTTACACAAACTATAAAGCTTGCGAAAGTCAAGGGTAGGTGAGAGTCTGGGCACAGGTCTGCCATGTGCTGCTGAGGGGAGGCTAAGCCAGCACGGGCACCTGGACAGCATTTTGGCAGAAATTGCTTGAATGTAAAATATGTATATCCCGTTACTGTGAATTCCACTACATGGTGTTTATACTTAGGAAATATTTGCATGTGCAGTTATACTTCAAACAACAACCACATAAGCTCATAGAAAAAGACAGCAGATTTGTGGTTCTCAGAGGCAGTGAGTGGAGGGGAAATTGGATGAAGGTGGTTGAAATGTACAATATTCCACATACAAGATGGATAGGGACGTAATGAACAAGTGCGTAATGACACTGCGGTACATCTTATCAATATATGAAAATTGTTAAGATAGTAAATCCTAAGAGTTCTCATCACAAGGAAATTATTTTTTTTCCTTTTCTTTTGTATCTTTATGACATGATAGAAGTTCACTAAACTTATTGTGATCATTATTTCACAGTATATATAGGTCAAATCTTTATGCTGCACACCTTAAACCTACACAGTGCCGGATGCCAATTATATCTCAGTAGAACTGGGAGAAGGAAAATCAAGGAAAAGGGGTTTAGTTTTAAAAAATTTGCACATGAACCAAGGAAGCCATAGCCAATGGTGTCCAGACAAGCTTGAATGCCCATTATGAAAGTGTTAGTTGCTTAGTTGTGTAACCTGCCAGGTTCCTCTGTCCATGGGGTTTCCCAGGCTGGAATACTGGGGTGGGTTGCTCTTCCCTTCTTCAGGGGATCTTCTTGACCCAGGGATCAAACCTGGGTCTCCTGCATTGCAGGCAGACTCTTTACCATTTGAGCCACCAGGGAAGCCCATCAAGAAGGCAATGACTAAAAAATAAATAGTAGTATGTTCACATGATGAGAGTCGAATTGGCAGTTTAAGTTTGCCTGTGTGACCTAAAATGTATACCCTGCTTGAGATGTTTAAGTTGTAGACTATATGCAGTCTGATTCCTTTCACTTAAAAACAAACATCAAGGTTCTTCTTTTTTTAAATTTGTTTATTTTTTAATCGAAGGATAATTGCTTTACAGAATTTTGTTGTTTTCTGCCAAGTATCAACATGAATCCTTCTTATTGGGCCTGTCTCTGGGTGTGTGAATAAGTAGAGCAGGCAGTGGAGAGATACACCTCAACCTCCTCGCAGACTCAGAGTGATTCCAGATGTCGGTATTATCTGTGATGATTTTTAAGAGGAGGAGTTATTCTTCTTTATCCTTATTTGGGGCTTTCCAAACACCTTCTTCCAACAACACAAGAGATGACTCTACACATGGACATATACCGAAATCAGATTCGTTATATTCTTTGCAGCTGAAGATGGAGAAGTTCTATACAGTCAGCAAAAACAAGAACAGGAGCTGACTATGGCTCAGGTCATGAACTTCTTATTGCCAAATTCAGACTTAAATTGAAGTAAGTAGGGAAAACCACCAGACCATTCAGGTATGAGAGAAGCCTGCATGCCGTCATGAAGACCCAGCATGGCCAAAAACCACTCTACCCCAGGGCCTGTCACGGGGTGCAGTTTCCAGTACAGTGTCCAGGGTAGCCTCCTGGGAGGGGGGACATGTGTGTGACGCGGTGCAAGCAGAGAAGGGGCTAGTGATGCAACTCATATTCTGAGGTTGGCAGGTTGAGGAGGGGGTGTCATGGGTGTTTAAAATGCATTGTCTTCACAATGGAGCCTCTTAAGTTCTGAAAACCACATCAGAACAGAGTGTCGCCACTGAAGTATGGTAAAGCCTCACTAATTCCCTTATCAAATAGAACCCATTTTATTTTCCTACAAGGGTGAAGTAGAATATGATTCAATCCAACACTGCTCTGACCGTTTCAGTCTGTTTTCTGTGTAGACAAGCATTGTAGAATCAGTTGGCCATCTATGAAGGGGGAACGCTGATGAGTCTGCATGGTAGAGACCCCGCCAGCATCTCAGTGTCATGAGAGGTGCTCTGAGGCTTCCCCTCAGCACCTCCATGCCATCACCTGTGTGGGAGAGATGGGGTGCACCCCTTCCCCCTGCCTTCCTGTCCAGCTTCGAGCTGCTCAGAAAAGGTGGTCTCCATCTCTCAATGTGACCCACCTGCTTTGACATCAGGGATGGTTGGTTTTTTCAGGGGTCAGCTTCTCTGTGTGGGGTGAATATAATGGCTAAGGGTGGGGAGTCAAGGCAGAGGAAAGACAGTCCCACAGAGGGTGGGAGAGAAGGTGCAGACAGGGGTCCATGGTGGGCGAGTGCTGGGCCTCTGGGGCTGAGATGCTGGGGGATTTTAGGTGACCCTGGGACAGGAGCATGGTAGTGGCCAGCAGGTCTGAAGTAACAGGCATCCTCTGTATGTGGGAAACGGTCACAGTGGAAGGAGCAGTGTGGCTGCCGGGTATGATCTATGGAGCCCAGATCTGAGGAAGACAGTGCTAGCTGCCAGCTCACGTTCCTCCCCATGGCTCCAGCACACACGACCACCCACTCACTCGTGTGCTCAGAGCTGTGGGGACTCTTCAAGTAGGACTTGGTCACAGCATTGCCCTGCTCACTGTCCCCAGGCTCCCTGCTGCCCCCGGACTGAAATCCAAGCTCCCGATGAGGGTCCACCTGTCCACCTGCACAGCTGCCCACCTGTGATTAAACTGGAGGCTGTGTAATGGGCGAGTGGGAAAGATAGGGGGCAGGGAGGGGGCAACAGGAGTCACACTGCAGTGTCCGGGAAACAAGGATCTCATGGTGGGGAAGTGAAAGTCCCCCAGTCATGTCTGACTCTTCGCAACCCCATGGACAATACAGACCATGGAATTCTCCAGGCCAAAATACTGGTAGCCCTTCCCTTCTCCAGGGGATCTTCCCAACCCAGGGATCAAACCCAGGTCTCCCACATTGCAGGCAGATTCTTTACCAGCTGAGCCACCAGGGAAGAATACTGGAGTGGGTAGCCTATCCCTTCTCCAGGGGATCCTCCCAACCCAGGAACTGAACCGGGGTCTCCTGCATTGCAGGCGGATTCTTTACCAACTAAGCTATCAGGGACTATATTGAGGAACACGGTAGGAAAAAGGGAGTTGACTTTTCAAATTTCCCTTCATTCTCTTTCAGAATTGATTTCTTTCTTCAACAATTTTTTTTTTTTTTCTATCAGAGCCAAGTACAGAGTAAGACTAACAGTCCCCCTTCACCTGGCTGGCTCACAATTTCTATATAATTCCAATTGATTTTTACTTTAAAAATTAGTTTTCATTGGAGTTGTTGTTCAGTCACTCGGTCACATCTGACTCTTTAGGACCTCATGGACTGCAGCATGGTAGGCTTTCCTGTTCTTCACTGTCTCTTGGAATTTGCTCAGACTCATGTCCATTGAGTCGGTGATGCCATCCAACCAGCTCATCCAACCAGCTCATCCTCTGTTCCCTTCCTTTCCTGCCCTCAATCTTTCCCAGCATCATGGTCTTTTCCAATGAGTAGGCTCTTCTCATCAGGTGGCCAAAGTATTGGACCTTCAGTATTGGAGTAGAATTGCTTTACAATGTTATGTTGGTTTCTGCTGTATAGCAAAGTGAATCAGCTATATATATACAAATATGCCCTCTTTTTTGGATTTCCATCCTATTTAGGTCACCGCAGAGTAATGAGTAGAGTTCCCTGTGCTATACAATTGAAACACAACATCAAACTGCCACAGAAACGAGACTTCCTAGAGGAAATATTGCCCTCCGTTAGCGAGAATGAAGGTCATGCTAGGCACACAGCCCCATGATGTGCACAGTGAGTGTAGGTGTGTGGAGAACTTGACTGTGGAGTTGTTGCTGTTTTGTTATAATAAACAGACATGGTCTAGAGTCCTGGTTGCTTCATCTGTCTTCTCTCTGTTCCTAACATGGGAATATCTGTAGCAACCATGGTATGTAATTGCTGTGCCAGCACCAAGTCCAGTAAGTGGTGTGTAAGAAAAATGAGGTCTCTTTTTCTCTCTCTCATCTGCATCTTAAACATCACAGTGGCATGGGTGTGGAACATGTCACAAAGGTGGAGTTGAAAATATATATGAACTGAACTCCAAGCGAGGTTTTAAGTGACTGAGCACGCAGACCAGTGGTCCCTGTGAATTCAGGATGCAGAACAATCATGAGTTTTGTCTTTCTCTCATTCCTGTATATAGCATGTGATGTGAAAGTTGCTCAGTCATGTCCAACTCTTTGTGACCCTATGGACTCTACAGACCATGGAATTCTCCAGGCCAGAATACTTGAGTGGGTAGCCTTTCCCTTCTCCAGGGGATCTTCCCAACCCAGGGATCAAACCCAGGTCTCCCACATCTCGGGCAGATTCTTTACCAGCTGAGCAACGAGGGAAGCTCAAGAATACTGGAGTGGGTAGCCTATCCCTTCTCCAGTGGATTTTCCTGACCCAGGAGTCAAACCAAGGTCTCCTGCATTGCAGGGGAATTCTTTATCAGGTGAGCTATCAGGGAAGCCCTGTATATAATATGCATTAAGAGTATTCTATAGGATGTGGAGCAGGTTGAAAAAGAAAGTGTTAACAGCATCCAGGTTTATACCTGAAGGACTTGTGTTTCTCAGTCATGGGCAGAAAATTAAAATAGTCAGGGGTCCCCAACCTCTGGCCATGGACTGATATCTCCAGTCAGATCAGCAGAGGCATTGGCTTAGAAATAAAGTGCTCAGTAAATGTAGTGCGCTTGAATCATCCCGAAACCATCCACCTCACCCACCGTCCTTGGAAAAATTGTCTTCCTTGAAACAAGTCCCTGGTGCCAGAAAGGCTGGAGAACACTGATGAGGGATTGAACTGATGACCATGAATTCTGTCCTGTCTGAGTCTATGGAGCAGTGGTGGTCCCACTGCAGAGACCTGCAGACTAGAGAACAAGGCAGAAGAAGGTTGTTAAGTTCCCCATCACTGCCCCAGACATCTGCCACTTGGGTCCCACTTTCCTAAATACTTTATATCTCTGTATCACTTTATTATTATTTATCAGTATTTTGAGCCTTGGAGAGCCTCCAGTGGGCTTGAGACATGAATTATCTGAGAAACACTAGAAAGAACATTGGCTATGATGTGGAGAAAACCCAGGAGGTGACGGTGGAGGTGAGGATCCTGGCAGGAGATGTCTCAATAGCTCCCAGAGAGGTCATGTTACTCACTCAGGGTGGGGGACAGGCATCATAGAGTGGGTGACAAGTGGCCTTGCTGGGTATCAGGCTTTGAAGAAAGAGCTTAGAGATTTGCCAATGCACTGGATATGAGGAATGAGAGAGGTCAAGAGAGCTCCTGGGACTTTGTGTTGAGCAGCTGGAGGGATGGGTTGTCTTGCACTGAGATGAGGAGACTGAGGCTGGAGCAGGGATGAGAAAGGAGGAGGAGGATGCACCATTGGATGTGTTACATTTGAGATGTCCGCTTCCCAACCCAGAGGAAGGGCAGGTCTGCAGGGCAGCAGAGACATTCAAGCTGGAGCTACAACTCTGAGACCCCTACAGAGGCCACACTTAAAACCACAGTCCCTGTGATATCAGTATAGGAGTGAACACAAAAAAAGGGAAGTCTGAGGATTGAGCCCTCATGCAGCTCACCTTGCTCCCCACCCCACCAAAAATAACTGCATTTGCTGAGGAGAAGACAGCAGAGAGAGGACACAGGCATGCCCATGAGGCTAGGAGAAAAACCAAGTGAGTTTTCCAGGCAGCCAAAGCAAAAATTCTTTTCCAAGAGGAGGGTGAGGGGCTGTGTTAAGTGCACCAGTCTACTCTGGGGTAAACTCTTTTTATTCATATTGACGAGACATTACCTAATATACATTTTATTCTTGAGCCAAATAGGTCTAGCGACTTTCATGAATCATATTCTAAAAATTCCTGTGTTCCAACTTTATTTATAAAAGAAATCATCTTCTCTCACATTTCAGTCTGTGAGATACTTCTTAAATTTTTGTGTGTTACCTAGTCATCATTTAATCACTGGAGAAAAAAGAGTAAATGCAAATAAAGCATACTATAGACTGAATATTTGTGTCTCCACCTCTTCCAGATTCATGGGTTGAAGTCAAACACTTGGCGTGATGGAATTAGGATGTGGGGCCTTGGGGGTGATGAGGTCATGAGGGTGGGGCCCTCCTGAATGGGATTAGTGCCCATATAATAGGGACTGTTCCCCTGCTTTTCTCAGGTGAGGAAACCAGGGGAACATGGGAAAGCAGAACCTCCCCACACCAATCTGCTGGTGCCTTAGTATTGTACTTCAAGCTTCTGGAATTGTGAGAAGTACATTTCTGTTGTTTAAGACACCCAGCCTGTGATATTTTACTGTAATGGCTTGAACAAATTAAGAAAAAGTATAGCTAAAAAATAATCCTAACTCCAACAATATGGGTATAACTTCATTTAATTTGTTTCTAAGTTTTGGAATGATAAATATAATTTTCATGAGTATATATTGAATATTAAATATATACATATATATATTTGAGTAATATAAAACAATTTTCTTCAAGTGAATTTCTAGAATTAACATTTCTGGGTCCAAAGCATTTGCAAAATTCTGTTGAAGTGCTTAAATCACTGCAATTTATAATATATTTTAATTCTCAGATGTTAAGTTTCTTTCACTATTTTTTTATTTTATAAGTATAAAAATGTGTATGTGCACATATATGTTCTCACAAATTGAATTTTTTCAGATTTACTTGGTATGAAAAAAATCTCACTGGCATTTTAATTGGAATTACTTAAAATTTATATGATAATTTCATTTTTCATACATGTATTTTTCTGTCTAGGAGCATGGTATGTTTCTTCATTTAGCTGAATTTATTGTGTATTCCTCAGTTGCTCTTATCTTTGTCTTTTTTATGCTAAAGTTATTTTTTAAAATAATTTTGGAATTGAGTTGCATAAGTTGCTTGTATATTTTTGAGATTAGTTGTTTGTCAGTTGTTTCATTTGCTATTATTTTCTCCCATTCAGAAGGCTGTCTTTTCACCTTGCTTATATTTTCCTTTGTTGTGCAGAAGCTTTTAATTTTAATTAGATCCCATTTGTTTATTTTTGCTTTTATTTCCAGAATTCTGGGAGGTGGATCATAGAGGATCCTGCTGTGATTTATGTCGGAGAGTGTTTTGCCTATGTTCTCCTCTAGGAGTTTTATAGTTTCTGGTCTTACATTTAGATCTTTAATCCATTTTGAGTTTATTTTTGTGTGCGGTGTTAGAAAGTGATCTAGTTTCATTCTTTTACAAGTGGTTGACCAGTTTTCCCAGCACCACTTGTTAAAGAGATTGTCTTTACTCCATTGTATATTCTTGCCTCCTTTGTCAAAGATAAGGTGTCCATAGGTGTGTGGATTTATCTCTGGGCTTTCTATTTTGTTCCATTGATCTATATTTCTGTCTTTGTGCCAGTACCATACTGTCTTGATGACTGTGGCTTTGTAGTAGAGCCTGAAGTCAGGCAAGCTGATTCCTCCAGTTCCATTCTTCTTTCTCAAGATTGCTTTGGCTATTCGAGGTTTTTTGTATTTCCATACAAATCTTGAAATTATTTGTTCTAGTTCTGTGAAAAATATGGCTGGTAGCTTGATAGGGATTGCATTGAATTTGTAAATTGCTTTGGGTAGTATACTCATTTTCACTATATTGATTCTTCCGATCCATGAACATGGACATGGAAACAACCTAGATGTCCATCAGCAGATGAATGGATAAGAAAGCTGTGGTACATATACACAATGGAGTATTACTCAGCCATTAAAAAGAATACATTTGAATCAGTTCTGATGAGATGGATAAAACTGGAGCCGATTATACAGAGTGAAGTAAGCCAGAAAGAAAAACACCAATACAGTATACTAACACATATATATGGAATTTAGAAAGATGGCAATGATGATCCTGTATGCAAGACAGCAAAAAAGACACAGATGTGTATAGCGGACTTCTGGACTCTGAGGGAGAGGGAGAGGGTGGGATGATTTGGGAGAATGGCATTGTAACATGTATACTATCATGTAAGAATCAAATCACCAGTCTATGTCCAATGCAGGATACAGCATGCTTGGGGCTGGTGCACGGGGATGACCCAGAGGGATGTTGTGGGGAAGGAGGTGGGAGGGGGGTTCATGTTTGGGATCGCATGTACACCCATGGTGGATTCATGTCAATGTATGGCAAAACCAATACAGTATTGTAAAGTAAAATAAAGTAAAAAAATAAAATAAAATAATTTTGGACTTACAGGACAGATGCTTGACTAATATAAACAAAACTTCCTCCAGAACTATTATATAAAGTCAGTTATACACCACATAAGCCCCATCACCTCAAATATTTCCATCATTTTTACAAGTAAGACATGTTTGCAATGTAGCAAATTTCCACCAAATTCAGGAAATTAACTCATTATGTTTCTACCATGCAACCCATAGACCCATAACTGTCAGTTGTTGCAATGATGTCTCTTACAGTGTGTGTGTAAGCATGCTCAGTGGCTAAGCCTTGTCTGACTCTTTGTAAGCCTATGGACTGTTGCCCTCCAGGCTCCACTGTCTAGGGAATTCTCTAGGCAAGAATATTGGATTTCCTTCTCCAGGGAATCTTCCCAACCCAGGGATCGAACCTATGTTTTTTTTGCATCTCCTGCATTGGCTGGCAGATTCTTTACCACTGAGCCACCTGGGAAGGTGAAGCGTTGCATTTAGTGTTGTGTCTTTTTAAACTCCCTCAATCTGGAATAAATCCAGGTCTTTCCTAATTCCCATGACCTGACACTTTTGAGTGTGACAGACCTTTTTAATGGATCACCTGTGAATGTGAATATCAACTTCTTCATGATGGCTTTGAGTTCATGGACCACTGGCAGGAGCATCCCAGGAGTGATGCCACATCCTCCTGGTTGTCCCATGGCTGATGTCCACCTTAGTCTCTTGAAAAAGTGCATCTGTGTGTTGGAGTGTCTTTCCTATGTTGAAGTCTTAAGCCCTGCTTTCTGAATGTGACCCCATCTGGAAATAAGGTCTTGCAGATGTAATAAAGTCAGATTGAGGTCACAATGGATTAGAGAGGGCCCAAATGCAGTGACTGGTGTCCTTACAAGAGGAGAGAGATCTGACAACACAAACACAGAGGGATGAAGCCACGTGATGATGGAAACAGAGAGTGGAGTGATGCGGCCACAAGCCACGTGCACCGGGGACTGGCAGTCGCCACCAGAAGCCAGAAGTTCCAGGAAGGACCCTCTCCCAGTGCCTGCAGAAAGGAGCCTGGCTCTGGGAACATGTGAATTCCTAGTTCCAGCATCTTGAGAGAATACACGTGTGTCATTTTAGGTCACCTGGTTTGTGGTAATTTGTTATGTGCAGTCCCAGAAAACTAATACAAGGTGGTATCTGCCAGATTCCTTTACAATAAAATTAGTTTTCCCCTTTATAATAAATAAGTTTCTTTTTTCCTTGGGGAGTCCTTTGAGATTAAGTAAGGAAGTCCTTAAAAACTTTTACTCACCTGTTTTTAGGATCCACTGATGCTTCCTGGCTCAATTATTACTATCGTTGTTGTTGTTAAAAAATAAAACTAAGTAAAAAATCAAAATAATTTCCTTTTTTGATTTTTCATTTAGTTTTTAAAAAAATTTTTAAACAGTTGTTATAAACTTTTAAAATTAATTTTTATTGGAGTTCAGTTCATTTCAGTCACTCAGTCATGTCCGACTCTTTGCAACCTCATGGACTGCAGCATGCCAGGCTTCCCTGTTCATCACCAACTCCTGGAGCTTGTGCAAACTCATGTCTATAGAGTTGGTGATGCCATCCAACCAGCTCATCCTCTGTCGTCCCCTTCTCCCCCCGCCTTCAATCTTCCCCAGCATCAGGGAAAGATTAAAAAATTTTTTAGAATATAGTTGCTTTATAGTGTTATTAGTTTCTGCCGTACAGCAAAGTGAATCAGCCATACATGTACATATATCCCCTCTTTTTTGGATTTTTTTTTTCCCATTTAGGCAACTGCAGAGCCCTGAATAGAGTTCCCTCTGCTATACAGTAAGTTCTGATTAGTTATCTACTTTATCAGTAAGTTCAATCGCTCAGTCGTGTCCGACTCTTTGTAACCCCATGAATCGCAGCACACCAGGCTTCCCTGTCCATCACCAACTCCCAGAGTTCACTCAAACTCACGTCCATTGAGTCGGTGATGCCATCCAGCCATCTCATCCTCTGTTGTCCCCTTCTCCTCTTGCCCTCAATTCCTCCCGGCGTCAGGGTCTTTTCCAATGAGTCAACTCTTCATATCAGGTGGCCAAAGTGTTGGAGTTTCAGCTTCAGCATCAGTCCTTCCAATGAACACCCAGGACTGATCTCCTTTAGGATGGACTGGTTGGATCTCTTTGCAGTCCAAGGGACTCTCAAGAGTCTTCTCCAACACCACACTTCAAAAGCATCAATTCTTCGGTGCTCAGCTTTCTTTACAGTACAACTCTCACATCCATACATGACCACTGGAAAAACCATAGCCTTGACTAGACGGACCTTTGTTGGCAAAGTAATATCTCTGCTTTTCAATATACTATCTAGGTTGGACAGAACTTTCCTTCCAAGGAGTAAGTGTCTTTTAATTTCATGGCTGCAGTCACCATCTGCAGTGATTTTGGAGCCCCCCCCCAAAATAAAATCTGACACTGTTTCCACTGTTTCCCCATCTATTTCCCATGAACTGATGGGGCCAGATGCCATGACCTTCGTTTTCTGAATGTTGAGCTTTAAGCCAACTCTTTCACTCTCCTCTTTCACTTTCATCAAGAGGCTTTTAAGTTCCTCTTCACTTTCTGCCATAAGGGAGATGTCATCTGCATATCTGAAGTTATTGATATTTCTCCCAGCAATCCTGATTCCAGCTTGTGCTTCTTCCAGCCCTTCCAGCCCTTCCAGCCCATCATGTTTCTCATGATGTACTCTGCATGTAAGTTAAATAAGCAGGGTGACAATAAACAGCCTTGATGGACTCCTTTTCCGATTTGGAACCAGTCAGTTCTTCCATGTCCAGTCCTAACTGTTGCTTCCTGACCTGCATATAGGTTTCTCAAGAGGCAGGTAAGGTGGTCTGGTATTCCCATCTCTTTCAGAATTTTCCACAGTTTATTGTGACCCACATAGTCAAAGGCTTTGGCATAGTCAATAAAGCAGAAATAGATGTTTTTCTGGAACTCTCTTGCTTTTTCGATGATCCAACGGATGTTGGCAATTTGATCTCTGGTTCCTCTGCCTTTTAAAACCAGCTTGAACATCTGAAAGTTCACAGTTCGCATATTGCTGAAGCCTGCCTTGGAGAATTTTGAGCATTACTTTACTAGCGTGTGAGATGAGTGCAATTGTGCAGTAGTTTGAGCATTCTTTGACATTGCCTTTCTTTGGGATTGGAATGAAAACTGACCTTTTCCAGTCCTGGGGCCACTGCTGAGTTTTGCAAATTTGCTGGCGTATTGAGTGCAGCACTTTCACAGCATCATCTTTCAGGATTTGAAATAGCTCAACTGGAATCCCATCACCTCCACTAGCTTTGTTTGTAGTGACGCTTGATATGTAGTAGTATATATATGTCATTCCCAGTCTCCCAGTTTATCCCTTCCTTCACCCCTTGGTGTCCATATGTTAAAATTTCTGTTCTAATTTATGATTCAAAAGAGTGAAATAAAATAGACATTATTTGATTTGAGGTAACTGCCTTGTAAAACATTAGCACATTTGAAGAAAAGGAAATTTATCTCCATGACAAGGTTAAACACTTGTTCCATCATCAGCCAGCTACTCAGACATTCTACCTCATCCTGATAACATGCCAGTAATGGGTGTCTTTCTAGAAATAATTTGTTTAATCAACATTTTCAAGTTCACTTTCAAAGGGAACTATAAAGTTTAACATCTCCTCTGTATTTGTGTTTACGTTGCTTTTTCAATGTGTGTTACATATTTTTATTTTTTCTCTCTCTCTTTGGCCATTTTACCTGAGGCTTATTTCGAGGCTCAGCACATTTATCTGTAAAGAACCAGGGAGTGAATATATAGGCTGAGTGAGCCATTCGGCCTCAATCACAGCTATTCAGCTCTACACTTGTAGCAGGGAAGTAGCCAGAGACATAAATAAATGAATGTGACTCAGTTCCAATGGAACTTTATTATGGCCACTGAAATTTGAATTTCATTTAATTTTCATGTGTCACAAAATATTATTCTTCATTTTCCCCTAACTATTTAAAAATCTAAAAACCATTTGAACTCGAGTATCATACAAAAACAGGTGGCAGGCGGGATCTGGCCTGCAGGCCATGGTTTTCCAACCCCTCGTCAATTTTACAGATTTGGTCAAAAGATGAAACAAACAAAAAAACACTTTGTTTATCATATCGATAGCTAATTCTTTGTTCTTTAAATTACTTAACATTTTAAGAATTTAGTCATCCCTTCCATCTACTGTTTTAATATTTATTTTTACTATCTTCTTGAGTTTATTGTGTAGGTTTCCTTTTACTATTTTTTCATGAATGTTTAAGTATACAGCAGTCTGTATAATAGTATAACAACCGTATCCTCATTACCGTGCTTAATAAGGAAGAGATTACAAAGAGAGAAAAGCACTTCTATGCTTGGCAGCCTGGTGGACAAGCTAACTTTCATACCCTCCCAATGGAAACCATTAAAAAACAAAAAGCTGGATTAATTATTTTGAAATATATCACCGAGCTGGATAGACAGAAGGAGTCAGCAGAAGGCTGAAAACAATTTAAAATCAGGGACCTCACAGGCCAGATTAAATAGTGTCACAGTAGCTTTGGCTCTCAGAGGGTTAGCTGCCAGCTCTTCGAGACCCAGAGCTTGTGCTGTGGTCCCTAAGGGAACATGGGACAGGAGGCAGGCCTCCCACCATGTCTGGAGCAAAGAGCTGGGGCCTTGGGGTTCCCTCCACCTTGGGAAGGGTGGAAACGGGATTAAAGCTGCATGACTTGGACTGGGCTCATGACCATTTGTAACCCTGAGGAGCTGTCACTCTCGCTTGTCACCTAAATTCACACCATGGGGTTGAAAAGCTGACTTCGAGAATTTCCTGTAAAGTGGTCTCAGGTTGATAATGTCTGCAGGTGATGGAAGTGATGCTACTTCAGGTAGATCTAAAAAGAAAAATATCTGCAAGACACATCAACTCAGCATTTAAAAACCTCCAAAGGAAAGAACAGAAATAAAGCAAAACTCAGCTTGAACAGAATTGGGAAGTATACTGATCAGATTTAGAATATAAACTAAATAGGTTTAATATGCTTTAATATAGAAAAGAGAGGCTTGAAAATATAAGAATGAAGCACGGTATTGAAAACTGACATTGAAAATTTGAAAAAGAACAAAATGGAACAACTGAAAATGAGAAACATGGTAAAAAATTTCAGCACTACTGGTAAAGAGCGAAATAGAGAAAACCAGAGACAGAATTGAATCCATGAATAGAAGACAGACTAAAAGCATCACCCAAAATGCAGCCAAAGGAGAAACAAAGAAATGGGGAAAAAAGCCAGGGTGGCTGGGACAAAAAATGAGAAGTTATTATATATATTTGCATATGATATATACATATATACTGATATATATATGTATTTACATATATAAACGCATGTGTGTGTATGTGTGTATGTATCAGACTCCCAGAGTGAGGAAATAGTGTGAGGATGAGGCAATATTCCAAAACACCATCACTAAGAATTTTACCAAATTGTTGCAAAATATCAAACCCTTTGCCAACAAAGGTCCATCTAATCAAAGCTATGGCTTTTCCAGTAGTCATGTGCAAATGTGAGAGTTGGACCATAAGGAAGGCTGAGGGCCAAATAATTGATGATTTTGAATTGTGGTGTTGGAGAAGACTCTTGAGAGTCCCTTGAACAGCAAGGAGGTCAACCAGTCAATCCTAAAGGAGCTCAACCCTGAATATTCATTGGAAGGAACTTTGCTGAAGCTGAAGCTCCAATACTTTGGCCACCTGATGCAAAAAGCTGACTCATTGGAAAAGACCCTGATGCTGGGAAAGACTGAAGGCAAAAGGAGAAGAGGGTGGCAGAGGATGAGATGGTTTGATAGCATCACACTGACTCAATGGACATGAGTTTGAGCCAACTCTGGGAGATAATGGAGGACAGGGAAGCCTGGTGTGCTGCAGTCCATGGGGTCACCAAGAGTCGGACATGACTTAGCAACTGAAGAGCAATGCTTGTTGTACACAGGAAAAGAGAGGAAAGTAGAAAATGTAAGGTAGCCATAATTTGTCAATTGTTAGTATTTTGTTATATTACTTTTAATTGTGTCTATTAGTATTTTTTAGTTAATTGGTTTCATACTGGTTATATGACCCGTTTTTGAATCGCTTCTATCAAATGAGGCCTTTTCCTTATCATTGAGTATTCTTCAGAAATATCACCACAGCTACTGAATGTTCTATGGTTTGAATGTAGCATAGTATGCGGAGATTAGCTACTTGCTTGCCATTCCCATTTTCTCTGCTTGGGTACACAGATGATTTTTTTTCTAGGCTTTAAAATATTATTTATTTATTTATTTTTGGCTATGCTGGATCTTTGTTGCTGTGCACGCTTTTCTCTAGTTGTGGCAAGTGGGGGCTATGCTCTAGTTGAGGTGCGTGGGCTTCTCATTGTGGTGGCTTTTCCTGCGGTGCATGGGCTCTAGGGCACACATAGACTTTGGTAGTTGCAGCACGTGGGCTCAGTAGTTGTGGCGCAGAGACTTAGATGCTCCGCGGCATGATGGGTCTTCCCAGATCAGGAATCAAACCTGTGTCTCCTGCATTGACAGGTGGATTCCTTATCAATGAACTATCAGGGAAGGCTTTTCCAGGCTTTTTGGCATTACTCTTGGGCCAATGACTGTGTTTGGTGGTGAAATATGACAGTGCTGATGGGTACTGTTTCCAGGCTCCCAGTTCCTTGTGGAATCCTGGCTGAAGGCAGTGGCAGGCAGGGGATGCTGAGGGCTCTGAGAACCCCCCCAGTGGTCGGTTGCAAGTGGGGACCTACATTCCTCTTATTGGTGTCAATTTGGAAGCGGAGAATGGGCAGAAGAATGGGATTATAGAAGAATCATTTGGGGAAAACAGCTGAAAAAATGTATACAGATGTCAGTTACTTTCAAAAGTGAAACTCCAGTCTTGGATGACTTCTGCACGCAGCTCTCATCAACTCAGAGAGAGATGGTTCACTCGAGGTTTGTAATGAACGTCCCACTCCTGGGCATACATAGCAGGTGCTTTAGAAAGAGTGCCCAGTTAGCGTCCCTGGTATGTGACTTTCTGTTTTCTATCCTTTGCTGGTTTACAGTTGTGCTTAGAGTGTATTTGTTTTAAATTTATGCCCTGTTTGTGTACTATGAGTATGTTATCAATATTTCCCACTTTGCTGATAACTTTTACAATTCATGTTTTTGATATACTCCTTTAACTTTTTAAATCTTATGAAGTCAGACTTATTTTTGTTGTTACTGTTTATGATTTCTTCCACTGAGTTTATTCTTAGACCCTTAACCCTCCTAGAACAAGCATTTTTTAAGACAGATGTCAAGTTCCATATTATATTTTTTACTTTGCATTTTATGTTTTTAGGGGGGAAATAGCACTTAACACAAACATTTTAAAAATAATTGTAGTAAACGAAAACATAATTGGGCCATTTATCATGTGCTTTTTGAACAAGTGCTAACAGCTTAATTTAATCCTTGCAACGATAGGAAGAGAGTACTGTTATCAGTGTCCTAGTTTAGAGAGGCAGAGGGGCTGAGGAGCCTTAGGTATTATGATGATGGAGCTGAGAACTGGTGACCCTGGTTTGCACCCAGGCTGGCCAACTCCACACCCACAAGCCTGCAGCCTGGGTGCCATATATGCACTGGCAGCACTGTGTTCATGCAGGTGTGGGGGGGCATGCACAGAGTGGAGGGGACACTCCTCATTCTTATAGGAATTTAAGGTCTCATCGTGGCTATCAGTTCTGTTCTATTGATCTCTCTGACTCATGCATTATTATCTCATTATTAAAATTTTAGTAATTCTCAAAAAATCATATTAAATGCCATTCTATGTTAGCTTTTAGCTTTCCTCAATGACTTGCAGCTTCATCTTTCTTTGAACTTCATTTAATACTGATATTTTCTTTTGGAATTCATTCTAGAAAAAAGTTTAATATTCATTCTATTTTGTTGATTACTTATTTGCACACTTGTCTTAGATCTTGTACTAAACAGCAATGTGTTAAGACAAGGGATATATTTTTTAATAACCTTTTTGTTTTTTTGGCTGTACTGGGTCTTAGTTGCAGCATGTGGGATCTAGTCCCCGGACTAGGAATTGAACCTGGGCCCTCTGCACTGGGAGTATGGAGTCTTAGCCATTGGACCACCAAAGAAGTCCCAAGACAAGGGATATTTACCTGTAACACCTGCACTGTGATTTCTAGTGGTCATTCAATAAAAGTGTGATTTAATTCTTTTCAAATGGATCACGTGGGTTGAGTTTAGTTTATGTAGCACCTATACAGAGTAACACTGTAACAGCTCCTGCTACATGCCAGGCTTTGTTCTAATGCACAGGACATCTTGGTTAGGCAGGCACTCCTAGGTGGGGAAGCTGAGGCCAGAAGAGGTCGCACAGCCTGGCAGGGTTGGAACACAGGCCAGCTGGGAGCTAGGTGGCCCCACCACACATTTGGTGTTACTATGCTACTCGGTCCCCAATGACTGGAGTGTTAGGTGGTGAGAGATGAGTGGTGTTTGAAGTTCCCGCAGAGGCCTGTGGTCCCCACCTGCCGGATGGGTGGTAGAATCTAGGTAGGCTGTGAGGAGGCATGGATTTGGTCTCTGCAGAAGAAACAAACTGCATCATGTGGGAAAAGCAGAAACAAGCTGTTTGTGGAGATTCTGTTGAGAAATCACCTAGTTTTGGGAGGGGGGTGAATATGCTACAAACCAGTCATTTCTATTTTGAAACTAAGTTTAGATTAAGGATTCTTTATCAAATCTAAGCAATTAAAAATTCTAGTTAGTCGTAGCATTGCAGTATATATATATATATACATATATATATATATTTCTGTCTGTACAGACAATGTTACAACAAAAATGGTGCTAAACAGCAGAAGGATTTGCGTGTTAGGTCTGGCTTGCATTTTCCAGGTAGGGGTTGTGTTAAGTCGGGGAGATTGATTATGTTGTCCCCAGTTTGTTCCAACAAGGCATCAAAGTAGATGCTCTGACTGCCACATGCATGGTCGTGCAGCTGCTCCCTGTTTTGTTTATCTCCAGCTCCCTGAGCTTTGTGAATTCAGTTGCACGCAGGACATCCTGGGAGGAAGGCAGGCATCACAATGATAGGGGGTCAGGTTGACATCCAGGGAGGAGGCAGGATGGGTAGGGGTGCAAGTCCAGCTTCTTCAAGCTATTTTCTGTTTGCTGTGTTAATATGCTGTTGGAGCTTGTCTCCTTTCATTCAAAAGAAAAATAAAAAAGCCTTTTTCCTTGTGCCGCAAAATGATCCCCCAAACCCCTCTACTTTTTAGGATTTGACCTTAATAAAAAGGTTCCATAACCATTCTGTTTGAAAAGGGGTGGGGAGTCAGATGTCAGAGAGCAAGAAAATGAAATTTTGCATCAGGCAGAATTTCCTCACCAATATTTCAGAAGGATTCATAATTCTGTGGCTGTGTACAAATGATCCATTTTGTTAATCTGAATTTCTAGGGTCATTAAAATTTTTTTTCCCTCTGCTCTGCAGTAGTTTATTACTTTGAGAGAGAGGGGGAAAAAAGCCAGTTTAAAACCAAGTAAGGGAAGAAAGCTGACAAAAACATAAATTAGAGGAAGAACTTAATTTAAAAAGTGTCAAAAAGGATAGATAGTCTTAGTTCAATAATAAAGCCTGGTCCGAGAGCCTTCTATCTTTAAATAAAGTGCTCCAGCACTCTATTACCTGTGTACAGCCCATCTTTGATTTCCAATCTAAGTCTATTTTTGCTTCTCGTGATTAGCATACAAATGTGAAAAAAAGAAAAAAGTGGTCACATGCGTGACGATTAGGACATGCCTTTGACTTGAATGTCAGTGTTCTGTCAGCCTAGAGGTGAGGAAATGAATGGCCATTTGCGGGCTCCTTCGAGGTGCATCTTGTCTGAAAATGACTCTGATCCATCTCCTTTTATTTGCATGCTAAGTTCATCACACAGATCGCAAGTCTATAAGCATATATTTGTTTTAAAAGGAACAAAGGGCAACAGCATGCAGCAACTTGTTAATCTGTGGGAGGGGGCCTTTCCCTTCCTTCTGCACAGGAGCTTTGAGTCCAGGATGGAGTCCACACGTGGGGGCCCTGCCCTGTTGAGAACCACATGCCGGATACAGGGATGGGAGGGCTGAGTCCTGACATAGATGTTAAGTTGGGCACCAACCAAGTGCATGGGACAGAGGCCAGGGATGCCTTCCCCTAGTTTTACCTCTGAGGATGGTGTTGGGAGGTATCACCTGTCCTTGGGTTTGACAAAGATGGGACCTAATTTACTCTTTTTTTTTTAATGTTTTTGTATTATGCTGTGTTAATTTCAGGTATACAGCAAAGTGAATCAATTATACACATGCATGTATCCATACTTCTTCAGATTCTTTTCCTATTTAGGTTATTACAGAGTATTGAGTAGAGTTCCCTGTGCTCTACAGTAAATCCTTGTTGACTATCTATCTTTTATATAGTAATGTGTACGTGTTAATCCCCATCTCCTAATTTATCACTTCCCTCCACATTTCCCCTTTGGTAACCATAAATTTGATTTTGAGATCTGTGAGTCTGTTTCTGTTTTGTAAATAAATTCATTTCTCTCATGTCTTAATTGGCTTCCACATAGAAGTAATATCATATGGTGTTTGTCTTCCTCTGTCTGACTTACTTCATTTAGTGTGATAATCTGTAAGTCCATACATGGTGCTGCAGATGGTATTACTTTGTTCTTTTTTATGGCTGAGTAGTATTCCTCTGTGTGTGTGTGTGTGTGGGGGGTACATCTTCTTTATCCATTCCTCTGTTGATGGATGCTGAGGTTGCTTCCATGTCCTGGCTATTGTAAATAATACTGCTATGAATATAGGGATGCATGCTTCTTTTCAAATTATGATTTTCTCCAGATAAATGTGTAGGAGTGGGATTACTGGATCATGTGGCAGTTCTATATTTAGTTTTTTTTCTTTGTAGGAGCAGGGAGTGGGCCCACAATAGCTAAGACTTCAAATTCCCTAATAATATGTTCAGAGAGTTCCCTGCCAGACTCCTGCCTACCAGCCTCCTCAAGTCCCCATCGGAATCCTCTCTGAAGAGAGTGTCCCTGGGTGGAGGGAGTCTGCCTGCCTCCTGGCACCTGGATGGGCTTCGGTCCCCTCGTGCGGGGCTGGCAGCAGTGGGGGAGGTCACTGCTGTGCCAGTGGCTGCTGACGGATGGCCCCATTTACATCAAAGGCAGTTAGTATGCATGAAACCACTCAAGCATCATTTGTTTCAGGGAGTCCAACCGGTCCATTTTTCAGTTCCTTTCTGGTTCAGGGTCAGAAGCAAATGAAGGATCTCAGATTGGCTTCATTGGGGCAGTGATGCTTCCTTCTTCATTTATAGCAAATTTGTTTAAAGTTATCACACTTTTACCATGTGGAAAGGTCCTTCTCTAAAGGCCAGGGAAGCTGTAGCAGGGCTGGAGCCCCTGGTGATGTCGCAGGCAAGTTCATGTGGATGGTCAGTCACACACACCTGTGTGCAGTGAGGAGGCGGCCATGGGCAAACGTGCAGAGACGCCGGGCTCTGGATCGCTGGCCAAACCCAGGTCAGCTTGCAATGCTGCTTAAATCCGATCTTAAAGGAGACAGTCCCTTTCCACTTTGAGACAAAGCTTCAGATTCCACTCCAAGACAGGAAATGATTGATATGATTTTGGAGTTCCACTCAAAAGATTGCTAACATTTGTGGGGTGCATTATAGTTTAAAAACAATCTCTTACTTGTTAATAATGAGGAAGATGTTATTGCCACTTAGTAAGGAAACTGAGTCTCTAATTAGTTTAATCAAATTTCATAGACAAAATAAAATAAAGTCATGTCACAAGAAAAAGGAAAAAATTATTTTTCCATGTAAAGAATTCATCAAAAATCATATTCTCAGGAAATGAGAACCAAAGTGCTGTGACAAATGTAGCCATGGCAGCAGACCCGATGTTTGGAAATTGGGGCCAAAAGCTCCTGTCTTTGTCTTTGAACATGGAGTAAAGGAAGCAGTGTTACCACTGAGCAGGTACGAGGCTGTACATGCTCTGTAAGTTACTGTCCACAGTGGTGTACGTCCTGTGTGTGTATCATGTTGCCCTTGCTTGACGTTTTTGCCTTGAGGTGATCTACATGGCCACCTCTGGTCCATGCTCTGGTCCAAGCCTCTATGTTACCCAAGAGCCTGCAGAACCAAGTTAAGCCTGCCTTCTGACTCTGCCCTTACACTGAGATGAAGAACTGAAAATCTTCATTTATAACGTTGCAAGGATTGAGGCTTCTGCTACTTCACACATGTAGCAAAACCACCTTTCCTGGGGTCTGTATGGATGCATAAATCTGCACACACACGGAAGTCAAGCTCAAAAGGCAACTCATGGATTTCTTCTGACCCTCTACCTTCCACAGACATCGTCCGGGCTGTTGTAGGATGATATTTAATTTGATGAGTTCTGTGTACCTGTTTTTCCTAGGAAAGGGGCCAGAATAACTTCATTATACACAGATCCCATATCAGAGACTTTCCTCCTTTATTTGAAGGGAAGAGACAGAGTTGATTGACAACTTAATTTCTAAGCCTTAGTGTCTCAGAAGTACAAAACCAAGGCTTTGTGCTGATCTGCCTGTGGAATGAGGTTTTGTCAATGAGCCCCATCATTTAAAAACACTGAGTTGTCAATCTGAATAAAAGTAAAAACAATTAAACTCAGTAGACACACACTGGAGTTAAATGCCTTCCTCATATTCCCAGAGATGGCCTCAAGGGTATGCAGACAAGAAGGGTCCCCACAGGACGCCCTGTTGGAGTTTATTCATTTTATGTTAATAGCATGTTAGGGTGCAGAGTGAGAAGGGTCCGTGAGATAGACACACACCTGAGGCTGCTTAAGGCACTAGATGGGTGTCTTCTGTGGCCATCACGTCTCCGAGCAGATATTTCAGGCGCAAGGAATATATTTAATCAGACGTTTCTTCCATTGAGACACACACATGCTCACAGGGTCACCACTCTCTCTGCCTCAGTGCTCTCATCATCTGATGTGGAACCGTCTGGCTCCTGAACTCAGGCATCTTACCTCGGTGCATTTCTGCCTGTAAGTGAGGTGATGCTACTTTATGAAAGCATATAAACACGTGGTTCTTCAGCCCAGTGCAAAAATAAATGTTTTTTTTTTTTCCCCACATTAATGCATGAAGGGCTGGAAGTGGCATGAGCGATTTCTAAATTTTGCAAGTAAAATTTCCTGAGAGACATTAATAACATCTATTTTAGTGATTTTCAGCAAATAATAGTCAAGTTTCTGTACATATTCTGTATGAATATTGTGTGAAAGAGTGGGGAGTATACCTATTAATGAAAATGAAAGGTGAGATAGGAGATGCTGTATATAACAAGGGCTGTTAGTAAACCCAGACATGAAAATATGTGGATCTATTTTGAACAAAAGGGAGCCATTGTGGCTCTTAAATGTGGCTAAATCCATCTGGGAGTATAGTTAAGGTAAAGTCTTCATCGCTGTGTTATAACGATAAAGTAGAAGAGAAGCACTTAAGATCACTTTAGCTTTCAACTTAGACAAGGCAATGGGACCCCACTCCAGTACTCTTGCCTGGAAAATTCCATGGATGGAGGAGCCCAGTGGGCTGCAGTCCATGGGGTCGCTAAGAGTCAGACACGACTGAGCGACTTCACTTTCAGTTTTCACTTTCATGCATCGGAGAAGGAAATGGCAATCCACTCCAGTGTTCTTGCCTGGAGAATCCCAGGGACAGCAGAGCCTGGTGGGCTGCCGTCTATGGGGTCGCACAGAGTCGGACACAACTGAAGCGACTTAACAGCAGCAGCAGTTTTCAACTTCACAATTTCACTGCGTACCAAAGCGGGAATCCGGGAGGCGGGCACCTCTGCAATTAATGCACGCATTTAAAACTCCTAAACCTGTAGATGCCATTCACAGGAAACACCTCCAGGAGATACCTGACCAGAGTAGCAACCTTACTACCAATTTCACATGGGGATGGGGTTCTAGCAAGACTTCTGAAATGCTTTCAGGTATGGGGGTCTCAGCCCTGGAGAAGGAGGAGGTGGACAGTGAGAACATCTCCCAGGAACTGCGTTCAAACCTGAGCCACCCACAAAGTCCCCCATGAAAACGGCTGAAAAGCAAAGTGAATGACAAGGACTTTGTGATTGTCTGCAGACCTAAGCTAAACTGAGAGAACTTTCCAGGTGTTTCTTGGGACTTCCTTCCAGATGAGCTGCTATTAGGAATCTTTTCCTGTCTGTGCCTCCTTGAACTCATGAAAGTCTCCAGTGTTTGTAAGAGATGGTATAAGCTAGTGTTTGATGAATTTCTCTGGCAAACCGTAGACCTTGTGGGCAGAAACCTCTACCCAGATGTGGTTGGTTGGCTTTTGTCCCAAGGGGTGGTTGCCTTCCACTGTCGTTTATGCCTTCCACAATCATTTATGGACCAACCATTAGTTGAACATTTCAGCCATTTTTGTCTACAGCACCCGGATCTGTCGAACTCTGTGATCAATGTGTCTACCCTGCACGGCCTTCTGTCTCACTGCTCCAAGTTGCAGAATCTCAGCCTTGGAAGGCCTCCAGCTTTCGGATCCTATTGTCAATAATCTTGCTCAGAACACAAATTTACTGCGACTAAACCTTTCTGGGTATTCTGGATTCTCTGAATCTTCCCTGAAGACTTTGCTGAGCAGCTGTTCCAGATTGGATGAGCTGAACCTCTCTTGGTGCTATGACTTCACTGAAAAACACGTACAGGTGGCTGTTGCACACGTGTCGGAGACCATCAGCCAGCTGAATCTCAGCAGGTACTGCAGGAATCTGCAGAGATCAGATGTCTCTACCTTAGTTGGAAGATGTCCCAATCTTGTCCACCTAGACTTAAGTGACAGTGTCATGCTGAACAATGACTGCTTTCCAGAATTTTACCAACTCAAGTACCTCCAACATCTATCATTCAGTTGGTGCTATGACATAATACCTGAAACTTTACTTGAACTTGGAGAAATTCCCACATTAGAAACATTCCAAGTCTTTGGAATCATGCCAGATGGTACCCTTCACCTGTTAAAGGAAGCCCTCCCTCATCTACAGATTAATTGCTCCCATTTCATCACCATTGCCAGGCCAGCCATTGGTAACAAGAAGAACCAAGAGATACGGGGCATCAAATGCTGTCACTGGCAAAGACCAGTTATATATGAAGCCTCTGTTGCAAGATGGTGTCTCCTATTTTCTTTGAACAGGGAAAGTAGGAAGGAAGCCTAGTTGTGGAGAGCTCAGCTATCTTTATTCTTGGTTTTCCATTGCCTTCCTTCTACAAGTATATTAGAGAACGATTGGAGAGAGAAAACTATGAAGTGTTGCTTTTTAGAAATGACTGTGAAGGCTTTTATCACTGCTATACATTTAAAAGCCTAAGCTCTATCCTTTTTGAAATTTTAGGGAAAGTGAGCCTATAATTTCAAGGTACCTTATATAGCAAAATTTGAACCACATCTTCCAAGTTGTCATTCTTCATAAATCTATTTAGAATCAAGCTTAAAAATCACTACCAGCAAATCAGTTTTGTAGCCTATATGGCAACTGAACTTTCTTCTGTTTAATTTTTCAGCACTGCTTTATTAGAAGACATAGGTTGCAAAAAATAAAAATCTATTTGTACTGTAAGCTGAAAAGAATGAGAATCATAGAGTAGATTTGCAGCAATCTCTTCTGAGGATGGCAAGAAAAATAGACATTTCAACGGTGCCTTTAGATTTGCAGTCAGGTTGATGGAAACAAATAGCCCCAGGTCATTCACCTTAAAACCTAGATAAAGAAACAATCTGCCAACCAGAGGTATAGAATTGGTATAGAATTTAAAGACTCAAAAGACAGTTTTCTATAACAGGTTAACCTGGGGTATCCTCTAACGCACATTAATGAAGTCTCCTTTATGTACAGTTGGGAAGGTCCCCTGGAGGAGGAAATGGCAACCCACCACAGTATTTTTGCCTAGAGAATCCCATGGACAGAGGAGCCTGGTGGGCTACAGTCCGTGGGGTTGCAAAAAGCTGGACACAACTGAGACTAATACTACTCTACTCACAGTTTCCAACAATCCAAAACTTTCCTGATATGAGCTTAGGGCAATGGCACCCCACTCCAGTACTCTTGCCTGGAGAATCCCAGGGACGGGGGAGCCTGGTGGGCCACCGTCTATGGGATCGCACAGAGTCGGACACAACTGAAGCGACTTAGCAGCAGCAGCAGCAGCAGGTCAATTCTGCTTTTCTAAAGCAAACAACAGCAACAACAACAATCATTAACAACAGTAATTCAGGATCCCAGCACAGTCAGTGAGCTCATAAGAGGTACCAGATCTTACCAGCCACCGTGGGTGCAGAGCAAGGAGATAGCACTTATGACCTGCCTGCTGGGAAGATGGCATCTGCCAGAAAATTGCACTTATTTGGCAGATGTCTGGTGTGACCTGCTAAGTGTTCAGGGATTCCTTGGTGGCTCAGGGATAAAGAATCCATCTGCCAATGCAGGAGACATGGGTTTGATCCCTGGGTGGGGAAGATTCTCTGGAGGAGGAAATGGCAACCCACTCCAGTACTCTTATCTGGGAAATCCCATGGACAGAGGAGCCTGGCAGGCTACAGTCTGTGGGGTCGCCAAGAGTCAGACACAACTGAGAAACTAAATAACAGCAACTGGGTGCTCAGCACAAGAGGGCACCTCTGATTTTTCAGAGCTTCCACTGTGGTGGGGAGGAGATGAGGTAGGCCGTGCAAAGATGGATGCTGTGGTGAAGGCAGCCGGCTGCTCAGATGGAGAGAGAAGACAGGTGGGGTGGGGCACTCGACATTTTGAAGGCTTCAGACCCTGCCTAGTACTCACATGTTTCTATTTTTAAGCATGTGTATCTGGAAACTGACTAAAACTCAGCTTTACATGAAGGAGCATTTAGTTATATATGAGTCTTTACATTGTTGGGGTTAACAAAGAGTCCCAGAAGTGGCATCACTTTGATTTGTACATGAACATATGAAGGGGAAAGCATACTTCTTGAGGGAAAGAGCTGGTGAGGACCCACGGGAAGAGCAGCAAAGATTGGGCACTCCCCAGCTGGGGAGCCAGCCATGCTGGGTGATGGCCCCGAGCTCCTCATCCCCCACTCTTTGCCTACAAAGTTGATCTTGTCCCTGCTCTCTCAGGTTGGAAGATTCATGTGTTTCTTGTCATCACCGGCCACGTTTACCAAGGGCCCGGAAACACATTTTGTTTGCCATACAATCCTCCTTCTGATCTGTCAGGGCCAGAGACTGGCGTCTGACCCCGCCCTCTCACAGGAGAGGGTGGAGCCAGGTGAGAAGGATGGAAGGAAAAGACAAGGTGACTGTTGTGGAAATGCGGAAGTGAAGTTGCTCAGTCATGTCCGACTCTTTGCGACCCCATGGACTGTAGCCTGCCAGGCTCCTCTGTCCATGGGATTTTCCAGGCAACAGCATGCTAAATCACTTCAGTCCTGTCCAACTCTTTGCAAACCCATGGACTGTAGCCTGCCAGGCTCCTCTGTCCATGGGATTCTCCAGGCAAGAATACTGGAGTGGGTTGCCATGTGCAATGGAAGATTAAACTAGAAAGACGTATTGGGTACACAGGATAAAGCTTTCTATCCTTAGTACATTTATGGAGTCATGTTTCTAGCCGTTAGTTCTGACAGTAAAGGGCTGCAAAGGGGAAGATGAACAAGGTCACACCAGAATCCAGCCTTACAGTAACAATGGACACAAGGATAGATGCTCATCTTTCTTGTGGAAACTAAGTCCTGAGCACCGTGGAATCAAAAGAGATCTTACAGGCTGTCCCAGCCAGCTTTTCTCCTCATGGGAAGTTTCCTCAGACACATCTCCACAGCCAGTCATTCAGTCCCTGCCCACATGTCCAGCAATGAACCAGCTGGAATGTGTCTGACCACTAGGAATGTCCTTCCTTATGACTAGTCACCATGTTCTTCCTTTTTACCTATTATCTATTGCAATTCAAAAAACTAAGATCATGGCATCTGATCCCGTCACTTCATGGCAAATAGATGGGGAAACGATGGAAACAGTGACAGACTTTATTTTGTTGGGCTCCAAAATCACTGGAGATGGTGACTGCAGCCATGAAATTAAAAGCTCCTTGCTCCCTGGAAGAAGAGCTATGACAAACCTAGACAGTGTAGTAAAAAGCAGAGACATTACTTTTCCAGTAAAGGTCCATCTAGCCAAAGTTATGGTTTTTCCAGTAGTCATGTATGGATGTGAGAGTTGGACAACAAAGATGTCTGAGCACCGAAGAATTGTTGCTTATGAACTGTGGTGTCGGAGAAGACTCTTGAGAGTCTTTTGGACAGCAAGGGGATCAAACCAGTCAATCCTAAAATAAATCAGTCCTGAATATTCTTTGGAAGACCTGATGCTGAAGCTGAAGCTCCAATATTTTGGCCACCTGATGTGATGAGCTGACTCATTAGAAAAGACTCTGATGCTGGGAAAGATTGAAGGCAGGAGGAGAAGGGGTCGACAGGGGATGAGATGATTGAATGGCATCACCGACTCAATGGACATGAGTTTGAGTAAGCTCCAGGAGATTGTGAAGGACAGGGAAGCCTGGCGTGCTGCAATCCATGGGGTCCCAAAGAGTTGGACATGACTGAGTGACTGAACAACAATAATTGTTTTAACTGTGTCTTCTGATGTGAACATGGGAGAAAAAAAAACAAAACAAAACAACCCCAAAACCTCACAGGTACAATAACCAAGTTTCCTAATTGAAGTGAGTGAAATCGCTCAGTCATGTCCGACTCTTTGCGACCGCATTGGAGGCAGACACTTTAACCTCTGAGCCACCAGGGAAGCCCAAGTTTCCTAAAAAAGTGAAAAAGTGAAATCACTCAGTCGTGTCCGACTCTTTGCGACCCCATGGACTGTAGCCCTCCAGGCTCCTCCGTCCATGGGATTCTCCAGGCAAGAATACTGGAGTGGGTTGCCATTTCCTTCTCCAGGGGATCTTCCCGACCCAGGGATCGAACCCAGGTCTCCCGCATTGCAGGCAGACACTTTAACCTCCGCGTCACCTAAAGATATTTGCAAATGAGAACAGACCAACTCATAATTAAAGTGACATTTGATTTTTTTTTTTTTCGGTTGTGGACAGAAGAGTCTAATTCCTCCTTTGCTATAATCCCCATGAGGGTTTTCAAATTCCCTATTTGGTCCCCATCTGCAGCCTCAGTTCCTGAAGCCCTGTTGCTGGTTCCCAACTCAGGGTTCTGGGTCATCAGGAGTCCCTTGTCTCCCCCTGCCCCACATGCTCCCCTCTCCTTCTCTGTCTCAGTACAGGGCAATTCCAGACTTCAGGCTGTTAACTCAGGACTCGGAGCCACCCTGAGGTCTCTCCTCTTCTGTTCCACGTCTGATGCGTCAGCAAGTCGTCAACTCCAGCTTCAGATATACCCGGAGTGGGACCACTTCTCATCGCTCCATCTGATGTTCTGGTCCAGGTTGAGCTCTCTTGCTGCCAGGATCAGAGCCTCCTAACTAGTCTTCATGCTTCTACCCCTGTTTTCTCAGACACTGTTCATGACACAGTAGCCAGAGCATACATTTTTAAAAAATCAAATAAGATGTCACTCTCTGCTCAAAATCCTCTGCTTCCTTGGGAGTGGAGGCCAATTCCTTACATCCCAGGTCATAGACTGTCCCAACCCTGAATGCACCATGGACTCTGCTTCCTCGGGGCTCTTGTGAGCCACATCCTTACCCACCAGCCACCTGAGGGCTCCTCAGCTTTGAGGATTTTCCTTCTCTGGGGATCTTCCTGACCCAGGAATTGAACCCAGGTCTCTGGCTTCCCTGGTGGCTCAGAGGTTAAAGTGTCTGCCCACAATGCGGGAGACCTGGGTTTGATCCCTGGGTTGGGAAGATCCCCTGGAGAAGGAAATGGTAACCCACTCCCGTATTCTTGCCTGGGGAATCCCATGGATGGAGGAGCCTGGTAGGCTACAGTCCACGGGGTTGCAAAAAGTTGGACACAACTGAGCGACTTCACTTTCACTTTCTCCTGCATTGTAGGCAGATTCTTTACCATTTGAGCTATCAGGGAAACTAGTTCAGAAACCAGTCAATCCTAAAGGAAATCAACCCTGAATATTCATTGGAAGGACTGATGCTGAAGCTGAAGCTCCAATACTTTGGCCACCTGATGCAAACAGCTGACTCATTGGAAAAAAACCCTGATGCTGGGAAAGATTGAGGGCAGGAGGAGAAGGGGGTGACAGAGGATGAGATGGCTGGATGGCATCACTGACTCAATGGACATGAGTTTGAGCCAACTCTGGGAGATAGTGAAGGACAGGGAAGGCTGGCGTGCTGCAGTCCATGGGGTGGCAAAGAGTCGGACATGACAGAACAACTGAACAGCAACAACGGGTACCAGCCAGAGATTCAGATCTCAAGCACTTGAGTTTCTCTGCTTGAGGGCTGTCCTGTGGCTGGGGGACTGGGCTTAGCCTGCATAGAACTTGTTAGAAGTGCCGGGAGGGACCCTCACCTGATGGGGAGAGCAATACCCCAGCTTCCTCACGCCCTGGTGTTGCCATTCCCAGGTGTGTTTCTGAGTCCCCCATGGAGTTGAACTTCAAATGCCCACAGTGGTAATTCAGTCATCAGCACAGACTTTGTTTTCCTATTTTAAGCCATTGTATGATTAGAATGTTTAATATGAATCAACCTTGTATTACTGAAATTAACTCAATTTTCTCATGACAGATTGTTTTTTTGGTATTTTACGAGATAAGTTTACAAATATTTTGCTTAGGATTTTGTGTCTAAGTTCAGATGTAAGATTATCCTGGAATTTTCTTCCTCCCACTGTTTTTTCCCCTGGTTTTGATATCATGATTCTACTTAACCTCATAAAACTAATTGGAGAGTGTGCCCTCTTTTTATGTTTTCTGCATGCGTTTGCATATGATTGGAATCATCTGTTTGTTAATGCTCTGGTGAAATTCATTTGTTAAACCTTCTGGAACTGTTGGTTTGTTTTTCAGGGGAGAATTTTATGTAGCATCTCAATTTAGTTAATGCTATGAGACCATTAGACATCTAGATAATTCTGAGTCAGGCTAAATGTTTACGTCTTTAGAGGAATCTGCTTGTTTAACTAACCTTCGAATGTATAGGCATAAAGTTGTTTCTATTATTTATATTCTTAATGCTTCTATGAGTAATTCCCATTTTGAGTATTGTTTATTTGCAAGATTTTTCTTGTTGATTATTGTTACCTGATTTTTCCCTTTTAGAGAAGCTTTTTAAGGCAGCTTAGACTCTGTTGAGCCTCTCAATTTTATCTTTATTTTTATTGCATTAATACCTGCTATTTATTAGTTGCTTTCTTTTCTTTATGATTATTCTGTTTATTTTTCTAACTTCTTAAACTGGCTGTATACTTGTATACGCATTGCTTTTTCTTTTCATGTAAAGTCTATTACATTTAAGGCCTCAGTGGATAATGTTTTCCATATCCTGTAGGTTTTAAGACTTTGTATTTTTGTTATCTTTCTGTAATGATGTTGTTTTTAATTGCCACGTACTCAGTGAGTGATTTAAACACATTGTAAATTTTAGTTTTCTAATATTTGTCTTTCTTTCAAGTTATTCTTTCTTATTGATTTCTACCTTAACTACCTTATGCTTAAAAAACATGGTCTTATGATGTTAATTCTTTGGTATTTATTTTCCAGTATATTGTCACTTTCATAATATTCTATGTATGTTTTTTTTTAAATTGGGTTCTATATATGTCTGTTAGCTCAGGTTTGTGTATTTTTAATTATCTACAGCCTTACTGATCTTTGTGTTATCAGTCACTTACTGGGGAAATTAAAGTCTACATCATGATAAGAGCTTTGTTGATTTGTATTAGAGTTCTCTAAATTTCTGCTTTATATATTTTGAGGCTGTGTTATTAGATGCTTGCAAGACTAGAAGTGGTGTGTGTTCCTGATAAACTGACTTTTTTGTCATATAATGGCAAGTTATATGATTTTTGTTTATTTTTTCTTGCCTTATTTTAAACTGATAATTTTTTTCCCTCAGTCAATACTTCTTTCTCTTATTGGTTACCCTAGAAATGTTCATATACATGTTTTACATAATACATTTAAAATTAATCAGTACCTTTACCATCCTCTCGGATAATATAGCTACAGGCTTCTTTAAATCAAACCCACTTCTCCTGACTTCAAAGTGGAGCTTCCCCACATTAGACGTTATTATCACTGCTTTATAAAGTCAGTGTTTATTTAGTTTGCTTGTATATTAACCCTCTTCTTTATTCATTAATCCTTCTGCATGTCAGACTTTCATTTTTAAAAATATTTTAAACTTTAATTTTAAATCTTGTATGTAATTATAGTTAGGTTTGACTAAAGATCTGTTCCTTTAGGAAAAGTCGTGTTTGTTTCCCCCAGGCAGCAAACCAGACTGCTGTAAAGTCTTCACTTGGATTTGGTGGGGGGGATTCACGCACCAAACCTGCATGAGGGATTGACTATCGCTTCTACTCATTACTCCTTGTTGGAGGAGGGAGTGCTCACCAGGGATGTCAGCTTGGTGGCTTCCTCCCACCTTCACGCAGAGTCAGGCCCAGAGCAGTGGAGTTTACTCCCATTATACCTGCCAGTGCAGGAGACCTGGGTTTGATCCCTGGGTTGGGAAAATCCCTTGGAGAAGGGCATAGCAACCCACTCCAGTATTCTTGCCTGGAGAATCCCCATGGACAGAGGAGCCTGGTGGACTACAGTTCATAGGGTTGCAAAGAGCTGGACATGACTGAGGGACTGAGCAACTGAGCACACACACACACACACACACCCCACACAGCCTTGATGAGGTACATTTTTACTCATCTTTTCATTTAGGGTGTTTCTATCTGTTGGTCCAGGCTTTGCTAATGGTTTGAGGGGGGTGTGATATCGGTAAGTCACCTCTCTGAGTTGTACAGCCAGAGGTTCTCTGTCGTATTTCTGCAGAACTAACTAAAACAAAAGCTCCTGGGAACCGGGAGCAGATGGGCAGATGTCCCTGGAATCGTTGTCTTTCTCATAGATTAATGTTCTTTCTTTCATCATTTTGCTTATGTTTAAAAACATTCTGTATTTTTATTTTTCATGGAAAGTTTTTTTTTAATTACACAATTGACTCTAAATATTGCCAGCAAATGAAAATGACACAATGCCTCTTCTCTATGAAAAAGCCTCATTTTCAGAATTTCTGATGCCAGGGGACAATTATTATGCTTATTTCTGGCTGGAGATCAGTTAGTAGGATAGTGGCAATGTTTAGATCAAAATCCATAAGCAATCGAAAATTCGTGGCTGTCACCATCATTAGCAGATGTGGTATTGTTGGTATTGGCTTGGAAATGCTATCTACCTAGTGTATCTTTGCAAAATAAGTAATTTTATAGTATTTTATGAATTTTTATAAGATTGTGCAAAAGGTGACAGTGTGTCATGTTCACTTCAATAATGGGATTGCTATCAAGTCTATGTGGTTGTCCTGGAAACAGAGAAAGTTAAGGGTTATGAGATAAAAATGGTCACAAAAGATCACCGCTTCCTCATATGGAAATATATTCATGTCAGCAACAAAGCCTGAAAAACTTAATAGGAATTTTAAAAGGAATCCTGGAGTTCAGGGATGACCTTAAAATGCTTTTGTTAGTTAACACTTTCTAAGTATTGCTAGTGGTGGGGTTAATAACCTATTAGTTCTGATTCTATCTTTTTAAAATGAATTAATTCATGTATTTATTTTTGATTGCCCTGGGTCTTTGTTGCTGCAGCTGGCTTTCTCTAGTTGTAGTGAAAGTGAGAGTGTTAATCATTCAGTTTTGTCCAACTCTTTGTGACCCCATGGGCTGTAGCCCACCAGGATCCTCTG
This sequence comes from Budorcas taxicolor, assembly GCF_023091745.1. Taxonomy (NCBI): domain Eukaryota; kingdom Metazoa; phylum Chordata; class Mammalia; order Artiodactyla; family Bovidae; genus Budorcas; species Budorcas taxicolor. The sequence continues at coordinate 34,710,579 of NC_068923.1, read as the reverse complement.
TCCAAGGGGTTCTTCAAGTAATTGGAGTGGGTAGCCAGTCCTTTCTCCAGGGCGTCTTCCCAACCCAGGGATTGAACCCGGGTCTCCTGCATTGCAGGCAGATTGTACAATCTCTAGTTGTAGGGAGGGGACTATTCTTTGTTGTGGTGTTTGGACGTCTCCTTGCTTCTCTTGTCGAACTCAGGCTCTAGGCTCTCAGGCTCAGTAGCTGAAGAAAGAGTGGGCTCAGTAGCTGTGGCTCATTGGCTTAGTTGCTCCACAGCATGTGGGCTCTTCCCTGACCAGGGATTGAAACTGTGCCCCTGCATTGGCAGGCAGATTCTTACCCACTGGACCACAAAGGAAGTCCTGGATTCTACTCTTTAAGTTGCAATTTGCTAGCATTAACCTTGATGGTAAGTATACTAGTTTACATGTTTAACATGTTTTAAAAAGCATGTGTATTCTTACTTTAAATTCTCTTTGGGACAAGGCATAGCCTATATAATCAAAGTCACAAACAGATTCAATATCTTTCTTCTGAGGTCTAAGAACATCAAGAGATGGGAACTCCTTCCCTTGGTTTGAAATCTCAATGTTGCAGGGGAGGAAAATACTAAATTCTGCTGTTTTGAGTATTACTTTAATTTAATATTAAACAGATATCCATGATTTTCATGATTTCAGGGACTTGAAGCAGGAGAGGATGTAAGGTGACCTGTGATGTCATTAAGAAATAGGGCTCACAATGAGCAGGGAAAAAATTGAATGTGTCAGACCCTGGCCCTCTTCACATGGAAAAGTGTTAGGCACTCTGAGCAGGCTTGCTCACAAACTGCCCTCTGCCCTCATCCATCCTTAGATAATCTGAAGTCTCAAACACAGCTGAAACATAAGGCATTTCTTAGCTTTGAACATAATTTGGACAAATAACTTCTTGTTTTTGACTTTCAAAGTAGATAAGTCCCTGTGGAGTTAGAAGGGCTGGACTTGGTCTAGGGAACAGTGATAGAGCCAGTTGTTGGGGGATGGTGAGGGTTCTGGGTGCAGATTCAGAGTCGGGACCTGGAGGAGGGAAATACAGGGTCCTGGATGTCAATCAGAGTTCATCTACAAGAACTGGGAAAATCTTTCTGAGCTTCTTGGAGGACATTCTGTTCAGATACATGTGTGTGTGTTTCTTCCAGAACTATGGCTCCCTGGAGAAGAGCATCTGGTGTTGGTTTCTTGCCCCATTGGTGGGCTCTGACCTTCCAAATTTTAGAAACTTCCAGCCTTTCTTTCATCTCACTTCTGTGGTCTATGGGTGAGAAGCATTGTGCTCTGGTCCTATGAAAAATCTCGTGTTTATAACTGCATGTGATTTGCCCAGCAATAGGGACCACAGCTTTTATCACCTTCACAAAATGGTTTTTGATACCCTCTTCCTAAAAACATATTAAATGATATATTATAACAGCCTACCTTACAGATCAGTCTGCTTAGTTGCTAGAATTCATGGCACCTTTTCTATGATTCCGCCAACTTTTTAGTTAGAAGGATGATAATTTACCACTGATAAACATCCGCTTGCGCTGTCCTTACGTTTCAGTAATGAAGAAACTATGACTGTTTGGCCCTTCAACTGTGATGGATTGGATTTGGCAAAGCTTGATGATATGACACACCAAATGCACTGAGACGAAATTGCTTCCAAGTTGATAAACTGAAACAAATGAATTTCAACTTGAAGTGAACTTTAACAAAAGTCATCCATCTCAGTTATAATTTATGTTTTAAAAGGACATAATAGACAATATTATAATCTAGATAGTAGAAGATGGTGTGCAATTTTCTATTCACAAGGTTAAAAAGCTTTTATTCACCTATGTAGTTTCCCCATTTCCAAGTTCATTGGGTGTATCTTAAGATTTTACTTGTAGTAAAAAAAAAAGACATAGAAGTACCCCTCCAATTATTTTTAAGTATTCTAATTTAAATTTTATATCAGTTAGTGTCTAGGATTTTGACTAAACATCATAGAGAAACCAAACCTGCCAATACTGATGGGCATTTGACCTGGTGAAATAAGTAATGTTTTCAGTAAAAGAGCATCAGGATTTAAATGTTATAAAACTGTATATGGTTTGGCTTAAGATAAAAAACTTTTCTCTGTTTATTTGACATATTTAGACAAGTAAATATGTAAAATTTAAGTAAAATTTCATTCTCTTATTAATAAATAAATAGCTTCCTATGAATTCAAAAAGTTGGGAGAAGAGAAAATAATGTACCTCTTATTAAACTATGAAATTAACTGGATGGGTTTTTTACAGACTTCAAAGTATGAGTGTACATCTGTTTAAAAATTGGGTTATTTGCTAGTTCGATGGCTTTTTGGAAATTGATTTCTCACGTATCAAAGCTATGTGCCATTAGGATGTAATGTGGTGTTGCCATGAAACCAGGGTTTTCTGCTTTCCATCTCTGTGTTTACGGTTAGGTGTTTAACAAGATGAAGTAAACAGGGTTCACCTCCCACCTCCTCCCCTTACTTATTGTACATTATTGAAAATTATCTGTTTTATGGCAGAAAAATAGGTTGTATTGCAGAAATATCGTGCAACTCTTTTTTTCCATCTATTTTTTGTTACATTCATGAACGAAATTTTGCTTGAGAAATGCTGGTTTCTGAAAACTAAGTTTAGAGGTAAAGGGCATGCATATTTCACATACATATATTTTAATATATTTAACATATGCATTTATGTAGTATATACATATGTGTATATAGATACGAATGTTTTACCTACATACATATATGATTTTAACCTTCTTTGATGTATTTTCTTCTAAAGGCAACCTGAACAGCACACAAACATCCATTATCATATTTCAAGGGTGAATGTGTAGAAGTGGAATACTACTCTGTGATGATTGTGTTTGATACGTTTCCGTCTTTTAATTTTAATTACTTTTGATGCTTCTGCTAGTGGTTGATTTATCCTTCTTTAGCTGCCATAAGGAAAGATGTCAAGTTGTCTGGTTTAAGGTGAGAAGTATTTTGTCTACAGAGGCCATCAGTGTTGAGAGGGTACCCAGATGTGTGATGATTCAAAAGAAATTCACTGAAGAGAGGCATGTCAATGGGTTACAGAAGTGCTGAACTCCTCTGAAGCATTGTGGAATAAAATGTATGAGAAATAAAGGATTCGTCATTAAGACTTTTAATGAATTGCCTTGTTAATCCATACGCTGCATGTGTGTTATAACAGTTCTAGGCTTAATTAGTGTACTTGATGATTATGTGTATTTTCTGATGTACACACTGATTAAGCATTGTCCACACACTGGAGCTGGAAACAAGATCAGTCTGTAAAGTAGTATCTAGTCATCTAACCCAGGACTCAGGATGCAAATAGATCAACTTACGTAAAATTAAATTAGTTCTGATAGAACCGATTTTGTCCGAGCAGCTGGTGTCACATTGTAAGCAACGTTCTCTTGTAAGAAATAAAGGGCTTCTGTTGACAGAACCTTATATCCTTTTAAGCTTAAAAAACTCTAGGCAGACAGTGTTAGAGGTGAACCAAAACTCTTAGACACCAGGAATCATGGAATATTTTCACTTAACTCGTTGCACTGTGTTGTAGAAATGCTGTTTATTACGCTATTTCGACAGCTGGGGGACTGAGTGCCAGGCTCAAAATGCTCTTCCTGATAATCTGTTTTTAGGCATTTACAACTTTTGTAGATTTTCTCTCATACTGAGATTCTTCGGAGAGTCTTTTAGGTCATATATTCAAACATACAGTGAACTCTTTTCTGCTTGAATTTGCAAATACTTTAGGTATTTTATCTTTTCTCTCTTTTGTTCCATAGCTACATTTCTAAAGTCAAATTTAGCATTTAAGAAGTTAAAGACCAGAAGTTTGTTTGAAAATTACCTGCAACACTGCCAAGAAAGCAGTTGTCCTTCATTTGTGTGTGTTCCACATGTCTGTGGGGCATCTCTGGCTGGATGTTCTATGCTGCCCTAAGCGCTGGGTTGTGTGGAAGATGCTTTCTGCTCTCAGGAGAGAGGATGAGTCAGCGGGGAATAAATTCGGGAGGAGGGAAAAGATAGCTACAGGGGGCTGAGTGGCGTTGGAGGTAGTCACAGCGCATGAGTGGAGAACAGAGAGCTTGAGAGGAAAATGCTTGTTGTGAATGACAGAGAGACTCACTCACGTAACTTCTGTAGGATCCATTTCCCGCAAAGCCTCCCATGTCAATTTCACCACCTTTTCAAACAAAGTCTTGAGATGTTCTTGTCCTTCCATAAAAATGTATTGCATCATGTTCAGTTTTCGCTGCATCATATATAGACACTGCAACAGTTTTGTTTTTTTGGGCTACCCTGGTTTTAGTTGCAGAATGTGGGATCTAGTTCCTTGACCAATGATCAAACCCAGACCCCCTGCATTGGGAGCACAGTCTTAGCCACTGGACCACCAGGGAAGTCCCTACTGCTGTGGTTTAAAAAGTCAGTGTCACATCTATATGTTTATGTGTGACATTTCTTTTTCCTTTTTGTTTTTAAGCTTTTTGTTTTGTATTGGGATCTTCCCATGTGGCACAGTGGTAAAGAGTCTGCCTGCCAATACAGGAGACCTAGGTTTGATCCCTGCATTGGGAAGATCCTCTAGAGTAAGAAATGGCAACCTGCTCTAGTACTTTGGCCTGGAAAATCCCATGGACAGAGGAGCCTGGTGGGCTACAGTCTATGAAGTCTCATAAGAGTTGGACATGACTGAGGAGGGACAATAAACTGTGGAAAATTCTGAAAGAGATGGGAATACCAGACCACCTAACCTGCCTCTTGAGAGATCTGTATGCAGGCCAGGAAGCAACAGTTAGAATTGGACATGGAACAACAGACTGGTTCCAAATAGGAAAAGGAGTACGTCAAGGCTGTATATTCTCACCCTGCTTATTTAACTTATATGCAGAGTACATCATGAGAAACGCTGGACTGGAAGAAACACAAGCTGGAATCAAGATTGCCGGGAGAAATATCAATAACCTCAGATATGCAGATGACACCACCCTTATGGCAGAAAGTGAAGAGGAACTAAAAAGCCTCTTGATGAAAGTGAAAGAGAAGAGTGAAAAAGTTGGCTTAAAGTTCAACATTCTGAAAATGAAGATCATGGCATCTGGCCCTGGGAAACAGATGGAGAAATAGTGGAAACAGTGTCAGACTTTATTTTTTTGGGCTCCAAAATCACTGCAGATGGTGATTGTAGCCATGAAATTAAAAGACGCTTACTCCTTGGAAGAAAAGTTATGACCAACCTAGATAGCATATTCAAAAACAGAGACATTACTTTGCCAACTAAGGTCTGTCTAGTCAAGGCTATGGTTTTTCCAGTAGTCATGTATGGATGTGAGAGTTGGACAGTGAAGAAGGCTGAGCACTGAAGAATTGATGCTTTTGAACTGTGGTGTTGGAGAAGACTCTTGAGAGTCCCTTGGACTGCAAGGAGATCCAACTAGTCCGTTCTGAAGGAGATCAACCCTGGGATTTCTTTGGAAGGAATGATGCGAAAGCTGAAACTCCAGTACTTTGGCCACCTCATGCGAAGAGCTGACTCATTGGAAAAGACTTTGATGCTGGGAGGGATTGGGGGCAGGAGGAGAAGGGGACGACCAAGGATGAGATGGCTGGATGGCATCACTGACTTGATGGACGTGAATCTGAGTGAACTCCTGGAGTTGGTGATGGACAGGGAGGCCTGGCGTGCTGCGATTCATGGGGTCACAAAGAGTCGGACATGACTGAGCGACTGAACTGAACTGAACTGAGGAGACACACACTACTACTTATAGCGAGTTAACAATGTTGCGATGGTTTCAGGTAAACAGCAAAGGGACTCAGCCATACATATGCATATATCCATTCTCTCCCAAACTCCCCTCCCATCCAGGCTGCCACATGAGATTGAGCAGAATTCCATGTGCTATCATGTGTGACATTTCTATCCATCTTTATTTATTTGCTAGATTTAAGGTTGCATTATAATTTTGAGGACCTTTTTTTTTTTAAAGTTCTCTTTGATGGGATAGTTATCCCACTGCTTTTATGCATGTTGTATTTGAGCTCATATAATTCTTTTCTCTATTCATTTAATAAAGTGTTGTTTAAAAAAGTGAAATTAAAAAAAGGAAAAACCTCTGATGTCATGAATCCATGGACTTTAGGGGGATGAGTGGGTTGGGGGGACAGGCATAAAGTGAGGATGTTGAGTGTCCATTGATAAGCCCCTTGGAGAAGGCAATGGCACCCCACTCCAGTACTCTCGCCTGGAAAATCCCACGGATGGGGGAGCCTGGTGGGCTGCAGTCCATGGGGCCGCAAAGAGTCGGACACGACTGAGCGACTTCACTTTCACTTTTCACTTTCATGCATTGGAGAAGGAAATGGCAACCCACTCCAGTGTTCTTGCCTGGAAAATCCCAGGGACAGGGGTGCCTGGTGGGCTGCTGTCTGTGGGGTCGCACAGAGTCGGACACGACTGAAGTGACTTAGCAGCAGCAGCAGTGAGTGCATAGGGCATAGCACCTTAAGGAGAAGTGTTTAGCCGATTACTGACTCAGGATTGGAGGATAGACAAGGACACTTCTGCATCAGTAGTGATAGGTGACAGTAACCAATGTCACTGCAGGGGAACTGGAAGGTGATATCTGGAAGGTGATCAAATCCTTTAAACATATCTAGACAGTTTAGTGAAGCATTCTCATCTTTGAGAATCTTCTCTGGAAAAAAAAAAAAAAAAAACCCTAAAGGGAAAAAAAGTACTTCCAAACAAGGATGTTCACCACAGCATCGTTTATAATGGAGAAACAGTTAACACTCCTGTCATGCAGTGGGGGAAGACAGCTATCCACAGAACAGATGTTTGATGGAATTAAGTTTGGCTATTTTCCTGGAGAAGATCATCAGTTGTGCTTTGTAGAATGCATTCACCCGTTCACCTGTGCATTGTAGTTCATCCTATAGGTTTCCTGGGAATAACCCCCCAGTTCGCCTATAAATGGATGTTAAAGGATTGCCTTGGCAGTGTACAGCCCTGGTTAGGGGCGTGGGTTTTCCAAGTGGGGTCTCTATTTGCCTTGATGGTGTTACAGGGCTGAGCTCCAGGAGGGAGGGTCATGAGAGCAACGCTGCTGGCCATGGTCTAAATCCTCTCTCCTAGGAAGGGTATGTGATGAAGGTCACTAAAGGACATTTTAGATATTCTGAAGTATATTCCTAGATTGAGTTACAGCAGCAAAGCTCCATCCAGCTTGGAGCCCATGCTCTACAGGTTGATGTCATCAGCCTGTCCTGAGTGACGGTGTGAAGTCTGTGTGTGTCAGGGAGGATGTGGCTGAGTGCAGTGTGCATCTCGGGATGAAGGTTCTTCCTGATGGAGCTCCAGTCCAGCTGGCCTCGGCACTGGTGGTGGCTGCACTTTTCAGGGCAGGGGTCTGTCGTGAGGTTTCAGGTACTGTGGACCATGCACTGCGGCCCAGGGTCCCTGCCACATGCACAGCGAGGGCGCAGGGCTTTCTGTTCTGCTTCCTTCAGCCATCTCCCTGCCTCCTTCTATATTCCGCAGCTTGGCTTCTCCTTCCTTTACTCCTCCTTTAGCTTTATTATGACAGTCTTGCCTTTTGTGAGTTCTTATATGCTGCTTTAAGTTCCTTCTGTAACGAGCATCACGCATCACACTAGCAAGTAAGTGAAGAGATCACGCTTGCTCCTTTGAAGAAACTCTACGACAAACCCAGACAGTGTATTAAAAAGTAGAGACATCAACTTGGCCAATAAAGGTCTGTCTAGTCAAAGCTATGATTTTTCTAATAGTCATGTATGGATGTGAGAGTTGGGCTATAAAGAAAGCTGAGCACCAAAGAACTGATGCTTTCCAAATGTGGTGACGGAGAAGACTCTTGGAGTTCCTTGAACAGCAATGAGATTAAACAAGTTAATCCTAAAGGAAATCAACCCTGAGTATTCATTGGAAGGACTGATGCGGAAGCTGAAGCTCTAATATTTTGGCCAGCTGTTAAAAAGAGCTGACTGGTTAGAAAAGCACCCTAATGCTGGGAAAGATTGAGGGCAAGAGGAGAAGGGGGTAATGGAGGATGAGATGGTTGGATGGCATCACCGACTCAGTGGACATGAGTTTGCGCAAACTCCAGGAGATAGTGAGGGACAGGGAAGCCTGGTGTGCTGCAGTCCATGGGATCTCAAAGAGTTGGACACAACTTAGTGACTAAACAATAACAAAATAGACTGGCAGTCTTCTGTGCTTCAGCCTGGTTACCCAGTGATCTGGAGGTGTGGGGGAGATGCTAAGAGGTGCCTCTAGCCTCATGCATGTTCTTAGTCTGCTCCAGATTTGGGGGCCAGCCAAGGAAGGAAATCGTTCAGTCATGTTTGACTCTTTGCAACCCCGTGGAAGTCTTCCCTGATAGCTCAGTTGGTAAAGAATCTGCCTGCAATGCAGGAGACCCTAGTTTGATTCCTGGGTCAGGAAGATCTGCTGGAGAAGGGATAGGCTACCCACTCCAGTATTCTTGGGCTTCCCTTATGGCTCAGCTGGTGAAGAATCCACCTGCAATGCAGGAGACCTGGGTTCGATCCTTGGGTTGGGAAGATCCCTTGGAGAAGGGATTGGCAACCCACTCCAGTATTCTAGCCTGGAGGATTCCATGGACTATATAGTCCATTGGTTTGCAAAGAGTTAGACATGACTGAGTGACTTTCACTTTCACTTTTTTTCAAGGAAGGAACTGGTCTCTATCTTAGTCAGTACTTTGTGGAGCAGGTGAGACAGTAAAAAGTTGACTCAGGAGTCTCAGGAGGGATGCTATCCCAATTGTGGTTTCTATCCTGATTGACACTTGATGTTTGGAAATGAAGAGGGCTGGGGATACATTCTTCATGGACAGACAAGTTCACACGGTACCCACATGCTCTCTGCTCTTCCCCCGTATTTGAATTTTGTCATAATCATTGAATACAGAGTGAAGGGTCATTAGCTCACTCTTTTCTATCCCAAGGGAACTTGCAAATGAGGTGAAGAAGCAACCATAAATTTCTACATTGGGGTGTGCTAGGCTCGTTTTGAATATTTTCATACCTGCTTCTTCTTCATCTCACTCTGATCTCAACTGTCAGTGCCAAGATGAATTGGATGTCGAGATGAAAGGTAGGAGCGAGACAGCAGTTGAGGGAATCCCAGGGAGGATGCATCTGAGATCCACTAGGGGCAGCAGCAGAGGACATGTCTGCTCTTTGCCACAGAGGTTGACAGCCTGCACTCCCTGTATTCCAGGTGGAGGGGGCTTACAATCTGTAGGAGCACAGAGCACGTAGACACTTGTCTTAAATACAAGCTGCGTGGTAACCACTCTGCTGTGCGTTTGATGAGCTGATACTTTGTATCTTCCCACTAGACCAAGAAGCCCTGAAGGTCGAGGACCTTCTGGTCCATCATCTTCCCTGAATCCTTCTGGGAAGGCTGTGAGGTTTCCCACTCACCTCTGAGTTTGAGGGAGGCTTAGTAGCCTTGGCCCCATGGCTAATTCCCACTAATTTCTCCTTCAAATTTTGAAAATTCTGGTTTTTGTGAAGTTGACGTGATCCTCAGCACCCATTACTGCCCCTTGTTGTGGTCCCTGCATGTTCAAAGAGGTTCCAGCCCCACTCGCTGCTTCCTCTTCACCTCGCTCCTCAGGCTGCTCTTGGTGACACAGTCACCATCTCTGTACTGGCCCCGTGATTCCTTGACCTCCCCGCCTTCAGTGATCTTTCCCTCTAGCCCCCTCAGGGTTCATTCCCACGTGACACTCATGACCTTGTCATCACCAGTAGCTACCACCTGGCAGAGCGGGTATTGTGAGCACCCTGTCTCCTGATTGTTTTCTCTCTTGTGCAGGTGCAGATGCCACAGTCCATCCTTACGCACCATGGCAGCCCTCCTTTGCCCCACCTGCACCCCCCTGCACTCACCAACCTACAGCATCCTCCTCAGCTCTGGGCCTGTGCCCAGGCACCCTAGCAGGGCTGGAAAACCTGACTTCATGGAGCCTCTGTCTTCCCAACTCCAGCACTCCTTAGCTTCTAAATAATAGGGTCAGATGGGAACTTCTGGTCTCCTCCTCCACTGGGTGTGAGTGCAGAGACTTTACACGCACTCGTCAAGTATTTGCATCCATAAAGTTTAAAAACAGGTGTCTCACTCTAGGGCTTCCCTGGTGGCGGAGTGGTAAAGAATCTGCCTGCAACACAGGACACATAAGAGATGGGGGTGTGATCCCTGGGTCAGAAAAATTCCCCGGAGAAGGCAATGGCAACCCACTCCAGTATTCTTGCCTGGGAAATCCCATGGACAGAGGAGCCTGGAGGGCTACAGTCTATGAGATTGCAAAAGAGTCGGACATGATTTAGCAACTAAACGACAGTAACAGCATCTCAATATAACCTCCATAAACTAGATGCTTGTAGAATTAACTGCAATATCTTCTAACATCAGTGGTTTACAGGTCTATCTTAACACTTTGGGATTATTTATTTAGCTTTTTTCTATGCAAAGATTAAAGTATTTCAGAGCCATCTATAGGTCTGCCTGGGAGCTGATGCAAATGGAGGAGAAGAGACAGAAATGACACTTCTTCCCCATAAGAGATGGAAGAATCCAGTCACCCAAATCACCGTGCTCTCATCCCCTGTCGTTTCCCCAGTGAGGATGTGTGCAGAAAACAGAAACCATACTAACTGCCTAAACCATTAGTTCCTCACCTCACCACAGTGAAGAACTCAGACTTCTCAGGTGGCACTGGTGGTAAAGAACCCGCCTGCCAATGCAGGAGATGTAAGGGACACGGGTTCGATCCCCTGGTCGGGAAGATCCCCTGGAGAAGGGCATGGCAACCCACTGCAGTATTCTTGCCTGGAGAATACAAGGGACATAGGAGACTGGAGGGCTGTAGTCCAGGTCGCAAAGGCTCAGACAGGACTAAAGTGACTTAGCCTGCATGGTGAAGAGTGACGACAAAGGTAGAGGAAGCCCCTCCGAGAAGCACCAAGACCTCAGTTTTGCTCCAGATATTTGGATTCCTAGAAAAAAAAAACACAAGCAGTGTCTTACTCTGAGGACAGCAGTGAGAAAAGTTTGGGTTGCTTTTGATAGGAGTCTTCCAGGAAGTGGAATCACTTTTAGTGCCTCTTTGTTGAAACTAAAATATATTTGACATACGGCACATGGTGCTGTGCTCTGTCGTGTCCAACTGTTTGCCGCCCCATGCACTGTAGCCCGCCAGGCTCCTCTGTCCATGGGATTTCCCAGGCAAGAATACTGGAGTGAGTTGCCATTTCCTTCTCCAGAGGATCTTCCCTTCCTAGGGATCTAACCCATGTCTCCTATTTGGCAGGCAGATTCTTTACCACTGAACCATGTGGGAAGCCCATATCTGGCATATAACATTATATGAATTTAAAGTATACAACGTGTTAATTTGATAAATGTATACATTTACATTACAAGTTGATACTTTTGTATTACTGTAATGTGATTACCATTGTCTCTTACAAATGATGCTGGAGATTAAATTAAGTTATCCCTGAGCAGGAATGAGCATGACATTTCCAGCAAATGGTGAGGAGCTACCTGTGGAGTCTCTGTGTAAAGAGAAACACTGAAAATAGCTGAAGAGGCAAAGTGGGGTTAAACTGAGAAACCCTAATCGTACTGAGACAGCTGGACTTAGTGCTGCGGATCAAAGAAGTTTCTAAGCAGAAGATATCTTTATTAGGCTAACTCTAGCTGTCTAAGAAATACACACAAAAATGTACAATAGCACAAATACAAGGATAGTTTAATTTTGATCATGTAAATAGGTTCAAAAGCTCTTGTTTTTTAAGGGGAGTTGGGGGTTTTGGTCCATGCAGTCATTCAGGACTCAGACTGACTGGGGCTCTGCCATCTTCATTGCGTGATGTTCAAGGTCATCTCTGCATTTGTCAGGAAAGGATGAAGCTTGCAGGCAACTGGAGAGGCTCTGTGGGCTGGACTGGAAGTGACTGACACGTGCCACCTCTGCATGTGGACACAGCTAACCTCAAAGGAGGGAGAGAGGCTTAGCCTGGTAGTTGTCCAGGAAAAAGAGGAAAGCCATAGAATGGACATAGCTAGATTGGCCTTCTAGGAAAATGATACTGGAGGTGTGGGAATGATGTCCTGGAAAGAAGCACTTTCCTGGGACCGTGGATGAGCATGGGTACCAGGATGTATTAGGAGTTCAGACGATGGATGACGGGAGTTTGGGCAAGCCCTGGAGGTAGGGTGGGAAAGGGATCCTCATGGGGGTTTGTAAAGAGCTATAACTACAGGGATGGCAGGGGTTTGGAGTCTGGATTCCTGTATGATGTGTGGGTGGGGTTGTTGTACAGGGCCTGGAGACTGGTCGGCAAGGGGACCACCCAGTGACTCCATAGGACTGGGACTCTAACAGCTGAACATCCCTCTCAGATGAAGAAGGCTGACGTTTGGGATTTAACCCATCGTGGAACAGACAATGAGAGGGACAAGAGCTCTGAGTCCTAGACCAGTGGCATGGTGTTGACAGGCTACTGAGGACCTGGAACTGTGCTGCCCACCAGGGGAGTGCTGGACTGCAGGAGGCCCCTTGAATCGAGATACCCCCAGTGACATCATGTATCATTCTTGCCTGGGTTCTTAGGATGGAGTCCTGAGCAGTTTCTGATTGTATCATCTGTTCAGCCAAGGGTCAGAAAGTATTGTGCAGTCTCTGGAAACTTGCTCAACATTTTTAGTGTTTGCCACTAATTTATTTAGATGTGTTTCATCTTCTCACTTATGTAAATGTCAGTGGCAGGAGCTGGGCACCCAGAGTGCTGCGCCAGCCTCCCCTTCCATTCAGGACATTCAGAGTGTGGCCAACAGGCTTGCTGTTTTCTCTGTCTTCTCGTTCTGAAGCCATCCTTCCTCTTGTGCTCTTTTATTTTTGTTGCTTTAAATGCTAGCTATTCAGTCATGAGACACTTATTTCAAACACCTTCACAAAATGAACTGTAGAAACCACAAAGAGGCCTTCGTTGGGGACCTCATGGTCCACTCCATCAATCTCAGGGAGATGGAAACCAGGAAGTCAGAAGATGCAGGGCTCTTCCTAAGTGGAGTTGTAATAGGGTTGGTCTGCCTTTCTGGGAAGAGGGAGCAAGCTGGTCATGGACAAATATTTCTGTCTTTCCTACAGCAATATGTTGAAAGCTTGACCCCCAATATGATGGTATTTACAAGTTCCACCTTTGGGAGGTAATTAAATTCAGGTGAGGTCATGAGGGTGGGGCACCCATGGGGGGTTAGTGCCCTTACAAAGAGAGTAAGAGAGCAGAGCTTACTCTTTCCGCCCTGTGAGGACAGTGAGAAAACGGCCATCTGCAAGCCAGGAAGAGTGTTCTTCCTGGGAATGGGATCACCTTGGTCTTGGACTTCCAGGACTGTGGGAAATCAATGTCAGCTATTAAGCCTGCCTGATCTGTGGTATTTGGTTGTAGCAGCCTGAGCTAAGACATTCATGTAAGCCCAAATCTATCAAAGTGGAGTAATTCCTGTGTGTGTGTGTGTGTGTGTGTGTGTGTGTGTGTGTGTGTGTGTGTAGGAGGAACGGTTGTGCAAAGAAATGAGAACAATGTCCCACACACCTAGAATGATTTGCATGTGCCCCATATGGGCACGGAGCTGGACCTCCAGCCACAGGGATGTGATCCAGAACCAGCAGAGCGTGGAAGGGAGATGCGGACGAGCCATCACCATGGCGACCCCGCTCAGATCCCTGACTCCAGGATCCAAGGCCACCATGTCACCATGAATGAAACAGGTACAGAGATCTTAGCACAGATTTCATGCAGCTAAGTGATGCTGCCATCACAAGGCTGAATGAGCTGCCTGCCCACCATGGACCAAATGTAGTTCAGCTGTTCAGTGATGAAGCAACACTCTATGTATCTGATGTCAAGGCTGTATTGCAAATATATAGATATGAACATAATAGATAAGAACAGACACAGACATAGGTGTGGGTGTAGATACAGGTAAAGACGCATCTACAGATGCAGAAGTAGATGTGCATGTACCATGATTCTCAGCAAAGTTTTTACTTCTCACTGTATTTTAAGCTGCATCTTAGTGTTCATCTGATTCTTAAATGAAGAGCATCACCTGGCAAAAGAAAGATTTTAAAATTTCTTATTGACACCATCAATTTGGCATGAACAATGTTCATTTTCCTGAGTGATAACAACTTTGTAGAAGTTCAGAAGGTGGAATATTAGAAAGCTTTGCCAATGGTATCTATTTCTAAGATCATGGAATGCAGTCCCATCACTTCATGGCAAATAGATGGGAAAAAATGGAAATAGTGACAGACTTGATATTCTCGGGCTTCAAAATTACTATGGATGATGACTGTAGCCTTGAAATTAAAAGATGCTTGCTCCTTGAAAGAAAAGCTATGACAAACCTAGACAATGTATTAAAAAGCAGAGACATCACTTTGCTGACAAAGGTCTGTATAGTCTAAGCTGTGGTTTTTCCAGTAGTCATGTATGGATGTGAGAGTTGGACCATAGAAAGCTGAGTGCCAAAGAATTGACACTTTCAAACTGTGGTTTTGACGAAGACTGAGAGCCCCTTGGACAGTAAGGATATCAAACCAGTCAATCCTAAAGTAAATCAGCTCTGACTATTCATTGAAAAGACTGAAGCTGAAGCTCCAAAAAACCTTGGCCACCTGATGTGAACAGCTGATTCACTGGAAAAGACCCTGATACTGGGAAAGATGAAGGCAGGAGGAGAAGAGGGTGACAGAGTATGAGATGGTTGGATGCCATCACTAAGAAAATGGACATGAGTTTGAGCAAGCTCTGGGAGATAGTGAAGGACAGGAAAGCCTGGTGTGCTGCTGTCCATGGGGTCACAAAGAGTTGGGCATGACTTAGAGACTGATCAACGATAACAGATCAACAACAGTAACAACCACAAGATGCCATGGCAGAATCCATACCAGGTTCTTATAAAATTGTAGAGCTGGAGGATTTCTTTTTGGTCTACCCAGGAGTTACACCAATGTAGGGCAGTTTACTGTGCCAGGTAGATATTAGTTTTTCTGTTT
Source organism: Budorcas taxicolor (assembly GCF_023091745.1). NCBI lineage: Eukaryota > Metazoa > Chordata > Mammalia > Artiodactyla > Bovidae > Budorcas > Budorcas taxicolor. Next base: position 34,695,393 of record NC_068923.1, on the reverse strand, counting down.
AAAATGTTCTTAAACCGAGCTTTCAAAATTCCAAAGTTAACTCACATAATGCGTAGTACAAAAAAGACTGAATGTTTACCTTCTAAGATCAAGAACAAAACAATGGTGTCTGTTCTTTCCACTTCTGTCCTAAATTAGAAGTCTTAGCCAGGACGATTAGGCAAGAGAATGGACTAAAAGTCATCCATTTTGAAAGGAAGTAGTAAAACTTTTCCATTTGCAGATGATGTGATACGGTATATAGATATGTATACAGAAAACACTAAAGAATTCACGGAGAAGACTATTAGAGCTAATAAGCAGTTCAATAAGGTTTAAAGTTACAGCATAAATATGTAAAAATCAATTGTATTTCTACACACAGCAATAAACAAAACATGAAAGTAAGAAAATAGCTTTACCTACAATAGTATCAAAAAGAATAAAAGACTTAGGAATAAATTTATCAGGAGAAGTATAAATCTTTGAACACCATAAAACATTGTTAAAAGAAATGAATCAAGCCCTAAATAAATGAAAAGGCATGTTCGTAGATTAGGAATTTCAGTGTTGTTAAGATGGCATCCCTGACTCAATGGACATGAGTTTGAGCAAACTCTGGGCGATGGTGAAGGACAGGGAAGTCTGGTGTGCTGCAGTCCATGGGGTCGCAGAGTCGGACATAACTGAGTGAATGAACAAGATGGCAATACTAAGCAGGGGGATCTGCAGATCAACCACATCAAAACCCCCAGCCGGCTTCTCTGCAGGAATTGACAAGTTGATCCTAGGTTTCATATGGAAATTCAAGGAATCCATAATAGCCAAAATAGTCTTGGATAAGAACTAAGATGGGGGGCTCAAAAATCCCAATTTCAAACCTTGCTCCAAAGCTACAATGATCAATGTAGTGTGGCATGGACATGAGGACAGACATATAGATCAATAGAGTTAAGGGAGAGTACGGAACAAAATCCCTGCCTCCATCATACATTGATTTCAACAAGGATGCCAAGACAATGCAATGGGGAAAGCATATTCTTTTCAACAAAGTTATTTGGACAGCTGGATATTCACATGTAAAGGAATGCGGTTGGACCCCTACTTTATGCTAAGTACAAAAATTAAGTCAAAGTGAATAGAAAACCTACATGTCAGGGCTCAAACTATAAAACTCTCAGGAGAAAACATAGATGTAATCTTTGTGACCTTGAATTTGGCAATAGTTTCTTAGTTATAACCCCAAAGGAAAATTTTGCAAATTATATATCTGATAAGGGACTTATATCTATGATATATATATAAAGAATTCCTACAACTCAATAATAAAAATACAAACCCAGTGTAAAAATGGGCAAAAGATCTGTTCTCCAATAAATGATATCAAATAACCAATTAAGCACATGAAAAGATTCTCAATACCCTTAGTCATTAAAGAAACATAAATCAAAACCATTAGTAACACCCACATGACCCAGAATGGCCATGATAAAAAATAATAACAAGTGCTGGTGAAGATGTGGGGAAATTAGAACTATCATGTACTGCCAATGGGAATGTGAAATGGTGCAGCTGCTTTGGAAAACAATCCAGAAGGTAGGGTTACCAAGTGACCTAGTTAATTCCACTCTGCAGAATACACCCATGAGAAAGGAAAGCATACCCTACATGCAAAAACTTGCATATGAATATTTACAGCAGCACTATTCATAGGTGTCCAGTGGCTGGTGAAGGGATAAGTAAAATAGGGTGTGTCGCCAGGGGATTCTCTGGTGGTCCAGTGGTTAAGACATAGCCTTTCCAGTGCAGGGGGCACAGGTTCCACCCCAGGTCAGAGAACTAAGACCCTGCATGTCATGCAGTGCAGCCAAAAATAGATCCAAACAGTGAAATATCATTCAGCAGTACAAAATAATGTCCTTACACATGCCACAACATGGGTGAATCTTGAAAATAAACCACGTGAAAGAAGCTGGTAACAAAGGACAAGATATTGTACAATTATTATGAAATGTTCAAAATAGGCAAATTCATAGTGACAGGAAGTAGATTAGGAGTTATATGGCCTGAAGAAGGGAGTCAGCTGCAGGGGGCTATAGGGGGTGGAGGCTGACTGCTAGTGGTTATGGCATTTCTTTGGAGGGTGATAAAGATGCTCAGAAATTGTGGTAATGGTTGCATGACTATGAACACACTGAACATTAAATTGCATAATTTAAACAGGTGGCTAATTTGGTGTGTCCTTTATATTTCGGTAAAGCTGTTCTTTTATAATTTGTCAATAGTAGGTGATTTTTTATTTCATTGTCAATAATATCAATCAAGTCACTGAAATTAATCAAGTGTCTGATCTACCAGCTAGAAATCCATGTTTACCCTGGAAACATTTGCATCTTGTGTGGGTTCACTAGTGGAATGGCTCAGAGCTCAGGAAAGGGACTCATTTCACAAGGCAGAGTCAAAGTACTGTCCATTCCCAAGTTGGGTATTCTCAGATTGCATGTCCTTGGCTCCTGATTTGCATTGGAGTATTAGCTTTAATTTTTTTAAGGTATCTTCTGAAATGTATTGATAACACGAAACCATTATGAGTTGTATTAGAGTTTGTGTGTGTGTATGCGAGCGCTCAGTCACTTCAGTCCTGTCTGACTCTTTGAGAACCTAAGAACTGAGCCCACCAGGCTCCTCTGTCCGTGGCATGTGGGATTCTCCAGGCAAGAATACTGGAGTGGGTTACCATGCCCTCCTCCAGGGCATCTTCCCCACCCAGGGAACAAACCTGCGTCTCCTGAGGCTCCTGCATTGCAGGCAGATTCTTTACTGCTGAGCCACCTGGGAAGCCCTTTATTGGAGGGCTTTAAATATCACAATGAAATTTTGCACTAGGCACTTAGATTACTTACATGCCAAACTGTTGCAAAACGTGAATAAGTTGATAGACCACATGCTAGGAAGGACAGTGAGTCTAAGTGTAAACCATCCCTCCCCTCATAGGAAACAGAACTGTGAAGTGAAGTGAAAGTTGTTCAGTCGTGTCTGACTCTTTGCGACCCGTGGACTATGCAGTCCATGGAATTCTCCAGGCCAGAATGCTGGAGTGGGTAGGCTTTCCCTTCTATAGGGGATCAAACCCAGGTCTCCCACATTGCAGGTGGATTGTTTATCAGCTGAGCCACAAGAGAAGCAAAAAGTCAGGTCGGAGAGTGTTTAATATTGTCCCTGCCCAAGCAAGAGTGGGCTGCTTGTTTTGGTGAACAGAGACTTAGAGGCTGGATGGGTTCTATCCTGGGCCTGGCCTCCAGGACCTTGGAGGGCGAGGAAGTCTGCAGACAGGGGAAGAGGGTGGGATTCTGGTCCCTCTCAGAAAACTGAGACACAGGATGGTGGGGGCAAAGGGTCTCCAGCCATTCCTTGAGGCCCTGCTAGAAGAGAAGCCTGGGTCCTTCATCTCATATCATACCCTCCTCCGTTCAGAGAGCCTGGTGCAGTGGCTGTGAGGTTTGTTCAGTGTTGAAAGGATGGGAAAAGTTTTCAATTCTTAAAAAAATGTATACAGTTGTCCTTTTTTAATGACAATAAACTCTTATCAATCAATGCCTTTATTTTTTCTATTATGGACACAGATTCTAGTTTGCTCTAAGATGCTACTGCCATGGTGGCTTATTCTTTGAAAAATAAATCATCTCGAACTTTAAGATGTTGCCATGTGGTTCAACCCTACAAACAAATGAGAAGCAAGATCTTCATTCTGTTACTAGTTTGTTGAAAAATATGTCCAAAGGTGTTTTAAAAATAGCCTCCAGGTAAGTAATTGGAGGCAAGATTGTCCCTGCTGATTTTTTTGTCCCGTTTCCCAAAAACTCCCACTCATCTTGGCAGTCTGGGGGTCGTCCTTTTCCGAGGTAAAAGGGCTTGCTGCACAGTTTGAAGGATCTATTGGGTTTTTTTCCCCATGATTTCATTTCTTTGATATGGTTAGGAGTGAGAAGCAGATTGGGGATCTGCTAGGAGTCCGGATGAAAGCAGGCACATGAAAAATTCCCTGAAGAGCTGGACACGACCTGCTGAGGGATCGAACGGTGTGAGAGGCAGGGGTGGAATTGCAAGGGTGGGGGCACCAGGCTGGGAACCCAAGACCATTCATTCCTGGCAGCATCCAGCTCCCCTAAGCTCCACCCAGAAGTGTGGTTGCCTTTGTCATTTTAATTGGTCTGTGTTTGTGAAGTGGGGCCTCTATTTACTTATAGCTTGGGGCTTGTGTTTACCAAGCCTGGTGGAGGCCAAGTGACAGGGCTCCCGCACGCTCTCCCCCTGTATCTTGAGGCACTTTTCTTTTCAGTATCTGTGCCTGTCTAATTCGTGAGCTTCTGTGAAGCAAGCACAGGAGGGTACAAGGCCTACAGGGAGGAATTACACCTAATTACTCAAATAATTGCTAGGCTGTTGCCTTCTTAGTCACTGAAAATAATTTCCAGGTCCCTGGCTTTTATAGATAGTCTTCTGGAGGCAGGAGGACACAGCCCCCTTTTCAACTCAGCCCATTCACTCACAAAATCAGAACACTCGAGCCTGCAAAATTAATAAGCACCACTTCCATTACATATATTTTAGGTTGTTGTTGCCGTGGCGATAAAGTCAGGGACATTGAATCTCCTCTGTTGAGCCATTGTTATCATCCCTGGCCATCTGCTGCCGAGGAGTGATACTCCATCTCATTTGCATGATGACTGATATATGGGAGGTTTGGAAGGACATATGCCACGGCAATCATGTGATGAAAATTAAAGTGAAAGTTTTGGGCCCAGAGCCGAAAAAAAATCTGTGTATGCGCATGAGGCTGTTGATGTGCAAATGTGAGTCATATTGAGAAGGTCTGAATAGGGAGGTGTGACGTAAAGAGGGGACACAAGGCAGGTGCTTATCTCTCGGCAGTCAAAGGCACTGGATGTCATATCATGGGAACTACCTTCCAAAGAAACAGCTTTAGTGTTTCCGTTCAGCACACAAGGGAGGAGAGAAATATAAGTTTTGGAAACGAACAAAAAAGTAAGTTGAAAACTTTGGAACTGCGTTACTGCTAGCATGGAGGTTTAAGTCACTCAGCATTTTAGTAAGTTTCTGTGTTTTAAGTCGTCATGTTGAGTTTTGTTACTGGGGGATAAAATGATACCACTAAAGGTTGAAGTTTGGAAGTATGTAGATGGTTTTTCTGATGTTTGTTTGGAACTTCGGTTTCTGGTTTCTGCTGTGGTAGACACTTGGTCAACATTTTAAATGCCCTTTCTCTCTCTTTCTTAAATTTGTGCAAAAAAAAAAAGATTTTTGGATCTTCATGGAGAAGGATTTCAGAATAAAATATCTTGGTGCAATTGCATTTATACTGCATCAGTATTGTCTTTGTTCATATACATTTTGAAATGTGCAAATTTGCAACAGAATATTTGATATGAAATGATACTTGGTACACTTCTTTCTCTGAAACAAAGTAAAGTGAAATAATTTCTGAGATCACAAAAACTGTCCTTGAGATTGCAAATCTGACATCTCACTAGGATGGAAGAAATCTTTTCTGGGGAAGTGGGGGGCAGGCGGGGGAGGGCTGGTAAATGGGTTGTCAGCACAAAAATATAGATTATTTTTATTAACAAATTACCAATATCAAAGATGTTCCATATTTTTTTTGGAAAGTCAGAAATTCCAGTCATGTTTACACATAAGGGAAAGAGTTTGTCTGAAGTCCCAGAGATCTTTAAAATGTTAAGTATGGTCTTTATAATCTTGTCTTTAAATATTTAGAGAATTGAATCAGAGTAGCCTTCTTAAAAAATGAGATGGTCCATTTTTTTTATAAATGCAGATATCAGGAGACTCTTTAGAAAGTTAAAGAGTGATATTAGAAAAGGCTGAAAAAGGAGACAGACTTAATATGAACCTTGAACAAAATTTTGCTGAAGGATGAGTTCAATGAAATATTATTAAAAGAGAGAAAAATTTCAAATACCTTGATAAACAGTCTTTTGCCTCATGTTCCTTTCATCCTAACAAGGCATTTATTAAACATGCTTTGATACATGTGGAAATAATAGATGTCTCCTAAAGGGGTATAGTGAGCTTTTTCTCTTTCAGTTTCAAAGAACAAAGCAGCTAATAGGCAAAGTGTGTAAAATAACTTCTCCAATATTTTTCTTAATGAAAGTGGCTTATTGTCAGAAAAGTTATACCAACTCTTACCTTATGTAATAACTAGCACTGCAAAACTCAAGAGAAAAGAATTGATGAACAAATCTTAAGCATAGTTGTGTACACTATCTTTATGTTAGGGAAAAAAGTAAATAAGGACCAGGAAACCATCAAATTCATAGTCTAAAATAAAACTGAAATTAGACTTTCCCTAACTTTTACCCTTGCAAATATCATCTGCATATTATCCTACTTTTATGCATGTAACCTAAGATTACCCGTGATCTCTTTTCTCCTTATTCTAAATATTCAATTACTCACTGGTGATTATTGTGGCCTTCTTGGCTTACTCCAGTATTAGATTAATATAGATTTCTTGTGCCAAATTAGCGGAAATCACTGTTGCACAGAAGAGTGATTCACTCTTTTTTAGTTGTATTTATGTTATAGAAGCTGCATCATTTTAAGCTTAAAAGCTTTTTTATATTTTAAATTTGGATATACTGTACCTTGGAGAGCATAGGGTAGTTGTATTTAAAACCTTTTAAAGTACATTGGAACTTTTATGGAGATTCTAACTTAGTTATGGTTAAAGGAGTCTTGTTTTTTTTTTTTTTTTAAGAGTGGCCATTGCTATTCTGCTATAACATTAACCAGTAAGTTTTAAAGTTTCTTGGTTCTTCTTAACTTAGACATTTTAAGTGCACATGAAGAGTGGAGATGCTCGGAGCTGTCCATGGTAGCATGCTCTTTCAAAAGTTAGATGTTATAAAATGTATATCTACATACTCTGTATAATTGGCCTTATTACCATTTTAAAAGGTCAGGATTAAATTCTTATTAGGTAAATTAACTGGGTATATATAGTAATTATTTGCAGATAATGTAACAACCTTACTCTTACAATTCAATTGCAAAACTTTAAGCTTCCATAATGTAATAAATCTTTCAGTTTCCCTTTAAAGTATTTATGAGTAAGTAAACAAAAATCATAAGCTATTAGTTATGTAATTATTTAGGTTTACATTAACAGAAAAGCACAGTGCAAATAGTTTCCATGGTAGTAGGACCATGCGAACAAACATCAAAAAATGTAACTTGTATGACTTTACTGCTCTTGAAATTAATTCCTGTCCTTATGTGACCTGCCATGTCTGCTATAGAAATCTAAAAGATCATAATTGTTTGATATGAAATGCAAAAGGAATAGTTAAATTGAAAGTTTAACATCATGCAATTCAAAATCCCAAGCGGTATATAAACATTAAAAGAAACTTTGGACTGCTAATCCTAGGAAATGAGTTTTATGGATTGAATTCAACAAGGCTTCAGAAATGGTTCCATCTGCTGCCTAGCAGCTGGTGAAAGGATAAATTTAATTCATTAATTCATTTGGAAAAAAGGATCCGAAGTAGTAAAGACTTCATTGCTCATAATGCATAGAGGTGAAAACACAAACTGAAATCTGGTCCAATTGATCATCCAAGATAATGAGCCACATTTTGTCTTCCCTTTTTTGGTAAAGGTCTTAGTGATGGAGTCAATACGGTGTTGATTTTTATGAGAATAACCAATCATTCCCAATCATTTCAATGATAAAAATGAAAAACTCGGGGAAATTTAATGTGAGTCACATTTTATTTAATCTAGGGAACATTAGAAATTATACATGTTCTCATTTTGTGTGTGTGTATACATGGATAGCAGTGTGTGTCTATGCTTATAGTAATACATATTTATTCTCTAAATCTTATATATTCTGAATCATTCCAATGAACTACCTATATTAATTGACATCCTCCCCTTTGTCAAAATATTCAAACTTCCTTAGTCCTTAAGATTAATGTAGGCATCCTTCAGATTCAGAATTCATATTTACTCAAAAGTTACAAGGTTCAAAATGACACTTGTTTTGTTTTCTCCTCTTTCTACACTTCAAACCAGTTGCTCCAGCCTCTGTTTTTACTCACAGGCTGCAAAGGACTTCAAAGATAAAAAGTTGTACTTGAAGTTGTCTTTTCCCAGCATCTCTTCTCTGTTAATCATGCTGACGTAGGACATGGGAAAAAGATTCAGTTGGCTGCATGGCACGGAACTTTTAGTATCTTTATATAAAAATGATAGAGGTTTGATGCTCAGTTTCTTGAATTGTTTAAATTTAACTAACATGGTGAGGTATTGAAAAAGTTAATGTGTTTGAATTCCCTTTAACTGATAATCATAATCATATCGGTGGGTCTTTTTCCCATCTGCTGGCATTTTAATGGGAGCGAGTTTTCCTTCAGAAGTGTGGCGCTCACTTTCCCAGGAGAGGTAAATATGTCCTGGGTGACAGTGAATTGATCACCATAGAGATAAGGATGCTCCTGACCTGCTTCAGAATCAGCATCCATTTGAGCCTCTCATTTTGGATGGTGATTTCATGAATGGTTTTTGACTATTCTTTCTCTGTGGCCATAGCTCACTGTGGTGGGTTTGTTGGATTTGCTCTAAAGGTTCTGTTTGCACCCTGTGGGTTGGGTTAAGAATCAGGGTTTATGCATTTACTTGTACTGTTGCATTGTTTATACAGCTTTGGTTTTAGTTTTGATCTTTTTTTTTTTTTTTTTGTCTTTTTTTTTGCCTTTGAGGCTCTTCCACAGTGTCAGCTGCTGACTGATAGTAGGAAAAACGGCCTCATGGTGTGAATGAAAGGGACCTAGCGGTTGGTAAACAGAGATAAGGAATAAATAGAGCACAGGCAGGAGGAGATAGTTCTGTGGGCGCCCAGACTGCTGCCAGTCTGTTCAGGGGAGAGGCAGAGCCTGCCTTTTCCCAGATTAAATTAGTGTGCGAAATCTCCAGTGACCTCCTCCGCTTCTCCCCACACTCTGTGGCCAAGCTGAACAGCCTCTGCTGTAAAGTATTCGTTTTATCCAGGGACTGGCTGGACAATGGAGCTCTCCCTGATACTTATGGACAGCTGTCGTCATTCACTGTGCTGTCAGCATTTCATTTTTCAGAGGAGTTAAAAGGGTTTCTACCTTGTCACGGAAAGAGGGCAGAAAGGCAACTTTGCCAGTCCTGAGGCTGCTCGGGCTGGTGGCGGGGGCGGGCGGTAGAACTGGGGTGGGGTGACACGAGGGTCCGGAGAAACTGTGAAAGGGAACAGTGCTTTTGGATTCTGCTAATGTGATTAAGTGAAGGCAGAAATTAAATTTCAAATCTGGGGTCCTTGCTCAGAGAAGATATCTTTGATGCTGAAAGTTCTTTTTTTCTTTAAATTAAGGTCCCCCATTCCAACCAGAGAATTCATCTATGCCTGCCCTACCCTTGTTTTGGCTAAATATGCATGCATTTTATTACCTGCAAGTAACCACCCTTAAAACAGTGAGACTGCAGTATACCTCGGGAGTCTCTCTCTCTCTCTTTTTTTTTTTTTTTGTGATTTACTGCAAATATATTCAGCATTTGACTGATTAAATAGACCTTCGGCAACCTTGAGGGTCACTGTGTAGAGTATGTACATAGAAAATGCATCAGCCCATTGTACCCTGGCAGCTAATGAGATTGGTCGTTAAGTAAATGACACAAAGCCCACAAAAAAAGCTTAGCAGCTCACTAGAGTATCACAGAGTGTCCCTGCACACCACACAACGACACAAACACTGGACTACCCTGGCCCACCCCTGCTTTATTCTACATCACTGCTTCCCTGGTGTCAGCATGAAAGCAGAACAAAGGCAGGAGGTGCGGGTAAGTCAGTCTGGCAATTAAACCCCAGGGAGAAGTTGAACAAATCTTAGCCTAACCGTGGCGAGGCAAGTCCGATTCTCGACAAGTAGGTCAGAATGAAGGGGTTTTGCTATCACTTCTGGAAATGTTGCTTCAGTGATCAAAGCTCTTCTGTGGCCATTCTGCTCGTTTCGTTTTTGCCATTTCATAAAAGTTTTTACATTTCAAAGTCGAGTGCCCTCCAGAATGCAAGGGGACTTGAATTGGAAAGGCAGGCTGTTGGCTGGAGGAAGGGGGCTTTTGCGAGGGACGGCTGTTCAGATGTGTGTGAAGGTTTGAGAAACTTTCAGATGCATGAGGTAACTTTGATTTTAGTTAGTCCTGCTGCTTTTCAGGGAGAACGGAAACCGGGGTGTGAATGGGGGCAGTGAAGTTGTTTCTTGTCAATATGAAATTGTCCCTTCCGCTAGAATGTATTTACATGTGTGAGATAACCATTTCCTTGATCAGTATCTTAAAAATCAATCAATCAAACACAACAGAACAAGGAGATGAAAGCTGCTTTTTGTGTGTGTGTGTGCATTCCACTTCTCTTGAATCTGCAAATAAAATCATTGCTGTGATTTTGTAATGTTGAATAGGATTAGTGGTTATTTGCTTGCTGTACTTGGGGAGAAAAATCTAAGCTCTCTGACACTGAGCAGCACGGGGGTACTGTATCCCTTGAAAAATGCAGTTAGTATTGAACTCTAACATTGCAGGATCCTTTTAGAGAAATATGGCAACAGGAAGTTGCCGGAAAGTCTTATCTGCCCTGCTGAAATGTCTGTCTGCCTTAGATGTGTGTACTCAGAGGCTGTTTAGTTCAAGAGAGAATGATGTTGTTACACGGCATTCAGGTAAATTCAGTATTTTATTCTAAGGACGGTCAGATAAGTGGATTGTCAATGGTTTAATAAACCCTGATACTCTCATTGAAAACATTTTAAAAAGTATTATTAAGTGCGATGTTTTAAAATAGTTGGATTCATAATATTGTCAGGATTCAATTTTTGAAGACATTGTCATTTAATATTAGAATAGCGTGTCATCTGTTCATGAATTAAAACTCTCCGTGTTACACAGAAACTGGTTTCTAAACTTGCATTACTTGCCCTGAAACATTTTGATTTCTATAAGAATATGGAAATATTAGGATATAGAGTGATTGCTCACTATTAGTATTCATAATAGAAGTTTAGAATGGGATCTCACTGACCCAGAGGTCACATACTTTTTTTGTGTCTTGAAGTACTTTCGTCTTTCCAGTGTGTTCCCAGCATTCATTTTCTTTATGAGTCATTTAAGACTATATGTGAACAGTATATAATATATACTATGTATTATGAACTCTAAGTATTATTTTTATAGTAACCAAAATTTAGAAGGAAATAGATTTTGTGAAGAAAGTATCTAACAGTGTCTTGTAACAGTTTCAAGTAAGAAAGAGTTGCTTTGATTTTACTCAATTCAGATATTTGGAATATGTCATCTCATCACCAGGCCTTTAATGGGGTAGAAATTGTGGAAAGCCCAGGCAGTCTGAAAGTGGCTACAATTACCACTAACAATTCTAGTTTAAGGCAGAGTTATGCAAGCTAGGCAGTCAGTCTTTTGGACATTGTAGATCCATGCGGTTCTCTTCTTGTACGGAACATTTTAAATTTGAATCTCATGTGGTATAGTTTATTTTTTTCTGTGGTTGCTTGTGTTCATCATGTTAACACAGGAATGAGATGTTCAGAAAACACACAGTCCTTTTGGATGGCTGTGCATGTCTGACTCCTCTCCTCCTCAGTGCAGATAAGGTTGGGCAAGCGGGCCCAAGTGTGATACTCGCATCACTGTGGATAAAACCGAGTGGGATTGCTTCCACAGAAATATAGTTGTCACTCTTCCAAGCAAAATCGGGCTGTGTTGCGATTGAGATCAGAGGGCCTGGATCATTACTTTTGCTTTATGGGAACTTGTTTGCATCAGGATTGGTCCTGAATTTAAGAGATGTTTTTAAAAATCTAACTATGAAAATACACGAAGAAAATGCTTCTACCTGCTGTTTAACTTTATTCTTAAAAAAAAAGAGGGAGGAACTTCATTTCTGCTGATAGAAGGAAACTTTGTGTTATTGAACTTTTGTTCAGATTGATTTGAGAGAGAAGTGTTATGAGTTCAAAGGATGGTGTGGCTTGCTGTGGGTAGTGCAGGGGGCTCATTTCCAGTCCTAAGGAAAAGAACTATGACCTGCTTGCTGGAGATGAGGTTGTCTGAGCGCCATGTGAGTGACACAGAGTAACCCGAGGACCTGCTCTACTCCTTTCCCAGGTTCATGTGTTTGAAACCTGGTTCTTCTACTGCCTAGATCTGTGTTCCTGGAGAGTTATTTAGCTTTCCTGGGCCTCAGTTTCTTGGTCTGTTGGATAGGGGGTGGGTGGATAAATCTTGCTCTTGTCATAACTTCTGTTAAAATTAAGTAAGGTGATATAAGTATTTAAAAGCTTTTCCTGCCTTAACTTTCCCCTGGAGCTTAAACCAGTAGGTGGACCTGACAACATCACATGAAGACCCCTTCATGCTTGCCTCACCAGTACAGAACTCTTTCTCATGTTTTCACTTTCAGAGCCCTCAATTTTGTGAGATTCCTTGAAAGATTGTGAAAAGTCCATTTTACGTGGCTGTGTGCTCATACCAAGTCTAAGGTAAACAAGTTAAAAATATCAAATGTATATTGATATATGTGATTTGATGGGCTTCTTATGCATAGTTTTATTAATAGCAATTAAATGTATATTAAAATTTCATTACATTTGAACTTCAATCTCCTATAAGCAGAAATCCTGAATTTCATTTCATTTCAGAAAAGAATTTGAAATGAAATTCCGTATTTCATTCCCTAAGTTAAGTACTTAATGAAAGCAAAGGTCTTTATCTACTGTTAGGATTACTCCTCATTTTTTTTAAACTTAGTATCTTTATGTTTTGTCCCTGTGGGATTTATTTCATAAGGTTTCTGTGTAGATTATTTCTTATAATTGATACTTTGATTTGGTAAAAAATTTTTCTTCTTCAGGGACGTTATGATTGGAAAATATTTTATTCCATTAACTAAAGAAACTTGAACCTAGTTGACTGCTAAATATTTTAAAATTTCATTCTAGTGAACTCTAAGTGTAGTATCAAGTTGATAAGCTTTCAGGTACAAATTTGTTACTTTTTTGATTTAAGTCTTCAGATTTAATTGTAGAAATACTTGTTTTGCTAGGGTTTGACCTGTATATTTAAATTACAACTTAGAATTTTGTTGCTAAGAAGAATTTCTGATCTTGTGTACCTTGTGTCTACAGGTACTCTCAAAAATGTGAATGCATCCAAAGTCTTATTAGTGACTTATTTATACTAAGTAGTATTAACTACAAAAGTATAATAGCTTTTAAAATACAATATTTTAATTTATTTGACTTACACAGTATAAATATGAAGGAACAGAGGTACTTGACACAGTTTATGTTCTCCAAATATTCCTAAATACTGTTGGTTTGTCAGAGTAAAATATGTATTAATTGATATGCTATTAAGATGAAAAAATTGCCCTTGGTATTCTGTGAAAAATGTTGGCATCATGATTTCATTGCAAAACAAGTCTACAAATGGAGATGGTATACTTTCCCCACCTTTTTCAAAATTTAAAAGTAACAAAGACAGTTTCATTTCCTAAACTTTGAGTTTTCCCATGAAGGAAGCATGACGCAAGGCCACTGTGTAAACCTTGCCTCACGCTTTTTTCAGGCATGCCCTGCCTGTGTCCAGTTTCTATATGAGTGAATGCACGCTTGGCTTGAGACAAAACTTAGTTGTCTCGACTTAGTGTTATGCAGAAGCAGACTGAAATGAAATGGTTAATTATTTAAATAGAATAAACAGTATTTTCATTCCTGGCATGTAGATTAAAGAGAATAAGAAAACAATAAATGAGAAATTTTGTTACTGAAAACCTAATTTGTTGAGGAATACCGTCAGCTAGGAAGATGCATGAGTGTGTGCTCTTTTGTTCCTACAGTATATTTGGTATGAATTAGAATGAAGGTATTTACCTCTTTTAAATTTTCTTCTTTCAAATAACAAACAATGGTAGGGAATTAGTCTTAACATTTCTATTCTGAAGGGCGAGAAAGGGGTGAGGATGAAATATGCTCATGAAGAAAATGAAATCAAGGAAAGATTGAGGCTGACAAAATGACTACTCTAGAAAGGGGGCAGAGATTCGAGTACACAACCCATTATGTATACAGCCCTTGATCTTTTTTGTGTGTGAAATATACCAGTGTCTACCAAAAGGGTTAAAGAAAATGCATTCTGTTGCATCTGCTTACTAAATCCCTTACTTTAGTAGAAATTCAAATTTTGTAAAGATTATTCGTTTTATTGATGCATATAATTATAATCACAAGCCATCTGCTGATTTGGCAGGCATGGTTAAAATTCTCTAACTCTCATAACCTTTCAAGTACAGTGCCCTTGGGACTCTATTTCACTTTTATATTTTGGAAAACATGTAGGGACAAATAAGGGCGGTCATCTACAGAATGTCAGGCCTGAGGAAGGGAAGGAACAGAGGTGGGGTACTGCAGAGGGTATTTTTAAGGGTAGAGGAAGTTATTTTTCCATTTTCTTTTTTTTGCTTTTGACTTCATGAAGGATTATCCTAGTTCTATGATGTATTTAGGAATTTTTTACCTAAGGATTAAAGCTCTACCATTTTACTCCTGAAAGGCAGGTTCTAAGTCTAAACAAAACAAATCAAAAACCTTTCTGAATAATCCTCACATTGGTTTTCACAGGTAAGTGGAATGCATTTCACTGAGACTTTTTGACCTAATAGAATATTCCACTGGTTTTATTTTTTCTGAAATACATTCTGAATCACTTCCCAGCCATCGATTTCAGATTGTAGGACAGTTTGTGCATTTTGATACAGACCTTTGGTTTGAAGGTCAAATTTCTAAGTGTTTTTGTAGGAAATCTCGTGCTGAGTAGACTTCGCATGGCAGGAATCTTCTGGGGTCCCTTTTTTGCTCCCGTGAACATTTGAAGCTTGGTGATGTCCCATGCCTGCTTCCCTTACTTCCTTGGGACTGTTTCTACATAATGGGACCTGGTGAACCAGGAGACTCCAGCAGTCAGGTTTTGTGGTTGGAGATGATATCTAGGCCGTATCTCAGCAAGACGGCAGGTGAGCCGAGGGCGACGCCAGCAACTGTGGGATCCAGGACTTGGCTTTGTTGAATGATGGAAACACACATTTCCCTTCTTCCTTCTCCCCCACACTCACACATACTCACACACACCTGTTAAGTCATTGACCCAAGGACTATTTCTTAGGTTTGGCCAATAGGAAAAGAACTTCTGGTACAAACGTTGTATATGTGACAAGGATGATATATGTGACAGCAATAGCAAAGTGATCATCTTTGGCCTTCACTGATGCACGCACAGGACCGACGTGCCAGTCCTGTGTTAAACCCCTCTGTTATGCGATTTATTATGTTATTTATTACTTGTAATATTTCCCGCTGTACCCCTTTTTGTGGATAAAACAAATGATATTGAGACCCATACAGGGGCTTTCCTGGAGGTCAGCAGCAGGATCGAGGCTTGAACCCAAATCTAAGTGTTCCCCAAATCCATGCTCTTAATTTCTTTGTATGCTGTGTGGTCTCTGGGGGCGAAGATTAGGGGAAAAACATTGTCAGCGACAGTGTCAAGTGACACCAGATCCCATGGACTTTGCGTTCTACTCACGGTCAAATATCGTTAAGTTGTTGAATGATCTTGACCCAACAACTTGCTTTATTTTGATAACATCTGTCATATTCATGGTTGGGTATGGTGGGTCCTTTTCATTCCCTCAATTCTGTAACTCGATGAACTTTTTAAAAATGAAAACATCCCCAAATTTGAAAAATAGTTCACAGACAGCATAAGTATTTTGATATACCTGCTGCTGCTGCTGCTGCTAAGTCGCTTCAGTAGTGTCTGACTCTGTGCGACCCCATAGACGGCGGCCCACGAGGCTCCCCCGTCCCTGGGATTCTCCAGGCAAGAACACTGGAGTGGGTTGCCATTTCCTTCTCCAGTGCATGAAAGTGAAAAGTGAAAGTGAAGTCGCTCAGTCGTGTCCGACTAGTAGCGACCCCATGGACTGCAGCCTACCAGGCTCCTCTGTCCATGGGATTTTCCAGGCAAGAGTACTGGAGTGGGGTGCCATTACCTTCTCTGTGATATACCTAATACATAGATATTTAGCAGGCTATAACCTGGTATCGGAAGTAGCCTGCTCTGAGAACTATACGATCTTTAGCACTGGTGCTAAACATTTAGCACATCAAAGTTACACATTTAGCCAAACAGGCAGAATCTTAAGTCTGTGAGTGAAAGCACACACTCACCTGGAAACACCTGATCATTAAATTCCTCCTCTGAGGATGTTGATGTTGAGCAGAAGACAGTTATTTTGACTGTGATAACACAGTGCTGACTTCATGCAGGCCGCTATTTTGAATCCTTTGCAGCTATGAATTCTTTTAATTCTAAGAACAACCAGAGGAAAAGTCCATGAGTGAGGTCTGCCATCATCCCTTTCATAGTGAGGTGACCGTGCCCTGGGGACATGGATGAGCCTGCCCAGAACTTGGGGCTTCAGAGCAGAGCCTGGCTGACCCTGCTTGACACTGCGGCCTCAGGCAGCATGGGTTACACAGTCAGCCACTGTGTTCCCTTTCTCTCTATGGACTCGTTAGGATTTCACTTTGCTTAAGAAAAAGGGACATCGATTACGGATTATGAATTACATGTAGATTCATCATAGTATTTATTTTTGCATTTTAGATCTTATTTAAGCAGTTACTATTATAATACTCAGTTTCCTTAAATTATTATAGAAGATTAACCCAAAAACATTGTCTAACCTTTTGCAAATACCATGTCGAAAATATAATACTGAGTAAGAAGAGTCAAGTTAATGCGATTTGACAAAAATCCTTTAGAAGAGAAGCTGTATTTAAAATAATTTTTCAGTATCTAGCACAGAAACTTTGAGAACTGTGTTAGCTTTAGCTCTGGTGCTGAACATCATCACATCGAAGTTATCTAGCACAGAAACTGTGAACATTGTGCAAGATGCAAAAGCATTTGTTGGAAATAAAGAATCTAAGGATGAAGAGTTTTGATCACAGTGGAACTCTTCTAGGTAGATACCACGTCAAGTTCACAAATGATTAAAATACTTTGTTCCTGTTGGATATGATTTAAGATAGTGTTTGTATTTTATAGTTTCCCAGTGAAGTAAAAAATGTAAATATCACCACTGCTGCTTCTGCTAAGTCGCTTCAGTTGTGTTCAACTCTGTAGGACCCCATAGACGGCAGCCCACCAGGCTCCCCTGTCCCTGGGATTCTCCAGGCAAGAACACTGGAGTGGGTTGCCATTTCCTTCTCCAATGCATGAAAGTGAAAAGTGAAAGTGAAGTCACTCAGTTGTGTCTGACTCTTAGCGACCCCATGAACTGCAGCCCACCAGGCTCCTCTGTCCATAGGATTCTCTAGGCAAGAGTACTGGAGTGGGGTGCCATTTCCTTCTTATTCAGGCCCTCGGTTGACTAAGAAATAGTGATGTGACTAGAATTTGCCAGGAGTTTAGACGATGGATGTAAGTCATGCTACCTGCCCTCGGGGACTTTGTGAGCTGGAGTGGAGCACAGTGGTGTGGTTGAAGTCATCAGCCTTGGCTGGGTCATTGTTCATGTGATAGGGAGGTTTCCTCGTGGCCACATGCCACTCCACTCTGCCACTCGTCCCTACTGTATGTGGGCCCAGAGCACCCACCAGGCCTAGTTGGTTCCATTTTCCCCTAGAAGGTAAGGTTACGGCCTAAAGAATAGAATGACTGCTTTTGCTTAGCTGTGGCCTCAGGGGAGACTTCTTTGAAGAGCCATTTAAAGAGCCTTGAGTCCATCCACTGATCGGCTTATTGAGAGTCTGCTGTGCTCCAGCATTTTGGATATAGACAAAAGGACTGTGAGATGCCATACCACAGCAGGCGACATGGGCAAGCTGACATTCACAGGCCAGCGGGGCCCGTGCTGTGTGGGAGGCAGGCCCAGAGCATAGGGCTGAGAACTGGTCAGGAGTCGTAAGCGACAGCCCTGTGGCTGGGACCACAGTGAGGGTGATTAGCGAGGTTAAGAGGTTCAGAAGGAGGCTATTTGGAGGAAAAGCTGATAAATGCAAGACACCAGGCAGTGATATTGAGTATCCAGTTGATCCATGGATCTGAGATACAAGGGCAAGATCTGAGAGGGACATTTGGATGTGGTTTTCGAGGAGAATGTACGGAGTGCAAAGAGGATCAAAATTAGCAACACCGGGGAAGATCAGTGTGGAAAGGTAGCAAAGAGGAGCCAACGAAAGAGGAATGAAGAGAACTGGAGAAATTTGAGAATTTCTCCAATTTGTAGAAAACAAGGGTGTAAACAGCTTGCTCAGAAAACGGACTGACAATGCTCCGTGAGATACACTGAGTAGGAAGACACTGGTGATCTCAGCTATGGACACTCAGGTTGACTCAGGGACCGGGAGCCAGGTCACCATGGGTCGTACTGGAAAGTAAGGTGAGAACAGAAAGCCTCTGGGAATTTTAAAAAGTTTGAAGAACAGAGTCAACAATATATAGAGGAGAAATATGTTTATATACTGAAGAGAAGGAACCAGAAGTTATAGAAGGCTGAAACAAAATATGGATGAAAAACAAACTTGATCAGGTAGGAAGCACGTGTAGTGGAGCCCAAAATTGGGAGGGAGCACTCTTCTCTAAAACCAGAGAGAAAAAGAGACAGATGAGAGGATGCAGATAACAGGGTCTCTGTACATGGAAAGGTGAGACCTTGGGACCATTCCAAGTAGAGAGCCCCACGTTTTCTGTGAAATTAAGCAGCAAAGTCCTGTATCAACTCTGTGTGGAATAGCTTTAAACTCTAAGTGCCTTTAATATGTTTTTATTATTACATTTACATCATATTAAAAACAAAATGTTCTACTTCACTCCTAAATGTTATGTATCAAGGATGTTGGTACCGAAACTCAGAAGGTGGAAGAGAACCAGAGGAACAAGGGCTTTGAGCTGTCCTGGAAGATGCAGGTGGTGAGGGGAGGGGAGCAGAGTGTGTCCCCTGGGACTGAGAAGGAGGAGGTGAGCAGGAGGGGCAGGCGTTGGCTCCTCTGCGCTGAGGACTCGTGAGGACACTGGGAGGCGTGGGCTTAGATCACAGGAGGCTGTAGACCCACTTCTGTTCTGTATCTGTCTTCTTTTTGTACTTTTCCTTGAGTTACACTGAAGATGGACCTTTAGCCATTTGCCTCTTTTTCTCTTTCCCGTCTCTACCCCAGACAAGGTCCACCTCCTGGTACCCAGGTGATTGCCACAACCTCGACACTGCTCTCCTAGACTTCCATGCCTCTGTGCACGGCTGTCCAAAGTCATCTTTATCACTCTTAACACAAAATGCAGACTCCTCACTATGCTCTGTATGGCTCCACCTGTTTTTTCGAGTAGCTTTGTTGAGATATAATTCACATAGCAAACAACTTACTTATTTAATGTTACAGTTCAATAGTCAGTATGTTCAGATTTACGCATCAGTTTTAGAGCATTTCCCTTTCCCCAGAAGAGGCTCTGCATCCCTTAGCCATCATGCTCATGTTCCCTCTGCCCCAGGCTCCAGACAACCACTTGTCTGCTTGTGTTTTCATAGCTAAGCCTACTCTGGAGATTTCATCTAAATGGAATAGCATTGCATATGGTCTTTTGTGACTTTTCTCTCACTCGGTATAATATTTTCAAGGCTCATCCATGTTGTATCATCTATCAGTGCTTCACTCCTTTATACTGTGGAACAATATTCCATTGATTGGATAGACCATGTTTTATTTATCCACTCATTAGTTTATGAACATGTGGGTTGTCTCATTTCCATTGTTTATGAACAATGCTTCTGTGAACATTGATGTACAGTTTTTGTGAGTGTGCACATATGTTTTTATTTCTCCTGAGTATGTACCTAAGGGTTGAATTGCTGGATTACATAGTAACCCCATGTTTAACCATTTGAGGTACTGCCAGACAGTTTTCCAATGCAGCTGCACCGTTTGACTTTCTCACCAACATTGACATTCTCACCAACAGTGTAGGAACATCTTACTTCTTCACCTCCTGACCAACACTTATTATTGTGTGTTTTTTATTATAGTCATCCTAATGGATGTGAAGTGGTATCTCATCATCGATTCATTTTGTATTTCCTTAGTGACTAATGACGTTGAACATCTTTTCATGTGCTTGTTGGCTATTTGTATGTCTTTGGAGAAATGTTCAAGTCCTTGACCCATTTTCAGTGAGTAGCTCATCTTCCTATTATTGAGTTGTCATCTTTTTTAGATATTCTGGGTAGAGAGCTCTAACTGCTTTCACCACAGGCACAGTTCTTGTACCTTGTTTTAAATGAGCAAAGATTACAATTACTTCAATTTAAAAGACTCCCCGGCTTCTTGAGTACTTTTGCATAGTACTTATCACTGCTTCAAATTGCACTGTGCATTCATTGCTTCCTTTTCTCTTGGTTTGGCTCCCAAGAATATAATTTCTGTCTCATCTAGCCCCGCTTCTCCCTCTGCTCTCTCACGACAATGAGAGGCTATTGTGATTAAACACATGTACCTTTCAGCAGGTGTCTAGTTCCCGGGGCTGCTTCTCAAGGGCTGGGTGACTCTGGGCAAGTATTTAACTTCTCTGTGTTTTAATCTCCTCATTTGAAAGACAGGAAAAATTAATAATCGATTTGTATAGTCATTATGCAAAATGAATTAATATATAATGAAGCGTTTACAGTAGTATTTAGCACAAAGAAATAAAATTTTAAAAGTCAGCAAATATTTTTGAATGAATACTTAATGAATTTTCCTGCTAAGAAGGAAAATGAGCTGTTAAGTTTACAAAGATTTAATCAGTTTTATCAACACATATCCTCACTATGACCAGGAGAGGTTTTTAATTGGGTACCAACTACCTGTGGGCTTTGCATGAAAATTGATCTCTGTGGGGATCGTGGAGTTTTACAGAATTTCTGCTGTGTGCCATGCCTTTTATGAGTGACAGCTCAAACGTCTTCAGGGCTCTAGAGGGAGGTTCTGTTATGGTACATTTTTAACAGTTGAAGACCCTGAAGATTTGTTAGGGAGGTTAAATGCAGTCCTGAGATCACAGAACTAAATTCAGGTTGGTGTCACCAGTTTACACCTGCCACCTTTGGTTAGGGCTTGAGTGTCCCTTCAGCTATGAGCATTTCCCAGGTTATTTGTCACTGTCTTTCCCCACAGACTGATTTTATGATTTTTACCATATTTCATTGTCTCCATAATCTTATCACTCATCACCAACTTTCTGAACATTCTCTCCAGGCAGTTTCCAATAAATGATGCAAAGAAATTCCCATTTTGTGAGCTCTGACTCAGTTGTGGGTCTTTCCAGGATTTGCTCAGTGAAAGACATACAAGCTCTACCTGCCATTTTAGCCACAGCTACACGGCAGGAGAAACCTTGGCATCATACAGGGTCTTGAGCATTAGCTCAACTTAAAATAGGAATAATGATGTCAACCCCCTTAGGTTGTTGTGAGATTTAACTAAGATAATATGACCATGAGATGCCTAGTCCAGTGTATGAATTGGTGTCCAGGTATGACTGAAGATGGCAATTGCTAAAAGCCCCCTCTGATTCTATGTTTACCTCTTGCTTCCTGCAGATTGCTTACAGCACCCTCCACCATTCCCTACTGCCTCTGCCTAATTTAGAGTCAGCACATTGCTTGGCATATTCATGACAAATAATACTGTGTTTCTTCCATTGCCTCAATTTTATTTCATGGTATCTTAAGAACTGCCCAATTTAGTTTCTTTAGGCATTTGTAACACACCAGTCACTCTTCTGTTTTTAGCATATGATTGAATTGGCTATGACAATCCTTAAGTTTTAATACACCCCCACTTGGAATTAAAATCAATAGTTATATGTATTAACATTCAGGTAATAGCAAGATTGCATAATGTTTTGGCTACATTTTAACTTGCAAATTATTTTTAATTTATAAAGTTGATCTTAGTTCACAAGTAGACTGTTCATAAGATTGTTATTTTGTACATCCCTACTTTTCAGATATAACATTAATAATACAATAATTGACTTTAAGCATCATATGTACTGTCTTACAAGCTGATCTACCCTGTATATTTTCACCTGCATAACTTTTTGCTACATGCTATGGGTACTTTCGTATTTTATCTTTAGATATTATTTTAAAGGATACTTTCATATTTTATCTTTAGATATTATTTTCTCAAAATTCATATCCGAGAGGCTGTGCCCTGATCACAGTTCTCTGTTTTCTTAATAATTAATTGGTCAGCGGTCTTCAAATAGTCAGCACTCTCACTGGGTTTCTGGACTCTGGAGGAGGCAGAGACAAGGTTGTCCCAGCCCTGTGGGAGCCGTCAATAGGTGGGTGGTGAAGAGCATATTGAGGGTGATACATGATGGGATGAGGGGCTGTGATCGGAGTAGGCATGGCTTCCTGTGGGAACACAGAACCACACTTGGGAGGAGGAGTTAGAATGTGAGAGGAAACCCATCGCGGTTCCTGGAGGCCAAGTCTTCATTTCACGAGTGTTCTTGTTGTTCACTTCGGAATCACAGTATATAAATTAAGTTTTTAAAAGACGGATTCTGTAGTTCGTCTAAGGTATTTTCTTCCTATACACACTTTTTTGGGAAAAATTTAATGTCCTCCCAAAATATGTAGTGTGTTACCTCTGACAGAAAACTAAGGCCAAATTTCCTCAGTAATCATCTACAGATAGTGAAATGTGGGGGTCGAGAGAAACTAGTGGAAACCAATAGGGTTCTGGAATTGGATAAGCACAGGACGAAGTGCCTGATGCGAGCTGTCCTGGTCTCTCTGGAAAACCAGATGTTCAAATGACCAGAGGCTCTTATTGAGTCTGATTCATTATAACTCGTAAAAGGCACCCAAGCAGAGATGTGGGTTAAGATCTGGACTCTCACAGCAGTCTCGGCTGTAACAGCACTGTGCGCAGCCGAACTGGATGCGTAGGACAGTAGAGGAGAACTCTACATAATTCTACTACTCATCTCCTCTCCTCAGACTCTGTAGCTCATGTTTGTGCTTCTGCAGGAGAGAAGTCATCAAACCCAGAACCCTCAGGTTGTTCTCCTGACTCACTAAGAAGTAAACTCAGCACCTCCATCTCCTCAAAGACTTTCATTTCATCACCTCTTTGGTTTGTGCAACGCAAACATTTGTACTGTGAGAGGGGCACACACCTCACACCCTTCTCCACTCCCAGGAGTACACCTGTTTATATGAATTCTTCCCCCTTTTTCTCTAGGAGAATAAGTGCTTAGTGAGGAGTTGAGTAAATGAGTTAATGTGTTCATTTAAAAATGCTGTTCTATATGGAGAAGGTTGGTTATACTGACATTAATCAGATTCCTTATTTGTGATGTTATCTCGTATTTAGGTGAGGTTAGTACTTTTAGAATAGCTTTGTTAAAATCTCAGGGGGATAGCAAGACCAAACAAGAGGTGGCAAGAATTCCAGAAGGGCTACAGATTCCTTTAAAATTGTTCTTATTTGTGAATGAACTTATGGGAACCAGGGGGAAGTGGGGAGGGGTAGATTGGGAGTTTTGGATGGACATGTACACACTGCTATATTTAAAATGTATAAACAGCAAGGACCCACTGTATAGCACAGGGAAGTCTGCTCAATACTCTGTGGCAACCTAAATGGGAGAAGAATTTGAAAAAGAATTTTTAAATTGTTCTCATTGGCTTACTGTGATTTCTTACATTGAGCCATAATTCTCCCAGCTTTACTGGAATATTGTTTAATAAGTTCGTGGCTCAGGACACAAAATAGTTTTTCCTTGTCTGGGCTGCTGCTGCTAAGTCGCTTCAGTCGTGTCCGACTCTATGCGGACCCCATAGACGGCCTCCCCCGTCCCCGGGATTCTCCAGGCAAGAACACTGGAGTGGGCTGCCATTTCCTTCTCCAATGCATGAAAGTGAAAAGTGAAAGTGAAGTCGCTCAGTGCATCCAACTCTTAGCGACCTCATGGACTGCAGCCCACCCGGCTCCTCCATCCATGGGATTCTCCAGGCAAGAGTACTGGAGTGGACTGCCGTTGCCTTCTCCGCCTGTCTGGGCACATCCCTGCAGAAGCACCTCACTTCTGCTCCATGTGTCGCTTTCTGTTTGGGGAATCATCCTCCATCTCTTCAGTGATGTTTTCTTCTACAAAATAAATTTTTTTTAATAAATAAAATAAATTTATTTTACTTCCAACTGCTCTCACACTTCTAGTTCTAGGATATGTATTCCAATGAACAATGCTGCATATACCCTTGTGAGAGCTTTATCACTGAGGTATTTACCCTGACAGCAATGCAAATAGATTATTTAGTTTTAGACTAAAAGGTGTTTTCATCCTTTGAGAAGTTTTCAGGATGATGTGTTCTTCAACATAGCAGCAACCTGAATCCTTCAATAGTCTCTGAGAAACTTGCTGTACCATTTAGGAATAAGTGAAAATTTACTAAGGCTGGTAAAACATTGACTGTCTCAAGGAAAAATGCATTCTTGCTTGACATGGAAATTCATTTTTATGATATCATTTTTAATTAATTCATCCTCTTATTTTATTTGCTTTGGGCTAGTTTCAGTGCTGGTGCAGTCTTAGATCTGTAATTTCTGAGCTTACATTTGTTAATGGCACCTGTAATGAAGAAGTGCATAATTACTGTTTCTTTCTCAACATGAATGGCTTCATCTGAAGGGAAGATCAAGTTCAATAAGCTATAAAGTGCTTCTCAGAATGTACTCCAGTGAGGGGCCAGAACATTCACTTTGTATCTGTTCTTTTCTAGCATAAAGTATTTGCTTGAGAACAGAGTGGGGAATGCTTCTGCTCCGTGTGGGCGTGGGGAATTTAGACTGTGGGATGGGCTTGCCTCACAGCCTGTGTTAGCGAACATTGAAGGATGGCAGTTCTGAGTATGGTC
This sequence comes from Budorcas taxicolor, assembly GCF_023091745.1. Classification (NCBI taxonomy): domain Eukaryota; kingdom Metazoa; phylum Chordata; class Mammalia; order Artiodactyla; family Bovidae; genus Budorcas; species Budorcas taxicolor. The sequence continues at coordinate 34,670,297 of NC_068923.1, read as the reverse complement.
CCCAGACCATCAGCACCTACATTGCCTGGGAACATGATGGGAAGGGCCAAGCTCACGCCCACCCTAGACTACCCTGCGGGTGACCGTGGTGCTGGCTGAGGTCTGAGAACTGCTGCTCTGACACTGCTGTTCAAGCTGTGGTCTGTGGAGTAGTGGGAGCCCCTGGACCCTTGTTAGCAATGCAGGAGTTTGGGGTATCGGAAGCAGGTGGTCCTGATGTGGAGTAGAACCTGAGCCACTGACCTGAGGTCAGAGCAGGACACTTACCTGAGGTTAGAGCATTTGGGGACATTTGAGAGGCTGTCAGAGTGCGATCAGTGATACTTTTTTTTTCACTGCACCAAATATTGGTTTGGCCAAAAAGTTAGTTTGGGTTTTTCTGTAATATCTTACAATATATTTAAACAGCCTAATTCAACTTGTTCATATTAAGGGAACAGTGGGAAGGTGAGAGTACAGAAAAAATGTTTACAGGTAACAGCATGAGAAAAGTAAGTTCATGTGTTTTGCTTATTTTATAAGATAATTGGTAGGTCACTCAGCTAATAAAATATACAATCACTATGAAATACTACCTTTAAACCTTAATTATTTTCAAGAAAGTGTTACTTGTTAAATGTACCCTAGCCTTTTATAGTATGTGATTTCTATTTTTAGTTTCTTTTGGTAGAAGTTGTTAATTTTATTCTAGTATTTACTTTACATCAATATATCAGTGCTTCTGTTTTTACTCTTCTTTAGCTCTCTCTTTTAAAAAAAAAAAACAACCTCATACTAGCTGGTTTGTATATTTTAAATAATATACCTTGAATCCCAGTTATTATTTGTACCACTTCATACCAGTGATTTCATTCCATTTTCCAGTTTTTCTGTCCTTTGTCAGAACAGAAAGCACTTATGTGGTATTCCTATACTTACAACTCCATGCTTTGTATCAGTCTTCATTTCTCAACTAGCTAGAGAAATTCTCAGCATCTATCTTTTTGCCAAAACTTTTGCAATCATCTCTTGGTTGTATGAAGCCTTGCCTCTAGCAGAGGGCTTGCAAACTATACCCCTTTTTGTTGAGTGGGATCAGTGGGTACTTCACTGTTTGTGGATCCCCCTCAGTTCCTTCTGGGATAAAAAGAGGGAAGAGATGTGTAAATCTCTCATCGCAATGTTCAGAAATATGTAAAGGCACACTGCGTCTACATTGTGAGATGGAGAACAGAACCATGGTCTAGGGAGCAGAGCTATAAACTGGATAATAAAGCCTAAGTGTGCATGAATATGCACACACATATATATACATATACGGTGACAGGAACACACGCATATAGACACATATATATCTATATAGCCCACAATGACCTAGACATTTTAAGTGAAAGTGTAGTTTTCAAGTAATTTTTTTTTGAAAGCTCCATTTTCTAATTCACTTTTCTTGTACAGATAAATCTAAGGTATGTTTTATGTCTCTCTTTTTCTACTCTCAAATTTAATTTTCCAGAATGTGTCTCTTAGAAAGGCTTTTTACCAGGGAAGGAGGTTGTAAACTTTTGAGTCCCATCTCATCCCCACGGGGTCATTGTTACAACGCTGAGGAACCAGGAAGACAAAGCTTTCTGTTGAAGCTGTGAAGTTTGCCCCTTTCTAGGACTTGGCGTTTTCCACCTTCTGGTGGTGAAGCCAGTGGCCTGAGCAGAAAAGAAGACTTGACCAAATAGAAACTTATTTGTAAGAACATTTGTGGCATGGAAACACATGAAAATGAAGGGATTTTTTTTTTTTAAGCCTTTGGAAATCTTTGCACAACAAACACCCCCGTATGTAAATAGAACTGTCACTAGCTGTTTGTCCAACAGCGAGGCCTCCAGATGAACCAGGGCTGTGCGCTGACAGGGACAGCTGACTCATTAGCAGAGAGCAGTGAAAGGTAATTAACCCTGGGAAAAGTACAGCTGCCGTGCGGGCTGTTCCTTTCTGTAGGATCTGATTAGAAATTAGTGTTAAACCACTGACTCTTTTTTTTTTTTTTTTGAAAAGACTGTCATTGATAATTCACTTTCACTCTCAGGTGTGTGCCCAGAAAAGGTTCTCAAATGTACTTGTGGACAAAGGAACTCAAATCTAAAAAGCATTTTCTGATCACAGTAGACACCTGTTTTTCTTGTTGAGGGGAGTTCTTTCAAATGAATATTGTTGGACTGTTGACGATTGGTTAGTGCCTTGGTCCATTCTCTCATAGTCAATATGTAAATTACTTGAAAAGATTGTTTCATACAGTTAATAAGCTGTAGATAATTACTGTTTAATTAAGTTTCTCTTTTTCTTTCCATTTTCCCTCTGATGACACTTCTTGTCCATAGCAATGGAAAGTCTCCAGTTCAGAGCCAGTGGGCTTTAGGGAAGGTGAGTGAAGATTATTTAGAAATAAATTCCCCCTCCAGAGAGAAGTACCCCTAACTTTCCAATGGCCTCCAGAAACTTGAGAGTTTAAGGTACTTGTTTTTCGGGGACAACTAAAGATGCCTGATTTTGTTAATGTTGGTCTCCTACTGGTCATTGGAGTTACAATTATGTATTTTTTTAAGAATTGTGTACACCAGGCCTTCTTGGTTGATGATGTCACTTGTCTCATATGAGGAGCGTTAATACTTAAACACAATCAGGATTTACATACGTAGCTGAAGAATGTAGTGGGCAGCATAATCACCCGGCCTCCACCGACTGTCTTTTTTTAAGAATAAATGGGGAAAAAATCTTTAACATCTGAAAGAACTTAAGTCAGAGGGAAAAAAATATAACAAAAGATAAGACAAGTAGAAAACAAATGGAAACATGGCACTTTGAACCCAAATATTAACAGTGATATTAAATGTCTATGTCTTAATTCCTGAAACCTGTGAATACATTATCTTACATACAAAAGGAGTGTGAATAAATTAAGAGTCTGGAGATGGGAGAGTTGCTTGGTGGGCTCAACTTATCCCAGAGACCATAAGAGAAAGGCAGGTGGATGAGTCATGGAGAAGTGACACGAGAAGGACCCACCGTTGGAAGAGGGAAGAAGGAGCCATGGGCCATGGAATGCAGTAGCCTTGAGACACTAAGAATGGCTGCTGAAAAAACAACGATCTCAGACCTACAATACAAGGAACTGGGGTATGCCCCCAGTCCTCGTGAATTCCCCATACAGCCTCTGGAAAGGAGCACAGCCTGACTTGATCTTAGCCTGGTGCAACTGTCCCAGACTTCGGACCTCCAGAGCTGTAAGGTAATATATTTGTGTGAAGCCATGAAGTTTATGGACTTTTTACAGCAACAACAGGAAATTAATATGGAGGATAAGTCAACTGATAGATGGGACCTGTTTTACAGCTGACAGTGTAAATCCTCTAAAGAATTTCTTGTGTTTGAATGAAGAGAAGAAAGATTTCTTGAGCACCCAAGACTGAGAAATCAGTTTTAGGAACTGGAATTTGTAAATCATGATGATGGTTATCATGAATTCTGAGATTTCCATTTTTGCATTGCAACACCCCTCCTCACACCAAAAATGTTCTCTACATGGTATTTTTGTAAGCATGATGCCTGTATCATCAGAGGTACAGATGGATACCAGCTTTACTGGGATAGTTAGTATGTCTGTTTCACTGAGCTTGAACAAGAGGAATAGAATGTCCATGGGAAAGATGAGGTCCATGATGCAGAGAGAAAACTGATCTGACTATTACAGGGTTCATGGGTCCTGGCACCTAGAATCACAGGGCTATCATGCAGAAGCTGGTGTTAGCATGGAAGGCTTTCTTCATTGTGAAATGGTGACAGCTCCCCACAGGCATGGATGATGACAGGAAAAGAGTGCACTCTGGTCTCATGAGAGTGCCTTTCTCAGGAAAGAGTTCAGTCAAGGTGTTATTTAGTGGCCAAGTTGTGTCTGACTCTTGCGACTTCATGGACAGTATAGCCAGCCTGGCTTCTCTGTCCATGGAATTTTCCAGGCAAGAATACTGGAGTGAATAGCCACTTCCTTCTCCAGGGAATCTTCCTGACCCAGAAAATGTCATACCAGTTTACTCTCATGGTAAAAGTAATGGGTTAGTTTTGTCTTTCCCTGTGGTTCCATTTTTATCTCCAGTACAAAGCTCATTCATTTGAAGGACATGGACATACGCTGTTTAAAATGAAATGTAAGTGTGTTTAAGTCAGGACAGTGGCCATACCGACAAATTCTGAGTAAGAAAAGTGAGGTACAGAAACTGGAAGCTGGATATAGTTTAAATGAGTTTAAGATCTTCCTAAATGGTTATTTTTTGCCAAATTTGGAAAAATAAGACTAATATTTCCACATTACCTTTGGCTTTCATTCCCATGAAAGGACTGATTTAAATCACGTACTATTATTGTTCATGTAAATCAGATAAAAGTAGACATTGGGGAAGAAACTGACTGTGAAATCTATTACACTGTATGCTTGCTCTCTTTTGTGTTTGGGGAGCTTGACTTTTTTACATAAGGGAAGAGGACATTGAAGACAAAACTGTAAATTCTTAACTGGTGTAGCAATCAGATAAAATCTATAAGCTCCAGATGTTGTCCTGGGATGCTATGTATTGAATACAATTAATAGGATAGTATCTCAGGCATCCAAGGAATATTATTTTAGGCTTATTTTAATTCAATTCAGTAGTAACTGAATTCAATTCAATTCAGTATTGAGCACCCACACTGGCCACATTGTGTTTCAGTGAAAGGTCAACATGACACATCCCCTCAAGTCCATAAGCTTTACTGGCACCAGCAGGATAAAGGGACCTTGGCTCTGTGATGTCAGGGAGCTCAAGGAGTCAGAGTGGGGGTGCATCAAAATAGGACTGGAACTCACAAGTCCATGCCATTCGGTTGCTTCACCATGGCGTGGGTGATACTGCTTCTCAGCAGACACATTTTGCAGCTCTGATACCAAAGCAAAGTTAGTTCCCTTGAAAGTTGCAAATAAAATCAACACATCCTAAACATTTCATTTTAGCTCTTTACCCTGACCAGCTAGTCTCCTTTAACCCTTGTCTAGCTATCTAAAACTGTGGCTTAAATACATTGCTTAACCAAGCCAAGTACAACTTTGACTGTGGTTTTTCATTTGGTCTTTGGGGACATTTATTTATTTTAGCCAAAGTCTCTGAATCTCCGAAGATGTGTTCTTCATGATTCATCATTTCTGGAAGCATTTCCAGGCTGGTCTCAGCCCATGCTCCCATTGCTTGTTCTGCCTCCTCCTTTATCATATTTCCACATCCTATTGGAATCCTCAGTTTGCTGATTTGTACCATGAGGATAAGAGCTGTGCTTTCTGTATCTTTAAATGCCCAAGACCGGCATGGAGTTTCCTAAATCAGTTCTCAATAAATGTGTATTGAACCAATAGTATGTAAAGTGTTTAGCAGAAAGGGACCTATGTTAACAGAATCTGCATTAAATTAACTGTAATGAGGACAAAATCCAAAAACCATTCTGCAAAAATCCAATGCCCACTGGCCTCAACATTTGAGAATCAGGTCATTTCTTTGTCAGTTTCATTAGTGTCTCCCATTCCATATTTCCTGGTCAGACAATAAAGATAAATAACTCTATTCTTTTATCTTAATCCAATTGTACAGAATATGGTGAGGATTTTAATGCAAAACAAATAGTTCCTGCTGGGTGAAACAGCACACTTGTTGGAAAAAATTCTAAGAAAACCTCTTACAAATGGACAAGGAAAATATAAAATGTCTTAGGATATCAAGCATATTGTGTAACAATCTATATAATAAAACAGCTTAAATAGAGAACATTCCCTTTACATAATAAAAAGCCTCCTTTTTGAATCAACAAGTGCTCTTTGAACTTTATTAAAAATGTTTTGACATTATAGGGTTGTTTAGTATAGATTTACTCAAAATAGCACATTTAGTTGCAACACAAGCCTTGAAGTTAAGTGGTTAGTTTAATAAAACAGAGTTTCCATAGTTACCACAGGAGAACAGAAGATAACTTTTATTTCTTTGGAAGCCAGAAAGGGGCTTTAGAGAAAAGATTAAGCAAACAGACCCAGGCAGGTTCATTATGCAGGGCTTTGCACCTGATTGGCTTGTTTAAAAGTAGAAACTTGATATTACAGGAAATTAAAGTTTTCCCTCTAAAATCTATAGCAGCGCACTAAGAACTATGCACATTCTATATCCCTGGGCATTCCCAACTAGCATCTGAGTCAGAGAGAAAGCTGGTTTAATGAGAGGAATTTTTGCTCACAGTGTTTTGTTAAGAATCATTTCATAAACAAGTGGTTAAAAACCCATGCAGGAGACAGCACAGCCCTACTCTCCATCTCAGGTCTAACTTGGTTATTCCCAATCACCATTCTGTCAGAAGGCCTGATGGAAGGAAACCAAAATCCTCCTCATGCCGGTTTGCTGAGATGCACTCTGAGTGCTAGAGATGGCTACTGTCGCTGTGTCCTCTGCTGCGTGCAACCCAAGGAGCTCTTCACCGTTGACTGTTGAGAAGCAGAGTGACGTGGTTCCCACTGTCTCACCTTCAGCCTGTGAGCCTTTAAGGCGGCAGTGATTAACAGGACTTTCCCAAAGTTTCTATGTAGTTACAAGGACAGTTTCAATCTTCTGTCATTTTTTTGCATTAGCTCTGATTATGCTTTTACCAGAAAAATGCATTTGTTTTAAAGGTAACAATACCGACTAGGAGAATAGCTTATGTTTCATCTATATTTATCAGCACTCACTGTACATTTGTGTCTTCATTACCAGGAAATATTAAGGGACATTGTGCCATCGATTCCTGTTTACAGTTTATTATGCAGAGATAGGAAACACTTAGCATGTAAAATGAATGTAGAAATTATTCCTGGATAGAAACATGGACATTTCCCACTCGTTGGCTCTTTCTCCTCCATCACCGGATCAGAGTGTAATTGTCAGTAATCAGGCCTGCTTGCTGCTGATAAAACCACTCTGAATGCTAGCGGCCTTCTTTGTGTGATGACTCAATTATTCCAGAAGTGCCTCATCAAATCTACCCCATCAGCTGGGCTAATAAATAAGGAGAAGAAGCTGGCCCCCCAAAGCAAATTATAAATCCATTTGCATTAACCATTTCGCTGGTCCATGATCTAGGCAGAAATAAGCATGGCAGCTTGTGTTAAGCTTATTTGAATATGTTTATAATGTTTACAGCATGCAACTTTTTTTTTCCCACAAGGTGTTGGAATTATCAGTCATGAATGGCATCTGAATGCATTTATGTTAATTGCAGCAAGGCTTTAAGGATCTTTGAAGGCTATTTTGTGACTTAAATCAGGTGGAAGTTAAAACCTCTTGCAGGGAGAAGTATGGGTCTCGCACGAGTTATTGGCATTGCCTCAGAGTTTCAGAAGAAGGGGCTTGTGCTTAATTTTTACAGGTGGTAGAAGGACAAATGTGAATAATATAATGCCTGCTAGTACAAGTACAATGACTTCATATTGATCACAGTGGAAACCAGAAGTTATTCTGATGTTCTGTATGACTGCAGCAATTTGCAGAGAAAAAAAAACAACAACAACACATTTTCTAGAGAAGATCAGAGTTACCATAGCATTCTTTGTACTTCAGATTCCTTGAAAGACTCCATAAGGCGGAGAGCTCAAAAGGCCAGGCAAACCAGTAAAAATCAATTAAGTCTGTCAATGGAAATTTTGTACATTGACAAATCATGTTTCTGTTCTTGTAAAATAACAAACTCTACCGCATAAGAAGTTTTGTTTGTATTTGAACTTCAGTGATCACTGGGGAAGCAAAAAGCATTCATAATGTATCATGAAGAGCAGTTTGGTTGCTGATATCAAATAATTAGCCTTGCTGAATATGCTGTGATTTAAAACCCAAGGCATTCCCCCTAAGAGGAAGGAATGCCACTGCCCCATTTTGCAGTGGGGGCTGTTTCAGTTTTGATGAAGTTCTTTCTACTCCTACCGTGACAAGTAGAGCTTATAGCCAATAAACAGTATTTTTCTCTGCCTGCTGCTGCTGCTGCTAAGTCGCTTCAGTCGTGTCTGACTCTGCGCGACCCCATAGACAGCACCCCACCAGGCTCCCCTGTCCCTGGGATTCTCCAGGCAAGAACATTGGAGTGACTTGCCATTTCCTTCTCCAATGCATAATACAACTTAAAAGGAATCCACTGCTGCTGCTGCTGCTAAGTCGCTTCAGTCGTGTCCGACTCTGTGTGACCCCATAGACTGAAGCTCACCAGGCTCCCCCATCCCTGGGATTCTCCAGGCAAGAACACTGGAGTGGGTTGCCATTTCCTTCTCCAACGCATGAAAGTGAAAAGTGAAAGTGAAGTTGCTCAGTCGTGTCAGACTGTTCGTGACCCCATGGACTGCAGCCTACCAGGCTCCTCCATCCATGGGATTTTCCAGGCAAGAGTACTGGAGTGGGCTGCCATCGCCTTCTCTGAAAAGGAACCCACTACTTCTCTTCATTTGCTCCTATCTATGAAGCAAGTCCTCCTTATATCAATCTGGAAGGCTAAGAAGAAGGAAGTAGTGTTTGACAGCATAAATATAATGTGACAGTAGGCTAACGTCATTTTTGTACATCAGTTGCTAAATATATACTCTCTTGCTATGATGAGAAAGCTCATTGATGAAAAAATTCAAAATAAGAGGTTTAAATTTTCATTAGAAATTTAATGGTGAAACATGGCAAGTGGAAAGCTGAAGAATTCGATCGTCTGTCCAAGCAAATTTATACAAAATTTGACTCTCACTTAAATATCATGGTGATTAATATAAAAATAAACTAGCGAGGTGGGATGGGAGGTGGGAGGGAAGCCCCAAAGGGAGGGGATATATGCGTACATATGGCTGATTCACTTCATTGTACACAGAAACTAACACATTTTAAAGCAATTATACTCCAATTAAAAAATAAATATAAAAAATAAAACTAGACAGAACTATAAAGGACTTGCTGTCCCATTTTAAAAAAAAAGAGCAAGAAAAATCCCCCCTTTTCACCATTCCAACTAATGAACAATTGGTGAAGATACCAAAGTTAGTGACTGAGAGGTTGAAAGTGTTGGGAGGTTGGGAGACAGGGCCTCACGGTTCAGCAGTGCTGAGGTTGTATGTGTGTTAGTCGCTCAATCGTGTCCAACTGTTTGTGACCCCATGGACTGTAGCTCGCCAGACTCCTCTGTCCATGGAATTCTCCAGGCAAGAATACTGAGTGAGCTGCCATTCCTTTCTCCAGAGAATCTTCCTGACCCAGGGATCAAACCTGGGTCTCCCACATTACAGGCAGATTCTTCACCTTCTGAGCCAGCAGGGAAGCCCAGTGCTGAGGTTAACATGCTGAATTCTCCCATTTCATTTCACTTGGCAGGAAACTAGACCTGAGGGTGATGTTTGGAGTTTGAATTAACGCCCAACTTCTGAGAGGAGGCTGCTGGGCATTTGCACCGGACCAGTCCCACTGGTAAGTAAACTCCAAACATAGCAGTTGTATCACAGGGCTTCCAGCACTATGATCTTTCATATTTGATTTCCTTGCCTTTTCATCAGAGTTTTCACTTTGAGTTTAGTCTGGAGGATTTTTTTTTAATATAGAATTTGTTCCTGAATCGTAAGTAAATCTATGGTTCTCTGCTTTAAGGACACAATTGACAGTTGCATCTTATCACTTCAGGTCACCTCACCACCACCACCACCACCAGTAAAATATAATCTGATATATCTGAAACATGTGTAATATCATATATGAAACGAATCACCAGTCCAGGTTCGATGCATGATACTGGATGCTTGGGGCTGGTGCACTGGGATGACCCAGAGGGATGGTATGGGGAGGGAGGAGGGAGGAGGGTTCAGGATGGGGAACATGTGTATACCTGTGGCAGATTCATGTTGATGTATGGCAAAACCAATACAATATTGTAAAGTAATTAACCTCCAATTAAAATAAATAAATTTATATTAAAAAATAAAAAAGTAACATCTCATATTCATTACATCATATCATAGGTTTAAAGAACTGTCTTTCATATACATACTACCATCTGTAAAATAGCGAGTGGGACACTGCTGTATAGCATTGGGAGCTCAGCTCGGTGCTCTGTGATGACCTAGAGAGGTGGGATGGGGCAGGAGGGAAGCTCAAGAGGGAAGGGATGTATGTATACTTATGGCTGATTCACTTAGTTGTTATATAGCAGAAACCAACACAACATTGTAAAGCAATTATGCTCCAACTAAAAATAAAAAACAGTAATACTGTAGTGCATATTTGAAAGTTGCTAAAAAATAAAAAAGAACTGTCTTTTTCTGAAGCAAATACTTATCCTTGAAGTGTCTGTAAATTTAGCACTCCATCCATGGTTATTGGCATAAAGCAGAGCACACAAATGGAGTCTTCTGTGATGACTCCATTTAGCAAGTGAAGCCACGTCTTAATTATAGCACTCGCTGAAAGACTGTGCAGCCCACTAGGCTCCCAGCACCTTGGTTTGTCATGTAGTTTCACCTTCTAAGACTGCTGTTTCATGAAAAGATGAACTTCAGTGGAAAAGTGTCCATCCTGGTAGGCAGGGGAGAGAACCAACTCAGTTACAAGTTGGAGGAGCTTGGCCAAGATTCCAAACCTTAGGTTAACTGTCTTCCAAAATGGGTATCTCCTAAGAATATTTTAGTGAATCCTTAAGTTTTACAGCATGGTTTAAGATCAGCAAAGAGATTAAAAGTACAGCAGTTATTGCCACTTGCAGCATCATGGATGGACCTAGGGATTGTCATACTGAGTAAAGTCAGTCAGTCAGACAGAGAAAGAAAAATATCGTATGACATCCCTTATCTAAAAAGAAATGATACAAATGAACTTATTTAGAAAGCAGACTCATAGACTTAGAGAAAGAACCTGTGATTGCCAGGGGGAAGGATGAGGGAAAGGGATAGTTAGGGAGTTTGGGATGGACATGTACACACTACTATATTTAAAATGGATAACCAACAAGGTCCTACTCTACAGCACAGGGAACTCTGCTCCATGTTATGTAGGAGCCTGGATGGAAGGGGAGTTCGGGGGAGAATGGATATAGGTGTATGTATGACTGAGTCCCTTTGCTATCTACCTGCAACTATCACAACATTGTTAATCAGCTATACTCCAGGACAAAATAAAAAGTTAAGAAAAAATATAGCGACTATCGAAAATGGGTTTTTAAGGGTACCTCTTTGGTACAGTAATAGGAGGCATGCAGGGAGTGAAGGGAACCGACTGCAGTGGGAGATTCCTCTTGGTATCAGCCGGTGTGTTTCCACAAGGCCATGGGCGGAGCTGAGAACGATGGATGCTTAGAACAGCGAGCCTCTGCAGCTCCTCTTTCCCGCCGGTATTCCGGTGCACTTGGACTTCCCAGGCCTTTTGTGTCACATCACATTTCTGAACTTATATTTTGCCGGCATCCTCTGTACAGGGCTCCACGTGGATCTCAGCTGTGCTGCCTTTGCTCTGCTCCCTGGGGAGGGGAGAGACAGCAGATGGGGTTAGGGCAGAGGGCTGACGCATCTGACAGCAAACGGCCGGGTTGTTTGCGGGGAAGCCGCGAGCGTCAGGAAGCTCCTTTCCCCCTGAGAACCAACTAACCACTGAAGAAAGTTGAAAATGAGCCCTCTGAGAAATGCTATTAAAAGTAGTAAAAAAGCACGCTTGTGCAGATGAGGTGCTGCTGTGTGCTTATTCGGATGCTAATGAGTTTGACATTAGGGAACTCGGAGGGTTTAGAGCTACTCCCTTCTGTGATTCGGTTCTTTATTGGCAATCTTTGAGAAAATAAATGGAAAATGTATTGCTAATAAACACACACCACGATTGGGTGTAGACAAAAAGCCATTACTTTCAGGGTTTAGAAAAGCGCTCTGCCCACCAGTGTTTTCCAGATCTTTTGTCTTAGGTTAGAGTGTGACAAACAAAGGGGACAGGCAGGTGGACCGACCAAGGGCGAGGGAGGGTAAGCCAAACACAGTTGTAGAGAAAGCTGGGTTTTGTTTTTGCTTTTTTTCAGTTGCAATCAAGCAAACTAAGAACTCCCGAGTCCTATGTGACTTTTCAGTCCTTCCATCCTATGTCTTGAGACTTTTGCTGTGTGAGACATTCTGTCTTGAGACATCTGTGTCTTAAGACATCTGCTCTGTCTTAAGGGTTTTATCCCCATTTTTCACCAGGATCTACAGTTGCTGATTTGAGTTGAAGAAGCATCTGCTTAATGTCTGGTCAGAACTTTCAAGTAACGCAGAAATCCATGGTTAAAAAGCTGGATTCTCCAACTTACTGCAAAGGGTAAACACGGACCCTAGAACTCATCTGCCAGGAAGGTTGGTGACTTGTGTTCTAGAACGCCAGAATGGACGGACAAACCATAGCGAGTGTGTGTTAGGATAGGTACTATATCAATATCTATATCTATATCTATATCTAGTGTTCATGTCAGTAGCCACTTGCTGTCAGGCTGAGAGTGTTAACACTGAATTTCAGAGTTTTCTTTCAAGGGCCAAACAGCCTGAAGACAGATTCTGTTCCATCCCTGGGAGCAGGTAAAGGAGATGCAGGCCTGTGTGTTATGTCTGGAAGCAAGGAAGCCACATGCAGATTGTTCCCATGGAAAGCAGGATAAAACATTGGCAAAAAGAGCTAGTAGCCTTTTAGGACACTTCATTCAAGAGCATCCTAAATCCACATGCCTTGGGAACTTGTCTCTCGTGACTTCTTGAGGATAGTACATGCCAAACCTTGACTGACCTTTTTCTTCTGGTGGTTAAAAATAAAACCACCAATAGTGACATTGAGAATCCCTATTATACCATTTTCCTAGTAAAGGGCAGGCATTTTATCTATATCTATGGGCGTGCTTAGTTGCTCAGTCGTGTCCAGCTGTTCGTGACCCCATGGACTGCAGCCTGTCAGGCTCCTCTGTCCATGGGGATTCTCCAGACAAGAATACTCGAGTGGGTTGCCATGCCCTTCTTTATCTATATCTTATCTATATATCTAGTTTGGTAAGAAAAACAAAAATTGATTTGGCTTACCTTAATAAAGGTAAAGGGGGTAAAGAATCTGCCTGCAATGCAGGGGACCTGGGTTCGATCCCTGGGTCAGAAAGATCCCCTGGAGAAGGGAATGGCAACCCACTCCAGTGTTCTTGCCTGAAGAATCCATGGGCAGGGGAGCCTGGTGGGCTACAGTCCACTGGGTCACAAAGAATCAGACATGACTGAGCAACTAACACAGCCAGCCAGGATAAAGGTAAACATCTTTTCCCCACTGATATATTATTAAATAGTATGACATTTTCATTCTGTGTATAGCATAGTCCATCAGAATTATAGGCAATTGTTTACTGTCCACATCACTGGTTATTTTTGCTCTTCTGTTTTTTTGTCCACCTTACATACCTTCTCTCTTTTATTTTTTATTTTAATAGAATGAATTGCAGGATTTCTCACTAAAGCAAACACTGGTGTTCATTCATTCTGACGGGGGGGGGCTCACCGAGTCAGCGTACAAGTTACCTGGAGGAAGAGGTAAGGCAACATTTTTATTAAAAAGCAGAATATGTTGAAATAAAATGGATCCAATTGAAGCATTTTATAAAGACGCTCCCCTACAACATTGCTTTATCTCTATAGATTTACTTTCACAAAAATATATTGTTAATGCCCAATTTAGGATTGTGATTTTTTTTGTCAGAAGCATGATCACTTTACTGTTTTAAAATATTAAACAGGTGAAGTTCTCTGAGCCTACAAGCCCTTTTGCATATTGATTAGTATGTGTTATTTGTTTGCACATGTTTGCCCTTAGAGAGAGACTCAGCATTAAAATTGTTTTAACATTCCAATTTGAATTCATTTGTATTAGAAATTAGTTTATTTAAGGATCAGAGGTAAATAAGTAAGATTTTTAAAAGCATGTTTTTAAAAGCATTGTAGCTGATTTCTGCAGTTAATTCCTACAAGCAGTGAAAAGTAAGGAACTGGGACATCCTTGGGAACAATCTGTTTAAAATGGCTTACCCCTCTATGAAGAAGCTTGTTTTCTAACATTTATGCATTTTTCAACACATGCATCTCAAAATATCAGCAAGAAAAAAAAATTTTAGACAGTTTCAGAGTTTTAACTTTCACTGAGTTCTCTTTAATCAGAGCATATTAAAAATATTTTTAAGTCTATGAAAACACAAAGCTGGTGATTGCCCCCTTAGGTCACAAAACTGTGACTCGGAGGCCGTGGTAGAGAGACTAATAGAAATCCTTGGCACCCGGCGTCCACCTAAGGGAATGATAGAACTATTTGCTGGAGTCGTTTGGCAAAAGGACACAGACATATGGCTTTGGTTCATGGTCACGTTGCCAGTTGTGCAAAGTTAGAGGGTTAGTCGGTACACAGGAGCGGCAGCAAATCAGAAATCAAAAGTGAGACTCCAAACACATCAGCCTCCTCTTAAAGCCACCCAAGCTTTCACAGGTCTGAGGTTTCTTCTATTCGACTCTAGAAATTCCCTTTCAAAGGCAGCTTTTCTGTGGGGGTGTGCATGCCCTCAGCCTCAGCAAGAGCTCTCCCCAGGCAGCTGTGCTTGGTCTGAGAGAAGACTGAACCTGCTTCCCCATCAGGGGTGAGGGGACATGAGATGGGTCACCAACGTGCAGGATGCCGTCTTTCGGTTCTTCAGCTTTTTCTGCAGAATACGACAGTACAGATAGAGCTGGACAGGAACAGAGAGCTGAAATCAGGGATCCTGTGCCCTAAATAAAAGATTTAGAAAATTTTTCATTTCATTTAGAGGAAAGGATTCAAAAAAGTTTCAGAAAATTACTAATATGGCATCAAGGATGCTGTCAAACTTCCTGATTTCATTCATTTAGATGTTTTTAAGTTTGCTTTCTTTAAAAAAAAAAAATTATTGTGTTTGGCTGCACCGCATGGCATATGGAACTTTCCTGACCAGGGGCTGAACCTTTGCCCACAGCGTCGGAGGCATGGAGTCTTAACCACAGGACCACCAGGGAAGTCCTTACATTTATTTTCTGAATTACTCTCCCTGAGAAATAAGTAAATGTATGAAAAGAGAACCAGGAAAATAAAAGGAGGGTAAGAACAGAGGAAAAATATACTTGATCATTCAATCTTGGTTTCCTTCTCAGTGTGTCAACTGTGTTTTTAGGATCACAGTTCATTTCCCCCATCTTTCCCTTGTACCACAGGGAAGCATCTTCTGCTGCCATTTTCAGTCGATTCAAAGCTCTGTTGAAAACAAAATGATGCCAGAATCATCAAAAGGAAGGGCACTCAGTGTAGGGTTCTTTGTTCTTCGATCTGGCCAAGTTTTGTCCCAAGGTACAGACATCATTTAGCTGTTCCATTTTCTGAGGTTAGCCTTTTCCAACTTCCTCAGTTTCTTTTTGTCATTTAAAAAAACCTGACTTTTGTAAAGGAAGCCTCCGCTGAGGATGGGGGACTCCTGGTGGGGAGGACCCCTGGACCTCCTCTCAGCAGGCACGGGACTAACTTCTTCTCGCCATCACCATGAGCTTCTCAGGAATGGAAGAGTCACGTGACACAACAGACAGCCTGCTTTGTCGGTTTACAACTCCCAGGAGAGGAACACTGTGAAATCTTCTTTAAAGTGGGATTTATTGTAAGTCAAATGTAGTGAAAGACTTCTCAAATTAAAAGTAGCTACTGGCCTGAAATTATATGTAACTAGACAGGGCTTCCCTGGTGGCTTGGATGGTAAAAAATCTGCATGCCATGCAGAAGACCTGGTTCGATCCTTGGGTTGGGAAGATCCCCTGGAGGAGGGCAGGGCAACCCATTCCAGCATTTTTGCCTGGAGAATTCCTTGGACAGAGGAGCCTGAGGGGCTATAGTCCATGGGGTCACAAAGAGTCAGACACGATTATGCAACTAACACTTTCACTTTCAGACAAGATTACAATTAATTGTATAAGGATTTTGAGAGTGTCCTCAAAATGTTATGATCACCATGGCTTTTCTACTAATATTAAGAAATTCGCGGCTACTTATAAATCTATATCAAGGATGACAATGGATAGAATTCTGTTGAAAGGAGAAATAATGCTTAAAGATTACCAAGAGATTCGTTTTACCCAAATCTTAAGAAGTGATAAAATATTTACCTGGAGGTTGTTTTTGTGGACAAATACTTTTGTTTAACCACTGATCAAAATAGAGTTTTAAGTGAAAAATAAAAGGGAACTAAATCTCCTCACAAACAAGTCATTTGCATGTGTGATGGGAGCAAAACTGAGTTTATCAATCTGGTGTCCTGCTCCTTGAATCTCTCCCTTCCACAAATCAGCAATTCTGGGGGTCCCTGGGGGCTCAGATGATAAAGACTCTGCCTGCAATGCAGGAGACCCAGGTTCGATTCCTGGGTCAGGAAGCTCCTCTGGAGGCGGGCATGGCAACCCACTCCAGTATTCTTGTCTGGAGAATCCCATGGACAGAGGAGCCTGGCAGGCTATAGTCCATGAGGTTGCAAAGAATTGGACACAACTGAACCCCAAAGAAGGCGCCTATTTGGTGCCATGGAGTGATGCAGAAGGAAGATCCTCTGATAGCCCCTGATGTATCTAAGTGCCAGGAGGAGAAGGTGGTCAAGCTCAGGTCACTAGGGACACCTGCACATAGCTTTGTAAATCCCTTGAAGATGTTACATGAGTTTTCCAAATTCAGGTAAATAGTGAGAATGCATTTCATAGTCATCTTTCTTCTTCACTGCTTCTCTGCTTATCTCCGTTGTTGGTTGGCATAGCCTTCCTCTAAGTTTGCTTCTTTGCCTCCTTTATTTTATAAGTTTCTTTCCCTCTTGCCATTTGTTCTTGTATTAATTCCTCTCCCTAGAGAACTGGGGGAGAAGCTCCTTAAAATTTTTTTTCATGACTTCATTATGAAATAGATACCAAGCAGGAACCCCTTTTTTTCCTTTCAACATAAATATTATATGTAACATATCCACAATTACAGGTTAATAGAACTTTTCCTGTAGTTTCAGGAAAAATAAGAGTGGCAAAATTTGCCTTTACTGGTTTATCTTGATTGAGTAGATTGATATAACCAGGAGGAAATGGTAAGAGTCTCAGAAAATGTCTTATTCCCATCCATAAACAATGGGATGTAGATAAAGGCCCTAAGAAATGGGAAGAAGGACAGCTGTTTGGAAAATCAAAGCTCTGTTTTGAGGAAAGAAATGCTTCATTAAGTTTTATGAAGTAAATTGCAGGCTTGTCCATAGCATTTGGGGTGTAGGCAGTAAGGCTGATCAAGCCTCCTTTTCCAATAGAAAAAAAAAGATAATGTTCTCCATAAGAAGTGGAGTTTTTAGGATGCAGCCCATGTTGGTTATGGTGGTGGCTGCTTCTATAACCAGGAGAACTTGACCGGGTGGCTGTTCCCCTCCCCCAAGCACACTCCTCATGTCTGAGCACCAGCAATGAGGTAGGACATCCTTCCCATGAAGGAACCATCCCTGGAATGTGGTGCTCACTGAATCCAAGGTTCCATTTTACAAAAATTAGGTCTACCCATCAGCAGTTTATTGAAGTCCTTGAACATAATCCATAGAAAGAATGCTTAGAGGTTTCTGCTCCCAGGTGTAGGGTTTTTGTGAACAAAGGCTTTTTTTCAAGCTGAGGTCTCCCAGGAGATCAAGCTTTCTCATGAATGTTAAAGCTTCTTGCCCCAAACAAAAGGCCCAAGATGTCTTATGTCTTTATCCCCAAGTTGCTGCAAGATGTAACTAAACCCTGAACTTAGGAACTGTCCTTCAGGTGTGAAAGGAGGGAGAGCTGAAATGGGTGAATTGTACGTGGGGGCCTTGATCCCTCCCATGCCCATCACTTGTCCCATGTGTGACGTTGAATGCTGAGCTTCGTGGACGCGTTACCAGTTCTTACAAAGCTTGAATGGGATGTGTGTGCTCCAGTATGATGCTATTGTCCAGCCAGAGGACAATAGCATCAGAAAATGCCGTCCTGACGCTGGCACTCCAGGCACCCTCAAGCCAGGGTCCATGAATATTTATTTATGCCTCACTTCCCTGGACTATGACAGGGAGGCTGCTGCTCAGGGGGAAGGCAGAGCCGTCAGGTGCTCAGACAGCTGGATAGCGAAAGAGCATCAGTCTTGAAGCTGTTAGAGAGAAGGTTGCATTGAAGCAGTTTCTAAAACTTTCCTGTGTGCTGCTGGCCCTCCTCTTCACACAGTGTTGCAGTTTTCGTGAAGAAATCCGTGGAGTCCAGCCTCCACTTGTGTTTGAGTGGGCGATGTTCAGAGTGGTTGGAGGCTAAAAGCGCCTATGTGCAGGATAACCTTAAGACTCATGTTGAGAGGATTCTCACCACCCACCCCTCCACCCGGCACCCCCCCGCTCCAGCAGCAGAAGCAAAATGGATGGTTTTCACCATTTTAACCGTTTCGCTGCTGATCTGTCTTGTTAAAATCAACCGACTCAATTAGCACGCAGGGAGAGGAGTTCACACGAGTCGATCCACTTTATATGCAGCAGGGACACTCACCGAGGAGGATTTCACAACACAGGGCTCACCATCCTGTGTAAACCAAGCCACTCTAATCCCGGACAGTGTCACATCTGTCATAAATCTGCGTGGTTTTAAAGGAAGGGACATCTATAGGAGAAAAAAAAAAAACACCTCTGTTTTCTTGTTGTCTTCTGTTATCATGTAGTTTTAAAATAGTTATAACAATAGACCGTTTTTATGTAGGCTAAAGCCACGGCTGCTCGAAAAAGCATCGCACACTTCTTGTTGGCTAATTTGTAAAACAGTTCAGTGATTGGTGTGGTGTTTATTATAAAATGATGACAAAAGGGTGCTGGTGGTTTTAATAGTTTTAGCTTACGAGGGCTGTCGTTAATTTTGTCTGTAGTGTTGCAGGTGAAAAAATGCACAATGGATAAATAGTCTATATTGGTTTAACTGAACATAATATATAGTGTGTTCTGGAGTTGTTTGTCTCAATAGACTATAGTAATCAAAAGTAATGAACCTATTATGTGCAGGACCTTGGAGAGCGTCGAATGGCAGTAAAAGTGTGGCACATAAAAGGTTTATTAAAGGAAATTAAAGTCCATCATTGCCACACCTGCTCCCCTATTATAAGTCTATGGCAGGTCAGCGCTTTCCATCACAACTCAGCCTCGGAGAGCAGAGATGCGTCTCCCATCCTCATTGCAGGCACACCGCATCCCCGCCTGTGTCAGGATTTAAGGATGGTAGCCGTGGAGAGCACCTTCTGCCTGCCTCTGATTTTCAACCAGCGAAACAACTTCTTTCTGTTTCAGAATTCCTTCTGGTAAAGTGCAAATGTGAATTAAACTGAAATGCTTAAAAGATCCTAGTGAAATGGTTGGAGGTAGTCAGGTCAGAATCTATCTCCATGTGGACAAAAATATCAGACTTTTTAAGTCTTGGCATCCCTTTGATAATTCACTTGGTTATATTCAAGATCATTAGTAATGATGTTTTAGGGAATTTGATGCTGACCGAAACAACACTCAAAGTTTTCTCTCCTTATAGATGTGGATGATTATAACTCACCTCTATTCTGGAATTACCAGAGTAAATGTCATCAACATTTCCAGTGGTATTTTACAATAGGGGCATTTAGAGGTTTTATGTTACATTGGTTTTTTACACTGGGAATTTTTTTTTTCCAACTTAGAAACAGGCCTGTATCTGAAGCTGGTCATGCATGTGTGTTCAGTTGTGTCCAACTCTGTGTGATCCTATGGGCTGTAGCCTGCCAGTCTCCTCTGTCCATAGGATTTTTCAGGCAAGAAATACTGGAGTGGGTGGCCATTCCCTCCTCCAGGGGATCTTCCCGACCTAGGGATAGAACCCACATCTCTTGTATCTCCTGCATTGGCAGGCGGGTTCTTTAAAAAAATAGGCCTGTATCCAAAAGGGTCTAGAAATACAAGGGAATCTGGTTGAGTAACTTAGTCTGGAACATTTTGGTTTGGTATTTGAGATTTTGTCTCTTTCACAACAACTGTTAATCAGACCATTCTTCTTTCCATCTTCATGATGCTGAAACTGTCTGAGTCACTAGTGAACACTTGCAGATAAGAACATTTGCCTTCTTGTCCATTTCCTCTGGTTTCAGCATCTACAGAAGTATTTCCAGAACTTGCGGGCTGTAACAGCAGTTACAGTTCTGTCTCCGCAGAGTCAGATGCTGTCCAGGAGTGGGAAAGCTCCTCTGCTCTTCATAAGGACCTAAAGAACTTCTAGTGGCCTGTGTTTGTATTTTAGTCAATGTCAAAGGAATGACCCAGGATTTTGTGTTCACATTACAGATGGATGCAGAGGCTGAAGATAAAACGCTTCGTACCCGTGCAAAAGGAACCAAGGGTGAGTTAGCATGCAGATTCCATGCCCAGCACACCGTGAAATGTGGGCATCCCATGCTTGGTCCCTGATGTGTAGTCAGGAGGATCACAGCTTCCTTAGGGTTCCCATTTTTAAATCAAGCCAGGACGCTGCATCATGGCACTCTGAGGCTAAAGAATATGAACCAGAAGTTGAAGGACCCAGATAAGGCTAAATAATGTAGGATGCTAATGTTTACGAAATGCAACCATGAGTAGATTTAAACATCCTGCAAAACAGTATAAGGGTTAGCAAGGGAAGAAGGCTTTGTGGAGACCTCAAATGCTCGACGTGACCTTTAACATCCAAGGGAAATGTCCAAACCATTCATTTATTGCCAAAGTGGGTTTTGATTTTTATGTTATCTGGTTTAGTGGCTCCCAATTTAAACTTCACGCAAGTAAAATGGCGATGTTTGGTTTTAGACGGTGTCTGCTGGGGATTTCCAGCAGCTCTGCAAAGTCATGTCTGAAAGGTTTAACTTGCCGGTTACCCTCTCTTTTTGTAACCAACAGATGGTAATGTAATATTGAAATATAAACAGGCCCTTGATGATCGAAACATCTGGAAAACAGGATTGACTGGCAATAATACCCCTTAAGGAAAATAACTTTTATTATAATTAGCTATATTTGTGTGACCCTCCATTCTAAACGGAAGGTTCGGCCTGGCCTCTGGAGGGAGCCAGATAGCTGTTCCTGGCCTGACCCACCTCAGGTTGGCCTCCTGGTGGAGGAAGGTTTGGGCTGGGGAGTGATCACACAGTCGTTTGGAAGCATTTTGAGATATACAGTTGAAAGCATCTAATCAAATTTGATGCTTTTGTTAGCTGTGTTTGTGTTGTATAGTCAAGGTACATAATCCCCATTTCAGTGAAGTATGGAATCATCCATTTTTTTAAATTGCAGAATGATTTTTTTTTTTCAGTTAAAATAGAACCCTGATTATCATTAGGCATGATAACCAAAATGCAGAATCATGCATTTGCATTTGGTCCAAGATATGGAAATTTTCTCTACCCAAACTGAAGTTGTGCCATATTCTTTCCCAGGGTTAGTTAAAGTTACTTTAAAAGTAATTACATCATATATCCTATTATTTGGAGCAACTTCTCTGGTGGCTCAGTGGTAAAGAATCTGCCTGCAAGGCGGGACATACAGGTTTGATCCCTGGGTCGGGAAGATCTCCTGTAGAGGGAAATGGCAACCCACTCCAGTATTCTTGCCTGGGAAATCCCATGGACAGAGGAGCCTGGTGGGCTACAGTCCCTAATATTTGGAATGCAATTTTGGAAATATCAAAGTTTTAGGCAGCAAAGTTCTCCATGGAATAAGAGTTTAGTGATAATATCCTAGCACTATTTAGGATAGGCTCACGTCTGCCATAAATATCAGTATTCTAGGAAATGTATTTGGATTATTCGAATCTCTTATTCTGACTTCTGAAAACACACAGCTCTCTCGTACTTCAAATGCATTTTAATTTGCCATTCTTTTTAGACTTTGAATCCTTTTGGCACATACATAAGCACTCTTAAACAGAGCCAAAATGTTGTTGGAGAAATGAAACAACTGTTTCTCATGTAGCGTGAGTCATCTTGAAAACCACCTGTTGCGTCTCTCAATATGCTGCTTATTCTGTGGTAGGCAGGTATTTATAAACATGAACTTCTTTAGTTCCCATCATTTATTTTTTCCTCTAACTGCTTTCTTTTACAAATTTATTTATTTTTAATTGAAAGATAATTGCTTTACATAATTTTGTTATTTTCTGTCAAACATCAACATGAGTCAGCCATGGGTGGGCATATGTCCCCTCCTCTTTCACCTCCCTCTCTTCTCCTCCCTATCCCACTCCTCTAGGTTGATACAGAGCCCCTGTTTGAGTTCCCTGAGACACACAGCATTCCCATTGGCTATCTGTTTTACATTTAGTAATGTAAGTTTCCATGTTACTCTCTCCATACATCCTACCCTCTCCTCCCCTCTCCCCATGTCCATAAGTCTTTGGAAAAATCAAAGCTCTTCTTTCTATAAGTGTCTTATTTTTAATTGGAGGTTGAAATTAACATGACTCAAACATCTCCTCTTTCTCCAGGAATAAAATTTATGGAACAGAATCTTAGGACATTTATTAATAAAATATTATCATTTTATTTAAATGCTTGTTTAATATAAATAAAATGCAAATAAGATTCTTTTGAAAATTTTCCTAGAGACAATAAAATTGATTTAAAAAGTAGTTCAGGAAAAAATAAAAGAAAAAAAAAAAGTAGTTCAGGGACTTCCCTCGGGGTCCAATGGTTAAGACTTCACCTTCTAATGCAGAGGTGTGGGTTCGATACCTGGTCGGGAAGCTAAGATCTCACATACCTTGCAGCCAAAAAACCAAAACATCAGAAGCAATAGTGTAACAAATTCAATAGACTTTAAAAAATGGTCCACATTAAAAAAAAAAAAAAAACCTTAAAATAAAAAGCAGTTTGTCCTCTGTGCTCCTGTGCTTTTTCAGTGAGATTCTAGAGACAGGTATTTGGAAGTTGATCCATGACTGCAAAGTCCCAGGGTCACTGGAGGCCTGATCCAGAACCATCTGTTCTGGGCCCTGGTCACCTGTCTTCTTGTGTCCAAAGAACCAGAACCGGAAAGAGGAATCAGCCCAAAGGGAAACTGCTGGGTGTGTACTAACCAGGGCTTCCCAAGTGGCGCTAGAACACACCTACCAATGCAGGAGATGTAGGAGACTCGATCCCGGGGTCGGAGGAGGGCCTGGTAACCCATGCCAATATTCCTGTCTAGAGAATCCCATGGACAGAGGAACCTGGTGGGCTATAGTCCATGAGGTTGAAAAGGGTCAGACAATACTAAAGTGACTTAGCACGCATGTAATGCACTAACCACGCACTGGTCGTTATCCCAAGGAGGTGAAAGGTTTCTCTCATGCTGTTTACAAAATTATGCACTGATTTTCCTTTTCTGTCTTCCTTTTTGTCAGTAGCACCAATGGATTCTCTAATCCAGGAGCTCAGGTAAGAGTTGTCCTACTTTACTTTTTCTAAGATTGATTGGATTTAATTATTCGAATGTTTTGTACTTTTCAAGCCTCAGATCCTCATTTTACGGTGAGCACTAAGCCAGTGGGCCTATTTCATGTGCCTCTGTCTCTGCACCAAAGAGATAAAGAAGGGGAGAAACTACTGACTGTCTATCTAAAGCAATCCAAGCTAATATTCTGATAACAAGACACCATTCTTCTGCAACGTGAGTGGTTTCCCACTTTCTCCTCATAGGGTGTGCTGCCTGTGTGTGCATACCCGGCATGTGGTTTGTTTTCGTGCTGATGGAAACAGAGAACTGAGGTCATCTGAGAACCTGACTGAGGAACAAGCCCAGTCCAGAATGCCCCATGTTTCTCCTTAATAATCAGATAATTGTTTTATAGATTCCACGTGTAAGTGATATCACATGATATGTCTTTCTTTGTCAGGTTTGTTTTGCTTAGTTTGATAACCCACCAGCATTGCTACAAGTGATATTCCTTCACTCCTCGCACTGGTGTGTGAGGAATATTCCACTGTACATATGTACCAAATCTTCTTTACCCATTCATCTGCTGATGAACACTTAGGTGGCTTCCATGTCTTGGCTAATACAAATGAACTTATTTACAAAACAGAAGTAGGCTCACAGACGTAGAAAACGAAGTTATCCTTACAAAAAGGAAGAGGGGGATAAATTAGGAGTTTGGGATTAACATAGACACATTACTATATATAAAATCAATAAACAGGATCCTACTGTATAGCACAGGGAGCTATACTCAATATTTTGTAATAACTTCTAATGGAAAAGAATATGAAAAAGAAATTATATATAATATATATGTAGCCGAATCACCATGCTGTGTACAAAAAACTAACACAATCTTGCAAATCAACATACTTCAATTAAAAAAAATTTTTTTAAATTATGAGATAATCATGTGAATTTTTGACTATAGGTATTTGAAGGTAATGTGACATGAAATTCGGGATGGATCTAAGCACTTCAGACTTAGAGACTGTGATATGGGCCTCAGGCAATGCTCTGGAAATTCCAGTTGACTAGTTTTTGCAGAGTAAACTCCAGTACATAGGTCTTCTTTCATAGAGTCTTTGCAAGGTCTGGCTTTATTTTGTTTTGAAGTGCATATTTTAAAAGAAACGTATGTTGCTGCTGATACATTTTCTGTTCTGGTGCTTTTTCTTAACAAAATTTGTCAAGCAAGAGGAACCCCTTATCTCTTCTCTAGGTGTGCAAACCCAGAAAGTCCCAAACTCAGGGCCTAATCCATCTTTCTGGAAGCGGCGATAGTATGCGTGTTCCTCAGGGGAAATGTGCGGAAACTGGAGTATGTGCAGAAACTGGAGTATGTGCAACAGTGTCTGGACATGTACTGGTGTGTGAATGTGTAACAGTGTCTGGTACACCTGAAAATTTACAGAGTATGCATTGACAGTTTACCTAGTCATTTTTCGAGGCAGCTGTGCCCTGTGGCTTCCTAAAGGAGTACCTTCAGTCCATTCATCAATTGAATGGGACAGGATCTGTCAGAATTGGGTACAAACCTTCATGCTGGTGCTTTTCTCTGTGGAAATGTGTTTGTAGGAAAGCCATGGCCCCTTCTACATGGATGTTGTCATTGAGAATTTTATATTTTAAACTGCTTTTATAGGAGTAGAGCCCAGAATACACCCACACATAGGGACAGGATTAAATGGCTGAAGTATCTGGCTTCCTTAAATTCTTGCTTTTGCATCTTTTCTTGTTGACAATTCCTATTTGTTTGGAGATGATGTGTCTGAGGAGTAGAGGAGAAGTTGACAGTGCTCAAGGATTCAGGGGTCTGTGATACATGATCTCCCAGGGGGGATCCTTGGGGTCTCACAGCTGAAGAACTAAGTGTGTTTTCCAGTAGGGTTCTTTGTAGAGAGTTGAACTACTCAGAGGCAGGGAAGGCCTTTTGAGTAATGAGTCTTGAAGAATAATGTGAAAAACAAAGGAAAATTTTGAAGAAATGAATATATTTTGTGTTTGACCTAAAATTCATAGAGAAAAGAGAGGACTTTAGCAGAGAGAAATGGCTTTCTGAGAGAAGCAGCATTGTTTAAATAACCTCATTGGAAAAGACCCTGATGCTGGGATACGTTGAAGGCAGGAGAAGGGGACAACAGAGGATGAGATGGTTGGATGGCTGACTTGATGGATATGAGTTTGAGCAAGCTCTGGGAGTCGGTGATAGACAGGGAGGCCTGGTGTGCTGCAGTCCATGGGGTCGCAAAGAGTCGGACACAACTGAGTGACTGAATTGAACTTAACTAATGGCGAAATAGAGATTACTAGTAATATTTAAATATGTTAATATTTATTAACATCAATAATTACAGTCAAACTAATATTTATTGAAAGCCAGAGAATCCTGAGTGTCCTGGAGCAGTTTGTTTCATCAATTCTCCAAGAACCTTACAAGGTAGAAAACTATTGTTTTTCCAATTTTCAGATGAAGAAAGTGAAAATAAATAGTTTACATAAATAGCCTAAGATTAAACAACTAGTAAGGAATTCAGACTTCTAACTCAGGCCAGCTCCTCACCCTGGCTGCGTGCTCTCTCCTACGCAGTTAATGCTGATTATCCAGAATATGAATCAAAAAGAAAGTCTGCCATCCATGTCCTCAGAATCTGGATTGTTACAATTTTGTAGTTTAAGCCTTATGGTTTATTTTTCAAAGCCTGTTGGTGTTCAGTTGCTCAGTTGTGTCCAGCTGTTTGTGATCCCATGGACTGTAGCTTGCCAGGCTCCTCTGTCCATTGGATTCTCCAGGCAAGAATACTGGAGTGGGTTGTCATTCCCTTCTCCAGGGGATCTTCCCAACCCAGGGATGGAACTTGCATTTCAAAGCCTAGTTTTCTGAAATTCAAAGAAGAATGCACTTCAATTAAAAATAACATTTCCTAGTCTCCTAATTTTCTGAATAAATATTTGTCAGATATTCAATTTTACCTAACTTGTCATTAAATTAATTAATCATTTCAGAAAGCTTGTGATAATTGCTGGAAAATTAATAAGCAAAATGAATTTACCTATTTTTTTCTTTATTGAGAATGAGTTTATAAAAATTACTGATTATTGTTAATTTGATAATTACTTATTTTCAACAGCCTGATCATGCTCGGGCTAAATAGGTCTCAAGCTGTTTCTTAAATGGCTCAAGTTGATCCAGGTATGAACCCTAATTGCCGTTCTATATAAACCTTGAAAAAAAGTCCGATTTGTATGGAAAATTATAGTTTTGTTCTCTTTTTAATTTTGTCCAACTTTATCCATTTGCTACAGTTTTTCCTCTGACTGATTCTGCAGCTTTGTTCTGGTCTAGAACCCAGAGTCTGTTGCTCCTGAATTCTGAATATCTAAGGAAATGTGGCTGATTTTCCCCAGTGTAGAACTTGTGGCTCTTTTGCAGAGAACCTTGGCAACTTTATTTAGTTCTTTCTTTTAGAATGTATTGGACATGTTATTGCTTCTACAGCTACTACTTACAAAAACACTAATACAAATGAAGCTGATTTAAATATACTGCATATTGTTCCTGACACTAATAAAAATTGATACTGACATTCTCATCTTCTTATGATTCTCTATGTCAGCTACTATCCTCACCATTAAAAAAGCAATTTATAACCCCAGACCCACCTTTAATCATGTGTCTTATTAGCATTTCCAGTTTTTCCTCCAGCACAATTCAGGTTACATGTGGTGCTAAGGGAGCTCTCACGCGTCCGTCTAAATCATGACCGTTGGATTTTCTGTGCTCTTTTCTTTTATTACTGTTATCCTTAATCTGATCCTCCTGCAATTGCATCTGCTAATATTGGTAATTGTGTTCTGCGTCAGTAAAGTGTTTTACACCAGTCCAGCCCCTCTCCTCTCATTAGGAAAATATATTCCAGCCTTTGAAATGGCTTTTCTATGTGACTCCTTAGAGGCGCAAGTGAATTCGAGGCTCTTAATTATATGAGAGGTAAATCCCACTGTCCTTTCATGGTCTTATTGCTGCCTCCCAGTTAGCTGAAGTTTTGTAATAAAATTTTAATTTAGTTGTCTCTTTTTACTTGGTTAGGTCACTAAATCTTGTCTGACTCTTTGTGACCCCATGGACTACAGCAAGTCAGGCATCTCTGTCCTTCACAATCTCCTGGAGTTTGCTCAAATATATGTCCATTGAGTGATGCTATCCAATCATCTCATCCTCTGCCACCTCCTTCTCCTTTTGTCTTCAGTCTTTCCCAGCATCAGGGTCTTTTCTAATGAATTGGCTCTTAGCATCAGGTGGCCAAAGTATTGGAGCTTCAGCTTCAGCACCATTCCTCCCAATGAATATTCAGTGTTGATTTCAAGTGACATTGTCTAGGTTTAACTGACAAGCCGGGTTGGGGGAAGTTAGTGCTTTATTCCCGCAAGGTCTTTGACTGAAAGAGACTGGACCAGAGTCAGAACTGTGGGCCTGTCTGTGGTCCAGACTGTACTCCATGCCTCACCAGACACAGTGTAGTCACTGTATTGCCCCGATACTGCAGACCCTAGCATTCCTTTGTTCATCCAAGAGTCTTTACTTTTTAGAGCAGTTTTATAGTCACAGCAAAACTGAGCAGAAGGTGCAGAACTCCACACAGACCCCCCACAACCTCCCCCACCATCAGCACCCCCACCGGGTGGTATCTTTGTTACAGCTGATGAACCTGCACTGGCATGTTGAGATCCCATCTTAGCATCCACATTTGGGGCAATATTTACTTGCATCTCATCAACAGACGAATAAATCAAGGTGGACTATACTGCTGATTAGAGATCACTGTCCTTCCTTCTGGATTTTTGTATTCCATGAATGAGTTATGTGATTTTAGGTCTGTGTTAATATACCTGGAGTTCGTACAAATCTCTGTTCATTCTAGTTGTTTTCCTTTCAAAACGCTGTCTCCCAGGCGATGAACTGGTGTGGGCCTTGTCCTTCCAAGACGGATTTTACAGATCATGAGGTGTGTGTTATTTTTGCCGTTGGCCTGAGGTCAAGGACGGGCATTTAAAACGCGGCCAACACAGCACGCGGAGCTGAGAGACTGAAGAGCAGTCTTTCCAGTTTGCATCTCTAACGCGACAATTGCATGGGCAGGTGCTCCCCAGCTTAGCTGCGTATGTTCTACTTTCCAGCATAAAGCCTGCGTTTTGGGGAAAACAGCATGGGGCTTATACATAACTATTCCAAGTAAAGTTTCTCAGAAAAAAATAAGAACAAGCAAATGTGCTTTCTTTTCTCTACGTTTTCTTTCCATATTCCAACGTTATCACAAGGATACGGGTGGTACAGTTCAGCCAACAGTTCTAGGACATACGGCGCGAACATCTCCAGAAACCAGACCTTTTCTAAAACCGTGATGCAGTCCACCCTTGTGGGCCACACGTGAAGATGCACCCGCCGAGACTTTAGGTTTGCAGAACTCAACCGCAGAGATCACTGTTTATCCACTTAGCTCTTCTTTCTTTAGTGCTTGCTTGCTTCAGTTGTGTCCGACTCTATGACCCCATGGACTGTAGCCCGCCAGGCTCCTCTATGCATGGGATTCTCCAGGCAAGAATACTGGAGTAGGTTTGCCGTTTCCTTCTCCAGGAGATCTCAACCCAGGGAGTGAACCCGCATCTCTTGCCTCTCCTGCATTGGCCGGCAGTTCTTTACCACTAGCGCCACCTGGAAACACAAACCTTTTTACACAGCACAATTTGCTGCTCTTGATTGAGGAAAGAATAGTTCCTTCCGTGGTGTTTGTTCAGCACTTACTCTGCACCAGTGTTGCCCCAATTAGCACATTGGTATAAAAAACCGGGGGATTATATGATAACATCCCCGTGGGTGACATTGTAGAGGGAGAGGGCCCCTCCAACTCGGGGACCAGGTGTCACCCAGAGCCTACCTGCTCGGAGCATGCCTGGATGCTTATTAGAAGTGCAGGCTCCCAGGCTAACTCCAGACTGAGTGAACCTGCATTCTTGTGAGGTCTCTGAGGGCATGGCAACCACTCCAGTATGCTTGCCTGGGAAATCCCACTGACAGAGGAGCCTGCGGGCCACAGTCTGTTGGGTTGCAAGGAGTCAGACATGATTGAATGACTAAAACTTTCACTTTTCACAGGCGTCTCCAAGTGTTCTCAGAGGATGTGGTTATGTCTCAGACAAAATCCAGAGTCTCTTTCAGCTTCCATGGATCACGTGCCTGCCTTGTCACCTTGATGTGTAGGGAACCAATGCGCTGAGGTTCCTTTCAACCTGCCCAGGCACGTCACAGTTCAGGTGCAGCCACTGTCTTCTCACCCAGTTGTTCCATGGAGCATCCCTAACCCAATGTAGAAGTATTTCATTCCATCTCTTATTTCTCCTTCATCTTCTGAGAAGGAACGATTGACTTGAGTCACTGGCAGGTTCTTCATTTCTGCTCTTATCTCTCAAGTAAGCTATTAATATACCCACTGGAAGTCTCCTCTCAATTACAGTATGTGTCTGCAAACATAAGAGTTCTGACACTTTGTTGTGTTTTTCCGGCTGGAAGTGTGAACCCAGATAAGCGTGTCTCACATGCTGACATGTCAACTCCCTACCCCTAAAGCGTGTGTGTGCTTTAGTTGCAGTGTTTCCTCTCAGTGCGTGACTTCCTGGAGCTCTTAACGCAGACTGGGACTTTGTCAGGGGAGTGCGTTGGGGAGAAACTGGGTGAACCGCCACCCTGGATCCAGGGGACCTCGTGGTGGGTCAGGCCCTCTGTGGGACCTCGGAGCCGTGTTCAAATGTCACATCCCTCTGCCTTCTTGACTAAGGCTGCTCCATGCAGCATTTTCAGTCTCGGCCTCTGGGTCCCACGAATCATCCCCCACCTCCAAACAGCGCTAATCTGGCCTCTGGCTTTATGCAGACCTGCCTTCTGACTTGTCTTCACCTTTGAAGCTCTCTGCTGCCTTTTCACTTCGTTTTTTTCCTTGTGTTATCATTCTCCTTGTTTATTTCATCCTCCTTGAAACAGAAAGTGCTTTTTTCATATCACATCCACTTCCAAATGTTCTTCTTCCAGTCTCATCACCAGACTGTTTTCTGTAGGAAATCCCAAGCCTAAAACTCCTTCTTATTTTATTTTATTTTATGTTATATCATTCTCTTTCCATCTCAATTCTATTACATCTGTTCCTGGCAGCATTCTCTTCTTTATCTTTTCCCCTGTGGGATTTGTAGTCACTCTTTAAGGCTAATGACTAATGTCATCTCCGCCGTGAGCTGTCCCCATGACCTCCCAGGCTGACTAGTACTTTCTTCCATTGTGTCCCCAAAGCACTTCTTTTCCTGTCTGTTTTAAAGCACTTATTACTTTGAATTATAGCTATTTTATTATTCATTCATCCATCTGTCCACCCATCCAGAAGAAAGCAGATCCCCTGCCTTCAAGTTTAGAATTTGGTTGGTGAGACATCAAAAAAGAGCAAACTATTGAACAAAACTTTAATGAATCATACATAATTCTTTTTGATATACTGTTAACTTTTTGAAAACAAGAAATCTATTTACTATTGTATCTTTAGTACATGATGTTACTTGAGGTGTTTTTTTTTTTTTTTTCTTATTGTCTACCAATGTTCATTTAGAGAATAAGCAATGCAGTTAGTGGTAGGTGGTACAGTGGTAAAGCATCCACCTGCCATTGCAGAAGACACAGGAGACCCAAGTTCAATCCCTGGGTCAGGAAGACCTGGAGACCTGGCAAAGGGATTATTGGCAACTCACTCCAGTATTCTAGCCTGGGAAATCCCATGGACAGAGAAGCCTGGTAGGCTACAGTCCATGAGGTTGCAAAGAGTCAGACACGACTGAGCAAGCACCTTTACCTTGATGTAATTAGTGACTCATACGAAGGAATTTTTATTTAATATGTTGATTCTCTTTTATATAGTGCCTATAACCTCTCTGCTTTCAAATTCTTCAATTCTTTCCCGACTTCTGTCCCTTCAAAGTCAAGACTATTTAAAAGAGTTAAGACCCCATAGTAATAAAATATTAAAAAGTGCCAAAAAAGTAACAAAAATGAATAAAATCAAGACTGTTTAGTTGGCAAAGCTTCCACAAGCCCCTTGACTACAAACCAGGCCACTCTCGTTGTAATCATCATTTCTCATTTGTTTTCTGCCATCAGTGCATGTTTTCCTCTACAGTCTATTTCATCCAACATAAAAACAAGGTGCTCCTATCTCTGTTACTTTCGCCCTTAGTTTCCTTGGGTCATTTTCAGTCAGGAAAAGAAATCACAGCCAGAATATAAGTGCCTACTGCCTGTTTCTGAGACGCTTTTGTAAGGAATCAGCCAGTGAGTCTGTGGACAGGAGGCCTGGGGTCACAGGGCAGCAGGTGGAACCGCTGCTACTGGATGCATGGGCCCTTGGAGGAAGGTGAGGACTGGAGCGTCTGATCCATGAAGGTGCTCACGTGGTCCCCACCTGAGGTCGGGGGTGTGCCTACACTCTACGGCATGCTGCTCATGGGGCAGGATGTTCTCCAGGCCAGGACAGCCACACTTGTAGGGAAATGATCGCATATGCCCGGGGTGACCATGGAGTCAGCTCTGCTCTTCCTGGTACCCCGTGAAAGCTGAGAGAGTTCAGACCCCCTCAGCCCTCTGAGGGCCTGTGTCCTTGGAGGCAGAGGCAGACACAGAGCCCACCATCTCTCTTGGGGTCAGGGCCTCCAAGTTCCTTGCAGGAAGGAAGAAGTGGCAGGCCCACTCACCTTCCTGACCTCCCCTGCCTCTCTGATTCTATCTCAGCTCTCATCTCTGGTTCTCCCTCAGCTCCCCAGTCTCTAAACATTGGAGCCCCACCCCAGGTGGGTCCCTGACCCTCTTTGCTAGAGACTTCTTGGTCAGCTCTTCCAGGCTTTCAATCCACTTGCATGTCAAATCCGCTCGTCCCTGAACTTCAGACTCATTCTGATGGGAAGTGACTTGTGGACTTGCAGGCTCAATCTTTAGTTGAGAGCTTCTAAATCAGGGACAGCCTCTAAAAGCAAGTTCTTTCTGATTCAGTGGAATACTTGGCTGCCAAAGCACTGCACAGATTTGTGTGTGTGCATATATACACTTGCACATACACATATATAGTGAGATGACACATACATTTACATACACCCAATTTTAATAATACAGCAGAGGAGATGATCCCTGCTAATTCAGCACTCACTTGACTATTTTAACGCTTGATCCTCCTTTTAAATATTTCTCCTTCATGGCAGCAAGTTCTGTGAAATGATTCATGATATGTTTTGGTGAAGTGGAGAAGGATAAATGGAAGCCATCCAAATGTCAGACAACTCTTGTTCATACCAATGGCCTTGTGTGTATCTGTAAGTTTCTAGTTTTTTTTTTTGGTTCAGGGACCTAAGAAAGGAAACTAGATTTATGGACCAAATATCTGCATTCAGGTAAATGTCAAGAAATAAAATCGGCATTTACGATGATAGTCATAAAAGAGCCACATGCTCTAAAAGTGTCTTTTGTCACAGTCGTGTTAAAAGCCAGACATCCCCATGTTAGTTGAAGGAGTTGTGTTGCTGTGTTTGTGTGTGTGCCTAGTCTGTTTTGTTTCCATCAGTGGGTGAGCCTCTCCCTCATGTTGATTGCTCTTGGCGTCTATTTCCGCTGGTCTTTGACACTGTGCCCTCGGCACACCCACACACAAATGCACACACACACACAGGTGCACACACACACATGTGGGCACATACACAGTGCGCACACGCGCATAAGGGTGCATACAGTGTGCACACGCACACAGGTGCACATGCACACCCACACATGGGCACATACACAGTGTACACACACACAGGTACACATGCACACACACGTGGACACACACACAGGTGCACACACACACATGTGGGCACATAGTGCACATACGCACACAGGTATACACACGCACACATAGGCACATACACAGTGCACACACACACACGTGGACACACACAGGTGCGCGCACACACACGGCACATACACAGTGCACACACACACAGGTGCACACACACATGTGGGCACATACACAGTGTGCACGCACACAGGTACACAGGCACACACACGTGAGCACATACACAGTGCACACACACAGCTACACATGCACACACGTGGGCACATACACAGTGCACACAGGTGCACATGCACAGACACATGGACACACACAGGTGCACATGCACACACATGTGGGTACATACACAGTGCACACACGCACAGGTGCACATGCACACATGGGTACACAGTTTCTTCCCGGCCTCCCTTCCCTCTCCCTCTCTCTCCCTTTCCTTCTCTGCATATTACCTTTTCTTCTTCTGCAAATGTCTGCTTTCAATGTTCTACTAGACCCACCCCTCTTGAAACTGAGAAAACCATTCTTTTGAACACTGAGAAATATTTATAGTAGAAACCACACCGGGAATGACCAGGAAAAGAAATCAGCAAATAGTGAAAAAGGGCAACATTGATAAAATCCGTTCTAGATGACAAAAATGATGAGACTCTCCTGCTTACTACAGAATAATCAAATATAAAGACTGCCTGACAGAAGTATGTGTATATAAATGTTGTCTGAAGAAGTGAATTCATTATGTTTTAAAGAACATGAAGCCACTATATTAGTTGCTAATATGCCAAATATGGTTATGATTATCTTTTGAATGTAAAAACATTGCATTTTTAAAATATTTTTATTTTTAAATTAATTAACGAATTTGGCTGTACCAGGTCTTAGTCGTGGCACACAGGATCTTTGCTCTTCTTTGCAGCATGGGGGATATTTAGTTCCAGCCTGTAAAGTCTTAGTTTTGATATGTGGGATCTAGTTTCCTGACCAGGGATCAAACCTGGGCCCCCTATATTGGGAGAGTGGAGTCTTAGCCACTCAACCACCAGGGAAGCACCCAAAACATTTCATTCTTAAATAAAATTTTTTAATGAATTAAGCCTT
The DNA here is from genome assembly GCF_023091745.1 of Budorcas taxicolor. NCBI lineage: Eukaryota > Metazoa > Chordata > Mammalia > Artiodactyla > Bovidae > Budorcas > Budorcas taxicolor. The sequence continues at coordinate 34,635,735 of NC_068923.1, read as the reverse complement.
ACTCTCTGTCATTCTCAATATTCAGAGCCATTCAGAGCCTGCTCCTTAGAAAGAGTTCATGTCTGCACATCTTGGGAAAAAGAAAAAGTCAGTATATGTTCACAGGAGAGAACAGAGGACACCTGTGTTCTAGTCATTCAGTACTAAAATAGGTGGTACTTTATGCTTCCTGATCTTCATTTAAAGCCACCAAATGTAGGGCTTACTTGTGTGGTCCTGATGTGTTTCAGGGAGTGACGGCCCCACGATCACAAAGAGGCTGCAAACCCATCCCTAGTTCATGGTTTTACTTTCTGAATAAATAAAGTAGGATTTACTGACTCACCTGCTCCTGTTAACCCCACCCACCACCATCTCTCCTTTGGCTTTCCTCGGTGGAGAGGGCAGCCAGGAGCAAAAGCCCGTGTGGATCAACGACCTGTTGTTCCAAGAAGAATGGGCAGCCACCTCGTCCGAACAGTCACCAGGTAGGCTTTGATGCCTCTCCTGGGGAAAGGCGATTCCTGTTTGCGTGAAGTCGTCTTCACACACTTGCATCTGGATGGAGCTCAGCTTCAGGCCTCATTTACGAAGTGTGATACCAAGACCCAGGCCCATAGATGCATTGGTGCTGGTGCGTGCTTGCTCAAGTCGTGTCTGACTGTTTGCAACCCACGGACTGTAGCCCTCCAGGCTCCTCTGTCCATGAAATTTTTCATGGAATGAAAATACTGGAGTGGGTTGCCATTTTCTCCTCCAGGGCATCTTCCCGACCTGGGGATCAAACCCTTGTCCCCTGCATCTCCTGCATTGACAGGCAGGTTCTTTACCACTGCACCACCTGGGATGTCTGTAGATGTACAGGAGATAAGAAATGAACAAGAGGCACTCTGTTCCCTTTTAGACAGTTCCAGGTTACTGGGAGAGACAACGGCAATTAGGGAGTTAAGTTTTACAATCATGGAAACTTCCAGACCCCCATGGTGACACAGAAGGAGTGTGTTCTGACAATGTTGCCAAAATGATATCATTGGGAAGAGTGTGTCCACCAGCATGGTGGGGCAAGGGAAGCAGGAGGATTGAGAGAGTCTTCTTAGCTCCACTGTTACTCAGGATTCAGAGTAAGTTTTTATTATTGTTATTGTTGTTATCATTATTATTATTAGAGTGTGGCTTTTAATGGCTTGACTATTTTATGAAAAAACTGTTGTGGACATTTTGCAAGTAATTGATCATTCATAAAACTTAATCCCAATTAAATGAGGAAAAAGCATCTATTAGCTCTGGCCTTATGGGAAAAAAACTCTCACTCTTATAAACCTGATATTATCAAATAACCTTGCCAATGGAATCAATGTTCCATGACAGCAAACCAACCATCGATAAATAGCAACAACGTGGCTGCTGAATTGATGACATGAGTCACAGGAGAAGCTTAAATTATAGGTTTTCTGTGGGTGCTGCGCTTCACACAGCTTGTGAACGTGAGCGTGGGCATGAGTGCCCACCATGTGGCTGAGAGAGCTGGGCGTGGACTCGGGGATTGTCCTCCATGAAAGAAAAGTGACCCCAGGCTCATCTGTGTAAAAGTCAACTTGTGTTTGTGGTAGCCTGTGACTTGGAAATCAGGAGGCCCATTTCAAGTGAACACAGACTTAACTTTCCCGCAGGGGCCTGTCTCCTGATTTCGTAGAAGCTGGTCGAGTAGCCGGGCGAGAACTTGCTGCCAAAGTCTCACCATTCCTCCCAGGTACTCAGCTATGGGGGCTGCTCCCAGCATTGGTCCCTCTCGTTGCCTACATACCCCTCCATCTACATCCTCCTTCTTCCCTAGCATCCCTGCTTGCCTAGATGGCTTACCTGGTGACCTTCATCCCTAAGGGACCTGAGCCCTGGTCGCCACGACCTTCAAGTTCTCTGGCTGCTGCCCAGCTGATTGGCTATCAAGTCTGGCCAGAAAGTACCAGGAGAGGCCAAGAGGGTCACCAAAGGGCCAAATGTGTTCTTCTCTGTTCCCCAAATTTAATGGCAGCCTTGCTGTTCCCAACAGCCAGGATCCATACTCCTGCCAGGATGGCAACCCTCCCCTGCCTGCTGGACTCCCTGCCCAAGAAATCCATGTGACTGAGAGGCAGGCAGAGCTGGAACTTTGATCGGACTCTCAGGTGTCCCCCAGTGGAAGCCCTCTCTTAAGGGACCAGGATCTTTAGATCCTCAGAGGATAGATATAGGGGGAGTAATGTACAGATCCTTCAAGTTAGTCATTAGGAATTATAGTAAACCAAGTCATTCCTAATGCCACCTGTTTGTTAGTTCTTGGGCCCAAATATCCAAACCATGGAGGGCAGGACACTAAAACGGTCATCACGTGTGCATGCTGGCCCCAAAGAAGGCACACCCTCTTGGCAGCATAGCACCTTCAAGTCAGCATCTCAGCTTTGCCTTTGAGAAGTTATTCTGTCACTCCATCAGGCCAGGATATGCCGTAAGTCATACCAGTGGTGTATCCAGTTATAATCTTTGTCTTCCTAGCTGAGTCTCTTAGAGTCGCATGAGAATGCTTGTTGGCAGAATGTTCAGATAGCAGTGCTGTGTGAAACGCTGAAGATGGGCCAGGCGAATCCATACTCAAATACATGTGTGTATGTTAGCTGCTCAGTCGTGTCCTATTCCTTGTGACCCCACAGACTGTAGCCCGCCAGGCCTCTCTGTCCTTGGGATTCTCCCAGGCAGGAATGCTGGAGTGGGTTGCCATTTCCTTCTTCAGGGGATCTTCTGGACCTAGGGATCAAACCCACGTCTCCTGCACTGGCAGGAAAATTCTCTACTGCTGAGCCAGTGGGGGGAATGCCAGCAGTCCTGGTTCCCCTCGCTGATAGAAAGTATGTATCTGCCCCATCAGTGACTGCAAAATGCTAATAGTTGCATCTATGTTAATCTGTAAAGCAAATATCCTTTATGTTGGCCTAGCAGTTGCAATTAGAACTATTATTTGAGTTAGTGGTTGCCCACTGTTAACCCTGAGGATCAGTCTTACCAAGAGTCTGCACTTTAACTTTTCATTTTATTTTGGAATATAGCCGATTAACAGTGTTATGATAGTTTCAGGTGCATAGCAGAGTGGCTCAGCTATACATCGACAGGTATCCATTCTCCCCCAAACTCCCCTCTCATCCAGACTGCCACATGACATTGAGCAGAGTTCTCTGTGTTGTACAGCAGGTCTTTGTTGGTTATCCTTTTTAAATACAACAGTGTGTGCATGTCCATCCCAAACTCCCTAACTATCCCTTTCCCCCATCCTTCCCCCTAGGCAACCACAAGTTTCTTCTTTAAGTCTTGTGAGTCCCTTTCTGTTTTGCGCATAAGTTATTTTGTATCACTTCTTTTTAAATTCCATGTATGAAGGATGTCATATGCTATTTCTCTAGCTTCCTTGACTCACACTGTTAAATTTAATGAAGAGAAAGAACACAGGGCCCACCAGCCATGCATCCTTTAAGCTTTAAGTGACACTAATCACTGTCATTTCTTCTAGAATATGATGTCTGGGGGTTACTGTTTTGATGCTGGGACGGAGAAGTTTTAGAGGATTCCACGTTCCCACTTCACTTGCCAAGAAGCTAGTCATGTTTTTGTGTTTACCTGAGAGGAAAGAGCCCAAGTGCCTCTTCATTTGCGTGTCAGTTTTTCTGCCATGTTTTTGCCCACTTTTAAGTTACTTGTCATTTTCCTATTTATTTGAAAGAATTCTTTGTCTTATTGGCCTTTTATTGTTTTGAAGAGTGCAATATATCTACAGAAGCATGTACTTATCATAAGAGGAGAGCTCAATGAAATTTCATGACCTAAACAAGTTTGTGTAAATAGATTAAAAACCAGAATATTGACAGAAAGCTCTCCTTATTGGCTGGTATCTCTTGATGAATAAAGGTTCTTAAGTTTCAGGTGTTCTAATTTATCAGTGTTTTCCTTTAAATTGTTGTGTTTTGTAAACTGCTTAGGAAGTTTTTGCCAAGGTCATGAAAGAACTGTCTCACATTTTTTTCCTGGAAGTTTCATTGTTTCATAGCACGTGATTTAAATCCATAACCTGTCATGAACAGTTTGTTGTATGCACCATCAGTTAGAGTCAGGATTTTTTTTCAGATAAATATTCAGTTGACCCAGTGCCAGCCAATGAAGAGAAAACTCTTTCCCCAGTGACACCTTTGCCGTGAATTGTCTGTATTTGTGTGAGTCTATTTCTGGATCGAGCAGACGGAATGTATACTCTGTTCTTTTTCTCTATTTGTTTATGTTTGCACCAGAAATACCTGTCTCAGGTACTAAAGGTTTATGATAAACTCTGACATCCAGGTCTGTAAGTCTTTCAACTTCCTCACTGTTCTTCTTCAAGACCATTTTTGCTATTCTTGGTTCTTTTCGTTTCCATCCAAATTTTAGAGTTAACTTGTCAATTGCTAAAAAAAGAAAAAGAAAAAAGTTCTTCTTGGGATTTTGTTTGGGGGTGCATTAAAATTAGTAGGTAAAATTTGAGAATGAAATCTCTCAGTACTGAATCTTTTATTCCATGAACATTTTCTATTTCTTCCTTTATGAAGATTGTCTTTAATTTTCTCAAAATGTTATTTGCTTTGTATAAGTTTTACATGTGTTGTATTAATTTATTCCTCAGTATTTCATACTTCCATGCATCATAAATGGTTTTATTTTAATTTTTCTCATTTTTTATCACTGGTTTATAGAAGTTCAAATCATTTTAAACAGTGACTTCATTAAATTTGCTTCCTTATTTTAATACCTTGTAGGGTCTTTGAGGGTTTCCTCAAATAATATCATGTCTCTGAAAATAATAATAGTATAAGTGTTTTATACTTATACTATACTTGCCACTCATTTTTCAAATTCATTCTTCTGGGTCCCTTCCTATGAGTCTGTGCTTTTCTTTCTAACCAGAAGAAAACAATAGGAATACCCAATATGAATTTTCCCTGGAAATATTGGAGCACATAAATAGTTTCTTGGACTCAGGGATCTATAACTTCCATTTGTTTTTCTATTCTATTCTTTTGGTGGGAGGTACTCAAAATATAGCTATTGCTGAACCTACATTTTAAAATTAATTTTTATAGGAGAATAATTGATGTACAATGCTGTGTTAGTTTCAGGTGTATAGCAAAGTGAGTTGGTTATGTATATACATATATCCACTCTTTTTAAAATTCTATTCCCTTACATGTGGGGAATAGATGTCCCAGTATATGTCTGTGCTGAGTCACTTCAGTTGTGTCCAACTCTTTGTGACCCTAAGGACTGTAGCCCATCAAGCTCCTCGGTCCAGGGGGATTCTCCAGGCAAGAACACTGGAGTGGGGTTTCATGCTCCCCTCCAGGGGATCTTCCCAACCCAGGGATCAAACCTGCGTCTCTCACATAGGCATTGTCAGGCAGGATTCTTTACCACTAGTGCGACCTGGGAAGCCCATTCCCATATATGAACCTGTGTTTTTAAATGTGTTACATATCTTCTTAACTTACATTGAGGATTTATTACTGTGTAAAATAAGCTGAAAAATTATTCTAGAACCCAGTGTTCATTGCACAGATTTGAGGGACTCACAGTTTCCTAAACCTGAAAGGTCAGTGAATTTGATGTCAAACAGACCTCCAGCAATGAATCTATCATCAGTGTTATCTGATTGCTATTGTCCTCCATCATTTTTGAATAAAATTTCAGCTATATGTTGTCATTAAAGGGAGCACCATTTCCAGTTAGAATTCAGGTTACCAAATGGAAGCATTTTCTGAAAATGTAACCAAAAATTTCAGGTAGAAATACAGATCTTCTAAAGATATTTTAATAAAATCAAAACTGCAGATATGAAATATGGCATTGAAAGGCATTCGGTGCATCAGTAACGCTCCCTGGAGGACTCTGAATGTTTAAAGCAACAGTTTGATTGAATAGAACAATAAATGCAGGGCTGAGTGTATTTTTTCTCTTTCTTTCTCATCTACTAGAAAAATATAGATAATAGAGCTCATTTATTTCCTTAACATTTCAGAGCTCCGCAGATGGGAAAACACAACCCAGTGGAAATGATTTCTGGCAACCTTGAGAAGATATGTTAGCATTTTGTGGCATTTCTTTCAGTGACATGTAAAGCCTGGCTTTCCCTCACTGCAGAGTCACAGAGAAGTGTCACAATAAAGCCAAAACAGTGTGCCCTCGGGGAAAACGAGGGAGAGGGACCATTCTCCATGCACACACAAAGGGTAATATTTATTATAAAGGCTTTCATTTCAGCTCCAAATGCTGCCTGGGCCACAGCTACTTTGCAGTGGAGAAATGCACAGAATGTGAGATTTAAAGCAAATGTTGTGTATAAATCTAATGTAATTTATGTAAATACAAATACGATGTAAAAAAGTAGAACACATTTACAGACACACAAGCTTGTGTCAGTCTGTGCAGGGCACCTGGTGGGGGAGAATTTGGAGTTGCTGGGTGGAGCCTTCAGCTGGGTTTTGGTGGAGTCCAAGGCACACAGAGTCAGAACTGGGGGTCAGAACCAACTTGCCCTGACCTGCTTTTGTCACCAGCAGCGTGGATATCACCTTCTTTGCCCACAACATGTGATATGGGAATTGTTCTCCCTCGTCTTTGGATGAGGAATTTAGCATCCCAGAAGATTCAATTACTCGTTGCAGATGACACAGCTAATATTATGTAAGGAGCTTCATGCACTGTTAGTATCAAATGCATTCATTTATTTGAAGCTATATTTGTATTTTTTGATAGAACCTTAATATCCTTTTCAACCTTCCACAAGTTATTGTTTGGACCCAAATGCTGAACTTGATCTTTACTATTATTATTAATGTCTCCTCATTATGTTCATTCTACTGCTCCACACTATGGACACTGTGGGCGGAGCCTTGTCTTAACCACGTTTTGCGGCATTTTTCTTAGCTTTGACTGAGCGTCATCTCCTGGTTTAATGAGACCTGAATCACTGGGATCAGCCCTGTGGCAGGTGGCTTCCTTCGGTTAGAGCGGTGACTGGTTTAACAGGGCCTGCTCCACCCAGTTGTCAAAGGCAGATGGAAATTACCCAGGTTCCTTGTTCTGATTTGGCGACATGTAGGGAGAGCATGAACTTTGGGGACCAGCAGGCCAGATTCAAATATCAGCCCCACAAGTTACAGGTCACATGATTTTGAGAAGTTCCTTGTCTTCCTAAATAAACTCGGATAAAAACATTAACAAGATAATAATATTAACCGGCTGCCCTGGTGGCTCAGTGGTAAAGAATCTGCCTGCCAGTGCAGGGGACATGGGTCTGATCCCTGACGCAGGAAGATCCCACGTGCCGTGGAGCAATGACACTCGTGTGCAGCAACTACTGAGCCTGTGCTCTAGAGACCATGCACTGCCCGTGCGCCCTAGAGCCCCTGCTCCGCAACAGGAGAAGGCGCAGCCCCGAGGAGCCTGTGCTCTGCAGCTAGAGAGAAGAACCCCCTCGCTGCAACTAGAGTAAAGCCTGTGTAGCAGCGAAGACCCAGCACAGTCAGAAATAAATAAAATTATATTAAAAAAAAGAAAATGAGAACAAATCATGTAGCTCCAGGAGATAGCTTATTTTCAATAATATATACTGATAAGGCAAAATCTGTAAGAATCCCACCAGAACTAGATGTTTCACCTCACCCATCACCCCAACCATCAGAAAGAAATGGTATTTGTCGGACTGGCCAAGGCCTCCAGCCAGGTCTCTGTGATCAGTGTTTGTCCTGGTGCTGACGAAGCTTTGTTTGAATAAACCTTCCCAGCCTCTTTTCTAGAGCCCATGCTCTGCTTACACTGGTGTTTAGAGTCCACTTTCCTTTCCCTTTTTAGTATCTGAATGTCATTTGCCGGAAGCGTCTTTCGTCTTCTAGAAATCTTCCTGGTTCTGGATAGCGGTTAAGTGGCCTTGTGTATCTTGTGAGCATCTCGATGGAAACTCTCTTGGTTTAGAGGGCTTCCTGAACCCTCTTCACATTCCTGGGAGCTTTCTTCTCCTGTCCCGCCCCTTTCACAGGTCGTCCTCCTGTCCAGAGAAGGCGTGGGCCCCGGGAGGTCTGCTTCTCTGTCTGCGTTTGCTCCCGTGACGTAGGACACGTGTCATAGACTGTGCTGCGTGACTGGCCCGGCTCGGGCCATGCAGTCTCCTCCTGAAGGCCCCCGTCTGCTCTCCTCATTTGCTTATTCTATTCTACCCCACTGTCTGTACATGGTCACTTTAAATTTGGGCTCATCAGAGAAATGTTGCCAAAGCGCATTAGTTTGTCTCAGAAACTTGCTCTTCTCTTCCACATCAGGATAATCTTCAATTCTCAATTTTTAATCTTTTTTTTGAGGGATTTCTAACCCTCTTGAATTATCCCTCCTTCCAGAATCTTTTATTTCCCAGAAAGAATAGCACTTGTTTTCTTCTGAAATTGTAAAATCTACCCTTCTAAATTCAGGAATTCATGTATCTGTGCCTGTGCTGTCACGTCACACTCTTTGTGACCCCCTGGACTGTAGCCCGCCAGGTTCCTCTGTCCATGGAATTCTCCAGGCAAGAATACTGGAGCGGGTTGCCATTCCCTTCTCCAGGGGATCTTCCCTACCCAGGGATAGAAACTGAGTCTCTTGAGTTTCCTGTCTAGGCAGGCGGGTTCTTTACCACTGCACCACCTGTGAAGCCCAAGAATTCGTGTGTGATGATGATCAGATAATTTTCACAAACAGGCCACCATGGATATTTCTCTGTATTGATGTTTTTAAGAGAACAATTTAAGGCCTTGTTTAATATTACTGAATATTCAACCTTCTTTTAGAGATGGAATAAATAATATCTCATTACTCTGTGACCAGGGTTCTCTCCTCTGGATCTTTTCATCTTAAGCCCTCACATTTTTCTCCAAAGAGCATTTAATAAATATATGTCAGAGACTCAGTGTTGGCTGAACCCTCTGGTCTTCCTAGATCTCACCAGGAGAATGTTTGTTTTAACTTCAGCACAGAGTGAGCTGCACTGACGCCAAGCGAGCTATATGTAGGAAATGTGTTTTCAAAGGGCCATCCTCAGGAGGACTTCCAAATAAAACGCTATGAGAGCAGGAGTAAGGATAAACTGTGGTCCATTTTTGTGAAATCCAATCTCCTTTCTCCTCCTTTTATGTTTGTTCTGTGTGCCAAATGGGTGAGACTCAAACGGCAGAGTGCCATGAGCATCCTTCCACTTTTTTCTGTGCCTGGAGATGGGCTGATCAAATGTTCACAGCCTACCCACCCCCCACACACACACTTAATGCCCCGTCTTTCAAGTCAAAGCCCAGGATATGGCATCTCAAGTTTGACATGCAACTGTGGCAGAGATAAGCAGTTTCAGTAGCAAACAACTATCCAAAAAACCTTGTGATTTATCCATACTGGACACATTTCTTGTAGCTGGTGGTATATTTTTCACATTAGCTCCTTCTTGGGATTAACAAACCAGTGCAAATCTTGTTTCATCCGTCCCTGGGTATTTAGTCTAGTGCCAGGCAAAGCTCAGATTAACATATGCTTACTCAGGATTAAGGATGATTTTTTTTTTTTAACTCTTCTGATCAGCAGTAAAATAGAATCTACACAGTTCAATGAATTCAACTCACCGGCTGTTTTTGTTAGTGCCGACAACTAATCCAAACTGGGCCACAACTTCCTTTGGGTTTACTTGGTGATGGTCAAGGGTCAGGCAGCCATGAACTCTTTTGCCCTGCTGTTAACCTGTGTCTCTTACTGCAGTGCTGCACACGATTGCACCACGGCCAAGAAGAGAAGAGCCGGGGAGCAGGCTGTGGGGGTCCCAGTGAACAAGAGAAAGTCCCTGCTCATGAAGCCCCGACACTACAGCCCCAGTGTGGACTGCGAGGAGGGACATGCTGACCAGATGGAGGCGGAGGGGCAGGACGGCCACCTGGAGACCAACCATCACCCCAGCACAGGTAGCAAGGGGCCTGGCCCCAGCTTTACTTCACTTCTTCCCCAGCACACAGACCCAGGCCCACCTTAGGGGGAACATGCGCGTGTGTGGTGGGAAAGCCCATCCCAACGTGGGATCAAAACCAGACACTGGTTTCCCTCAGCATCTGCTAGCAAGGACTGGTTTTCCTCTGTTACTGCAGGGAGGTCAAACACAAGCCACAGAGCATCCTTGCCCCTGGGCCGTTTGCAGGAGCACAAGCTTGGACTGTGCCTCTTTCTGCAGAAGGTAAAAGCTGCTCAGCCTTGCAGTTGAAAAGGACCTTGACTCAGCAAGGGGGCGGATGTCCAATCCCTAAAAGAGAAAACCTCAAAATGAGCTTTACAACATTTCCAAATGACATATGAGATGCAGTCTCTATTTTGAAATTTTACTTTGTTAATTTTTTACTGACGTTTATAACTGATTCACAGTATTAAGTTTCAGGTGTACAGCATAGTGTTCAGTATTTTTTCTATATAACATAAACAGTTATAATTGTATACCATAAAGAGTTATAATTCCCTGTTCTGTATGATATACCCTGTTGCTTATCTATTTTACACATAGTAGTTTACATCTCTTAATCACCCATCCCAAATTTTATTTTGAAATTTTTAGGATGTGCTTCTCCCCAGTTCACAGTCACACTCACTAGACCTGGTTGTCACAATACCTCCAGGAGCTAGACCATCACAGACCACTTTGTGCATGAGGCTGACATTGAAGGACATGCGAAGTATCTCAAAAGTTTTTTTTTAATTTTTAAATATAAATTTATTTATTTTAATTGGAGGTTAATTACTTTACAGTACTGTATTGGTTTTGCCATACATCAACATGAAGTTTGTTTTTAAAATACATGGAGATCTAAAGCTTGACTTAATTAGAAAGTGAAATTAAATGTACGTATCTGCTATTAGACCTAAGTATGGGCTTCCCTGGTAGCTCAGGCGGTCAAGAATCTGCCTGCAATGTGAGAGAACTGGGTTTGATCTCTGAGTTGGGAAAATCCCCTGGAGAAGGACATGCCAAACTACTCCAGTTTTCCTTTCTGGAGAATTCCATGGACAGAGGAGCCTGGCAGTACGTGGGTTGCAAAGAGTTGGACACCACTGAGCGAGTAACACTTTTCACTTTCATGTGCTGTTACATACACATTTTTTTGAATGTGTTTTTAAGTAATCAAAATACACCAAATAAATTGTCATTTGGAAAGAAGTATACATTATACAAGCCTAAGGCAATGAGATTCTTAGGTCATAAAAACCTACTGCATATAGAATGGTAGTAATTGCAATAGGAGTTAACAGAAAAAGTGTCAAAGTGTGTTGACTGAGTGGATGAAAATCTTGGAGCACAATCATCGGTCTCCAGTAATCTCAACTTGCATAGTGTGAGGTTCTGTAGTTAAAATAATTGTATTCTTATTTATTAGCGTTGGAGTAAATTTCCTGGCTTTTCTGTATTTAACATACATCTTCAAGCCTCATGGCCCATCTGTAAATTATCATCCTTGACTCTTTTGTTTGTTTGTTTCCTTGGGCCGGTCAGTTTTTTGTTGATTCCTAAAAACTGCAGGTTGAATCTAGTGTCAGGGAAAATCCTTGATTTAGTATGGTTAGACTTGAGGTATAAGGACATGCAAGAGACACGGGTTTGATCACTGGGTAAGAAAGATCCCCTGGAGTAGGAAATGGCAACCCACTCTAGTATTCTTGCTTGGGAAATCCCATGGACAGAGGAGCCTGGCGGGCTGCAGTCCATGGGGTCACAAAGAGTCGGACATGACTAAGCACAGCATATACACACAAAATAATTAATACCATTGACATTAATTTACCAAGTATTTAAGAAAATTGGCATCTTTTACACCAACACATTTTGCAGGTGCCATGAGGACCAGGTCTGTACCTGCCCACTGGCTTCCCACCTTCTGTTGTTGCTGAATGATCATTGTAGGTGCTTGATATTGAGCAGGAAAATATACTGTCAAATGTTCTCAGTTAAATATTCACTTATAAGCACTGATGGACATCTTTCTGCAGCTTCAGAAAGGTTCACTCTTTTTTATATTCAGTATTAGAACCACCACTACTAATAATGAATATGCTAAACTTACACTGTGGTGGCCATTACTTTTGATTCTCACTATATCCTGAGCACATAAATTGTATCAGTTAACCCACCCAACAGTGACATGACTGTGTAATTGTGACTACAGGTGTGCACATGAGACCACTGAGGACAAACGGGTTAATGCTGAAGGTGATGGAGCTTGTAGCTGTTGGAAAGAAGATAATTAAGAGACAGTTGAAGGACAAGCAAGATTCTGATCTCTCAGCTAACCATGCTCCATAATCCAATCCTCATGCTCTGAGTACCTTTAGAAGGCAGATTGGGCAAAGTCCCCACCATGTCAAGGCATGAAGTCACATGTTCAGAAATGACCAGTCCCAGGTGCTCCCTTCCCTGGTTGAGAGAGGAAAACTCTAACTGGCCTTCAGCCTCCTAAGCAAGTCCCCCAGAGAGAAATAGAGCTGGGTTTTCATCCAAGCCCAGCCTAAGGGCTTTTATCTACCATGCAGGTGCCCCAAGGTATTCACCTGACCAGGTGTGTGCCTGACTGTGTCTTCAGTGGGCAGTTTAGGTGATGAGAGAGGATACAAGCTCATGAAAGCTAAGGTCATGAACTTGAGTCCCTTTAGTGGCAAAATTGTGCCTCATGTGCCTTCTGCCAGTTATCTTTCCAAGAGCTGCCCGTGGGCAATAAGAGTGATAGAAGAGGGACTTGCCTGGTGGTCCAGTGACAAAGATTCTGAGCTCCCAATGCAGGAGGCCTGGGTGTGATCCCTGGTCAGGGAACTAGATCCCACATGCTGCAACTAAAGATCCTGTATGCTACGACAAAAACCCGTTGCCACAAAAGACACATTTTTAGAAAAAGAGCGATAGAAGAAAATTTAGATAAAAAAGACAGATGCACCTTTTCCACTGGGCCAAACAGAAGGCGAGCTCAAAGCACCATCAGGAGGCAGGTCGAGCTCATGCATTCCCAGTGCAGATGAAGGAAAGAAGGAGGGGTGAACCACTGTCTGGAGTCCCCCCCAGGCTGTGAGCACTAGCTCGTGAATCTGAGAAACTCCTCACACTCCTGGGAGCTCTGAGGGCTGGGGTGACATTTTGAACATATTATCTCTCAAGAAATAGCAAGTAAGGGATAAGCCACTCCCACTTAAAAACTTTGAAAGGCGAATTCATTTCTTAGGGCTTTTATTCTCAGCAAAACTGATGTAACTCAGGAGCCCTGGAAAACTAAGTTATGTGTAAAAATCATTTAGCTAGAAACAGAATTAAAATCCGAAACTTAGTTATACTAAAGGAATCAAACTCAAAATGTGTTGGGACTTTCAGAGGCTTTCTTTCTTTTAATATTTATTTTTAGTTTTGGCTGCATGGGGTCTTAGTTGCAGTGCGCACTTTCTCTAGTTGCAGCGCACAGGCTTAGTTGCCCCACAGCATGTGGGATCTTAGTTCCCCAACGTGGACTTGAATCTGTGTCCCTGCTTTGGAAGGCAGATTCTTAACCACTGGACCACCAGAAGGATTTCTTTTGTTTAAGCCGTTTTGATGCAGAACAGCTGACATGCATAGTCACTGCTCTGTACATTCAGGATTACCAGACCCCTCAGAGAAGAGACTTTGATGTAAAGGAAATCGAAAAATGTGAGCTTTTACATATCAGGCCCCCAAAAGAACAGTTTATTTATTTTTTGCTCTATGAGGAAAGTGTTGCCCCTCTCCAAGCCCAGGAGTGTGCCAGAGGAACTTTCCATCACGTGTTGTTGTGAGATGCACTATGTTAGTTTTTGCTTTGTTGTTGTGTTTGTTTTATATATTTTTATTTATACATTAGGTTGTGTTGTTTTTCATCACCAGTTAGCTGACAGGTGTATTTTAGTATTTTCCTATAATTCAGTCTTGATAGTATCCAGATTTGGGCAAACAGTAGGCACCTGGCTTCAGAGTTGACTCTTAGCCCCTCCATTGGCTGGCCATGTGAACTGGGCAAGCCCTTAGCTTTCTAGAACCCTGGTTTCCCTTTGGTAGAAGAGATTCAAAAGTAACTTTCTTGGAGTTATTGTGAAGATTAAATGAAATAAGTAACTGGACATCATACCAGGGACATACCAGTTTATTGTCAGGATATCTTATTATTGGCTCATTGGTCACTGGGATATCGGATCATCCTTTTTTAAAAAAGTTTTGACTGTGCTGAGTCTTTGTTGTGGCTCTAGGCTTTCTCTAGTTGCAGCACGAGGGGACTTCTCTGGTTGCAGAGCACAGGTTCTAGAACACGTGGGCTCCACAGTTGGCAGCACTGGGCTCAGTAGTTGCAGTGCACCAGCTTCATTGCTCCGAGGCATGTGGGGTCTTAGTTCCCCAACCAGGGATTGAGCCCGTGTCCTCTACATTGAAAGGTGGATTCTCAACCACTGGGCTACCAGGGGAGCCCCTTATCATTGCTTTAAAGATGAGGACCTGGGACTCCAAGGACACTGGCCTGCCTGAGCTCACACAGGTCATGACCCCAGTCTCTGGACTTCAGAGCTGCAGGGGAGTCTCCCTCCACGCTGTGCACAGACCCTCCCGTCCCCCAGGCAGCTGGTGATCACAGCGTGTGTGATGTAGACAGTGGCGACCAGGGCTGAGTCCTCTTCAGATGCAAGACTGGGCCCTCCCATGGCCAGCGGGTCACTACTCACTCCAGATGAAGACAGGGCCCACCTTGTCCAGGTGGAGGCTCCTGTGTCTCCTCTGCCATCGCTCGTTCTGCTGCAGCGTCAGGAAAGGGACAGTGTCCATCCTTTACTGATGACCCGCAGGGTGTCAGCTGCTCTCCCATGAGGCTGAGGAGCCATCGCAGTTGACACAGACACGTGCCAGGCCCAGACTCAAATGGGGTCCCCAGCACAGGCCTCGTGGGTTATTTCAAGGGCAGAAGCACAAAAGAGATGACTGAGCCACCCCGGAAAATAAAATTGCATGCACATAGAGAATATAGGCAGCCTGGGCACCCCGTCACAGACCTGTCAGGCTCGAAGGGAACTCAGTGTCTCTCTCTGTGACAATGACAGCGACAGCAGCGGGTGGGCGCGGGGCAGGTTGGTTGGCAGGTTTGCTGAGCATGCCTGGAAACCCCCGGACACCGCACGCCGGCACCTCTCCCGGCAGGGCGCCTCTCTTTCTGAAGAATAATTAATAAATATTTTCTTTTAGCATATAACCAACAGTTGAACCAAACAATTATGGAAACTGGAAGTGACCCAAAACGCTCGCATTGGCAGCGGCTCGGTGACACGCATTGTCGGGCACACGTGCACGGCTGTCACCCCGCCTCTCCGACGATCTGCACTTAATAGGAATATTTTAAACTATGTAGCTAAGCAACAGAGGTAATTGTTGCTTTCCAGAGCTTTTGTTAGCACTCTCACACAGCCCAAATATGCATAATTAGGTATAATGTCTATAAATCATTATTGTACACATGTGGGTACTTAAGTGGAGTTGAGAGAATAGTTCAATGAATTGAGCATATTCACGGAAAACGCTTTTTATTTGTTTTCTGTAGTTCATAATACTCTAAAATTATCATAACCCTTTACACTTTCTCTTAATAGCCAGCCATGATATTGAGAAAAACTTCATTTGCATTTTAGACTATGTTTAATATATTATTTAAACCTGGAGTTCCTCTGATATGAATTCAGGAGAGGATAGACCATCCTCTCAAATATTATGGGCTGGTTTTTGCCAGCCTCTTTTCTAGGAAGTAAAATGTTAAATTTTTCAGTTTATGTTGAATAGATCCCAACAAAGGACTGCACCCTATAATCAGTGGTATTTAAAGGGGCTAGTGTTTTGACTCAATTCTTCTCTTCATCCAAAAATGCTTTTAGTTACTATGGCAATATTTACTTGATCCTGGCAGTCCAGTGTTGATTTAGGGAGATAATTACCAGAAAGGAAGATGATGGAGATGTATTTTTGAGTGTCCTTGTCAGAGACAATGTTTATAAAAAATTAAATGGGACCCAAAAAAAAGGCATATTGTCTTCTGCACAGACACCCTCTCCTGCAGCCCTTCCGTGGGACGCCTGTGCTTTTCTTCCTTCCCAAGATGTGCATTAACGCAGAATGCCCTGCACTTGGTGTCTTTAACAGTCTTTAAGGAGGCTTATTATTTTGTCTTCCCATCCCCCACTCTGCCTGTAGAGAGACACAGAAATGGTCCTGCTTTTTTTTTTTTTTTGTCTTCATGAATGCCAGGGACCACTGCCGGGTTGTCTGGTGTATTTCATAGGCTGGCAACGCTGAGCTCCCTGGGCAACCCCTCCCCAGGTGCCAGGCTGGGGCTGGGGCACCCATGGACCTGAACCTCAGTTGGTGTGTTTGCACGGGGACAGTGTATATAAATAAACACACAGTCTGTCACCCCGACTAGGCCACTGCCAAGAGGGAAAGGGGGTGACACTGATGGCTGCCCTGGATGTGAATACAACAAGGACAGACGGGTACTTGGGCTCCTGTCCTCAGTCTCAGGCCTTCTCGACCATCAGGACTGGGAACAACTAGCTGACATCCAGCATCCTCCAACTATCCCTACCTCCCTTTTCACATAAGTGTACATGGGTACCAGGCCAGAAACAGTGCTACTGGTCAAGGCATTATTCCATCTTACTCTTTTTCCATGTACTTGTGTTTCCCTTGGTGTGGAATTTTCATGTTACAGGTATGAAAGTGATCAGGGCTTCTTTTAGTTATCATCTCTGTGTAGATGTGTTGTGTATTTTAGCTAACATTCCATAAAATCTGAAAGTTTGTTTGGGATACTACAGAAGTAGAGAAAATCAGCTAATAAGCTTTGAAAATATATTGCCAGCTAGCAGAGAAAACCAATGAATACGTCCTTTAAAATGTATAATAGGACATATATTTGATTTTCTTCCAGTTGGCTGAGACTTGCAAATATAAGAGGTACAGTAATGTGAATTTCACATTCAGAACTCTGATGGTTGAGCATTTATTTCAGTAACTAAACACACTTAGCTCTGACATGTTGAAAATTCAAATAGCTCATTTCTTTAAAGGTAATTCTTAAGAACATTAAGGTCTGAATTTTATTTTGTTTTGTCGAGAGTGTATATTTTTCTACCCAATGTTTATAAAACTGATGGAGTCCACATATTCACATATTGCATCTATTATATATGTATGTGTGTGTGCTAAGTCACTTCAGTCGCGTCTGACTCTTTGCAACCCTATGGACTGTAGACTTCCAGGTTCCTCTGTCTATGGAATTCTCCAGGCAAGAATACTGGAGTGGGTTTCCATGCCCTCCTCCAGGGAATCTTCTTGACCCAGGGTTCGAACCCGTGTCTCCTGCACTGCAGGTGGATTCTTTACTGCTGAGCCACCAGGGAAGCCCATTGTATATGTATCTATTTATTTATTGATCATTGTAATTTTCTTAAAATATTTTTATTCTTGATTTTCAAATAATGGCTTTCTTTTTCTCCGTGAAGAAATCATGATAAAACCCATGGATGAGAAGTTTCATTCAACCGCACAAGAAAACTCAGATGGGAAGGAAGACAGATATGGCTGTTATCAGGAACTCGTGGTCAAATCTCTAATGCACTTGGGGACACTGGAAAAAAGTGCATCTGTTCAGACCATAAGTGAAAACTTAAACGACAGTGGCATCCAATCTCTAAAAGCAGAGGGGGACGAAGTGGACGAGTGCTTTTTGGTTCCTTCCGACGATGGGAAAGATAAGACTGACAACTCCCAGCTGCGGTTCTCGCCCTCCTCCGACAGCGACAGTAACTCTGAAAGTGTGGAGAATGGTTGGGACAGCGGCTCCAACTTCTCAGAAGAAGCCAAACCTCCGAGGGTCCCAAAGTATGTTTTAGTGGATGATAGCAAAGACCTACTGGAAGTTCCTGAAATAAAAACTGAAGGCAACAAGTTTATCGCCTGCAAAAATGTGTGTGATTCAGAGACAGAAAGGAAAGACCCTCAGAACACTCCATTGGACCCATCAGATGGCCCAGCCCAGCCCTCCTTCCCAGGGAGTGAGGACCGCAGTCACGGGCGTGGGTGTCCGGCCGCGGGGACGGAGGAGGCCGCTGCCCTGGAGAAAGCCAAGGGGAACCTGAGTCTGCTGGAGCAGGCGATTGCCCTGCAGGCTGAGCGAGGCTGCGTCTTCCACAACACCTACAAAGAGCTGGACCGCTTTTTGCTGGAGCATCTCTCGGGGGAGAGGAGGCAAACTAAAGTCATCGACATGGGTGGAAGACAAGTCTTTCCCAATAAACGTAAGACCCAGTTTTGCTTTTATTTCATTTAAAATTGCTTTAGAGTTGGGAGTGGAGAACGAGTGAGATTTGATTGCTTCTGCCAGATAGCTTTTTGACAATTTAACACAGTTTAAAAATCTAATTTGTACTATAAAATTACCAAAATTTTCTCCTATTCTCTAGTTTGTTCTCAGATCAAGCTTGGTTGGTTTTACTTGGTTTTCACACACAAGAAAAATCATTGACTGCATTTCTCTTAATATGACTTTTTAAAAATATATGGTACTTTTTTAAAAAAGTGGTATGTTGGATACGTTAGAAGTACATTAGTATTTACTGAATTTTAACTGTTCTTTCCCACCCTCTTTCTGGGATCATCTCACTGGCTTGGAGTTTCGTCAACATCAGGCTACTTGCAAGCCAGGCAAGATGTTCTCATCATTCTTGGGACGAGACTGGGAGCTAATTCCTTTGTAAGCCTATGCTTTAAACAAGCTCTCTGACTCTGGGTCTGGAAGCATCTGGACCAAACTTGAATGAGAAAGTCAATGTGCTTGGAGGAGACCTTAAATCGATCCCCAGACTTTGGGAAATTGCACCTCCCATGAAGATGTACCCCACCACCCCCACCGAGTCTTGCACTGTGTGGGCCTGGTGATGCGTCCTTCAGTTAAGTGGGGTTTCCCAAGGGGGTGGTCCTTAAGGGCAACCTACTCCAGTGCACTGGATCCTCCTCCAGGGGATCTTCCCTCCGCAGGGATCAAGCCTGTGTCTTCTGCATCTCCTGCATTGCAGGTGGATTCTTCATCACTTTACCACCTGGGAAGCCCTAAGTTACACATATACAAATATCTGTTCTTTTTCAGATTCTTTTCCCATGTGGGTCATTATAGAATATTCAGTATAATTCCCTGTGCTATACAGTAGGTCCTTGTTAGTTATCTATTTTACATGTAGTAGTGTGTATATGTCATTCCTCAATTCCTAATTTCTCTCTCCCACCCCACTCTTCCCCACTGGTAACCTTAAGTTCATTTTCTATGTCTGTGAGTCTGTTTCATGGATAGGTACCATTTTTTTTGATATTCCACATATAAGCAACATCATATGATGTTTGTCTTTCTCTGTCTGACTTACTTCACTTAGTATGATAATCTCTGGGTCCATCCATGTTGCTGAAAATGGTATTATTTTATTCTTTTTTTATGGCTGAGTAATATTCCACTGCATGTACATATCACATCTTCTTTATCCATTCTCTGTCAGTGGACATTTAGGCTCATCCATATCTTGGCAATGGAATGAAAAGTGCAGCAATGAACATTAGGGTGTATATGTCCTTTTGAACCAAACCACATTTTCCTCCAGATATGTGCCCAGGGGTGGGGTGGCTGGATCATATGGTAACTCTGACTTTAGTTTTCTGAGGAACCTCCATACTGTGCTCTATAGTGGTTGTACCAGTTTACATTCCCACCAGTGGTGCAGAAGGGTTCCTTTTCCCCACACCCTCTCTAGCATTTTTTTGTTCATAGACATTTTAATGATGGTCATTCTGACTGGTGTGAAGTGGTACCTCACTGTAGTTTTGATTTACATGTCTCTAATAATTAGCAATGTTGAGCATCTTTTCCTGTGCATAACTTGCTTTTTTTAAAGCAAGTTCCTGAGGCGATTCTTGGACACCGTAAAATCTGAGAATCGCAGAGTTAAGGGAGGAATATCCTAGAGAAGGCCAAGTTTGGGGATTTGCAGGATTGATGAGAATAATGTGCTGTCTGGCGAGATGTTTTGATCACTGAAATTTACCGAGAAATAAGGAGGGTATTTTAAATCCATTTTAGTACTCACCTGCAATCTTGTCTAATACTGTGTTGCAACTCATCTCTGAGGAAAAAAGAGTAAAACAATGTCATTTGGTGAGGGATAAGACAAGTAGTTCTTTGGGTACATACTGTAAGGGCTGAACATTAAGGACCAGCATGTAGTCTGGGGCAGGATGCTGTATAAGCAGCCCTGAGCACTCCATTTACACTCAGCTTGGAAACTTACCCGTGTGTGTGTGTGTGTGTGTGTGTGTGTGTGTGTGTGTGTGTGCATGTGTATGTGTTTTAATGAACAACAAAATCAGAAAAAAAGATGAAATTTACTTCCTATTTCCAAACCCCATCATTTCTAAAGCACTCTATTTCCTCCCTTCTAAGACACACAGTTTTCCCATTTTAGCATCTCTGTAGAATTAGAAGGGTGTGCCATTATTCAGTTTTCAATTGTTTTTCCTTTCTCACTGGCACACAGAATAATGTTTTCTCTTGCAACTGATGGCATCTTCAGCCACTGATATCTCGACTTCGGAGACACTTTGTTTGTTCCACAGTTTAAAACACATGATAATTCTTTGGTCTCTTTTACAGAACTTTCAAAATGTTTTTTGTTTACAAACATTAGCAAGGCAATAGAATGTGAGTTAGGGAATACAGGTCATGGTGGAGGCTTAGAGAATCGCTGATGGAACTAGATGAGTCCACGGTGTAGCCTGTGTGTGTGTGTGTGTGTGTGTGTGTGTGTGTGTGTGTGTGTAGGGGGTGAGATCATGCCTTGGGGTGTCAAGTCCATGCAGGGAACTTCATTCCAGACAGGAAGAAACAGGCAGAACAGTGAAGCCAACTGCAGGGACTTCAGGCTTCTCCCAGAGGATGTCCAAGTTCATACTCTTCCTCTCATCCCTGGTGTGGGATCATAAGAGGAGCTATTTTTTTTCTCTTGAGAGTATATTCCATGCACCTAAGTAAACATCAGGTTTCCCAGGTGTCTCAGTGGTAAAGAATCCACCTGCCAAAACAAAAGATGCAGATTCAATCCCTAAGCCAGGAAGATCCCCTGGAGGAGGAAATGGCTACCCACTCCAGTATTCTTGCCTGAGAAATCTCATGGACAGAGGAGCCTGGTGGGCTACAGTCCATAGGGTCTCAAAGAGTTGGACACAAACTGAGTGATGAAACAACGGCAAGTTAGCACTAATTTCCCATGCGCCTTGGGCATGGGACTTTGCTCTCTGAGAATACTAGGATTTTAAAGTATTGTTTCACCCAAGTCTTAAGTTACCGGGTTTGGCTGTCCTGTTGCCACCAGCCACAGGGAGATTTTGGGTCGCAAGGTAAGTAGAGTCACCGTATAATTTATTCTACAGCCTGTGACATTTTCAGGGTGAAGGGGAGCCATGAGAACAAGCCCACGAGTCCATCAGGATGTCAGGTCACCAGAGTGCAAGGTCATTTTCATTAAGCAGCATCCAGGAAAGAAAATGAAGAAAGAAAAGCCAGGCCAGAGAGCCCTCTCATCCCCAGAGCTGCTGCTGCGCTTGGTTCAGGCACGGGGCTGGTCCTAGAGAGCACTGAGGGCATATTTGTACCCACAAGGAGAGGATGGCAGACATGGCCCCAACCTGGGCAGGGGCCAGCCTCCCTTATCTCCCACACCCCCTCTGGCTTCCCGCAGGCAGATAGCATGGCCAGACCTCTCACCGTGGTTTGGAAATGCGGCCTCACCTGGCCAAGATCCGAGGGAGGGAGGCCATCAGAATTCAGGTCGCTTCTTCTTTCCAATGCGCTCTCGTGGGGTGTCAGCACCCCCCATCCTAATTTCATGTTAATCAAACATTGAGGGTTTTGACTAGCTTTCTGCAGACATTCTGTACCCAAACGAACTTGAAATTTGGCAGCATTTTCAGACTCAGTGAAAAATAGCCCCACAAAATCATACAATATGTCAGAACTCTTCATACGTCCCTTTGTCTCTCACAGAAAACAATATAGTCTCCACATCCTGGCATTAAATGCTGTCTCTGGAAACATGCACACTGGCTATTCCAGTATCCCTTTCCACCAACCACGTCCTTTCCCTGCCGATCCCTGGCCCCCCCACCCCAGGCAGCACTTCTAACTCCAAGGGTCCTTGGCTCCTCCCGCTTTGTTAAAACCAGCACCCCCGCCCCACCCCCAATAATTGCATTACACGCGACCTGCTGTGCCCATCTGCCCAGCACCGTTTACCCTCTGAAAACTGGGGTGACATGGCCACACTGAGGCACGTCTGCTTCCACGATATTCATCGGGCAGCACTGCCTGGCGCTCCGTGCCACTTCTGGAGCTGGAGCACATGGCCCTTGGCGTCCTTGCAGCTGGACGCCCGCACCCCTCGCCTGTGGCTTCCTAGCGGCAGGACCTCGTGGACTGTTGACTTTCACTCTCAGCACTATGTGTTCCTGATTCCTGACAATGGAGTTCTGATGAGCCGCAGTCTCTGCACCATGCTGGTCCTTTTTCTGAGGCCCTCTCTGCCCGTTCTGGTCCTGGTTCTCTAGAAGCCCTGATATGAGGGATGTGAGGGGCAGACCTGTCCCAAGCTGGCATTGTCACTTCACTCACTAGTTAAGAGTGCAGTTTCACCTCTGAGAATGCATTTTGCTTTTAAGCTTATCTACCCTCTCAGTCATGAATATAAACATATTCGTATTTAGTCCTCATTTATTTTATGTATTGATGTAATCCTTGATCTGACCCTCAGGCTTCCCCAGTGGTTAAGGGGTAAAGAATCCGCCTCTAATGAAGGCGACGCAGGAGACACAGTTCCAATCCCTGGGTCAGGACGATCCCCTGGAGAAGGAAATGGCAACCCTCTCCAGTATTGTTGCCTGGAGAATTCCATGGACAGAGGAGCCTGCTGGGCTACAGTTTATGGGATCGCAGAGTCGGACATGACGGTGCACACGTGCACACACAGGCGCACATACTCACACTTATTATCTAAGCCCCAGCCTCATGTGTGCTGGGAAATGAGGACCCTGAGCTGTCTTCCGCCCACATCCTCTAGGCCGCCTGACTGTGTGGGTTACTAAGGGTCCCTTTCCTCTACCAGCTGCGCATGTGGTCTACCCACATCCCCTACCATGTTCTGACAGCGCCCTGTAAACCACTCCAGCCTGCCCCACTCTCTTGCTCCCACACTTTGCAGGTCTCCCCTAAGGGCGCATCCTTGCCAGGCCTCTGTCTTCAGTTTCTGCACCAGGAGTGAAACCATGGTCCCTTCTCCTCCGTGGCTGCTGCGAGTTGATCCAGGGCTGTGGACCATGGGGGTCTGGGCTTCCTGGGCCCCTGCGGCCCTGTCCACCGGCCGGGACTGGCGAGAGGTGACCTCTTGTCAGGTCAGCCTCCCAACGTGGCTGGAACCCAGAGCCCTGGGACCACTGCACCTGCCACCAGGACCCACTGGGCTGGCCAGGCAGTCCCTCCTCAAATAGGACAGCTTCTTCATCGCGTGATG